>NC_143573.1:21733125-22361250 GCF_054136105.1 Typopeltis vanoorti
ATTGGTACGAATGATTTGAGAGAGAACAAAGAGCATGTCAAAATGAATGTCAGGAGACTGCTTGGAAAGATAAAGGAGAATAGTGTGACAGGAAGGGTGGTCAGTGTGTTGCCTAGGTATGATTGTGGTGAAATGAGGCGGAGAGCAAGGATTATGAATGATATTCTGGCTGAAATGTGTGAGGAGATGGGAGTACAGTTTGTTAATGTGTGGAATGAGTTTGAGGGACGAAGTGAGCTGTATGGGAGCGATGGACTGCATTTGAGTGGTTATGGTGTGAGTCGCTTGGAGAGACTGCTGCTGGAAGGTAGAGAAGTGAATAGAGAGAATGAATCAGATCGAGAGGGGAGTGATGTGGAAGAGCAGGAGAGTAAGACAGGAGAGATTGAAGGAGTGGAAATGAATGTGGAAGTGAGTGGTATGAGTATAGAAAATGAGAGAATGGGTGTGGAAGAGGAGCAGGGAAATGGGGAGGCTCAGGGTGGACAGGGATACACAGCGTGAGAAAGGTGGATGCTCCAAGAGGAGGTGAGAGAATGTGTAGGCAGGAAAGTAATGGGATGATCAGGGATCAAAAGGAAACAGATGGAATTGCAAAGGGTTCTAAAATGAAGAAGCAGAAAGAGAAATGGCCCCAGTCCAGCATGGAGAGATCACATCGAGTGAGTGGTATCAGTGGAACTAGCTGTAGATCCAGAAATGAGTTGTTGTGTTTGTATACCAATGCTAGAAGTATAAGAAACAAGGCGGATAAAATGGTTGCACTAATTGTATCTGTGCACCCAGAGATTGTCGGAATAAGTGAGACATGGTTAGATGAGGATGACATCCTGACAGGAATAGAGATGGAAAGGTATGATGTGTTTCGTGAGGATAGAAGGGGTAAAAAGGGAGGGGGAGTGCTATTGATGATAGAGAAAGAGTTATGTCCATACAAGGTAGAGATGCAAGAGGGAAATGGGGCCAGTGGTTTTGAGGCAGTATGGTGTGAGATAGAGGTGAATAGAATCAAATACTTGGTGGGATGTTGTTATAGACCTGGTAATGTGGATGGTGGTGATAGTGAAATGTATAGTCAAATAAGCCAAGCAAATAAGAAAAGGGTGATCATTATGGGTGATTTTAATTATGGCAATATAGACTGGAATGAAGAGATAGCAACTGGAAGTAAAGAAAATGAGTTTCTTGAGTTTTTGAGGGATAACTACCTCAGACAGTATGTAACAGAGGGCACAAGAGGATTAAGGGTCTTGGATTTGGTCATCTCATCGGAGAATGT
Source organism: Typopeltis vanoorti (assembly GCF_054136105.1). Lineage (NCBI taxonomy): Eukaryota > Metazoa > Arthropoda > Arachnida > Uropygi > Thelyphonidae > Typopeltis > Typopeltis vanoorti. Next base: position 21,734,405 of record NC_143573.1, read on the forward strand.
AATTATCAATGAGGTATCAAATCATCCACCAATTGGTGAAAGTGACCATGAGGTGATAACTTGGGTGGTTGCCAGCAGTGCAAGGACCCCTGTGAAAAAAGGGTATATGTGGAACTACAAGGGGGGTGATTATGAAGAGCTCAGGAGACAGCTTGCAGGTGTAGCATGGAATGAGGAGTTAGCTGGAAAAGAGATCAATGCAGCTTGGGGGATTTTCAAAAAATATTTAGTGGATGCAATGTCTAAATGTATACCATGGGTGAGAAGGTTAAATAAGTTAGGTGTGAGATGGATGGATGAATAAAGAGATTAAGCATGCAATACAGAGAAAAAGGGCAGTGTGGAGGCAGCATAAGAGAAGTGGAAGTAACCAATTTCATGAGTTCTACAAAGACCAGGCAAGGAGAGTGACTTGGTTGGTGAGAGTAGCTAAAGAGAGGTATGAACAGCAGTTAGCTAATGAAGCCAAAAAGAACCCTAGGGAGTTCTTTCGATATGTAGCCAGCAAAAGAAAGAATGATTATGGAAGGATGACATTGATTAGAGGAAATGGTATAAAGACAGCTGTTGCAGAATGTGTGGTGGAGATACTTAATGAGCAGTTCATAAAGATCTTTCAATCTTGTGAATGTGACTTCATGGAGAGATTAAGAGCAGTTGATGATGGGGAGGAGAGACTGACTGTAAGTGAGCAAGAGATGTTTGGGGAGTTGAGTAAACTAGATGTAAATAAGGCTGTGGGACTTGATAATATATCACCGTGTATTCTGAAGGAATGTGCCAGAGAGTTGACACCTGCCTTGACATATTTTTTTAATACGAGTCTTGCACTTGGTCAAGTCCCTAAAGAGTGGAAGGAGGGCAAGATTGTGCCACTTCATAAAGGAGGTGATCGAACTCAAGCATCAAACTATAGGCCTATCTGTGTGTCAGGTGTTGTGGTTAAGTTGTTGGAGAAGCTTGTGAGAACTAGGATCCAGAGTTGGGTTGACAACAATGGTATAATCTTTGATGGACAGCATGGATTTGCTAAAGGGATGTTGTGTTTTAGTAATCTACTTACTTATTACAATAAAGTGACTGCTTCCTTGGACAGAGGAGAAGGATACACAGTAATATACTTGGATTTCGCAAAGGCTTTTGATAGAGTACCTCATGATAAGTTGACAGTCAAACTAGAGCAGATGGGGTTGGATATTAGATTAGTGCATTGGATTGGAGACTGGCTATCTGATAGGTATCAACAAGTTGTGTATGGGGGTGCAATATCCAGGAAAAGGAAAGTCACTAGTGGAGTGCCTCAGGGGTCTGTTTTAGGTCCATTGCTGTTTAACTTGTATATTAATGATATTGGCGAAGATTTGGATGGAGATATTCAGTTGTTTGCAGATGATGCAAAGTTGGGACGAACCATAAAGACTAGTGAAGATGTTGTGGCCTTGCAAGAAGACTCGAATAAATTGAGTGATTGGGCAAGTAAATGGGGATGTGAGTTCAATAAGGCTTTGATTAGGCCACAGATGGACTATTGTGCCCAGATTTGGTCACCTGGTTTTCAGAAGGATGAAGAGATGTTGGAAAGGGTCCAAAGGCGACTGACTAAGGTAGTTTCTGACCTCTGGAATGTTGAGTATGAGGAAAGATTGAAAAGATGTAATTTGCAGAGTCTAGTGGAGAGAAGGAAGAGGGGAGATATGATAGAGACCTACAAGTTGGTAAGGGGTTGTTATAGGATCAGTGGTGGAGATGTTCTACAGCGAATAGTGGGAGATCAGGGGAGAACCAGAGGTCATCCCTGGAAACTGTATAAAGAGGGTGTGAGTAGGGGAGTGAGAGGCAGGTTTTTTTCGTGCAGAGTTGTGAATGATTGGAATGCCTTGCCTGAGAGTGTGGTGTCTGCAAGGAGTTTGAATGTGTTTAAGACCCGGTATGATGAGATGTGTGTGAGATAAAAGGACCTCCTAGATGAGTCTTTGACTCCATGAGGTCTTGTTTAATAATAATAATAATAATAATAATAATAATAATTACAATAGCAATATTAATTGCATAAAGTAATTAATATTATAGCATGCAATAATATTAATATTAATTAATATTATTGCAATAATGCAATAATATTAATATTAATTGGGAATGATATGATAGACTTTGTTTCCTAAGAGGGACTTCGCTCGATGAGTCTTGATAGTCTTGTGTTTCTTAGAAAGGACCTCCCACGAAGAGTCTTTTGACTCCATGGGGGCCTGAATAATAATAATAATAAAAATAATAATAATAATTAGGATTATTAAAATGTTGATGTTTTTTCTGAAAAGAAGCCAATACTCTGCCAGTATACAGGAATTTCTGCTTCTCGGGAATTACTTTTCCATTGTGACTAAGTCATGATCAGATGGATTCTTTCATTCTGCTCATTGCTTACTGGACAGTTGAACAAGAGAAAAATACAGATCTTCATCAAAGAAATGCACCTTCAATATTGCAGCCTATGACTTTATTGCATGTTAGTACCTCTCTCTCTCTCTCTCAGTATTAACATAATTCTCTAATTTAACAGTACCAGATTATTGTAACAATTACAATGATCATTTATTATTATTATTATTATTATTATTATTTTTTTTTTTTTTTTTTTTTTTTAACATTTGACCTCCATGGAGTCAGAAACTCATTGTGGGAGGTACACACTATTGCACACAATGCTCATCCAACTGTGCCTTAAACTGATTCAATGTGTCTACATTCACAATACACTCAGGCAATGCATTGCACTCACCATCCATTCTCCATGTAAAGAACCTGCTTCTCACTCCTCTGCTGACACCCTCCTTATACAATTTCCAGTGATGGTCTCTTGTTCTACCCCCATCCCTCTCATTCTGTGAAAAATCTACTCAGTATCAACCTGCTAACAAGCATATCCCTCCTCCTATTCACGAGACTTTGCAATTTACATTCTCTCAATCTGTCCTTGTACTCCGCATGCCAAACACCACTGACCACTTTTGTGAATCTTCTCTGGATCCATTCTAACATATCCTCTTCACCACAAAAAACCAGGCAACCAAATCTATTCACAATAATCCATGTGAGGCCTGATTAAGGCCTTATACAGTGGCATCATAACCTTTTTGTTTCTGCATGTCAGGGTCCTCCACATCATTGTCATTCTGATATGAAGTCTTCGCAACTCCACCCCTAGATCTCTCATCTCCTCCACTCATTTGAAAGTTTCCCCACCAAGTGTATACAGTACTTCGCATTCCATTGCTGCTTACCAGCTTACCAAATTTCAAAATCCTACACTTTGCAAAATTGAACCGATAGTTCCACTTACCTACCCATTCATGCAATCTATTCAAGTGCTCCTGTAAGGTCACAACATCTGCTTGACTCTGCAGTGCTTTTCCCAATTTTGCATCATCTGCAAACAGCTACATATCGCTAGTTAAACCCATCCCAATATCATTAACATACAAACTGAACAACAATGATCCCAAAACTAACCCCTATGGTACACCACTAATGATCGTCCTCTTTCAGGATGCTGCTGCAACCCCAACTTTCTGATACTTATCTGACAGCCTGAGTCACTGATCCAACTTAGAAGCCTGTTATCCAATCCCATCTGTTTCAATTTATTTAATGGCATGTCGTGAGGCAGTCTATCAAAAGCTTTTGCAAAAATCCAAGTACACCACTGTATATGTGTCTACCCCTGTCCAAGGTATTTGTCACCTTGTTATAGTACATAAATTAGTAAAACATGATCTCCGTTTAACAAACCGTGCTGATAATCACAGAGAATATTGTTGTTAACAACCCATTTCTGTATCTTATTTCTAGTACCTTCACCACAACTCCAGATATACAGATTAACCTATAATTTGTAGCCACAGCCCTATCACCACCTTTATGCAGTGAAACAATTTTATCATCTTTCCACTCCATTGGAACCTGTATTATTGTAAGACTTGAGCATTCCCTTAAGATGAGTGGTGATATGTCATCAAATCCCATCGCCTTATTAACATCAAGGTTATTTCATCAAATACCTCCTGCACATTCACAATTAAGCCATTCTCTCCTCTACTCTTCAGTTCCTCATGATTCCACCCTGATCAGGATGAAACATCCTTATAAATTGATCACTGAATACCTCAACAATGTCTTCTGCAGCAGTTACCATTCTATTATTTTCATACATTACCATAATCATTCTTTCTTCTACTTTCCACATATCTAAAAAAATTCTCTAGAGTTTTTCTTTGCCTGATTTGCCAATTTTTTCTCATACTCCACTTTTATTTTCCTTAATATAATGAGTCGCTCTCATGGCTTGTTCTTTATCTTCATGTAACTGATTATTACCGTTATTCTTCTTGTACTCCTCCAAAGTACCTTCTTCTTCCAGATTTCATGCTTAAGCCCCTCATTCATCCATTTTACACCTACCTTATTCAGCCTTTTGGCCTTTGGAATACATTGATGCTGTTATGTATTTCTTTGTCAGTTCCCAAGTAGCATCAGTGAAACATTACCACTCAACTCTTCATTCCATGCTATAGCTCCAAGCTGTTTCCTAAGCTTGTCATAATCACCAGTCTGGTACTTCCACATATATCCTTTCCTCACAGAAGTCTGCATATGGCTAGCCACAACTCAGGTGATCACTTCATGATCACTCTCACCAACTGGAGGAAAGTGTGAAAGTCCACTCACAATTGCATCCTCTGATGAAATGATCAGATCTAAAACTCTCGATCTTTGCATGGCCTTCTTTACAAGCTGCCTGAAATAGTTATCTCTAAAGAACTCGAGAAATTCATTTTCCTTATTCCCAAATGCTATCTCCTCATTCCAATCTATACCACCATAATTAAAGTTGCCCATAATAATTACCTTTTTATCACTAATCCAAGTTTTATCCTTTCTTCATCACCACCCTCCACATTCCCTGGACTATAGAAACATCCAACTAAATGTCTTCCTGTGAACCTCCACTTTACATCACACTTCCTCATAACCATTGCCACTATTTCCCCTCTTTCATGTGTACCTTATGTGGACATAATTCCCCTGCTTCATCAGCAGCACTTTTCCCTTCTATCCTTGCAAAAAATACTGTATCCTTCCATTTCTATTCCCATTAGGATATCATCTTCGTTCAATCATGTTTTACTTATTCCAATGAGTAAAACATGGGAAGCATGTTTTACTCATTGGAATTATTCATTTTATCTTAAGTATCTGCTCAACATGACCATGCACACAGAAGAAATAATGGCATCGATTTTGAGGCAGCAAAGGTGTAATGTTGTTACTATAGGACATTACAGGAAATGTAATATTTTGACATTTTTTATAGCTAATAAAAGATAGGTGATCATTATAGAAAATATATTACAAGGAATTGTTAGCATCTGGAGAAAGAAAACTGAGTTTTTGAGGGGACACCTCCATTTTCAGTACCAGTGGTAGCTGGGTGTAAATAGAAACAGGTGGGGCCAGGGGCCAAAAACAACTTAATTTTTTTATATTTATACAGTGGGTTCTATTATTGATTTATAGTTATTATTTCTATTACAACGTATTAATAACATGAAAATTCTGCTTTGGCAAGGTGGGCGGTCCTGGATGGCCCTGTAAGGATCAATTGACTAGTGAAGGGTCAGCGGTATTGCAGTAAGTCTCTCAACCATGGTCTGGGATCAGAATCCAAAGCTTGCTGTGGTGCGTGGGAAGCTCTTGCACCGAACCAAAAACCCCTCGAGTATGAATTCTTCATCTTCAAATGTTTCAGAGACCTCTAACAAAATCCTAATCAAGTACTGATATCATAGATATAGCATTTAGTAACAGAAGTAAAAAACAAAACATATATTATTATTATTATTATTATTATTATGGGCAACTCCAAGGAGTCCTTAGGCTCACCAAGGGAGGCCCAACATTATGTCAAGAACAACTATTCAACATTCACACAGTATCTATCATACTTCACCTTGAACTCATTTACAGTCATGGCACCCACAACAGACTCTGGCAGCTTATTACACTCATTTACCACTCTCCAAGTAAAAAACCTAGCTCTAACACCCTTGCTAACCACACTTATTACCAAGCTTCCAAGGATGGCCCCTAGTCCTCCCACTACCAGTCCTATTCTCAAAAATATCTTCTGAATTAATCTTATAGAAACCCTTCAGTAATTTGAATGTCTCAAACATATCACCACTTTTCTGCCTATCAACCAATTTCTGCAGCCCACAAATCTTCAACCTGTTCTTATAAGGTTCATTCCATAGTCCTGCTATCATCTTGGTCACTCGTCTCTGGATCCTCTCCACCTCCTCCCCATCAAGAAGAAACCCTGGCACCCATATCTGTGCACAGTAGTCTAGATGGGGTCTTATCAAGGCTCAATACAGAGGAACAATAATCTGTTTGTCTCTGCTCGTTAAAGTGTTTTTCAGCAACCAAGTGATTTGATAAGCTAATTTAGCCACTTTTGCGATGTGTCTCCTAAGCTTCGACTCCCTATCCACTAACACTCCCAAATCCCCAGCCTCGTCAATCTCCTGGAGTACATTTCCACCAATGTGATATACTGCTGCTAATCTTTTCACCCCAAAATGCATAACCTTACACTTTGCCACATTAAATTGACATCCATTCTCCTTAGACCAGTCCTCCAAACTATACAAATCATCCTGCAAAATTTTGACATCCTGAGCATTCACTATTGCTCTACCCAACTTTGCATCATCCACAAACAGATGCACAGTTCCTCTCAGATCCTTTCCTATATCGTTAATGAACAAATGAAACAGTAGTGGTCTAAGAACAGACAAGTTCTTGGATCACTAACACTCTAACAAACAGAGTGGTCCAAGAAAAGCCTGTGACAAGTGGTGTGCCACCCTGCGGCACACCACTTGTCACAGGCCGTCTTTTGGACTCTACTCCTGAATATACCACTCTCTGATATCTCTCCATCAACCACCCTCCTATCCATCTCACCAACCCTATATCCATCCTCATATGCTGCAGTTTGCTGATTAGAATTCCATGTGGTATCCTATCAAAGGCTTTAGCAAGGTCCAGTAGAATCACTGTAAACCCATTTCCCTTATCCAGTTCAGCCGTCACTGTATTACAGAATGTGAGCAAGTTACTGAGGCATGATCTACCCTTCACATAACTATGCTGTCCCCCATACAGTATCCCATTTTCAAATATCCAATCTTGTATTTTCCTTTTGACTATTTTCTCCAAGACCTTGACAACAATTCCTGATATGCTGATCGGCCGGTAATTTTCAACAGCAGTCTTGGAATCCCCCTTAACGCAGTGAAACTACATAAAGGAGGTTCCCCTCTTCCCCCCCCCCCCTTGGGACTAACTCAGACCCAAGACTCAAATTAAACAAAAAGGTCAAAAGCACTGACAATTCTTTAGCCGCTTCTCGTATGACACGAGCTGGTATACCATCCAATCCTGCAGATGAATTGACACTGAGGTTTTGTAATAGACTATTCACCTCCACTTCATTCACCACAATTCCCGTATAAGCTGTTTGTTCTTCCATTTCTGCAATGTCACCACCTGGATGATATAGTCTTGCAAAGTGCTCACTCAGTAATTCTACTATATCAACTGATTCGGTTACCTGCCTACCATCGGTATTCTTTAAAATCAATCTGCCGTATACATTATTTCTTTTGCTTGCAACATATCGAAAAAACTGTTTGGGATTCTCTTTAGCCTGCATGGCTAATGTTCTTTCAAAATCCGCGTTTGCTTTTCTTACCATACTTGTTACCCTTCTGCCCTGGGCTTTATACCATTTATGTGCTTGCAGGTCACCTTTCTCCTTAAATTCCCTCCACAGTTGTTTCTTTTTTTGCAGCTCAAGCTTCATGTGTTATTCATCCATTTAATCCCTACTTGATTTATTATTTGGACTGTAGGTATACAATTAACCATTGCCTCCTGCAAACACTTTTTAACTGCCTCCCATGCACTATCAACATCCAGCCCTTGCAGTTTTACATGCCATGGCACTGAATACAGCCTGATAATTCCACATGTACCCTGTCTTAGTTGTAAATTCCACACTTTTAGCCGCCTCCCAAGTCAAGACCCTATGATCACTCTCACCAATTGGTGGCAGTGTGGTCATATTCATTACAGTCAAATCCTTAGATGCAATTACTAGCACTCAAGCACTCTCTGACCCCCTAGTATTTGCCATTACATGCTGTCACAGATAGTTATCCCTTAATAACTGCATAAAATCCAATTCCTTCCTCCCGTATGTCCTCTCCTCCTTCCAATCAATGTTACCATAGTTGAAATCTCCCATAATAATTACCCTCCTTCCACTCATTTCCACTATTTGCTTATGCATACTATCTTCACCATCTATTCCATCACCTGGTCTATAGCAGCACCCAATTGTGTATTTTGTTCTGCTAGCCTCAATCTCACACCAAATGGCCTCAAATGTGCTCTTTTCTCTATCCTGCAATTCAACTTCTTTTCTCTTTGGCTGCAGCTCATCGGCTATCATCAATAATATGCCTCCTCCCATTTTATTCTCCCTGTCACTCCTGAACACACTATACCTCTCACATTCAATACCACTAACTATATCATCTTCAGTCAGCTATGTTTCACTAATGTCAATAACCTGTGGTCTGGAAGTGCTAACCAAGGCCAAAAATTCTTCCTTCTTGTTCCTAATACTCCTAGCATTAGTATACATGAATTGCAGACCCCCTTTAGGCTACCTTGACTACCTTGATGCCTTATACTAACTATCCCATTCTGATTTGTTGTCCTTATTTGTTCGGGCATATTATACTCATTCATACATTCAACTGCCTCCCTAAGGACTGTATATCTACTTTCCCCCACCCTTAATAAATCTAGTATCCCTGATTCTGCACATCCACTTCATTCAGCAACACTTATTCAAGGCTCCTTATGCCATGTCCATTCAAATGAATGGATTTAGTGTAAGGAGCTCACTCCACATGTCCACAAATTCCACACCACTCATCCTGCATAACCTGTGCATAAAGTCTTTAGCAATTGTGACCCTCCTTCTAAACTCTTCACTATCATACTGTGGAAACAGACTAACCATCCTAACTCTCTCACTCTTCTCTTTTGCTACCTCAAACAATTCCTTCAGGTCCTCTATCATATTCATTTTATCTCCTTTCAAATCATTTGTACCTGCCACCACTATCATTTCTTTCACCCTTTGCTTTTGCTCCCTAATAGACTCACTTACATCCTTAATGGTCGCACCAGTTGGTACGATTTAGTCAAACTCTCAACTATCATACCTCGTACTGACGAATCTCCATCCAGCACTCGCTCCTTCATTTTGCTTACATTCACAATCATACTCTTATTTTTCTTATCATACTTTATTATTATTATTATTATTACATAACACCTCTAAGGAGTCCAAAGCCTCATTGAGGGAGGGTACCTACTCTAGTCATCACCTCCACCATTCAATCCACCAACTACAGTATGATACTAGTATATGGATATTAGTGTGTGTGTGTGTCTATATATATATATATATATATATATATATGTGTGTGTGTGTGTGTGTGTGTGTGTGTGTGTGTGTGTGTGTGTGTGTGTGTGTGTGTGTAGAAAGTATTTTACCTTGGGTATAATAATTGTTAAAGATACCAAGCTATTTTAAACCTGGTTTTACTCCATTTCCCAAGTAAGCAAACAGACAAGCAAGTCAAGTTTGCACCTGCATGTATTGCGAGTCTAGCTGACCCTCAAAGTAGTGCAAGTCAAGGCAACTCGTGGTAAAGGTAGAATAAGCTCTGATCACTATTCTTAATATTTACCCTTAATGCAAATCACATCTCCTTGAGGAGATGTATGATGCTATGTATTAAAGGCAAGGGGCCACTACTCAGACTGGTTTCGACCTTTAGTGCACTTTTTGCCTAGAACCCAAAACATCAATAAATATAAACTGATTAGGAAATTTGATTCCCTCAAACATACACAAGTCAGTTTATCCTCTAATATCTCTTCACACACTCTTAACAACATTGTTGTTAATAAATCTTCACATATTCTTACAACGGCAGAAATAAATGTACTCTCCAAGGGGCTCAGTTTCATCCCTTCACCTAGATCTATTCCTAAAGAACTTTTTCTTACGAAAATAGAAAAAGGCCGCCTCCAATCTATCAACACAGGATGCAAACCTACTTAGGATAGAAGCTATATTTGCAATCAACAACAGTAGACTTCCCAGTGACAACATCTCCCATTCGGAGAGAAAAGCTATTCATCAACTGCGGATTAATGGACTATTGTGCCCAGATTTGGTCACCGGGTTTTCAGAAGGATGAAGTGATGTTGGAAAGGGTCCAAAGGAGGCTGACTAAGGTAGTTTCTGACCTCTGGAATGTACAGTATGAGGAAAGATTGAGAAGATGTAATTTGCAGAGTCTGGTGGACAGGAGGAAGAGGGGAGATATGATAGAGACCTACAAGTTGGTAAGGCGTTGTTATAGGATCAATGCTGGAGAAGTTTTACAGAGAATAGTGGGAGATCAGGGGAGAACCAGAGATCATCCCTGGAAACTGTATAAAGAGGGTGTGAATAGGGGAGTGAGAGGCAGGTTTTTTTCGTGCAGAGTTGTGAATGATTGGAATGCCTTGCCTGAGAATGTGGTGTCTGCAAAGAGTTTGAATGTGTTTAAAACACGGTATGATGAGCTGTGTGTGCGATAAAAGGACCTCCAAGATGAGTCTTTGACTCCATGAGTTTTTGGGGTGGTAATAATAATAATAATAAAGATATCATCATTTTTCCAGCTGACAAAGGGAACGCCACTGTCATCCTGAATAGATCCGATTATCCCCTCAAGATCTGTGTATTATTAGATTGTATTACTTACTCTGAACTTCAAAGAAACCCTCATGAGAGAACTACATAACTGGACTAATAATCTCCTCAAATCCACCTCAGAATTACCTAGGAATATCTGCCTATTGCTCCGCCCTCTTCATCCACTTATTCCCCATTTATATGGCCTTCTGAAGATCCACAAAAAAAACACTCCTCTTAGACCAATAGTTGAAGGCATTGACTCTCCTACACACAATCTCTCGAAATATCTCGCTTCCTCCTTAAAACATCTCACAGGAAATTCCTTTTCATATATCAAAAACTCAACTGATTTTGTCTTGAAGATAAAGAACATCCAACTGAACGAAGCAGACAGAATGGTAAGCTTCAACATAGTCTCACTATTCACCAACGTTCCAACCCAGAAAGTCCTTAGTCTTTTAAAAAACAAGTTATCTAAAAAGATTTTTGCCTTACTTGTGCATTGTGTGGATTCAGGCCACTTCTTATTTGATGACAAATCTACAAACAGAACAGTGGTTTGGCAATGGGTAGCACTGTTGTCTCCAGTGCTAGCCAACATTTTTCTGGAAGATTTTGTGGAAAAGGCCATTTCCTCAGCAACATGGAAACCCAAAATCTGGGTACGTTAGACGGACAACATTTTCCTAAATTGGGGGCATGGTCCAGAAAACTTACAAACCTTTCTTGATCATTTAAACAATTTTCATCAAAATATAAACTTGACATCCGAACCAGAAGTTAATGGCGTTTTAGCTTTTCTAGATATAAAACTTACTAGAACAACAGTTGGTCTCAAGATCTCTATCTAGGGAAAGCCAACACAGATCGATAGATACCTACATGCTTTGTCTCATTGTCAGAAGAAGAGAAACTTCAACAAGAACTTAATTACCTCAAAAGAACTTTCTATAAATAACAGTTACTTTTCAAATACAAACTTATTTATTAATTACTGACCATTTACGAAAAAACAAAACTACATTAGAGCCTACCAGTCTCGCCAGTAAACTGTCTGGCTTTTTCAAGGCGTTTACGGAGACATAAAAACTAGTAAATGCAAATTAAAAGGAACATAAAAAACGTTGTAAACCAACTAGTAGCTAAGGTTACACGTTCATGTGACAGAGAGGACTTATTGTTCTTATTCATTATCACGCATGCATGTTTGTTGTAAACGTATAATGTTGTTACTGGCTAGCTGTAGTTCAGATTGATTTAGAGAGAGGATCAGGTTTTTCCACGAACTGTTTAGGGTTGCACCCTGATTTCTGTTGAGGTTTCCACCGGTTATTAACACTATTGTGGCTTCCTTGAATAAACGATGTCTGTAGTCGTCATTCAGATATGGTATGGAGCTGTTTTGCCACTCTATCGTGTGGTTAGATGTACAGAAATGATGTGCTAAGCCGGAAGAGATGCTTCTGTTGTTGTTTACATCACCAACATGTTCTTTTCGTCTGATTTCTAAACTCCGTGAAGTTTGTCCAATGTAGGCAAGACCAAAGGAGCAAGGAATATAATATACTCCTGGATATAGCTTAGCACATCATTTCTGTACATCTAACCACACGATAGAGTGGCAAAACAGCTCCATGCCATATCTGGATGATGATGACTACAGACATTGTTTATTTAAGCCACAATAGTGTTTACAACCGGTGGAAACCTCAACAAAAATCAAGGTGCAATCCTAAACAGTTTGTGGAAAAACCTGATCCTCTCTCTAAATCAATCTGAACTACAGCTAGCCAGTAACAACATTACACGTTTACAACAAACACCCATGCGTGATAATGAATAAGAACAATAAGTCCTCTCTGTCACGTGAACATGTAACCTTAGCTACTAGTTGGTTTACAACGTTTTTTATGTTCCTTTCAATTTGCATTTACTAGTTTTTATGTCTCCGTAAATGCCTTGAAAAAGCCAGACAGTTTGCTGGCGAAACTGGTAGGCTCTGATGTAGTTTTGTTTTTCGTAAATGGTTGGTAATTAAAAAATAAGTTTGTATTTGAATTATATAAACGACTAAATATGTTTAGTTTTATCAGTTACTCTCCTAAAAATATCTTTAATCGTCTTAGTGTATGTAATCAACATAGTAATGAAGATAACTCAAATCCAACAGCCTACATCTCCTTACCGTATATAAGTTCTCTTTCTCCTAAACTAGTGAAAATCCTGAAGAAATTTAATGTTAAAACATATTTCTCCAGCTTTCTAAAACTCTGATCCTACCTCAGTCAACCTAAAGTAAAAATTTTGTGACAAGACAGAAAAGTCCATCTCTCTCTCTCTCTCTCTCTCTCTCTCTGCCTAGAAGAACACCAATGTGACATTTCTTATAACAGAGTCCATGCTAGTGCCCTATCCGGCCACGATATTCTCGGCCAATACCAGTGTTGATGGACAACAAGATCAAATAGAGTGGAACTCAACTTCAAACATCCATAAATGCTCCGATGAATTAGAAAGACATATCTTCGAATCCAGAGAAATAGCTCTCGACTCTGTCCATCTAAACAGCAATCTCAGTTACAGCCTGCCTGATTCACATAGCGCTGTCATCCATTTTTGGTGCACTCATGATATCATTCACACGCACAGTGCTTCATGCCAGAACTAATGCTAAGACTCAGTTTCAAACACAACTACTACTTGTTTTAAACTCTGTTTTGTCTAAAATACAATATATTTTTAAGATGTTGTTTTCTCCATGGTACTGTATTCACCTGATGAAGTCGGCATTTCTGATGAAACTAGTAGTGAAACCTTATTAAATCTCTTTTATTTTTTCTTGGTGTTTAGTCAGTTAATAATTATAAACACACACACACACACACACACACACACACATATATATATGATACTAGTATAAATGTACCACAGTTTTTGATCATCCATGCAACAGGTGAAAGCCAATAGGGAAAATTTCACCCTTCTTTATTCAAAAGAGCTTAGAAGGACTGGCAGAATCTCCCAAAACTCTTAGGAAATTATGCTCTGGTAATATCCTTGTGGAAACATCATGTCAGCAACTTTCTGAGAAACTACTGGGAGCAACATCAATGAATGAAATGTCAATCACAGTAGCACGTTGTGGAAACACTCAACTCTTGTAAAGGAGTGATATCAAAATGGGATCTCCTTGATATTCCTGATGAGGAGATATGTTCAGAGCTTTAAGATCAGGGAGTGATAGGTGTGAGGCCCTTCCTGGTACGTAGAGATGGTCACCTCACCTGGTTCCAACCAGGAACATCATCCTTACTTTAGATACACCTATGCCTCCAAATGTGTAAAATCAGGGTATCTCAACTGTCCTGTTAGAGTGTACATCCCTAATCGATGAAGATGCTTTAAATGCCAGAAATATGACATTTAGAGAGCCACGGCAGGCCCAAAATGCATGTCGTGGCACTACCACCTGTACATGATGTGTTAGTAAAGAGTATGATAACAAATCTTGCTCTACAAAAGAAGCTAAATAGACATGCAGAGCTTTAAGATCAGGACATGCATTTTGGGCCTGCCATGGCTCTCTAAATGTCATATTTCTGGCATTTAAAGCATCTTCATCAATTAGGGATGTACACTCTAACAGGACAGTTGAGATACCCTGATTTTACACATTTGGAGGCATAGGTGTATCTAAAGTAAGGATGATGTTCCTGGTTGGAACCAGGTGACCATCTCTACGTACCAGGAAGGGCCTCACACCTATCACTCCCTGATCTTAAAGCTAAATATGCCAACTGTCAGGGAGATCATCCAGCTTAACTCTCATGCATGTCAGAAGTGGAAAGATCAAAAAGAAATACAGAAAATTAAAACAGAACAAAATATATCCTATCAGGATGCAAAAAGGAAGTTAACCACTTCTACAATTGTTTTGAGATACCCTTATGCTGAGAAGGTGGCAGCTAAGAAAATGTCAACATGACCTACAGTCTTACTCCAGAGACAACTTCAAAAATGGTTCCATTCGATGAGAACCTACTTGTCAAAAATATTATTGCAACAATATCACATAAAATAAACCACTAGACATTCCCACAGAAAAAATGGATACTTTGGTATCCACTGAAAGTAAAATAAACTTGCCAACTGACCCTGATGCATCAGATTGATTGAATATTTTATCAGAAGAAGATGAGATAGACTCTGGCCGTCATACTTCCCAACAATAGATAAATATAAACCTGACAAAGGTAAGGTCTCAACCTCCCAAAATTCAGACAAGTTTATAAAGCCAAAACAATAGGAAAATTTTTACAATGGAACTATTGCGAGTTTTGTCAGAATATCGACAGTTTTTCTATCCAAGGACAGAATTGGAAGTGATCCTAATCATGGAGCAGGACCATTATCATAGTGGGCAGTCATATTCCTTTCCATCATCTCCAGCCTAATTCTGCTCTGGAAGCAGTAGTGATTCGCATATCCGTGGGATTTCTTATTACAGTATGCTCAATTTATATACCACTGAGTGCTGAGTTAAATGAAATCAATCTTGATAGCTTTATCTTGCAACTATCTCAGCCCATACTTCTTATGAGTGACTTTAATGGTCACAATACTCTGCAGGATAGTGTCAACACAAATGGAAGAGGTCGTATCATTGAACAAAGCCTTGACAATAATGACCTCTATCTTTTGAATAATAGACTCAGTAATCTCTTCCATATGCCTACCCACTCATATTCTGTAAATTAGTCTCACAATCTGCTCTCCTACCATTTTTCCACTGCTCATGTGTTATGTTGAAGACAACATCTACAGAAGTGGTTACTCCTTGTATTTGCACAGTCTTCACATGAACCATATTTTCCTACATGAATGCCCATATGGAAAATGAATCAGGCTGAATGGAACACTTTTTCCCATCTTGCAAAATTTAATGCTGATACAATCAGGCAAACACCTGTCAATGAAGCAGTGAAGTGTGTAACAGTCTGCAATGTCCAGTCGGCAACAGCCTTCATTCTAAGAACATCATCTCAATTTCCACATTATCCGAAGCATTGGTGGAATCCAGAATGCCAGGTCGCAAAAAATAAGATCAACACACAGCATGAGGTATATTTTGTACTCCATCACATCAAACTTAATAGCTTTTAAACATGCTTAGGCCAAAGCATGTTATGTGAGATGTCAGAGTCATCAACAATCTTGAATCCAACATATCTCATCAATTAATCAAATGGCCAGTGCAAAAATTGTACGGGATGAAATCTGGATAATGAAAGGTCGATATAGAGCACACCATTTGTCTATCTTAGATCATAAGATGTGTTATTGTTAATTTCAAAGCTATTGCAGACACTTTGGGAGAAAATGTTGCCTAGCAACAGCTTCTTTACCTTCCTGAATTTTTAATATTGAAAGTGCAGCAAGAGAAACAAAGGCTAATTTTTTCTAACAATGGGCTTGAGCCATACAATCGGCCATTTGTTAAAGAGGAACTAAAAAGACTTCTTTTACTGTCTCACCCTAGTGCAACAATAGGGCCTGATGATATCCATTATGAAATGATAAAACATTCACCATCATCTTTTATGGATCTCCTTCTCTTAATATACAACAGAATACTTGCAGAGAAGAGTTTCTGGGTTCCAGGCATAAGTCACTGCTCATTGCTATCCCAAAAATAGGAAAAGTTCCAACACAAGCAAATAATTATAGACATATTGATCTGACCAGATGTCTTTGTAAGCTATTAGAGAAAATGGTTAATGAGCAGTGGTGTTCTCTCCATACAATATAGTCTTCATAAACATCATTCAACTTTAAACCATTTAGTCTGTTTAGATACTTGTATAAGAGATGCATTCCTGAAGCAGTTACATCTCGTTTCAGTTTTCTTTGACATGGAAAAAGCTTATGACACATCCTGGAGATATGGCATATTAAAAGCTCTCTATAACCTCTGCCTCAGAGACATCTTCCGGTATTTATTAACCTCTCTACCTGCGATGGTGGATGAAATAGTGAGACCTAATTGCACTTATCCATGTTATTCAATAAGTGTTACAGAATTGTATCCACATTTTGCTGGATGTCTATAGACATCATGGCTGCTTGGGGTGTTAATTACTTTCTGTCCAGATGAACTTTGTGGGAAGTATTTCTGCCATATCATTGAGAACAGGGCTTTCCTCAAGGCTCTGTCTTAAGTGTGATACTTTTCACTATCAAAGTTTACTCAATCACTGAGCAGCTTCCTCTCACTGTAAAGAATGCTCTATATGTTAATGACTTCACAATTTACTGTCACCCTCTTAACATGAAAGTAATAGAAAGACAACTTCATTAAGCAATTGATTATGTTTTTCTATGGGTTCAGATTTTCAACAGAAAAAAAAAAAAACGTGCCTGTGTATACACTCTATCAAAAATGCACTCTTCACCCAATCCTAAATTAAGAATGGGACAAACTTTTATTCCAGTATCAACAGAAGCTATGTTCTTGGGACTCATTTTTTACAGAAAACTTACATTCCTTGCACATATTTGTCAACTAAGAAAAAATTGCAAGAGAGCCTTGAATCTCCTTCGCATTCTATCCTCTACTGAAAGGGATATGATCGATCTTCATTGCTTTGTCTTTATCATGTGCTTATACATTCAAAGGTGGATTATGGATCTCAAGTCTATGGGTTTTGTAAGACAATATAACCTGCAATGGTTGGATGCCATCCTGCATTAGGATATATGGATAGTAACTGGTGCCTTTTACACATCACCCACTCAAGGTCTTTGTGTTGAAACAAATGAACTGGCTCTATCACTTAGATGGAAACAGATATCTCTTAATTATGCAGTAAAGATAGTCTCTTCCGAATCATCATATATGGAATAGTCTCTTTTCTCTGTTACGTAGGCAAAGTGAATACTACATCTAACATTATTTCAAAGCCAAATGTTTGTAGAAACTATGAAAGTTTCATAAGTTGACCTGACAGTTCACAGGAATACAATCCTCAGCATCCCTGAGTTGTCTTAGCTTGCACTACTTAAAAAACATGGGTGCTGCCTAAGCATTGATATATTCACCTTTATCGCATTAGATAAAGGTTTCACTGTCCTGACAGCTATTTCAAACCTTTCTTTTTTGCTGTTTTGAAACTTTCATAGTTTCTAAAAACATCAGCTTTGAAATAATGTTGGATCTAATATCCACTTTGCCTATGTAATTTTACATCGTCGACATGAAGCCTTGTGGCTCTTTCTTTGAATAATCTTTTCCTTGTGTTGGGTAACTCAGTATCACACACAAACTGCCATATGTCCTTTTGGTATATGTGTTAAAGAGGCTATGCAAACTGTTGGAATGAATGTGGACAACATTGCCTACACCAAAAATAACAGCAACCCTCCATGGCAGGTTTGCACTCCATCTTGCAACCTCTCACTTTGTCAACTACAGAAGTCTCATACTCCGTCATCTGTGTACCTGCAATTATTTAATGCACACAAAGCAGCCCACTCGGATTTCTTGGCCATCTATACTGATGGCTCAAGAATTGACACCTTTTGTTGTCTGTGCTGCTGCTGTGTTTCTTGCCATTATTATTTCCTACCAGATCTCAACTGATCATAGCAATTATACAGCAGAGCTGCATGCCTTTAAGCTTGCACTTGTGCACATAAAAGAAAACCACTACCAAAAGTGTTCAATTTATACAGACTCTTTGAGCTCTTTATAGGCTTTCTCTTCTCCTTTGTATAATCCACATCCATAAACGTGTGGACAGACTTATGTGTTCGTCAAACATGTTGTTTATTATTTTAACGGTATAATAGAACACAGAAACTAAGTAAATAATTAATTTATTAACTTGATGCTGATATTTCGCTGGTATTATAACCAGCATCTTCAGAGCACAAAAACACTGTTTGTCACAATACGCGAGACTAAAACAACATGGTGTACTTAAACAAAATTGTAGCAGCAACACAAAGACTAGAGTCCTGATTTTGGCGCCCTCTATCTGAAAAAAAAAAAAAAAAACGCTATCATATATTACTAGAGTCCTAGAAAAGTGGTAGTTTTTTCTTAGTATGACTGTCTCCCAGATCTTCGGCAAGTTAATACAGCCATATTTGTTGAGATTTGGAGTGTGTTTTAGGGCTTCTGTCACCTCTAAGAACAATCTCTCTGATTTATATGGGTTTCTGTGTAGTACTTTTGTGTTTTTCCAGTTGATCCTGTGTGCAGGGGTATCCAGAGCATGGTCTGCTAGGCCCGACTTCCCATAATGATAATTCCGGACGTATCGTTTATGTTCACTGATGCGGATATTCACAGTTCTTCCTGTTTGACCGTAGTAGGCTTGATTGCATGAGCAGGGTACTTGGTAGACTCCTGGATGTGATAAAGGAGGAATGCTGTCCTTGGGTGAGTGGATGAGGGTGGCTAATTTGCTACATGGTCTGAATGTAGTGCGTAGTTTATGTTTATTGAGAATTCTTGAGATCTTTTCGGATGTGCCTTTAATGTAAGGGATAGTGACTGTTTTGTTGTAGTTTTCTGTGGTGGATGGTGGGAGGGGTTTCTTAGGAGCGTTTAGTATTTTGTTTATTTTTTGTGGATTGTAGCCATTGGCCAAGAAGGTGTGGCGTAAGTGAGTCAGTTCAGCAGTAAGAGCCTTGTCATTTGAACAGATTGCTCTCGCTCTATGGGTTAGCATTTTTAATATGCCATATTGTTGAGAAGGATGATGGTGTGATTGTTTGTGTAAGTATCTGCCTGTATGTGTGGGTTTTCTGAAAACTGAAAATGATAAGGAACCATCTGGGAGACGTGTGATGAGTGTATCCAGGAAGGGCAGACAGTTGTTGGCTTCCAGTTCCATAATAAAGTGGATTTTTGGATGTTGGCTATTTAAATGTGCTAAGAATGTTTTCAAAGTCTCAGGGCCATGTGGCCAAATAGCAAGCATATCATCAACATAGCGTAGCCAAAGTGTTGGGTTGAGAGTGGCTGTATTGATTGCTTATTTTTCCAGGTGTTCTATGTAAAAGTTGGCTAGGGGGGGAAAGGGGGAGCCCATGTTGTCCCATCAATTTGTTTGTATATTTTCCCTTTCCATGTGAAATATCCTGCATGTATTGTGAATTTGAATAGTTCAAATATATCAGGGGGGGAGTGTGACTTCAGTAGATTGAGGGTTTCTATTAGTGGTACATTTGTGAATAGTGAAGTGATGTCAAAGCTTACTATTAAGTCTGAGCTTTTTAGGGTGAGGTGTTGTAAGATGCTTTTTAGGTGTGCTGAATTTTTGACAAAGGAGGGAAAATTGTTAGTGAGAGTGGCTAGTAGCTTCACTAAATGTCTAGCCAGTTTGTATGTGGGACTATTTATACTGTCCACAATTGGGCGTAGGGGTGTGCCTGGTTTGTGAATTTTTGGTGATCCATAGATCCTCGGTGTTTTAACATGGAAGGGTTTGAGTTTGTTAACTGTGTCTTTGGGCCAGGAAGTGACACAAAAGAATAAGGCACGAAATTTTTTTAATAATTTTCGTGCCTTATTCTTTTGTGTGTTGGTGGGATTGCGATCTATAATTTTGTATGTTGACTGATCTTGTAATAGTGTGTGTATTTTGTTTTCATATTCAGTTGTGTCCATCACCACGGTTGCATTTCCTTTGTCTGCTTTTGTTATGGTAATCTGGCTGTTGTTGTGTAGCTCTTTTATAGCAATGAATTCCTTATGTGGGATATTATTTTTGGGAGGCTTGGACTTGATTAGGATGTTGGCCACATCTAAACGTATGTTGTTAGCTATTGTTGGAGGCAGGTCGTAAATTCCTTGTTCGATGGACGCCATTATTTCGGCTTTTGGAACTTGCTTGGGAGTTATGGCAAAGTTGTGCCCTCGACTTAAAGCAGTCGTGGCTTCTTTGCTTAAGGTGAGTGATGATAGATTCACGACGATGAGGTCTTGTTGTAATTGCGGTCGTTGTATGGTGTTCCGTTGTTGTAGATTTTCGAACTTCTTTTGGTGCCGGTTTTTGACTCTGTCGAATTCTTTTTTTGCCATTGCGTCGGTGATGTTCTCTAAGATCTGCCAAAGTTCCGTATTTAGAATATTATGCAGTGATTCTCGTAATGCGCTGATGGTTGTATTTGCTTGTGCTAATTCCTGGCGAGTGGTGTTAATTTGTTCGCGTACAAGCACTACACTCGCTCATTTATAGATGCGTTGGGCTTTGGCCTTGTGGAACTTGTTTTTGATTTTAAAACAGTTCGGTATTAATTTGGTGTCTCGGCACCTCTTTAAGAAGGCTAACCTGTTTAGTTGCCGCGCCAATTTCAACTTCCACTTACCATATCGTCATGTCTTGCATACGATATCGTCTCCGTGAAGAATCCTTAAACGTGTAGACAGACTTATGTGTTCGTCGAACATGTTGTTTATTATTTTAACGGTATAATAGAACACAGAAACTAAGTAAATAATTAATTTATTAACTTGATGCTGATATTTCGCTGGTATTATAACCAGCATCTTCAGAGCACAAAAACACTGTTTGTCACAATACGCGAGACTAAAACAACATGGTGTACTTAAACAAAATTGTAGCAGCAACACAAAGACTAGAGTCCTGATTTTGGCGCCCTCTATCTGAAAAAAAAAAAAAAAACACTATCATATATTACTAGAGTCCTAGAAAAGTGGTAGTTTTTTCTTAGTATGACTGTCTCCCAGATCTTCGGCAAGTTAATACAGCCATATTAACTTGCCAAGGGCGCCAAAATCGGGACTCTAGTCTTTGTGTTGCTGCTACAATTTTGTTTAAGTACACCATGTTGTTTTAGTCTCGCGTATTGTGACAAACAGTGTTTTTGTGCTCTGAAGATGCTGGTTATAATACCAGCGAAATATCAGCATCAAGTTAATAAATTAATTATTTACTTAGTTTCTGTGTTCTATTATACCGTTAAAATAATAAACAACATAATCCACATCCAGTACTGTGCGAGTGTTACACCTATTGATGTTTGGTTGTGCTGGATTCCCAGCTACATTGGAATTACAGGAAATGAGACTGCAGATGAAACTGCTAGATCAGGTCGTACTTTCTCTTTGTACTGTTTGATAGTACCATATACAGACTACAGACAGTTTATAAAATCAAAGCTAATTACTCGGTAGCAGTTATCATGGCATGAAGCATTGGACAAACAAATTACATGACATTAAGTATTGGCATTCTAGTCAACTTAGAAAAAGAAGAGAGAGGGGGGAAATTGTTCTTGCTAGGCTATGCATAGGTCAGAATCATCTTACACGTTTTTATTTACTGAGGGCCAATGACTCACCTGTGTGTGAAAAATGCAATATGCATCTTACTATTTGTCATATTCTGGTGGAATGCCAGCAATTTACATGAGAGAGGAATGAAATTTTTAACTATCTATCAAGCCATATACACTCAAGCAGATGTTATCAGACCCAGACAGATTGCATGATGTTTTTAATCTTTACAAAGAATTAATTTGTACAAACACATTTGGCTGTAGTTTTTTTTTACATGTATATCATCATCATGTGTCATCTCTATCCATTTGGTTGATTACCATGATGTGACTCATGGTTGATTACAGGTGTAAGGATAATGTGGTGAGGACCTTATCTCTTCCACATTGTTGTAAGTATTCATAGCTGTAGATTCATGTGTTCATAGGGCCATTGCCTCTTTTGAAGGATGAAAAGCCCAAGTTTCCAGGTGAAAAACCCTCTACCTCCATATGAGAGCAACTAACTCACCTTTAGTCGAAAGAGACCAGATAGAGGTTTCTCATGTCATGCATAGGAATCGAACCCAGGACCGAACGGCTTTGTCTATACCAATTGAGCTATGGAGGTTCTCCTTTTATTTAGATACTGCATTGCTTAACTTAATCTTTGTACATAGCTATTATTTACCTATGTACCAAATTATTTACTAATTTATCTTTGATTATTTATGTACTGCCAGCCTTTGACCTTGTCAATGTGCAGTTACTGCATTGCTGAACTTAATTTTTGTTCAAGCATATTGTTTACTAATTTGTCTTTGATTGATTTATGTACTGCTATAATTTGACCTTGAGTACTGCTGCAACCTTTGCTGTAATTTTATTTATATGTAGATATTGCATTGCTTGACTTGGTTTTTGTACATGAATATTGTTTACTAGTTTGTCTTTGACTATTTATGTACTGCTATAACTTTGATCCTGTGTATTGCTGTAACTTTTGTTGTAATTTTATTTATATGCTAAAACTGCATTGCTTAACTTTTCATACAGACATATTATTTAGTAATTTATCTTTGAATTACTTAATGGAATTGCAGAGCAGTTCTTCCATCAATATTGATTATGATAAAAGCACAGGAGATTTGATAGAATCAAAGATGTTATTGTGAATGAGGGCATTGATTCTGTATTTGCAAAATAACCATGAAATATGAACCTGAATGATGGCCAGCCATGTAAGTGCTTCACCGAGAAAAGGATGTCTATTGGAGTACAAAGCATTACCAGAGTATTAAATATTATTGTTATTATTAACATCTACCTTGCAAAGTCAAAGAATTTATTGCAGGAGGTCAATATTCTCTTATACAAAAACGATCATTGAACTGTGCCTTAAACTCATTCACGGTTTCTGCATTCCCCACACTCTCAGGCAATGCATTTCACTTACCAATTACTCTCCGTCCAAAATAACCTGCTTCTCACTCCCTTGCTCACATTCGCCTTATACAGCTTCCAGGAATGGCCTCTTGTTCTACCTTTTTCTCTCTACTCTCTGAAAAATCTCCTCACATTAATCTGGTAGCAATCCCTCACCAACTTATGAATCTCAGTCATATCCTTCACCTTCTTCTATTCATAATGCTCTACAACTTGCATTCCTTCAATCTCTCCTCACATGTGACATCCCATAGACCTGATATCAACTTAGTAAACCTTCTCTGGACCTTCTCCAATATATCTCCTTGAAAACCAGTGACCAAATCTGTACACAGTAGTCCAAATGTGACCTGATCAAAGCCTTACACAAGGGGACCATAACCTCTTTGCTCCTACATGTCAGTGTCCTCATTATTGATATAATCTGGTGTGATGTTCTTACAGTTTTTAGCAATGTGACCTCTTAACTTCAGGTCTGTATCCACTATTATTCCTAGATCACACATCTTATCTACCTTCTTGAAAATTTCCTCATTAATTGTGTACTCTGGTTCCCAGTCTTTCCTTCCAAATTTTAAGATCTTGCACTTTGCAACATTACATTGATAGCTGCACTCACTTACCTCCTCACAGTCTATTGAGATCCTCCTGCATGGCCAAAACATCTGCCCTACTTCTCTTTGTTCTTTTTTTTTTTTTTTTTTTTTTTGCATCATCAGCAAATATATAAGGATAGAAGGGATAAAAAGGGAGGGGGAGTGCTATTGATGATAGAGAAAGAGTTATGTCCATACAAGGTAGAGATGCAAGAGGGAAATAGGGCCAGTGGTTTTGAGGCAGTATGGTATGAGATAGAGGTGAATAGAATCAAATACTTGGTGGGATGTTGTTATAGACCTGGTAATGTGGTTGGTGGTGATAGTGAAATGTATAGTCAAATAAGCCAAGCAAATAAGAAAAGGGTGATCATTATGGGTGATTTTAATTATGGCAATATAGACTGGATTGAAGAGATAGCGACTGGAAGTGAAGAAAATGAGTTTCTTGAGTTTTTGAGGGATAACTACCTCAGACAGTATGTAACAGAAGGGCACACGAGGATTAAGGGTCTTGGATTTGGTCATCTCATCAGAGGATGTAATTATAAATGAGGTGTCAAATCATCCACCAATTGGTGAAAGTGACCATGAGGTGATTACCTGGGTGGTTGCCAGCAGTGCAAGGACCCCTGTGAAAAAAGGGTATATGTGGAACTACAAGGGGGGTGATTATGAAGAGCTCAGGAGACAGCTTGCAGATGTAGCATGGAATGAGGAGTTAGCTGGAAAAGAGATCAATGCAGCTTGGGGGATTTTCAAAAACTATTTAGTAGATGCAATGTCTAAATGTATACCACGGGTGAGAAGGTTAAATAAGGTAGGTGTGAGATGGATGAATAAAGAGATTAAGCATGCAATACAGAAAAAAAAGGCATTGTGGAGACAGCATAAGAGAAGTGGAAGTAACCAATTTCATGAAGTCTACAAAGACCAGGCAAGGAGGGTGACTTGGTTGGTGAGAGTAGCTAAAGAGAGGTATGAACAGCAGTTAGCTAATGAAGCCAAAAAGAATCCTAGGGAGTTCTTTCGATATGTAGCCAGCAAAAGAAAGAATGATTATGGAAGGATGACATTGATTGGAGGAAATGGTATAAAGACAGCTGTTGCAGAATGTGTTGTGGAGATACTTAATGAGCAATTCATAAAGATCTTTCAATCTTGTGAATGTGACTTCATGGAGAGATTAAGAGCAGTTGATGATGGGGAGGAGAGACTGACTGTAAGTGAGCAAGAGGTGTTTGGGGAGTTGAGTAAACTAGATGTATATAAGGCTGTGGGACTTGATAATATATCACCACGTATTCTGAAGGAGTGTGCCAGAGAGTTGACACCTGTCTTGACATATTTTTTTAATACGAGTCTTGCACTTGGTCAAGTTCCTAAAGAGTGGAAGGAGGGCAAGATTGTGCCACTTCATAAAGGAGGTGATCGAACTCAAGCATCAAACTATAGGCCTATCTGTGTGTCAGGTGTTGTGGTTAAGTTGTTGGAGAAGCTTGTGAGAACTAGGATCCAGAGTTGGGTTGACAACAATGGTATAATTTTTGATGGACAGCATGGATTTGCTAAAGGGAGGTCATGTTTTAGTAATCTACTTACTTATTACAATAAAGTGACTGCTTCCTTGGACAGAGGAGAAGGATACACACTAATATACTTGGATTTCGCAAAGGCTTTTGATAGAGTACCTCATGATAAGTTGACAGTCTAACTAGAGCAGATGGGGTTGGATATTAGATTAGTGCATTGGATTGGAGATTGGCTATCTGATAGGTATCAACAAGTTGTGTATGGGGGTGCAATATCCAGGAAAAGGAAAGTCACTAGTGCTTTCTTTTCCTGGATATTGCTTATATCCAGGAAAAGGATTAACTTATATATTAATGATATTGGTGAAGATTTGGATGGAGATATTCAGTTGTTTGCAGATGATGCAAAGTTGGGACGAACCATAAAGAGTAGTGAAGATGTTGTGGCCTTGCAAGAAGACTTGAATAAATTGAGTGATTGGGCAAGCAAATGGGGATGTGAGTTCAATGTTGCAAAATGTAAAGTTTTAAAATTTGGAAAACAAAGATGGGATGCAGAATTTATGCTTGGTGAGAATATATTGTTGGAAGTAGAGGAAATAAGAGATCTGGGGGTGATAGTGGATAAGGATCTAAAATTTAGGGGACACATCGCCAAAATTGTGAAGACAACACAAAGACTTCTGGGAATGATGCGGAGGACACTGACATGTAGAAGTAGGGAGATGCTTGTTCCAATGTATAAGGCTTTGATTAGGCCACACTTGGACTATTGTGCCCAGATTTGGTCACCGGGTTTTCAGAAGGATGAAGAGATGTTGGAAAGGCTCCAAAGGCGACTGACTAAGGTAGTTTCTGACCACTGGAATGTTGAGTATGAGGAAAGATTGAAAAGATGTAATTTGCAGAGTCTCGTGGAGAGAAGGAAGAGGGGAGATATGATAGAGACCTACAAGTTGGTAAGGGGTTGTTATAGGATCAATGGTGGAGAAGTTCTACAGAGAATAGTGGGAGATCAGGGGAGAACCAGAGGTCATCCCTGGAAACTGTATAAGGAGGGTGTGAGTAAGCGAGTGAGAGGCAGGTTTTTTTCGTGCAGAGTTGTGAGTGATTGGAATGCCTTGCCTGAGAGCGTGGTGTCTGCAAGTAGTTTGAATGTGTTTAAGACACGGTATGATGAGATGTGTGTGTGTAAAGAGAGGTATGAACAGCAGTTAGCTAATGAAGCCAAAAAGAATCCTAGGGAGTTCTTTTGATATGTAGCCAGCAAAAGAAAGAATGATTATGGAAGGATGACATTGATTGGAGGAAATGGTATAAAGACAGCTGTTGCAGAATGTGTTGTGGAGATACTTAATGAGCAATAAGATAAAAGGACCTCCTAGATGAGTCTTTGACTCCATGAGGTCTTGTTTAATAATAATAATAATAATATATGCACATCCCTCTCTCTCTCTCCAGATAAGCCCTTCCCAATATGATTAATGTACAAAATAAACAATAATGGTCCCAAAGCAGATCCATGTGGCATTCCACTAGTGTCCTTTTGCTTTTGGGATAGCACTCCATCATATGCCACCTGCTGATCTCTATATAACAGCCAGTCAACTATTGAACTTACTAGTCTGTTATCTAATCCCATCTGTTGCAATTTAGCTATCAGCTTATTATGTAGCAGTCTTCAAAGGCCTTGGGAAAATGCAAGTATACCACTGTTTATGTATCTCCTTTATCCAGTAAAGTTATCTTTTTGTAATACATAAGCAGATCGCTAAAGCATGACCCCCCCCCTTCGCAATAAACCCACACTGTACCACTCCTCCATATGCAACCTTCCAATACCTATCCATTAGCCATTCAACTATCCAAGTGACTAGTTATGAAAAACTGTTTGCATCAATATTAATTATGTGAAAAAGCATAGAACGAAGTTTGAAGAAGAAGTACTATAGAATAGCAGCAAGCTGAGTGAGAAAGCAATTGGCGTTTTGTGACAAATAGTTAAGAATTATTTAACTCTAGCAATGCCTCAATGTATAAAAAAGATTTTTTTAAATAAACATGATAACTGTATAATGAGTTTATGTAGGCAATAAAAAGGAAGCAAGCATAATGGACACAGGATAAAGTGAGAGACAGTCATCATTTACATCTGGAATATAAGTAATGGACTAGAATGTGACATTTTCATTAAGAAAAGTTTTAGATTTCAGCAGTTGTGAAGACATTCATCGAATTTCTGGTACAATGACTACATGATCTGAAGTAACATAAAATACTTTATTAAACTTAAAATCTGGATTAGTTTTGTGTACTGACAGGTACACTTCATAACAAGCATTCTTATGTTATAACATTGCTAAAAAACTAGAGGTGTAAAATGTATCACATTAAGTAATGAAAGAATACAACAGATGAAAATTAAAATAAATAGCAAACTCATGAAAGCAAGCATATTAGTTGGTAATATTATTATTATTATTATTATTATTACCACCCCAAGACCTCATGGAGTCAAAGACTCATCTGGGAAGTCCTTTTATCACACACACAGCTCATCTTACCATGTTTTAAACACATTCAAACTCTTTGCAGACATCACATTCTCAGGCAAGGCATTCCAATCATTCACAACTCTGCATGAAAAAAACCTGCCTCTCACTCCCCTACTCCCACCCTCTTTATACAGTTTCCAGGGATGACCTCTGGTTCTCCCCTGATCTCCCACTATTCTCTGTAAAACTTCTCCAACATTAATCCTATAACAACCCCTTACCAACTTGTAGGTCTCTATCATATCTCCCCTCTTCCTCCTGTCCACCAGACTCTGCAAATTACATCTTCTCAATCTTTCCTCATACTGTACATTCCAGAGGTCAGAAACTACCTTAGTCAGTCTCCTTTGGACCCTTTCCAACACCTCTTCATCCTTCTGAAAACCCGGTGACCAAATCTGGGCACAATAGTCCATGTGTGGCCTAATCAAAGCCTTATCCAATTGAACAAGAATCTCCCTACTTCTACACGTCAGTGTCCTCTGCATCATTCCCAGAAGGCTTTGTGTTGTCTTCACAATTTTGGCAATGTGTCCCCTAAATTTTAGATCCTTATCCACTGTCACCCCCAGATCTCTTATTTCCTCTACTTCCAACAATATATTCTCACCAAGCATAAATTCTGCATCCCATCTTTGTTTTCCAAATTTTAAAACCTTACATTTTGCAACATTGAACTCGCATCCTTATTTCCGTGCCCAATCACTCAATCTATTCAAGTCTCCCTGTAAGGCCACAACATCTTCACTACACTTCATGGTTCGTCCCAACTTTACATCATATGCAAAGAACTGAATATCTCCATCCAAATCTTCACCTATATCATTAATATATAAGTTAAACAGCAATGGACCTAAAACAGACCCCTGAGGCACTCCACTAGTAACTTTCCTTTTCCTGGAGCCAGTCTCCAAATATTATATTCAAGAACATAATGCATGCCATAACCAAGGGCTTGAAATATGAAATTTTTGATGAATAAAGACCAAACTTAGCACAGGGTGACAATTTGGTTCTCATTGGTAAGAGTGTGCAACATTTTGGAAGCCTCCTTAAATTTCCTGAAAAAAAAGTTGTTTGATGCAAAACATTTCTGTTTTTTTTGCCAAAGTACCATATGTCTTCATTGGTTGTGTGAAAAATTAAGACAGATTTATGTTTTCTTTTCTTTTTGACATCTTTAAAATGTATTGACATGCTCATCTGTTTGACCAACATAGAAAATGCTGCATGAGCAGTAAATCATGTAAAACAAGAAACCCGAGTTTCTTGTGATAGTGCTGTTGGGTGCGTTTGGTAGAAGGGTGAGAGATAAGGAGATTTTTAAAGCTTATAAGAATCTGGATATCTTATATAGTGAAATAAAAGAAACATTTTTGTCATGAGTTTGAAAAAACAGATATTTTACCCATAACATTGCAGATTTAAGGAAAGATAACAACACCTTTGAAGTTTTTTTTGCTTGTTTTGTCTTCATAATCTTGCCTTGATGTCTCGTGGGGTTTGCAGAACCTTGTCAATTATCTTGGGCCAGTATCCATTAGGGGAAATAGTATGGGTGAAGTAATGAAGTTTTTTATTTTTTTTTTTTCAGTGTTGCTGAAGTTTTTAAGCTCTGTATTTTAGGTTTATTGATTATTCCTATGTTCTCTAAGATTGGGGATGAGGGGGAGCATGGAGGGCTCTACTATTATTGTGGGTTTTCTGTAAACTAAACAAGTAATTATTTTATCCTCAGAGACTTGCAGTAAAAAATAAAGGAAAGGGAATATCTTAGAATTTTCAAATTCATTAGTAAACTTTATATTAGGGTGCAGGCTGATAAGATAGTTCTTGAAATCCTCCAATATTTCTTTGAACTTGCTTAAGGGATTGTAACTAATTAAATGTGGCAAAGATTATTCATAGGATGGAAGGAGACAGAAAGAAAACAAGAGCTATATAAAAACAGCATGTCAAGCTAGTGATTTTTTGGAGTAAGATTTTTTGCATGGAGTATGGCTGTTGAAGAATGATATGCATTACATGTGAGTATGATGAGAAAAGAAACAGCAAAAAAAAAAAAAAAAAAAAAAAAAAAAAGAAAAGCATTATTATGATTCAGGTCTCCATGGAGTCACAAGACTCACTGTGGGAGGCCCACCCTGGAAAACACAAAGTCTGTCATATCGCTCCTTGAATCCAGTGACTGTTCGTGCTCTCAGTTTTCTATTAGGCAATACATTCCACAGTTCAGCCACCCATCATGCAGTGAAATCACTCCATACCCTCTAATCACAACTTCCAGGGATGGCCACTTGTTCTCACTCCTTCCCCATTCCACCAAATTAAAGAATTCCCAGTGCTTTGTAACTACCTCTCAACAGTTTAAAAGTCTCAATCATATCACCTCTCCTTCTATCTACTAAACTCTGTAGTCCACATTCCCTCAGCCCATCCACGTAACTTGCATTGTACAATCCTGATATCATCTTTGTTATCCACCTCTGCACTCTTTCCATGGTTAATTTATCCCCTCCAAATCTGAGCACAAATAGTCCAGATGTGGTCTAATCAGGGCTTTATGCAATAGAATAACAACTGTTTTATCTCTGCAGGCTAGTGTCCTTCTCAGGATTACAGCAGTTCTCTGGTTTATCTTCACCACCTTTGCAATATATTCTCTGAATTTGATGTTTCTATCAATCATTACCTGCCAGATCCCTTACTTCCCCAACTTCCTCCATTACAGTCCACCAACATGGTGTGTATCTCCCATCGATGTATCCCAGACTTCAAGACACTACACTTAGTTAAATTAAACTGAGACCCCCATTCATTTTTCTATCTGTTTAGTTTATTCAAATCCTCTTGCAGAGCTATCACATCTGCACTATTACTAATAGCCCTTCTGAGCTCCACAACATCTGCAAACAACTGAATGTACACTGTAATCCATTGATATAAAAGTAAAAAAATACAGTTCCCAGTTCTGAGCCCTGCGGCACCTCACTTGTAACCTTCTGCTTCCTTGATACAGCTCCTCCATACCAACTCTCTAATACCCATCAGACAGCCAATTCTAAATCATTAACTGGACATCAGAACTCATGTGCTGCAACTTAAATATCAGCTTATCATGTGGTACCCTGTCAAATGCCTTTGTAAAAAATAAATAAATAAATGAAAATATGCCTTTCCCTCATCAACCACTCTTGTCACTTTATTATAAAAGGCAATCATATTACTAAAACAAGAACCTCACTTAATAAATCCATGCTAACTCTCACAGACAACATTATCTTCATCTCCCTAATGCTGTAAATGATTCCTCCCTAATTTCTACAAAATCTTAATAACTACAGTTGAAATACAAATTGTCTATAGTTTGACACTTAAAGTCTGATACCACTCTTATGCAATGATGTAACTGTTTTACCCTCCTTCTATTCTTTGCACACCTTTCCCATGGCCAGACTTTCATTGAAAGATAGGTCAGCGGAGCTATCAGTTCTTTAGCACATTTTCTCAAAACCGATGACAAAATCTCATCCAGTACTATTGCTTTATTAACATCCAAAATAAGTAATATTTGAAACAAGTAATATTCTTCTTGTTAAAGGGTTTTTTCATGTTATATTATAAATTAAAGCTGCGAGGAAATTATATTTTTGGTTTAATCCTTTATTCAAGTGGGCCTTTATGTAGAGAAAGTTGCCCATTAACAATGTTTTCCATCTTATTGAATCTGCAGCCCATTGATCAGAGAACAGATATAAAAACCACTCAGCTAATGAGGCTAGAAAAGAGTTGATTTTTCTATTTTTCACATTTTCACATCAGGAAATTCAAATCTTTATGGAAGATTTGAATTTCCTGATGAGTATTTTACATTTATTGCCCACTTCAGTACAAGCTTAGTGTGAAGTTGGGTTTCTTGTAGTAAGCCACCTGCAGTAAGTCACTTTTTTTTTCGAGTACTTTGGTACATCTTCTGTAGAACCAATAGTTGGAAAGTGGAATGTGGGATAGAAACCAGTCATCCCTTTAATGCATGGATTTGTTAAAGGGAAGTTGGGTTTTTCAAATTTGCTTATGCACTATAACAAGGTCATCCGACTTGGTACCTTTGTAGTGTGAATGGACATGAGGGTGAGAATGGCTAGAGGAAGAAAGGGTGTTCCGTGTAAGAGGAAACTTGCTCAATAACAGGATCTGAATTACTGAGAAGAGTGGTGACTTCTGCAGAATATCTGGAAATAAAACGGGTTCAAAAGGACAGGTATATTGGAAGAGTAGAGAGAGAGTTATCAGGAATTTAGGTGCATAGATGTATAATTTGTATTTACAGGAAAAGCTCCTATATCACGTCCAGCTCTTGGTTAATGGTGTTAGAAAATGAGAGCCATTGATTAAGGTTACATATGAAGGTGACTTCACTATTTGGATAGCTTAATTGCAGAAGTTTAAGCTTGATGGATAAGAAGGTGAAGAGGTCAGAGTAATTTTTGAAATTTGCAAAGCAGTGAATAATTCAAACGAAAGTTACCGAATAGGGCAAGGAAACCTTGAGCCAGAGGAGATCAAAATAGGTAATTCTAAATTAGACATACTCTGGAAGACAAGTGGCCTCTGTTAGGAAAGTGCCCCATCCTAACTAGGTGAACTGAAATCTCAGAGTATTAGTGTTTCCCATATTTTGGGAAGTTTTATGCAACCATGTCAAAAGTTTTTTTCATTTGGTTAAACAATAAATTAAAGATGGCAAGAAATTATGTTCTTGGTTTAATCCTTTATCCAAGTGTAAGCAAACAAAGTTTATATGTGAACTAACTTCACGACTTGTATATAGAGGCTAATGACTTCACATCACTTGCCTTAATATCCCATAATGCAAAGGGTGTGTATAACGCTATGCATTATGGGAAGGATCACTACCCAGACCAGTTTGGACCTTTATTGAGGTCTCATCAGTGGGAGCCGACACAGAAGTGATGCCAAAGTTGAGCAAATCATATTTCCACATCATATACACATAGTCACACTTTATTACTAAAATACTCTGGATTAGAGATTTTTCACTTGAATAAACTATAATTAAAGATGCCAAGAAGTTGGCCTGGTTGGCAGAGTGGTTAGTGTATCTGCTCTCCAACCAAAAGGCTGCAGGTTCGAATCCTGTTGTGGGCATGGATGTTTGTGATAGTCTGTGGAAATGCTACTGGTGGTCAGCGGTAGATGGCATTGGTGTAGTTGTGGTTAGTGCGGTGGATTGAGTGGTGGAGACAGCTGTAGAGCAGGTGTCCTCCCTCGATGAGTCTTTGGACTCCCTAGAGGTGTCAAAATAATAAAAATAATAATAATAATTGTATTCTTGGTTCAATCCTTTATCCAAGTGTAAGCAAACAGAGTTTGTGCATGAAGTAACTTCACAACTGGGATACTTCTATATAGAGGCTAATTGATACAAGTAGCACAGTTGTGAAGTTACTTCACATGCAAACTTTGTTTGCTTACACTTGGATAAAGGATTAAACCAAGAATATAATTTCTTAGCTGCTTTAATTTATAGTTTAACCAAGTGAAAAAACTTTCAACATTTATCTCTGATCCAGAGTAATTTAATAACAAGGTGATACACCTTTTTACTAGTTTGTGGGAAATATATGACTTCTGCATTATTTCAACCCTGATATCCCTTCTGGGTCCCACTGATAAGTAGCCAATGTCAGTGCTATCAGTTCACCTTACTTAAGGATTTGATTATGTCCAGCATCCTCTTTTGTTCTACATTCTCGAGCAAATTGGTGTGGATAAAAATCTGCTCTCCATTATTAAAGGAGCCTGTGCCAATTCAACTACCTGCCTCCTAGGTTAATGGGTTCCCATTAATCCTGGTCAAAATTCAAAAAGGAGTCAAGCAAGGTCTGTTACTCTTCTTGTGTAGAGGCTTAAGTGCTGTGAGGACATTATGTTGGAGGTTTAATGGATTTTTTACAACACTCAAAAAGAATTGAAATAGAATTTAATACTTCCTATATTTCGTCCTAGTCACTAGGACATCTACGGGGATTACAAAAACAATTAATGTAACATGCACACAAAAACTTACAATACTAAGCCCAACGACGTGGGTGACACTAAAGTCCTATCTAGGTGGAGCGCCCTCTAAGGGCGGTCGTAGGTGGCCTGGAATGTAAGGTGGGACCTCTGGTGATGAGTGTTTCCCAAATCTTCGGAAGCTTACTGCAACCGCATTTATTTAGATTTGGTTGGTTTCTGAGAGCTGCTGCTGCTTCTAAGAAAAGTCTCTC
This sequence comes from Typopeltis vanoorti, assembly GCF_054136105.1. Classification (NCBI taxonomy): domain Eukaryota; kingdom Metazoa; phylum Arthropoda; class Arachnida; order Uropygi; family Thelyphonidae; genus Typopeltis; species Typopeltis vanoorti. Next base: position 21,769,010 of record NC_143573.1, read on the forward strand.
TTTCTTGAATTTGCTGTGGTGGAGCATGGTGGTTTTCTTCCATGATACTCTGTGGGTGGTGTCCAACACATGGTCAGTCAAGCCTGAATGGCCATAGTTGTGTTTAATGATGTACGACTTGTGTTCCTCCAGGCGGATGGATGCTGATCTGCCTGTCTGTCCAAAGTACACAAGCTTACAGGAACAGGGTACTTTGTAAACTCCAGGCAGAGAGAGAGGAGGGAGCTGATCTTTCGTAGACCAGATAAGGGTAGCAAGTTTACGGTAGGGCTTATATGCTGTGCGTAGGTTATACTTTTTTAGTATCTTGGCTATTTTTTCCGAAGTGCCACGGATGTAGGGTATGGTGATGGCATTTTTAAAATCTTGTTGACGAGAGGGACGGGGAATGGGGGAGGAATTGATTATTTTTTTGATATTGTGTTCGCTGTAGCCATTGGAGAGGAAAGTTCTGTGTATGTGGTTAAGCTCAGTAGTGAGGGCGGTTCCACTGGAACAAAGATTGTGGGCTCTCTTGGTAAGAGTTTTAATGATGCCATATTGTTGCGAGGGGTGGTGGTGGGAGAGTTTGTGAATGTATCTGCCTCTGTGTGTGGGTTTTCTGTATACAGTGAAGGCATGTGTATCATTAGGCAGGCGTGTGACTAAGGTGTCTAGGAAGGGTAAACAAGTGTTCTTTTCCTTTTGCATAGTAAACTGGATTCTTGGATGTAGGCTATTGAGATGACTGAGGAAGGAATCTAACATGTCTGGGCCATGAGGCCAAATAGAGAACACATCATCTACATATCTTAGCCAGATAGACGGTTTGAGTAGGGCTGAGTCTAAGGCTCGTTTTTCGAAATCTTCCATATAGAAATTGGCAAGGGGGGGTGAGAGGGGGGGAACCCATATTCAACCGCTCCAGACAGTAATAAACCTCTCTTCCAAAAGGCTCAACGATGATGCCATCAGCGCCCTTTGCCTCGGCCGTAATTTTGCCATCGCCCCGAAAGAAGTGCCGGTGCTCGATGTAATGGTTAACGTCGAACGGGGGATCGGTCGCTTACCGTCGGAGGTAGCCAACAACATCAGACTCGACGTAGCCAACATCCTCGCTCACTCTTCGCCTTCAAAAAGTAACTTATCGTATGCCCAACGCATGGCTCTCCTGAAACTACACAAAGAAAAAAGTATCGTCATCACTAGAGTGGATAAGGGTAATGCCACAGTCGTTCTTAATACCAGCGAATACAATCGTAAAATGAACATTATCCTCCGCGATCGCGCTACCTACATCCCGCTAGAACACGACCCCACAAAAACACAAGTTAAGAAATTAAAAATCTTACTTAAAAAAGTAACCTCCTGGCCCCCTGACGTCACAAAAAAACTTAAACCTTTCCGCTCCCGTCCCCCCCGAATATACGGTTTCCCAAAAATCCACAAACCCAATTCCCCACTCGGGCCTATAGTAGATGCCACCAATGCACCTTGTTACAGACTGTCTAAACAGCTGGCCAACTCTCTGTCCCCCCTCACCGGAAATTCCGCATCCTATATAAAAAACTCGACCCACTTTAAAGCCCTCACAGAAAATTTAACCTTGAATAATACAGACATATTAGTAAGCTTTGATATCTCCTCATTGTTTACCAATATTCCCTTAACAGACACTTTATCTCTCTTAGAAAACGTTTTTCCCTCTGACATCTTAGATCTCTTTTCCTTTGCCATCAACTCTGGGTATTTCTCTTGGAAGAACAAAATCTACAAGCAGATAGAGGGAACCGCCATGGTTTCCGACCTCTCACTCTCCCTTGCCAATTTCTATATGGAAGATTTCGAAAAACGAGCCTTAGACTCAGCCCCACTCAAACCGTCTATCTGGCTAAGATATATAGATGATGTGTTCTCTATTTGGCCTCATGGCCCAGACACGTTAGACTCCTTCCTCAGTCATCTCAATAGCCTACATCCAAGAATCCAGTTTACTATGGAAAAGAACAATTGTTTACCCTTCCTAGACACCTTAGTCACATGCCTGCCTAATGATACACTTGCCTTCACTGTATACAGAAAACCCACACACACAGGCAGATACATTCACAAACTCTCCCACCACCACCCCTCGCAACAATATGGCATCATTAAAACTCTTACCAAGAGAGCCCACAATCTTTGTTCCAGTGGAACCGCCCTCACTACTGAGCTTAACCACATACACAGAACTTTCCTCTCCAATGGTTACAGCGAACATAATATCAAAAAAATAATCAATTCCTCCCCCATTCTCCGTCCCTCTCGTCAACAAGATTTTAAAAATGCCATCACCATACCCTACATCTGTGGCACTTCGGAAAAAATAGCCAAAATACTAAAAAAGTATAACCTACGCACAGCATATAAGCCCTACCGCAAACTTGCTACCCTTATCTGGTCTACGAAAGATCAGCTCCCTCCTCTCTCTCTGCCTGGAGTTTACAAAGTACCCTGTTCCTGTAAGCTTGTGTACTTTGGACAGACAGGCAGATCAGCATCCATCCGCCTGGAGGAACACAAGTCGTACATCATTAAACACAACTATGGCCATTCAGGCTTGACTGACCGTGTGTTGTACACCACCCACAGAGTATCATGGAAGAAAACCACCATGCTCCACCACAGCAAATTCAAGAAAGAGAGACTTTTCTTAGAAGCAGCAGCAGCAGCTCTCAGAAACCAACCAAATCTAAATAAATACGGTTGCAGTAAGCTTCCGAAGATTTGGGAAACACTCATCACCAGAGGTCCCACCTTACATTCCAGGCCACCTACGACCGCCCTTAGAGGGCGCTCCACCTAGATAGGACTTTAGTGTCACCCACGTGGTTGGGCTTAGTATTGTAAGTTTTTGTGTGCATGTTACATTAATTGTTTTTGTAATCCCCGTAGATGTCCTAGTGACTAGGACGAAATATAGGAAGTATTAAATTCTATTTTAATTCTTTTTGAGTGTTGTAAAAAATCCATTAAACCTCCAACATAAGGTCTGTTACTCTTTGCATTGGTTCTTGAACCCTTCTTGAAGGAAGTCTACAATGCATGTGCTGTGCAAAGAACAACAGTTCCTTGAACTATGAACAAAAATAAGATATTAACTTATATCAATAATGTAGTAGGCTCTTTGAGGGATAATGATTGCATACTATGATATTATATGGAATGACATCTTGGATTGTGGTGAGAAAAGTGCTTTATTTTTATTTTCTTTGTTTTTTGCTTTGATTTTATTTTACTGTTACTAGTGGTCATTTTGCACCGACTAGCACTTTTTTTTTTTTTTAAGTAAATATTAAGATTGCTGGTAGTGCAGTTAATATCTGCATTAATCCAATGCCTGAATTATCCTACTCATTCTCCCTCCTGGATAGCAGATTTTATGGAATCTCTCATTGACTGATCCTCTCACTATGGAATCTGTATATACTGACATCCTGGAATCACTCATAACCTCTTTTACTCTTTTTTCTTTCATTCTATTCTCCTGCATCCTTTCATTAGTTTGCACTAAACATCTGACATCACTCCTCATATTCCTCATTTAATTTTTCATTTTTAATAACCGTTTTATCAAACTTGCATTTCAACAGTTTCGCTCTCCGTCACTTCCTTAGTCTAGCTACCTCTCATTCTGCCACACCTTACTTCCATTTCCTCATTCATACTTCTTTAGTTCCCTTATCACTAACTTTTGCTTTCCCATTCTTGCATTCTTTCACTCTCTCAGTTTCACTAGGTTTGTTTTCTTTTCTATTTCTTTCATTCATGCTATCGTCTATCTTTTCAGTCTGTTTTGCATTTATTGCCCCATGGTCTAACAATATATCGCACGTCCTACAAATCGATACTTTCTCTCATCTCCCATTCATTTTCTCTCTCTCTCCACAAACACATCTGTTACACTCTGCCATGCATACATATTAAGCTCACGACATCGAATCATTTTTGAAAAGTCTATGCCATTAATGCCACTGATTTTTCAGTGCTCTCACCTAATCACACCTGTCTATGACCACTGTTTGACTTCGTAAGTACTGCCATTGTGTTATATTAGTTGAATTAGTTTGAAATTGCCTTCTTTAGAAGGCAATTTCAACTAATAAAGCATGCCAAAAAAATGATGCAGACACACTTTGTTATCAAAAATAAATAGTACAACACTAAAATTCACGAAATATTGCCAATTATCATTCAAAATAGCACTTATCGTTCCGTAGCTCTTTCAGACACTATTTTTGGAAAGAGTGTGCTTAATGCAGGAGAAATATTTCAGCACTTGGCTAGAGGGGGCCAGAACATGTGCTCATCCCTGAAAGTTGAATAAAGGTGTGGTTAATAGCAGTGCGAGGACTAGGTTTTTTGCTTGAAGAGTTGTCAATGAGTGGAATGGGTTGCCAGTCAGTTGTGAGTGTTTTGTCTGTTAATGGGTTCAAGGACAGGTATGACAGAATGTGTGGATAGTTTGGCTCTCCTGTGATAAGGCTTCGGACTCCATGGAGTCACCCATACAATAATAAGAAGATATATATATTAGTTTTTTTTTTTTTTAATTTTTTGTCTATAATTTTTACACAAAAAAAATGTTTTTATATATATGAGGTAATTGACCAACATAGAATTTGATCATGACAAAGCAATGTATAAATAATAGTAAATGTCATAAAAAAAGTTGCAACAAATGACTTGACTAGAAACAAGGAGAATTTAGGATTGGATATCAGGATGTTGTTGAGAAGAATAAAAGATAATGTAATAGGAAAGGTAGCCCAGTGTGTTGTCCAGGCGTGACAGTAATGAGATGAGGCAGATAGCAAAAATTTTGAATGATATGTTAGCTGAAATGTGTGATGAGAAAGGAGCGCAGTTTATTGATGTGTGGAATGAGTTTAAAAAAGAATTGAACTGTATTATAGTGTAACAGTGATGGACTGCATTTGAATGGGTTTGGTGTGAGTCATTTGGAGGGACTGCTGCTAGAAGGCAGAGTCATGAGTGCAGAGAGAGAATTGGAACAAATAAGCAGTGCAATGATGTGAAAGAGTAGGAGAATAAGGAAAGAGAGATTGAAGTGGTGCTTATTCTCTACACTCATGCTACTCACTTGTTCATTTATAAGAGAAAAAGTGTGCAAGACAAACAAAGGAACATGGAGACTCAGGGAGGCAGGGGAACACAGAGTGAGAAAAGATGATGATTCAAGAGGATGTGAATTTGTGTGTAGACAAAAAGAGAAGTCGATGACCTGGAATTGTCATCGGCTTCTCGAAAACATCGAAAATGTTTCATCGAAAACAGTTGCATTTGCAGAAGATTCTGGGATGAGTAAGCGAAAAAGAAATCGCTCGAGGAAGTGTGGAGAAATCAATTCTAATAAGTGGTATTGGTGAAACTTGTTATAGATCCAGGACTGATCTGTTATGTTTGTATAGAATACTAAAATTATCAGAAACAAGGAAAATTAAATATGAGCATTAATAGAGTTCATTCACACAAAAAAAAAATTGTTGGAATAACGAAATATGGCTGGATGAGGAAGACATTCTAACAGGTATAGAGATGGAAGGGTATAGGAGTGATATAGGAGTTTTTTTACATTATATGGAATCATGTATTTTACCTGGAAATGTTTTGTAGCAATGATGTGGAGTTTAATATGTAGGTATTCTATATATTTTGTCCATTTGTAGTGGCAATCTATGTTAAAGGCCAAGACATTTTGCTTGTGTTACGAGTGTGATTTTGGGACATTGGCAGCTATTTTTGTTGCTAATGCAGTGATATAATGATAATTATTATTATTTCATTCACATAATTGATACACAATGAAAACAAGATCATTCAAACAACAATCTAACACAATTATTATTATTATTATGTGACACCTCCATGGAATCCATAGATGCATCAAGGGAGGACACTTGCTCTACAACTCTCTGTCTCCATCACTCAATCCACTAACTACAATGAACCGCAACTACACAAACACCATCTACCACCCACCACCACTAGTATTTTCACAGACAATCACAACACATCCATACCCATGGCAGGATTCAAACTCACCACCTTTTGTCTAGAGAGCAGATACGCTAACCACTTGGCTAACCTATTATAAATAATTGGTCCACCAACATGGTGGACCAATTATTTTCAAAGCTTTGGCTGCCAGATTCACATGGTACTTCAAAGAAAGAAAGATTCCAAAGGAATGAAAGACTTTAAAAACCATACTTCTATTCAAAAAAGAGAACAAAGAAGACACAAAAAAACTATCGTCCAATCTGTCTACTCTCTCGCATATATAAAATCATGAACAGAATAATACTGAACAGAATCCAAAACACACTCAAAGACAACTCCAGTAGAGAGCAGGCAGGATTCAGCAGAGGCCTCTCCACAATAGATCATATCCAGGTCATTTCACAACCAACAGAAAAAGGCAGAGAAACCGAATCCTTCTATGTTTCCTCTTTATTGATTTTAAGAAAGCATTTGATACCATAGAATACAATGCAGTCATCAGTGCCTTACTAGAAATAAATGTGGACCCTACTTACATCCACATGATAAAAGAAATTAACAAAAATCAGACCACACAAATAACCCTATTTGATCAACTATAAATATATATATATAAAGAGAGGGATCTGCCAAGGTGATGTGATCTCCCCTAATCTATTTACCAGCACTTTAGAATACATTCTGAAAAAAAAAAACCTAAATGGAGGAATAAGCATAGATGGTGAAAAACTACAAATCCTTATGTTTGCCGATGATCTAGTACTGATATCCCACAACCCAAAAGACCTAGAAGAAATGAGTGAAAAAATATACACAAACAGCAGTAAGATAGGCTTAGAAATTAATCTAGAAAAAACAAAATGGATCAAAAAACATCTACACAAGTGACAATCACCTATGTATTAATAACATCCCTAGAGAACAAACTGACTCCTACAATTACTTAGGACAAACAACAAAAATTAATAACAATTTATCTGAAGAACTAGCAAAATTAAAGAAAGCTGCAGGGCTATCATTCAATAGACTAAAAGAAACACTTACTGATCCAAATCTTGACATCTCTGTGAAGGCAAAACTATTTAATAGTGACATTCTTCCATCACTCACACATGGAACATGACAAGAAAAGAAGAAGAGACTCAGAATAATTCAGCATGCAATAGAGCATAGGATTTGTAACATCAGCAAAATGGAACATGTTAGAAACATAGAACTAAGAAAGAGATCAGGTATAAAAGATGTGGTAATTGCAGTATATGGAAGCAAGATGAGATGGGCAGGTCACATAGCCAGACTCAGGGATAACAGATGAATACTCAACTGGCAACCAAGAATAAAGAGAAAACCAGGAAAATCACCTACAAAATGGGAAGATCCATCTATGGGTATAACATGGAAAAGAGAGGCTCAAGATTGAGATCGTTGGAGGCATCTTTGTGACCTGCACTCATGGAGAAATCCTGAGTGAAACACAGGTCCATCAAGGTAAATGAGGATCCCTTACAACATTATTTTTCCTATTTTCAAAGCAGCTTAACAATATCCCTCCCCTCTTTTTTTTCAACAAAGTACCTCTCTCTGTTCCCATAATATCGCCAAACTGCAAAGATGAGAAGAGCATCTCCTATTCATGCCTTTTTCATGCCTAATCATCCCTAGATCTGACTGTATAACAGATCAAGAAGTTGTCATCCTTATTACATTCCCAATGCCCTTCTGCCAGTGATCTTGTCATGACCCTTAACTTTCTCCTGCCTCTTCTTTTATTCATTTCTCTCTCCAGAAATCTTTTCCTAATGAATATACGTTTTCATTATGTATATCACCTTCAATAGTCAGCATCACAAACCACTAATCCTAGGTAAGCTACTCTCTCATCTTCCTATCTTATTTTAAAAAATGGTTTAATTTAGTGCTACGACTGTTCACTCTGAGTTAATAGTCACTGATGATCTCCAATAAGGTTTCAGAGAATTTGACTCTTCCACTCATCCTAGTTTAGTTTTATTAACTTTTGTTCCATTTTCTGAGAGAGGTGTGCTGGAATTTGTTTTGTCTATTCAGCATGTATTATTTGAAAAGTAACGGTGATAGCTTAGTGTGGAATATTTCACTAATGTTATTATTATTATTATGTGACACCTCCAGGGAGTACAAAGACTCTTCGAGGGAGAGTGTGCCAACACTATCGAACGATTGATCCCCTTCCAACTACATTAACTGTATTTCTGCTTTTTTGAAATGTGGCAATTTATTGTATGCCTTTATTTTAAAATATAATACAATTTGTTTAGAAATTGTTTGTCAATCATTGCATTTAATATTTTGATGTTTGATTAAACATTATTCAAATTATTCTATTGAGATTAAAATTATACAGTGCATAAAATTATATATTGCTTAATATAGAAAACTGTAATAAACTGGATGATCGTGGCTTATTACTTCTACAGAAACAATGGGGGAAGAAGAATTTTTTCTTGACAACTGCAAAACAGAAATGCCATAGTCAGAATAACCACAAAATTTTACCCCATCTGCCTTTTATGCCATAATCCCAAAGGCTTGTTGTAGCCATGTAAAATTGGTTCTTCCACACACCTAATTTGGTATTACAGAGAACAGTTAATCCTCTTTTCATGGCATGTGTGTATGTGCATACAAATATGCACTCTGTGACTAGTTTTGCATGAGAGGGGGGAAAAATCTAAATCAGGTGTCAAGAAGGAAAGGCTCTTGCCACACTTGAGTCCAGCTAATACTCAAGTTGAAATATTCTTTGAAATGCTATCACATCCTAGAATTCAAATCTAGGTTATTGCACTCATAGGATATAGTTGTTGCTGACTGCACTAGCAAGTTAATAGTAGCAAAGGTGACAATCATCTTATTTATTCAATTATTAAATAATTCATTAAAAATGCAATATATCTATGTAGTTATTTTGTTTATATCTTTGTTGATTTCTTTACATAAAGAAGGAAATATAAAGAATCAGTGAAGTGATTTATTTTTCTCCATTTTTAGGTGGTATTTGTGCAGTGCCAAAAGTAACAGAATTTATCCAAAAAATTGTTCCTGAAGTTAACCTAGTAGAGGATGTTGGAACTGAACTGTCTTATTTATTGCCATCATCTTCTCAAAGGAATGGCTCTTTAGAGAGATTATTTCAAGCTTTAGATTCTCATTTGGAGCAGTTACATATCACAAGTTATGGTATCTCAGATACATCTCTAGAAGAGGTATTATTTTTTCTATATGCCTATCATAAAGAGATGCTATTCTAATATTATTTCTAACTGAATCTTAGATAAAACTTTTCCAGTGAATTTCACATGTCCCCTCTCAGCAACTCTTTAATATCTACTTAAATGAAATAATAATAAAATGGAATAAAAATTTACATCAAGGAATTAAACTTTCTCCTAAAGTAAACTTAAACACTCTCCTCTTTGCTGACGACCAAATAATAATTACAAATTCTGAAGATAGCTTATAGAAAGTTATTTTAGATCTAAATGAGATATTCAAAGAAAAATCAAAAACTATGGCCTTTAAAGGACAAGATCCAGCAAGAACTAAAATAGTAATACATAACAAGATATTAGAACAGGTGAATTCATTTAACTACCTAGGATGTATGATAACATATGAAAATGAAAAAGATATAAATGTAAAAAAATTGCAAAATATTTAAAAATAACAGGTGTAATTAACTCTATTTTTAAACTAAACCTAGTTCAAAAACAAACCAGACTAAAAGGAGAGGAGAGATTGAAGAAGTGGATATGAATGGGGAAGTGAGTGGTATGAGTATAGAAAATGAGAGAATGGGTGTGCAAGAGGAGCAGGGAAATGGGGAGGCTCAGGGTGGACAAGGATACACAACGTGAGAAAGGTGGATGCTCCAAGAGGATGTGAGAGCATGTGTAGGCAGGAAAGAAATGGGATAACCAGGGATCAAGAGGAAACAGTTGGAATTGAAAAGGGTTGTAAAATGAAGAAGCAGAAAGGGAAATGGCCCCAGTCGAGAATGGAGAGATCACATCGAGTGAGTGGTATCAGTGGAACTAGCTGTAGATCCAGAAATGAGCTGTTGTGTTTGTATACCAATGCTAGAAGTATAAGAAACAAGGCATATGAAATGGTTGCACTAATTGCGTCTGTTCACCCAAAGATTGTCGGAATAAGTGAGACATGGTTGGAAGAAGATGACATCCTGACAGGAATAGAGATGGAAGGGTATGATGTGTTTCGTGAGGATAGAAGGGGTAAAAAGGGAGGGGGAGTGCTATTGATGATATAGAAAGAGTTATGTCCATACAAGGTAGCGATGCAAGAGGGAAATAGGGCCAGTGGTTTTGAGGCAGTATGGTGTGAGATAGAGGTGAATGGAATCAAATACTTGGTGGGATGTTGTTATAGACCAGTTATACATCTTCATGTATAACTAAATTCATGATCATGATCATGATTTCATGAAATCATGATCCAAATAGAGCGTGGAATTCGCAACCTGCCTAACCACATCGCCAACAACGTGAGACTGGATGTAGTCGGTGTTCTCACGAAAGCCAAACCTCCAAAAACGAATATACAGCCCTACAAGAATTAAAAAACAACAAAAAAATAGTAATCACCAAAGCTGATAAGGGAAGCGGCACTGTGGTACTCAATCAAAAAGTCTACAAAGGTAAGCTGAATTCTTTAATACGAGACCGTACTACTTACCTCCCCATTGAATATAATCCGATCAACTCTCAGATCAGAACTATCCACAGACTCCTTAAGAAAGTCACTTCTTGGCCTGTGGAAGTCACCAACAAACTTAAACCTTATAACTCTAGACCCCCCCCGATTATATGGACTCCAAAAAATACATAAACAAAATGTGCCATTACGTCCCATAGTGGATGGCATTGATTCCCCCACATATAAATTAGCCAAACATTTAGCCAAAACGCTCACACACTACACTGGCAACACACCATCACACATAAAAAACTTGGCCCACTTTAAAGCCAGTATAGAAAAACCTCACACTCCAACACACTGACATAATGGTCAGTTTTGACGTCTCCTCCCTATTCACTAATGTCCCACTCAAAGAAACCTTTGAGCTCATCCAAGCCAAGTTTCCTCCCGATATCTCAGCCCTATTTCAGTTCACAATGAACTCAGGCTATTTCGTTTGGCAAGGAAAGTTCTACAAACAGATAGAGTGGACAGCCATGGGTTCACCACTTTCCCCACCCTTGGCCAATTTCTTTATGGAGACATTTGAAGAGAAAGCCTTAAACTCCGCCCCACAAAAACCCACTATTTGGCTTCGTTATGTGGATGATGTGTTTGCTATTTGGCCACATGGCTCAGATACACTCCACTCCTTCCTAGCACACTTAAACAACCAACATCCCAGAGTCCAGTTCACCTTAGAAAAAGTGGAAAACAACACCCTCCCCTTTCTAGACACTTTAATCACCCGCCAGCTTGATGGAACTTTGGTTTTCTCTGTTTACAGAAAACCCACCCACACTGGCAGATACATTCACCAGCAATCCCACCCCCCCCCCTCACAACAATATGGGGTGATAAAAACACTATATAACAGGGCAAAATTAATCTGCTCAGATGACAAGGCCCTGACTATGGAACTAAACCACATCCTCAACACTTTCTTAGCCAATGGCTACAACCCCAAAAAAATCCAAAAAATACTAAAACCTATAAACCACAACCCCCCTCCCCCCTCCACAATAAAGACTACACCAAGTCTATCACTATCCCCTACATCCAGGGCACCTCTGAAAAAATAACTAATATCCTCAAAAAATATGACCTTACTTCCTGTTACAGACCATATAAAAAGTTGGCATCCCTTATCCGCTCTACCAAAGACCAACCACTTCCCCTAGACCTACCTGGTGTATACCAGGTCACTTGCAGCTGCAAATTGTCCTACTTTGGCCAAACAGGCAGAACAACAAATATCAGGATTTCAGAACACCAAGACTACATCCGGTTTCACCAGTACAGCCGCTCTGGGCTGGCAGACCATGCCCTAGATACCCACCATAAAATTCGTTGGAAGAAGACAAAAATAATCCATCGCAGCAAGTTTAAATACGAAAGACTATTCAAAGAATCTTCAGCAGCTCTAAAAAACGTTCCTAACCTCAACAAATTTGGGTGCATGAAACTGCCCCAAATTTGGGAGACTTTCATTTTGAGAACTTCAGCCCAACTGCCAAGACTACCAAATTAGCCCGCAAGAGGGCACCATTAGGACTTTAGGAACAAAATTAGTTCTTATTTTCTTCCTCATTTGCTTTGTTAGTTCCTTAGTGCACATACCATATCTTTATGTTCCCGAAGATGGCAATGTGACATTGCCGAAATATAGAAGTGATTCATTAAAGTTATCTTTAATTAATTTACTTTATATGCGTTGTCAATTCCGTAAATTAATTACCAGTTATGTCTAAAGAGGGAGTGAGATGCAGGTTTATTTCCTGCAGAGTTGTGAATGATTGGAATGCCTTGCCTGAGAGTGTGGTGTCTGCAAGGAGTTTGAGTGTGTTTAAGGCTCGGTATGATGCGATGTGTGTGTGTGATAAAAGGACCTCCCAGATGAGTCTTTGACTCCATGAGGTCTTGGGGTAATAATAATAATAATAATAATAATACTTAAATACAAAGAGCTAATAAGTTTCATTTCGGCTATATAAACAGGGATTTAATATCCCCTTAATTTAAATTATTTAAATTAAGGGGATATTAAATCCCACATTGTTTTAAAACCGAATAAGAAACTCAAAGATTGGAATCAGAGAGTTTCATGCCGAATATAGTAAACTATAAAGTATCGGCGACCACTAGCGTGAGCTAATGCAAGTGACTCTAGTATGTGGTACAATACCAGAGAACTTGCAGCAAGGTCAGTAAAGTTCTGATCGCTATTCTTAGGTATTTTCCATAATGTAAAAACAATTTCCTAGGAAATGTATGCTGTTATTACATTATGGTGGGAGGTCACTACCCAGACCGGTTTCAGCCTTTTTTGAGGCTTCATCAGCGAGTAGTTAGACCAAATTAATACCAAAGTGTATAGCGAAAAGAATTTATATACTCTGTTATACGAGTTTCCAAACAGGTGCAACCATTAAGTTACTTAAATACAAAGAGCTAATAAGCTTCATTTCGGCGATATAAACATTATTTAAATTAAGGGGATATTAAATCCCACATTGTTTTAAAACCGAATAAGAAACTCAAAGATTGGAATCAGAGAGTTTCATGCCGAATATAGTAAACTATAAAGTATCGGCGACCACTAGCGTGAGCTAATGCAAGTGACTCTAGTATGTGGTACAATACCAGAGAACTTGCAGCAAGGTCAGTAAAGTTCTGATCGCTATTCTTAGGTATTTTCCATAATGTAAAAACAATTTCCTAGGAAATGTATGCTGTTATTACATTATGGTGGGAGGTCACTACCCAGACCGGTTTCAGCCTTTTTTGAGGCTTCATCAGCGAGTAGTTAGACCAAATTAATACCAAAGTGTATAGCGAAAAGAATTTATATACTCTGTTATACGAGTTTCCAAACAGGTGCAACCATTAAGTTACTTAAATACAAAGAGCTAATAAGCTTCATTTCGGCGATATAAACATTATTTAAATTAAGGGGATATTAAATCCCACATTGTTTTAAAACCGAATAAGAAACTCAAAGATTGGAATCAGAGAGTTTCATGCCAAATATAGTAATAACAGAGTATATAAGTTCTTTTCGCTATACACTTTGGTATTAATTTGGTCTAGCTACTCGCTGATGAAGCCTCAAAAAAGGCTGAAACCAGTTCTGGGTAGTGACCTTCCACCATAATGTAATAACAGCATACATTTCCTAGGAAATGTGTTTTTACATTATGGAAAATACCTAAGAATAGCGATCAGAACTTTACAGAATTTGCTGCGAGTTCTCTGGTATTGTACCACTTACTAGGGTCACTTGCATTAGCTCACGCTAGTGGTCGCCGATACTTTATAGTTTACTATATTCGGCATGAAACTCTCTGATTCCAATCTTTGAGTTTCTTATTCGGTTTTAAAACAATGTGGGATTTAATATCCCATTAATTTAAATAATAATAATAAAAGTATACAATACATTAGCCCTACCTGTCTTAATGTATGGAAGCGAAATCTGGACAATAAAACAAAAAGACAAACAAAGATTAACAACAGCAGAAATGAAGTTTATGAGAAAAACTGCAAAGTATACCCTATTTGATCACAAAAGAAATGAAGAAATTATGAAAGAATTAAACCAAGAACCAGTAATAGAAAAAAAATTCAAAAATATGAACATAAATGGATGGAACACGTTCAAAGACTGAAAACAGAAAGATTACCAAAACAAGCCTTAAAGTACAAGCCATTAGGAAAAAGAAAACCAAGATGTCCTCTTAAATGATTCAACGATGACTTTTAAGGCCAGAACCAGCCATGCTAGGCCTAAATCCTTGATACACATGATGATGATGATGATGATTGTAGTACGTCTAGATTCTCATTTGGAGTAGTAACATAAGGAACAAGCTAAGGCAACTCTTCTATCTATCTATCTATCATCTATATATATATATATATATATATATATATATATATATATATATATATATATATACGAGAGTTGTTTGAAAAGTTTGGTTAATTTCCAATAGATGGCGACACAATTCATTCATTCATTCATACCAGTGTTGGCACATATCATCTTTTTCATGACCCCGGCAAAATTTTAGCCACATGTGATGCATGGTTCTTGCTTGGCAAATATTTAAAATGACCATGTTGACATTTTTCATAAAATTTGAGAAAAACTAGTTTTGTGCAGTGATAGAACACTTTTATTAGAATAAGGGGACGGCCACGCAGATCAAAGCCAAGTTACATGCAGTTCATGGAGACTCTTCACCAGCATTAAAGACTATTTATTTTTGGATAAATAAGTTTAAACGTGGTCGTAAGTACATCGAAGATACTGCATGAAAAATTGCACATGAAAAAGCTATGTGCGTGATGGGTGCAGCAAATGTTGACTGTCGATCAAAAACACATGCGAAAATACATTTCGCATGATTTTTTCAGCAATTCGTGACTGTAGACGAAACTTGGATCCACCACTACACACCTGAGTCCACACAGCAGTCAAAACAGTGGACAATGCCCAGTGAAAGAGCACCAAAAAAAGAGAAGACCGTTTTGTCAGCTGGGATGCTGATGGCCACTGTTTTTTGGGATTCCCAAGGAATTATCATGATAGACTATTTGGAAAAGGTTAAGACAATAACAGGAGTCCATTATGTGACATTGTTGGACTGTTTAAAAGAAAAACTGAAGAAAAAACGGCCAAGATTGATATACAAAAAAAGTGCACTTTCATCAAGACAATATACCATCCCACACATCGGCCGTCGCAATGGCAAAATTGCATGAATTGAGGTTCGAATTGGTTCCATATCCATTGTGTTCTTGGCCTTGTGTGACTTATTTTTGTTCCCAAACTTAAAAATTTGGCTTGGTGGGAAAACATTTTCTTCAAACGAGGATGTCATCAAGGCTGTCAATGACTATTTTGCACAATTTGACAAATCCTACTTTTTAAATGGGATGAAAAATTTAGAAACTCACTGGACCAAATGTGTAGACCTCAATGGAGACTATGTTGAGAAATGAAGGTGATTTTTTCCCAAAAAAAACGTGTTTAACTTATTTTTTACCAAACTTTTTAAACAACCCTCGTGTGTGTGTATATATATTATTATTACGGGCAACTCCAGGGAGTCATTAGACTCATCGGGGACTCAGGGAGTTCCCCCCCCAGTATATATATACTGGGGGGGGGGGGGCAACTCCCTGAGTTTCAGGCTGGTAAGCCAGGCCAGTAAGCTAGTAAGACAAAAAACGTTTCAAATTTCAGCTTTTCTTTTTATATATATATATGAGGAGTATGATTTTATATATATGTTCATAATGCATTTGGAAGAACAATGGAACATTGCACCCTTCAACTGGGTTCGATTCTCATCCTGGTGGGAAGAATCTTTACCTAGACTTTTTCAATTAAAGGTGAGTTAGCATATCTCATATGACGGTATCAGGTTTTTCATCCCATGGACAGGCAAATTGCCCATTAGAACACATGCAATTTATAGACAAGAAATACTATTGTTGGTAGTGGTGATGATGGGTAGCATAGTTCGCCCACCGTTTGTAGATCTCTGCTTGGTGTTTCGCCAAGAATAGTCAATTCATGCTGAAGGGGAGAAAGAAATGAAGGATGTACAAATTGGTCGCCAACATGCAAAATCACGTGCTTTCTTGTCTGTCGCTGTACTAGTAGTAACTTGATTTTCATTGTCACTTTTTTGCATTATTTTTTATTATTAATTTGTATGATGGATCCAATACAGTCAACAACTTCTGTTGTTAAATGTTTCAGTAGCTCTTGCAAAAGAATATTGAATAATGTGCTGACATTCTGCGAAAAAGAATCGTTAAAAGGCAGTCTCCTTGTTCCCATTTCTCAAGTCATAAAACATGCAAGTGCAATTGCGGGCATATCGGGATCGACTGTTAAAAGAATTCGTAGGGAATCAAAAGGTGAAGGTAAGCCAAAATTTAAATCTCCTGAAAAAAAGTGCCAGAGAAAGAAAACCATCAAAACCGTAGCTTTGAATGATTTTGATGTAGACGTTATAAGAAGAACTAGTCACGAATTTTACATCGAGAAAAGAGTGCCAACTGTTCCGAAATTGATTACTGTGCTTAAAGAAAAAATTAATTTTCCTTGGAAAAGAGAAACTTTAATGAAAATACTTCATGAAATCGGATTTTGTTTTAATGCTATTGAGTATGTTTGGGCAGAAATGTAAAGTTTCATTCGCCATCGCAACGTAACTGGGGATATTGACATGTCGAAACTTTTCAAGCTTTCAGAACAGGTGATTGAAAGTATTACAGTTCAAAACTGGGGAAAATATTGCTCTCATATCACCTCATTGGAAAATATGTATTGGGACAGAGACGGAATTATCGAAGAATTATGCAAACCTTTGATGATCAGTTTAAGTGAAAGTGATGGCGATTCGGACACCGATTCATATGACTATGAAGATTAAAAGGATTTGATAATGGTATTTTTTTCAACCTTTTTTTTTTGTATGGGTTTGTTAAAAGAGTCACAACAAGTCATAAATTATTAATCGGTTTAGGACAATAAAGTGTCTCAGTTCTCTCAACTGTAAGTTTAGACTATCTAAGTTCATTTGAAAAAATTTGTTTTTCTGTATAATTATTTTTATATTATAGAAAACTTTCTTAAAAATAAATTTCGTTAATTTTTAGTTTTATGCTATACCTTTTTTGAATTTTGTTAATACTCTACATACATTTTTCCAACTGTTATACAAGCAAAATAGTTACACTTTAAAAACTACAATGTTCGTAAAAGAAAAACTAAATTTTCCAACCTGTAATAATAAACAAACTCATCCCAGAAGACAGATTGATTACCCTATTATCGGAATGGATTCTCCTTTTTGGGACATACGCAGAAGTGTTGAAGGGTCTCTAATCGGTGGGCAAACTATAGATGTCATTCATGATAGTAGTGTCATTGTAAGGAGGTGGGGAATTAAGTAGTAGGGAAGATGGAGAGATTTGTGTAGCAAAGTAGAGTAGAGTGCCTCCTATGATGAGTCCTTAGATTCCTTCCAGATGTCACACAATCATAATAATAATAATAATAGTATATTATTTATTATTATTATTATTATTCAGGCCTCCATGGAGTCAAAAGACTCATTGTGGGAGGTCCTTTCTAAGAAACACGTCTATCAAGACTCATCGAGGGAGGTCCCTCCTTGGAAACACAAAGTCTATCATACCACTCCTTAAATGTATTGACTGTTCTCGCTCTCACCACTCCATCAGGCAATGTATTCCATGGTTCAACCACCCTCCATGCAAAGAAACCACTCCTCATCCTCTTTCTTACAGTTTCTTTTCGTAACTTCCAGGGATGGCCCCTTGTCATGACTCCTTCCTGCTGTTCAACCAAGCGAAAGAACTCCCCAGTGTCAACCCTGTAACCACCTCTCAACAGTTTAAAAGTCTCAATCATATCACCCCTCCTTCTTCTATCCACCAAATTCTGCAGTCCACACTCCCTCAGCCGATCCTTATAACTAACATTGTACAGTCCCGACACCATCTTTGTTATCCGCCTTTTATTATTATTATTATTATTATGCAGGCCTCCATGGAGTCAAAAGACTCATCGTGGGAGGTCCTTCCTAAGAAACACAAAGTCTATCAAGACTCATCGAGGGAAGTTCTCCCCCCTAAGAAACACAAAGTCTATCATACCACTCCTTGAACTAATTGACCATTCTCACTCTCACCACTCCATCAGGCAATGCATTCCATGGTTCAACCACCCTCCATGCAAAGAAACCACTCCTCACCCTCTTTCTCACAGTTTCCTTTCGTAACTTCCAGGGATGGCCTCTTGTCAACACTCCTTCCCGCTGTTCAACCAAGCGAAAGAACTCCCCAGTGTCAACCCTGTAACCACCTCTCAACAGTTTAAAAGTCTCAATCATATCACCTCTCCTTCTTCTATCCACCAAACTCTGCAGTGCACATTCCCTCAACTGATCATCATAACTATCATTGTACAGTCCTGAAACCATCTTTGTTATCCGCTTTTGTACCCTTTCCACAGTCAGTTCATCCCCTGCAAATCCTGGGGACCAAATCTGAGAACAATAGTCCAAGTGTGGTCTGATCATGGTCTTATAAAATGGAATGATAACTGTTTTATCTCTGCAGGTCAGTGTCCTTTGTATCCTCTCCACAGTTAATTTATCCCCTTCACATCCTGGGGACCAGATCTGAGAACAACATATAGAAGATATAGAAGGGTTATTATTTTTTATGAGTCTCTCATAAAGCACTGCATTTTATTAATACTATTTCTAACAATTTCACTTAATATATTTGTAGTCAAATATATATGCTGCAACTGAAACACCCTTCAGGTTTCTAAATTAGTTATCTTCTTATGAACATTTTATCAAGTCCTAAATGCAATCACAAGAAATATAGATTATTATTTATATGCTTGTCATTATTCATCCTAAGGTCTGAGCACATACAATACACACACAAAACTCTAATAAATGTGGTAAGATTTATTAGCAATATTTCAGCTGTGGTCACTGTAGGTTTATGCAATAAATCATGCATATTAAATACTATTCATTCATTTATCCTCAGTTTCATCAACAGTGGATTGAGTCTTTAAGTGCATTCTTCTTCTTCTCTCCCTCTCCCCCCCCCCTCTCTCTCAGACTGCTAATATCAAATCACTTTAGATCTGAAAGTATAACATCTTGATGATCTCAATCCATCTGATTTGAGATTCCATGCAATTGTGTGAAGTATCATGTAATGTTATGCCAGGCACCTGGGTTAGAGCACTGGATCTTGCATTTACTTCAGGAGATTTGTCTGTAAGATGGACACACTGTGGTCAGTTTAGTAGAAATCATGTGGTCTTTACCTAGGAAGAGACTATGTGGAATTTGCAGTTAAGAAGAAATAAAATTGCTTGATTTGCTCATGTGTGTGTGTGTGTGTGTGTGTGTGTGTGTGTGTGTGTGTGTGTGTGTGTGTGAGAGAGAGAGAGAGCAATGTATTTTCATTATTGGGTTTAGTAGAATAAATACAGCACATTCAAATAATTAAGCAACACATTTAATCACTCCTATATTTCATCTCGGTTACTGAAACATCATTAGGGAAACAATATCAAGATTGCAAAAAACACACACAAATTTGAACAAACACTAACTGAAAAAAATCAGACTGAAAACCTAAACTAACCTAGTCTTAGTTGGCTAACCTTAGCCAACTAAGACTAGCCAATTGTGTTGGATGGGAGGCCTAAGAATTAAGTTCCCAAATGTTGGAAAGTTTAATACAGCCTTATTTATTAAGATTAGGTCGGTTTTTTAAATTCTGCTAATGATTCAAAAAAGTCTTTGCATTTGTTGTGGTGAAGCATAATATGTTGTTGTTGTTTTTTTTTTAATTCATTCTTTGCAAAATATCCAAGCCATGGACAGCAAGCCCTAATTCACCATACTTATGGTAACAGATATATTTTTTTATGTTCTTCTGGGCAGATGTTAGCAGATCTCTCAGTTTGACTATAATAAAGTTGCATGAACAAGGAACTTTGTAAACACCTGGAACTTATATCATTGTGATTCTCACCAACCGGAGGAAAGTGTGATGTTCCACATACAATTATGTTCTTGAATCACATGATTAGATCTAAGATCCTCAACCCTCACATAACCTCTCTTACTTACTGCCTATTATAGTTGTCTCTCAAGAAATTCATTTTCCTTATAACAAAGTTATTTCATTCCAATCTACTGCCATAACTAAAATCACCTATAACGATCACCGTTCCTTTGTTCACTAAGCTAAGTCATGTCTACCTTTCTTCATCACTCCCCTCCACATTTCCTGGTCTATACCAGCAACTGATTAAATATCTCATCTTGCTCCACTTGAAATCATTGTCACTATTTCACTCTTGTATCTCCACTTTGGAGAAGCAATAGAAATTTTTTGAACAATGAAGGGAGATTTTGTACAATGAGAGAAACAGATAAACTATGACTGCTGCTATATTTCATCTGATGTCATTATCAGCACCTTCCCCCCTCTCCCTTTTTTGGTCCTTATTATTATAATTATTACATAACACCTCCAGGGAGTCCAAAGACTCATCGAGGGAGGGCACATGCTATACAACTCTCCATCTCCACCACTCCACTAACTGCAGCTACCTTCATCATCTACACCAGTGCCATCTACTACCTATTTCCACCACTATTTTCACAAACAATCACAAACATCCATGCCCACGGCAGGATTCGAATCCGCAGCCTTTTGGCTGGAGATAGGATGCACTAACCACTCAGCCATTTCATGAGGATAACCAAGTGGTTATCCTCATGAAAAATATCATGCCCTTCCATTTCTATTCCCTTTAGGATATCATCCTATCCAACCATGTTCACTTATTCCAATAATTTTTGGGTTAATAAACTCAATCAGTGAAACCATTTCATCTTCATTATTTCTTATGCTCCTGGCAGTTGTAAATAAACCCAGCAGTTTTCTCTTGGGTCTATAATCTGTCCTAACCAAGCCACTTGTTGGTTTGGAATTCCTCACTCCTATTCATTCTAATTTCCTTAACCCATATACCTTAATCACTGCATATTCTTAGACTCAATTAAAACCTTACCTCCCAGGCCATCCCATTTCTATGCTAACTACCCTCTTACATACATTCATTACTACTTCCAACATCCTCTTTCCTTATATTGCATCTCCCTGTCCATCTTACATTCATGTTCTCTCATCATTACCTCTCACACTACTACTATTCCCATTTATAATCACTTTTTTCTGATCGTTTCCTTCCTTCTGAGCTTTCATTTCACCTCGCACTTCCTCCACTTCCTTGCTGACATCACTCATTCTAGCACCTCCTTCTAGCAACAGTATCTTCACCTGGCTGACACCAAATCCATTTATGTAAATACAACATCTCACTTTTGCACAAATGCAATCTGTCACTTTTGTGCTAATCTATCTTTCCATCAAACACATCCCACACATTTACAGACTCTCTCCCTTCTCCTCTCACTGCTCTGCAAACATACTATTCATGATCCCTTCTCTCCACCTCAACTCATCACTATTATACCTTAATGACACAGTTGATTACCTTTCCTACCACACTATGATCTTTGAGTTTCCTCAACAACCTCCTAATATCTATCCTCACCTTTTTATATCCAATCAAATCATTTGTTCCAACAACTACTACCAATGTGATTGCTTGTTTGCCTCTGATATCTAACTCATGATTTATTTTGCTAATTCTCCCTCCTCGGATATAGACATTATGGAATTGTTGGATCGTACTTCTTCCTAGTATTCGATCCACCATCTTGTTTTAATTTAGTTTTTAAACAAGTAATTAGTTGCTGGTTGATTACTAATTTTAATATAGAGAAATTAATATTAATATATCTCTATATTTATAATATAATATCTCTATATTTATAATATAATATCTCTATATTAATATCTCTATATTTATAATATAAATATAGAGAAATTTATATTTTTAGACTGTGCCACTCTATATCTAGATTAGTCTATTGAAATATAGTGGAACCAACCGATAACTAATTTTTTATAGTAACTTTACTTCTTATACTGGCCGAGTTTATCTCTTAATTTTAAGGCTCCTGCTAGGTCCGATGATTTTATGAACGGTGCAATAAACAAGATCCAGGCAAACACAAATTTAAAATCAATAAAACAAAACATTTAATTCAGGGTTATATAATATACACTT
Organism: Typopeltis vanoorti; assembly: GCF_054136105.1. Lineage (NCBI taxonomy): Eukaryota > Metazoa > Arthropoda > Arachnida > Uropygi > Thelyphonidae > Typopeltis > Typopeltis vanoorti. The sequence continues at coordinate 21,791,577 of NC_143573.1, forward strand.
AAGCTCAACTCTGACAAGAAAATAATATAAATATCTTAGTATACTGGTCACAACATCTTATAGATTCAATCTATGATCATTCTGCTGTCAAACTTACAGCTTTCACAACATTGAATTAACTTCTAATAGAGTTCAATATCACAAAATCTCTTAATAACAATTTTTACTATTATCACACAGTCAGCAAAGTTTCAATATTAATAAAAATTCAAAATTAATGGTGGCAACAACTGCTTCACAAGTATACATCTTCATACTTCTTACTCTGGCTGATTTCAGCAAAAAACGTCATAGTTAATGTGGGGAATAACAGGAGGAATCACACATATATTTCTGCACTGAAGTAACATATAAATGGACAGTTCTTACTGGGTAAATCCTTTGCTCATCAACTTCACTATGAGCTCACTTAATAACTGTATTTATTTAGCACACTATGGCAGCACTAATTAGAATAAACCTTCTCAATGATAACTGAACTTTTAATGGTCACACTTTACATGTATGGACATATTTGGATAAAGGAAAATGCTCATTCCTTCCTCAACACTACGTGATTAATTCAGCACTCTGTTAAAGTTCCATGAAACTAATAGAACACGCAGTAATTCTTTAACTTCTAGAATTATTCTCAGTTGCCTAATACTTTCTTGTAATTTAATAGCTTAATTACAGCACTAAGATTCTAGTTACAGCAATCCTTTGCATTCCTTTTCTGCTACTCCGTATTTTCCTCGTCTGCCTGTGCTATACTAAAATGCTCTCCTATCCCTGAATGGTCTGTCCTGATAAAGAAAAGAGCCACAGTTTTCTCTGCTCTTAGCTTATACACCTCCCTTCTATTTTCCTGCCAAAATGTTTCTCGTGCTCTTGTTTATGTCAAATTCCTTCTCTCAGTTCAATACAATATCTTGCCATTCACGCACGCGCCAGCTATTTCTCGCCCGTCTCCATAGTAACAAACAAAATAAAATAAAAACAGAAGTATTGCATAACATTATACCTTTACACACTGGTAATAATAAATAAAAACTAAAATATTATATTTCACATAAGGCATATTAAATTTATATATACAGTTTCTCATAATATCAAATTACGAATAATCTGAATAAATAGAATAATATCTCAATACAAGGTCCTATCATTGCTAACATATATTTTAGACTAATTAATAAGACTTAATAATTAAACTCAAGGCAATTACATGAATAATAATTTATAACAAGAGATTTACATAAAATAATATTTACAAATGTAGCCTTTGCCATGGTGGATTATGTTGGATTCTGAAAGGAATATTAATAATCTAAATTTCTCTTCATTCAGAATCCAACAGAATCTCTCATTTACCTATTGGAATACATATTGGAATCTCCATACATCGCTATTCTCAAATTATTTGCTACCTCTTTTATCTGCTTTCCTTCATCCTAACCTTTTGCACTGTTTCATTCTTATCCACCAAACTTCTTATTTCACTGTGGATGTTTTTCATCATAGTTCTTATTCTGATCAGTTCATTTTTGAAGTCTTGCATCCTGGCAGTTATATTATCTTGTGATCTGTTGTTCATTTCTTTTGTTTCCTCATCCCTACTTGTCTTCCCTTCCACTACTTTTGTTTCATCAGCTCTACTTTCACAGTCTTGTTCACTTTCAGGTGATTTGTACAGCCTTTTGGTCTTGCAATTATGCTCTCTTTTATTCCATTAGTTTGTTTTGTATTTACCAATAACTTGTAATCCAACAGAATATCACATTTTTGATAAATACATACCTTCTATTGTTTCCTGTTCAGTCTCTCCAGAAACACATGTTCCATCTTCTATCACTTATACATGATGCACTCACTAATGAATCAGTTTAAAAGTCCATGCCATTGTATGAACCTTGATCAAACCACAGCTGGATTTGCATGCAGATCTGCTTGCCATGATTTGAAGGAGAGAATTAACCTTGACGATGATGAAAACAGGAAAAGGAATGATGTTAGGACTGTATTTTTATGAGTGCAGGCTGTGGTTATACAACTTGCAAAGTTTGGTGTATATAAAAGACAAAGAAGTGATATGAATGAGCCATTTGAACTGTTTAGAGGTAGTTATAGGATTAATACTTGGTGGAGAGGCAGCTTTCATATGGTAGAACAAAGGAAAGGAAGAAGGACAACTGACCATTCCTGGAGTTGCAAATGGAAGCAGTTAGAAAGAGGATATTTTACATGGAAGATGGTTAGACCGTGGAATACATTTCCTGATTAGTGGTGAGAGTGCAAACAGTACTGTGTGGCTAAGGTGGCCTCTGATAATGAGCTCCATGACTCCATGCAGGTTCTGAATAGTAGTAGCAATAATAACAATAATAAATGTTCAATTACTGAACATCCCTTGGGGGTATATATTAGGAAATTAATGATAATGATGATGATGAAATGCTTAATAGATTTTATATTTATAATTTTGTTTATAATTTTTATATTTATAAGGTTTAATAATAGATCTTTGATAATAGGAGAGTGAGAGACAATCATCCAATTCACTTTAGGCCAACATAAAAGGGCTTAACTACAACAAGAAAGTTATGAAGCCCTTTTACATTGGCCTAATGTGAATTGGAATGATTCTCTCTCTCTCTCTCTCATCTGGATTTGATTGTTTTATGTACTACCTTTTGTTTATTATTTTATGTATTTTTGTTTTATGTACTATTCCTGTTCTTTGATCTACTTGTTGTTTCCACACACTGATGTACTGTTATTTACAGTATAAAATATTTCATTCAAGTTTATTGCTGGTTATTGTGTAATTTTTTTTATAGTTATGTCACAGGTACCATGAAAGGAAGTCATTTGATAGATTTTCACATTGCAAGCTGCAATGAGGGGAATGGGTAAAGACTGAATATATGGACTGCAGATCAGTTCTGAAGAGATGAGGAGGAGAGGAGGATGTGAGTACCTCCCATACCTATCCAGAGTGCATGGTTCTTTCATTCTGCAAGGATAATTCATTTAATTCATACATCTTCTACGAGATAATTACTTGAAACAGCACGTAACTGAAGGGACACGTGGTGTGAGAGTGTTGGACCTGGTTATTGGTTCAGAGGTTATATGCATAAGTAAGGTGTCCTCGTTACCTCCAGTTGGTGAAAGCGATCATGTGGTATTGACTTGGGAGGTTGCAAAATCTGTGGATTTTTCTATTAAGAAGGGGTATGTACGGAACTACAGGTTAGGCAATTATAACAAGCTTCGGAGTGAGCTTGCAGCCATCCCATGGCAGAACATATTGCAAGGGAAAGATGTTAGCAGTGCTTGGGATAAAATCAGCGGGTATCTGAGGAAAGCAATATCAGATTGTGTCCCCATGGTTAGGAGGTCAAACAAGGCAGGCATTAGATGGATGAGCAGTAGTATCAAGCTTGAACAGCAAAAAAAGAAAATGTTATGGAGAATTTACAAGGAGAAAGGCGATCAGGACACCCATGAGCAGTACAAGGCTCAAGCTAGGAAAGTTACCAGCATAGTAAGAAAAGCTAAATCAGATTATGAGAAGACCTTAGCCAAAGAGATCAAGGGTAATCCCAAAGAGTTCTTCCGCTATGTGGCAAGTAAGAGGAAGAATGACTTCGGAAGGATAACCTTAGTGGGTGCTGATGGTATTGAGGTGACAAAATCAGATGTAATAGTCGAGTTACTGAGTGATCACTTTTCAAAAGTCTATCACCCAAGTGAGGATATCTCTATACCTACAGCAATACCTAATGTGAGAATTGAAGCTAAAGAATCAGAGGTATTAAATATATTGCAAAACTTAAATGCAAACACTGCGGTAGGCTTAGATGGAATATCAGCTCGGGTGTTGCGTGAATGTGCAAATGAATTGTCAACCCCTCTCACCTGGATATTTAACTTAAGTTTGAACTCTGGTATGGTCCCTAGGGAGTGGGAGTTAGGCAAAGTGGTTCCTTTGCATAAGGGTGGCTCTAAAACTGCGGTATTGAATTACAGACCAATCACCATCTCAGGAGTAGTGGTAAAAGTATTGGAAAAGTTGGTTAAAGACAAAATTCAAGAATGGGTGGATCAGGATATGATACTCTATAGAGGCCAACATGGTTTTGTTAAAGGTAGATCCTGCCTTAGCAATCTATTAACTATTCATAATAGAATAACATCTGAGTTGGACAAAGGAACTGGCTACACAGTGGTACTTCTGGATTTTGCTAAGGCTTTTGACAGGATACCCCATAGAACACTGTTACGCAAATTGGAGCAGATGGGAATGGATATTAAATTGGTGATATGGATAGGAGAATGGCTCAGGGAGAGATACCATAAGGTGGTGTATGGAGGAGCCGAGTCCAGAATGAGGCAGGTGACCAGTGGTGTGCCTCAGGGCTCTGTGCTTGGGCCAATGTTGTTTAATTTGTATATAAATGATATAGGAAACGGCTTGAAGGGAGATATTCAGTTGTTTGCTGATGATGCAAAGTTGTGTAGTGCAATAAAAAATCAAGCTGATGTTGAAAGTTTGCAGGAGGATTTAAATAAGCTGGTAAAATGGGCAAAAGAAAATGGATGTCAGTTCAATGTGGAAAAGTGTAAAGTCATGCATTTTGGGATTAAAAGATTACCAGCTGTGTACTACATCGATGGAAAGGTACTCCAAGAGATTGATGAGGCTAGGGACTTAGGGGTATTGGTAGATAGGGAGATGAAGTTCAGAGGACACATTGCTAAGGTGTCCAAGATTGCACATAGGATTACTTGGTTGTTGAGGAACACACTGACATCCAGAGATAAAGAGGTTATTATTCCCCTTTATAAAGCATTGATACTTCCACATTTGGATTACTGTGCTCAGGTCTGGTCACCTGGATTCCTTGGAGATGAGGAGGCTGTGGAGAGGGTTCAGAGAAGAGTGACCAAGTTGGTGAGTGATATAAAAAATGCTCCCTACATTGATAGATTGAGAGCTTGTGGATTGCAGAGATTGGTTGATAGGCGAAGAAGAGGGGATATGATAGAAACATTCAAATTACTAAAAGGTTTTTATAGGATTGATGCAGGGGAAATGTTTCAGCTGTGTGAAAGTGATGGAAGAACAAGAGGTCATCTCTGGAAATTAAAGAAGAGTGTGGTTAACAAAGGTGTCAGAACAAGGTTTTTTGCCTGGAGGGTGGTGAATGAGTGGAATTCATTGCCTGACTTAGTTGTGAGCTCTTCGTCTGTAAATGAATTCAAGAAGAGATATGACAGATATTGTTTTGCTAGTTTGGGTCTCCCGCGATGAGTCTACTGACTCCATGGAGATACCCGTAATAATAATAATAATAATAATATAAGGAGGTGCCTGTGCAACTGATGACATTTGTCAGACTGCACATGAAATTGTTGCTCAAATTTATTCACTGAGCAAAATCAGAACTCTGGAATGTTGATTATGGGAAAGGTAAATAGCAGTTTTGATGGGTAGGCAGAAAAGAGGGGATATAATGTTTTCCTGAAGAAATTATACCACATTAATAATGGGATTAAGAAAAGAGTTGAAGATGAGGAGAAGAATGAGGCCATCTCTAGAATTGTATGGTGAAAAGGGATGTGATTAGATTTTTTACTCATGAGTGGAATGGAATGCTTTGAGAATGCTGCGGATGTAAATCAGTATTTAGATCCAGAATGGTAAGATATATTGCTAGTAAAGTATACCCTATTGAGGTTGCTGTAATAATAATATCAACTTATTTCCTAACTTCTGATCAATGCATGTTTTTATTATGCCACGTTTTACTCACAGAATGGTTAGTACAAATTAGTCCACTCCCACCCCTAATCTTGATTCCTCATATTCTATCCTTCTCCTTTCACCCAAAAAATATATCTTTCACCTTCTTCCCAAAGAATTCACAGCCCATCCTCAAAACATGGGTTTTAAATTCACATACCTTTGTCTTATCCATAATTCTCCCACATCTTTCTATCCCCACATTTCCACCATGTTCTTTTCATGTATCTATGTGTCTTTAAAATATCAGCAATGCCCTAAAAATTGAATAAAAAGCCAGTGACATTATAAAAAGGGTACTTCTAAAGATAAATAAGCAAAGTCATAAAAATTAATATAAAATTAATAATATTGCTGTTTTACTAGTGACCTGTCTATTGCATATAATTGTAAATAAGAGTGAAGAGAATGTGAAAGATCTACATATGGATTTGATCTTCAGAAATGGTGAAAAGGGAGATAGTTTGTCTGATGGCCATGATTGTGTGTGTGTATGTGAATCTCATTTGAAAGTGGGATCTGTGGAGATAAAAATAGAACTGCTGAGAAAGGAGATGGAAGAAATGAAGATGAGTTGAGGAGGGTAATGAAAATATTAGGAGATGGGAGGTTGGCTAGTGCAAGAAGAACAAGAGTAGGTATGAGGGAAGGGTGTCAGAGAGAGGGCAAGGGAAAGAGGAAGGTGAGAGAAAGGTTGAGACAGAAGAGGAAATTTTCGACAGTCGAGAGAGTGTAGAAGCAAGTTATATAGAGGAGAGATGAGAGGAGGGAAAATGGGAAAGAACGGTGAGAGAGAGAGAGAGAGTGAGAGATTGTAAGCAGTAAGAGTCATGGATGTCAGTGAGAGAGAGAGATGAATAAATCTATTCACAGTACCATATATGGAGATTCAGGATTTGCAAAGTAGAGTGCCAGTGGAGTGCTTTCTTGGTGAAACAGTAGAGAGAGTGGCAGTGAACAGGGGTGAAAATGTAGAGGATGATAGTAATGGTTGGTACAAATGACCTGAGAGGTAGTGCAAATCGTGTAGCATAAGATTTGAGGTTAATGCTAGAGATAGTGCAAAAGAAATGTGTTTGAGGAAAGATCGTGATATGTTGCCTTGGTATGATAATACAGAGTGGAGGAGAAGAGCAGTGATAATGAATGAGTGATAATCAAACACATTTCTTTTGAAATATTTGGATGTGTGTGTGGTACATTTGAGGAAAGAAGAGAGCTGCATGTTGCAGATCAATTACATTTGAATGCAGACAGATGCAGGCATTTGGAGAGGCTGTTGTTTTCTGGGCAAGTCAGTGCATCAAGGCAGGGAAACTAGAATTGTACAAGTGTAACATAGCAGAGATTGCCTCATGCAGGAATAGTGACTTGAGAAATGAGAGAGCTTATGCTAAATTGCAATCAGATGGAGTATGAGGGGAGTAATAATGGCTATAAGAATATTCGCATTGCACTGATTTTTCTGTATATAAAGGCTAGAAACATTTGGAATAAAGGGCTGAGTTTGTGGCATTGATTGACTCAGTTTTTCTAAAGATTGTTAGTATCGGTGAAACTTGGTTAACTGAGGAGGATGTTCTAACATGGGATAGAAGTCAAAGGGCTTGGTATTTGATATTCAGTCCTTATTTAATAGTGCTCCCATGGCTGAAGCTCTTCACCTGTCATTAGAGGATTTTCCTCTAGACAGAGGAAAATTTCATCTGCAGGAACAATCGTGTTTCCTGCAGATGAAATAGCACCTTGTCACCTGCATTAGCCATTTTCTATTTAGAGCATCTTGAGGAATCCCTATTCTCTTTCATACAACCCCAACCCTTCTTTTGGATTTGATATGCAGTGATGCATTTGCTATCTGGCCAGATTCAGAAGAATCTCTACCTACTTTTTAATCGAAATCAATAGCCTTAACCCACACATCAACTTCATTATGGAGGATGGATAATTAACCTTCCATGATGTCCTCGTTTCCAGTACCCCTTCTGGAATATTTGCTACTTTTGTTAACTGTAAATCTACCTTCAGAGATTCAGAGATTCATTCACATATAACGAGATTCAGCACATCATCCATCTCAAAAACTTGACATCTTCAAATCTTTGCTCAACAGAGTCCATGTTATCTGCTCAAATTCCCAAGCCCTCCAACAAGCATTGAGTACCATTTAATGCATGTTACTACACAATGGATTCACCTCAATAAGTTTAAACTCATTTTGGACGCTTATAAGCCCATTTCCAATAAACCTGAACCTGTACAGTAAGTCGACATCTCATATGTTGCAGGCATCTCTGAGATGATTGCTAAGATCCTAAAAAGATAAAAGTTAGTTCCTACATTTTTTCCCCATCAATAAGCTCTCCTCTAGGTACCATCCACAAAAGAAAAGCAGTCCACTCTCCCCCTCCCAGGTGTTTACCAAGTTCACTGTGAGTGCCTATGCTTGCACTTTGGATAAACAAGACGTTCTGTTGAAAAACAACTACAACACCAGTCTTATACCAACAAGAGAAAACCTGAAACATCTGATATTGTTCAGCATGGAGTAGACATTGCCCACAATACTCTTGGGTAAAATACTTTTCCATTGCTGCAGGTTTAGGTTTGAGCAGTTATTTAAAGAGAGTGCTGAAGCACTTATACACTGCCCAAATTTAAATTGGAATGATTGCCTCTCTTTTGCCAAGATTTGGGAGAGTCTCATCATAAATGGCAAGTGATAGTGCATTCCCCCATTAAATAATTAAATAACGAATTATAAAACCTAAAAACTTTTAAATATTTAATGAATAAAAAAATTATTTTTTTTAAATTTAATTATTTAATTTAATTAAGTGCTGTTGAAAGTTTTTTTCACTTGGTTATGCTATAAATTAAAGATGCCAAGAAATTATATTCTTGGTTTAACTCTTTATTATTATTATTATAATTATATGGACACCTCCATGGATTCCAAAGACTCATCGCGGGAGACCCAATCTATCCGGACAATCTGTCACACTTCTCCTTGAACCCATTAACAGAAAAAGCACTCACAACTGACTCTGGCTAACCGATTCCACTCATTCACCACTCTCCAAGCAAAAAGTCTACTCCTCACGCCCCTACTGACCACACCTTTATTCAACTTCCAGGGATGACCCCTTGTTTTGGTCCCTCTAGCCAAATGCTGAAACATTTCCCCTTCCTCTATCCTATAAAATCCTTTAAACAACTGAAATGTTTCTATCATATCTCCTCTCTTTCTAATATCAACCAACTTCTGCAATCCACACACCTTCAATCTATTCTCATAGGGCACATTCCACATACCACTCACGATCTTGGTCACTCACTTCTGAATCCTCTCCAATGCTTCCACATCCCCTTTATCCAAGTATAAGCAAACAAAATTTGTGCATGAAGTAACTTCACAACTTGGCAACTTGTATATAGATGCTAATGACTTCACATCACTTGCCTTCTCATCCCATAATGCAAAGCACATATCCTTTCCTTACATGTCTATATTAGCCAGCGTAGCTCATTGGATGTGACGTTTGCATACCACAGTGCTTGGCCACACGAAGGAAGACTTGGCTTCAAGTCTAGTCGGCAACTAGAGGAAATTTTTCTAAGACTTTTTTCGACTAGTTCTCGAGTTAGTCGATCTCTGGCATGGGCAAGCAGGTTTTTTCTCCCGGAAACTTGAGTTTTTCATCCCATAAACTCAAGAAAAGCGACCGTATAGACCCCACATTATTTCAGACATTAAATATGAGTGGCAGGTTAGGGACCACGAGATGGTGCCACCTGTAGAGCCGCCTCTCTGCACTGCGTGCCACTTAATTAGCAATAGCCTTGGACCAGCATTCTCTGATTGGGTACCAGTGGAGATTGAACTGTCCACTCAGTCTCCAGAAAGTTAGATAGGGCTAAAAACGGCCTTGCCTACTCCCTGTATATATGGGAATAAAAAGGCATTAGCTGATTTTTTTTTTTTTTTTTTTTTTGTTACATGTCTATAAATCCTGATATGGCTGGCCACCACTCAAGTGATTGCTTTGTGGTCACTTTCACCAACTGGAGGATGATATGACTTCATCTACAACAACATTTTATGATGAGATAATCAAATCCAAGACCCTCGATCCACATGTGGCATCTGTTATGTAATGCTTAAGGTAGTCATCCCTTAAAAACTCAAGAAATTCATTCTCTTTGGTTCCTGATTCTGTCTCTTCATTCCAGTCTATGTTACCATAATTGAAATTGCCCATAATGGTCACCCTTTTCTTATTAGCCAGACCAGTATGTCTGAACGTATCCTTTTCACTGCCATCCACATTACCGAGTCTATAGCAATACACTTTTATTGCTATAGACTTGAAGTGGACAGGATAAACATTTTATCCTGTCCACTTCACACCATAGTGATTCAGAAACCACTGTCAGTATTTGCTGCTTGCATCTCTATGCTGGATGGGCACAACTCCTCTGCCATCATCAGTAAGACTCCTCCTCCCTTTTTTGCTTTGTCTGTCTTTGCAAAAGACTACATATCTCTCTATCTCTGTTCCAGTCAGAATGTCATCCTCATTCAAACATGTCTCATTTATACCAACAAGTTTTGGGCAAATGAATATTAACACTATAATTTCATTCCCCCTTGTTTCGAATACTGCTAGCATTTGTAAACATACATGCTAGCTCATTTCCTATAACAAGTCCCACTAACCTCACTTCTGGGTCATGACTCCTCTACACTCTCCCTTATCCATTTTCCTGTCTATTTTCAATTTATTAAAGTGTTACATCCAGGCAGCAGTCTTTATTTCTAGAAAAATGAGGAGTGGTAAAATGTTAGAAGTGAATAAGAAGAATGTGTTTTGAATACTAAGCATTCTAAATGTCAATAAGATAGGGGAATTAGATGAAATTTCACCATTGGTTTTAAGGCAGAGCTGTTATACTGACCCCGCCATTAACTTGACTGGTTAGTTTAAGTCTTGCAGTAGGACAGGATCCTGAAAAGTTGAAGGAAGGCGAGATAGTGTCATTGCATAAACATGGTGGTAGAATGGAGGTATCAGTCTATAGGCCTTATTGTATTTCTTCTGTAGTTGTTAATGTTGTAGAAATCAGTAAGAACTGATGTACAGAAATGAATAGATGAGGGCTATATTATTTATGCAGGCCAGCATGGATTTGTTAAAGAACTCCCTTGTTGTAATAATCTTGTTACCTTTTACAACAAGAGCAGTGAATGAGGGTTAGGCATACATTGTATTATTTTGGATTTTGCAAAAGCACAGATGCGGAGTGAAATGGAAAGAATTCGAGATATATATCTGAAGAGTGAAGAAGATGAAACTAATGATGTTGGTATGAAAGAGGTAACGAAAGACCCACGAGTTTCGTTTTATGGGGATTCGATTATTAGAGGTGTGGTAAGCAAGTAAATGTACATGGTTTGCTTTCCTGGAGGTAAAATGAATAGAATGATTAGATGTTGGATATACGAGGATTGTTCGATAAGTCCATGAAAAAATGAAGTAAACATAATTTTTTGGGACAAACATTTTCTATTTTTCAACATAGTCTCCTTTGAGGTCCATACACTTAGTCCAATGATGCTCGAGTTTTTTGATCCCATTGTATAGTATGATTTGTCCAACTCTTCAAAATAGGCAGTTGTTTCAGAAGTCACCTCAATGTTTGGTGAAAATCTCTTTCCTGCCAGCCATTTTTTCATGTTTGGAAACAGATAGTAGTCTGAGGGAGCCAAATCTGGAGAGTGGGGGGGGGGGGGATGCGAAAGGACGTCATAGCAAAAATCGAACAATTTTGCGGTCACAATTGCAGAAGAGTGAGCGGGTACATTGTTGTGGTGAAGAAGAATCTTCTTTTTCACCAAATGTGGTCGTTTTCCCTTTATTTCATTATTTAAACAATCCAGCAAAGACGCATAATACACTCTGGTAATTGTTTTGCCCTTTTCCAAGAAGAGTCTATGAAGATTTTGCCACGAGCATCCCAGAAGACAGTGACCATAACCTTTCCTGCTGAAGGAATGGTTTTCGCTTTCTTTGGTGTAGATTCCCCGCTTGCAACCCATTGTTTACACTGTTCCTTGGTCTCAGGCTGGTAGTGATGAATCCATGTTTCGTCCACTGTTATGAAACAACACAAAAATTCCTCTGGATTCCGTTGAAACAACTTCAAGCTAGCCTTGCAACGGTTCACACGTTGATGTTTTTGATCCAGTGTGAGCAAACACAGCACCCATCTTGCAGATAGTTTTCTCATATGTAAATGTTCATATAAAATATTATGTACGCAGTCATTTGAGATGCCCACAGCCTTAGCAATTTCATGCACCTTCACTCTTCTATCATCCATCACCATATCATGGATTTTTTTAATAATTTCTGGAGTAGGGACCTTAAAAGGGCGTCCAGAACGTTCAGCATCATTTGTGCTCATATGGCCATTTTGAATGTTACTAAACAACTTATAAACTGCTCTAATCAAATGTTTATCAAGCTTAGCTTTGGTTTCCTGAGCCATTTTGCCTTTCAAAAAAGTAGTGTTTAATCACTACACAAAAGTCTTTCTCATCCATTTTTCTCAAATCATGGTACTTGATCGATTCAAATGAACGCCAAACACAGAGTAATAGATCTATCTGACTGAAACTTAGTGTGTGATCCTCCAACAGTTGTCAGCAACTAAAAATAACCTTGATACGTAATGGTGGCACCATCTCTTAGACTTTGCACAGACTTATCAAACAGCCCTCGTAATGAGTAAGCGAGCAAAAGAGATGGTAATGGTAACAAGGACAAATGAGTTGACTGAGAACAAAGAACATGCGTAAGATTGGATATCAGCAGATTATTGAGAAAGATAAAAGATAACAGTGTGATAGGAAAGGTAGTCAATAGGTAGCCCAGGTATAACAGGGATGAATGATATGTTAGCAGAAATATGTGAGGGGAAAGGAGTGCAGTTTGTTATTGTGTGATGAGTTTAAAGGATGAATTGAACTGCATTAGAGTGATGGACTGCATTTCAATGGATTTGGTGGGATTGATTTTGAGAGACTTCTGCTGAAAGGTAGGGAAATGAGTGCAGAGAATAAATCTCATAAAGAAGCAATGTGAAAGAGCAGGAGAGTAAGGAAGGAGGTATTGAAGTGGTTGAGTATGAATGAAAGTGGGTAGCATGAATATAGAGAATGAGAGAACAAGTATGCAAAACAAACAGGAAAACAGGAGGCTCGGAATGGACAGGGGAAACACAGCTTGAGAAAGGTTTATTCTCCAAAAGGATGTGAATGCTTGTGTAGACAAACAGGGAATGGGATGACCTGAAATCAAGGAAAAACAATTGGATTTCAAGAAAGTTCAAAGATGAATAAGGAGAAAAAGAAATGGCTCATAAATGGCATCAGTGAAACTTGTTATAGATTCAGGAATGAGCTGTTATGTTTATATACAAATGCTAGAAGTGTAAGAAAGAAGGCAAATGAAATTATTGCATTGAGTGAGTCTGTTCACCCAAAAATTGTTGGAATAAATGAGGCATGGTTGGATGAGGATGACATCTTGACAGGAATAGAAATGAAAGGGTATGATGTGTTTAATGAAGATAGAAATGGTGCAAAGGGAGGAAGAGTGCTGTTGGCGATGGAGAAAGGTAGAGATGCAAGAGAGAAATTGCCAGTGGTTTTGAGGCAGTATGGTATGAGATTTTGTTGAGTGTTGTTATAGACCTGGTAATGTGGATGGTAGTGACCATGAAATGTATAATCAAATTAACCCAGCAAATAAGAAAAGAGTGATCGTTATGGGCAATTTTAATTATGGAAATATAGATTGGGATGATAAGATATCAACTGGAAGTAAAGAAAATAGTTTGAGGTTCAACTACCTCAGGCAGTATGTAACAGAGAGCACACAAGGTTTGCACACGAGAATGTTATTATAAATGAGGTGTCAAATCACCCTCCAGTTGGAGAGTGACCATGAAGTGATTACCCAGGTGGTTGCCAGCAGTGTGAAAAAATTGTATATTTGGAACTGAGGCTGGTGATTATGAGAAGCTCATGAGACAGCTTGCAAGTGTAGCATGGATGAGGAGTTGTCTTCAAATGAGGCCAGTGCTGCTTGGGTGATATTCAAGAACTATCTAGTAGAAGCAGTGTCTAAATGTATTCCAAGAATCAAAAGGTTATATGAGATAGGTGTGAAATGGATGAACAAAGAGATTAAGCATGCGGTGCAGAGGAAAAAGACATTTTGGTGCAACATAAGAGGAGTGGTAAAATCAATTTCATGAGGATTACAAAGAACAGACAAGGAGGATGACTTGGTTGGTAAGAGTAGCAAAAGTTCAGATGAGCAGCAGTTAGCTAATGAAATCAAAAAAAAATTAAAAAAATCCTAAGGAGTTCTTTCTATATGTAGCCAGCATACATAAGAATGATTATGGTAGGATGGCATTGATTAGAAAACATGGTATAAGGACAACTGATGCAGATGATATAATTGAAATAATTAATAATCAGTTCATAAAGGTCTTTCATTCTTGTGAATGTTACATCATGGTGAATTTGAGAGCAGTGGATGATGATGAGGAGGAGAAACTGTAAGTGAGCAAAAGGTATATGAGGAATTGAGCAAACCTGATGTTAATAAGGCTGTGGAACTTCATAATATATATCACCATGTATTTTGAAGGAATGTTCCAGGAAGTTAGCATCTACCTTGACATGTTGGTTCAATATAAGTCTTGCATTGGCTAAAGTTTGAAAGGAGTGGAAAGAAGGCAAGATTATGCTCCTTCATAAGGGAATTGACATAACTCAAACATCAGATTATAGGCCAATCTGTGTATCAATTGTTGATATTAAAGTATTGGAGAGGCTGGTTCTCACCAGCCTCTCCAATACTTTTGAGATCATGTTTTAGTAATATGCTTACTTATTACAATAAGGTTACAGCTTCATTGGACAAAAGTAGATGGATATTGAGTAGTATATTTAGATTTGCGAAAAGACTTATAAAGTTACTGCATGATAATTTGATAGTTAAAATAGAGCAAATGGATTTGGATATTATACTAGTGCATTGGATGGGAGATTTGCTATTTGATAGGTATCAGTAAGTTGTGTATGGGGGAGCAATATCGCAGAAGAAGAAAGTCTCTTGTAGTGTGCCTTAGGGCCTGTTTTAGGGCCATTACTGTTTAACCTGTATGTTAATGATATTGGGGAAGATTTGAATGGGAATATTCAGTTGTTTGTAGATGATGCAAAGTTGGGGTAAACTATAGGTGGAGTAGAGCAGGTGTTTGGCCTTACAAGAAGTCTTGAATAGATTGAGGGAATGGACACAGGAATGGAGATAGCAGTTCAAGTTGCAAAATGTAAGGTTTTTAAATTTTTATTATTATTTATTATTATTATTCAGGCCTCCATGAAGTCAAAAGACTCATCGTGGGAGGTCCTTCCTAAGAACATAAAGTCTGTCAAGACTTATCGAGGGGAAGTCCCCCCCCCCCAAGAAACATAAAGTCTATTATACCACTCCTTAAACTCACTGATCGTTCTCGCTCTCACCACTCCATCAGGCAATGCATTCCATTTGGGAAAGAAAAATGGGATGTAGAATTTACACTTGGTGGGAATATATTGTTGGACGTGGAGGAAGTAAGAGATCTTGGGGTGATGGTAGATAAAGGTCTAAAATTTACAGGACACATTGCCTAAATTGTAAGGACAACACAACAATTTCTGGGAATGATGCAGAGGATACTTCCTTGTAGAAGTAAGGAGATTCTTGTTTCATTGTATAAAGCCTTGATTTGGTCACCTTGTTTTCAAAAGGATGAAGAGATGTTGTAAAGGGTCCAGAAGCAATTGACTAAGGTAGTTTCTCATTTCTAGAATGTTGATTTATGAAAAAGGTTGAGAAGATGCAATTTACAGAGTCTAATGGATAGGAGGAAGATGGATGATATGATAGAGATGTACAAGTTGTTAAGAGGTTGATATAGGATCAGTGTTGAAGAAGAGTTTTTCATAAAATGGTGCAAGATCAGGTGAGAACAAGCATTCATCTCTGAAGGCTGTATAAGGAGAGTGTGAATAAGGGAGTGACAAGCACGTTTTTTTTTGCATGCAGAGTTTTGAATGATTGGAATTCCTTGCCTGAGACTGTGGTGTCTGTCTGCAGAGAATTTGAATGTGTTTAAGTCAAGGAATGATGAGTTGGGTGTATGGCAAAAGGACTAGATGAGTCTTTGACTCCATGGAGTCTTAGGAAAATAAAAATAATTTGACAGGGTGCCACTCGACAAGTTTATTTTACATTGCAACACATGTGTTTGTATATCAGTTTAGTGGATTGAATGGAGAGAAAATGGGGTTGATCAGAAGGAAATCACCATGGAAAAACTGATCTGTGGTTGTATGAAAAGATCTATAAATCCTATTTCAGAATTTTAAGAAGACATTGGTCATGGGCAATTGCTCCCCGTGCTAGATACATTCCCCCATTCAGTGACTAGGCAAACCATAGCTGGTCAGTTTGTCTCAGAATAGGCTCTATTCAGTAACGTCAATTATGAAGGCCTCGGTTTCAAAAATATTTTTCTTAACTAGTTATATAAATAAAGATATATATAAAAAAAAAAAATGGATTGGAATGGTAATGGTACTGGGGTTTATATGGAGAAGCAGTATCACAGAGTAGAAAGGTTACAGTTGCAGTTCCACAGGGTTCTGTATTTGGCCCATTACTGTTTATTCTTTATGCCAGTGATGTTGTTATGGGAAAACAGGGAGATATTCAGTAATTTGCAATGATGTGAAGTTTAGTAGGATAATTAGTAAAAGTGCTGATGTTTTGGCATTTCGAGGGGATTTGAATAAACTGACAGAGTAAAAATAAATGGGAATGTCAATTTAATACAAATAAATGTAAGATTTTGAAATTT
This sequence comes from Typopeltis vanoorti, assembly GCF_054136105.1. Classification (NCBI taxonomy): domain Eukaryota; kingdom Metazoa; phylum Arthropoda; class Arachnida; order Uropygi; family Thelyphonidae; genus Typopeltis; species Typopeltis vanoorti. The sequence goes on from NC_143573.1 coordinate 21,808,354, forward strand.
GGGATCTGCAGTTTGGATGTTTCATCCTCACTTGGTGGAGTTATCCTCAAATTTGGTTCCCAGGATTTGAGCTATGTGAAATAACTTTGGAGAGAGTGTGCAATGATGGATAACAAAAATGGTACGAGGACTGTACATTCTTGATTATGAGGATAAACTGAGAGTATGCAGACTGTAGAATTGCATGGTTGAAGACAGTGGGGTAGGGAAGTGGTATATGATTGAGACATTTAAGTTCATGAAGGTGGAGATTTTTCATATCTGAGAAGATTTTTGATATGGGATTATGAGATTTTTCACAAGGACAAGGTGCCATCTCCAGAAGTTACAAAAGTAAGTAGTAAGTAAAAGGATAAAAAGTAAATTTTTTCATCAAGAGTAGTGGAAGCATGAAATGCATTACCTGATAGAGTGGTGAAAGTGCAAATAATGTTGCATGAGTTTAAGGAGTAGTATGATCAACTTTGTATTGAGTCTATGTTGATCTCACACAGTAAGTCTTCTGACTCAATGTAGGTCAAGTTGTAATGATAATTTTGATATGTAGGTCAGTAATTGCACAAATTAATTAATATTGTTTTACTTAAAAATATCAAAATTATCTTTGACTTCTGAATTTCTGCTATGAATTGTACACATAATTTAATATTGAAAGAATGATTCCATTATCTTTAATAATGGTCACTCCATCTTTGGTCCTTTCTGTATTTCTATGATTCTATTTCTCTTTAACCCTTAGCTATAATTTAATTTAAAGATGCCAAGAAATTATATTTTTCGTTTCATCCTTTATCCAAGTGTTAGCAAACAAAGTGTGGCATGAATTATCTTCATGATTGGGCTGTTTGTATATAGAGGTTAAGGACTTCACATCAATTTCCTTAGTATCAACTGATGTGAAGTCATTAGCCTCTATATACAAGTACCCCAGTCATGAAGATACTTCAAGCGCAAACCTTGTTTGCTAACACTGGTATAAAGGATGAAACCAAGAATATAATTTCTTGGCATCTTTAATTTATAGTATAACCAAGTGGAAAAAACTTTCAACAATAACAAATATATCTGAAGTCATAACTACGGTCAATCGGACCTCTAACCCTTAGCTCTGCAGATTATGGTTTCTCACTATCTACATAGGTGACATTTTAAAAATCTGATATCACTTTACTTCTTACACCTAGACTCCTTGCCTCTTTTCTTCTTCCTCATCAAGCTATTTCTTTAAATCTTCATGTTAGTATCCCACTCATTTAGTAATCCTCTGTATTAATTAGTACTGCATCAAGATTTCTTGTCTCCTAAGATTTTTGTAACATGGTTTAATATGTCATCATGAAGGTTATTTTCTTGATCATAAATTAGTAAATAATAATATTTGGTTTACCGATCAAGTGTTGATCAATTTTATTAACTGAACCAACTAGTTTTGCCACACTTATCTGTTGGCATCTTCAGGGCACTCACATATAGGTTTAAACAATCTCACAATTATGCGTAACTGCCAAACTGACTAGAATAATTACAAATAAAATAGTATCGAACGTGAGTGAAACATGTATCACGTGTACAAGATCAGCTAGCTGTTGCTGTGGAACTTTCTGTAGTTTGTATTAAAGTTCATTTCTTCCGTTTTTAAGGTTCTGATTAAGGTTTTCCATATCTCTGGGAGTATTAGGCGTTGATTTCTGTTAAGGTTGACAGTAGAACGGGCGACTGTGGCTGCTTCTTTGAAAATTCTTGAATGGTAATCTTCTTCTATCTAAGAGGAACAGCTTTTGTCCCACTCAATGACATGGTTAGTTGTAGAGAAATGAGACGATAGGCCAGAAATGTCTTGTCTGTTGTTTTTGACATAGTCAATGTGCTCCTTTTGCATTTCGAGGCTTCTTGAAGTCTGTCTGATGTAACTAGAGCCACATGAGCATGGAATATTATGAACTCCAGCATATTTATAGAAAGGATGGTTGTCTTTTGGAGATCTTAGTAGTTTACGAATAGATTCTATTGGTTTAAATGTTACTCTTATTTTGTGTTGTTTGAGGAGATTGGCGAGCTTGTTGGAGATGCCACTTTTTTTTTTATTATAAACTCCAGCATATTTCTATAAATATGCTGGAGTTTATAATATTCCATGCTCATTTGGCTCTAGTTACATCGGACAGACTTTGAGAAGCCTCGAAATCAGGCAAAAGGAGCACATTGGCTATGTCAAAAACAACAGACAGGACATTTCTGGCCTATCGTCTCATTTCTCTACAACTAACCATGTCATTGAGTGGGACAAAAGCTGTTCCTCTTACATAGAAGAAGATTACCATTCAAGAATTTTCAAAGAAGCAGCCACAGTCGCCTGTTCTACTGTCAACCTTAACAGAAATCAAGGTCTAATACTCCCAGAGATATGGAAAACCCTAATCAGAACCTTAAAAACAGAAGAAATGAACTTTAATACAAACTACAGAAAGTTCCTCAGCAACAGCTAGCTGATCTTATACACGTGATACGTGTTTCATTCACATTCGATACTATTTTATTTGTAATTATTCTAGTCAGTTTTTTATTCATGTCAGTTTTGCAGTTATGCATAATTGTGAGATTGTTTAAACCCATATGTGAGTGCCCTGAAGATGCCAACAGGTAAGTTTGGCAAAACTAGTTGGTTTTCAGTTAATAAAATTGATCAACACTTGATCGGTAAACCAAATATTATTATTTACTAATGGTTTAATATGTGTAATGTTTGATTGGTGACTTCTTCCTTTACATATTTAGGCCTAGGTAGCCTGTCTGTTTACATACCTTGGCTTTTGATAAACCTAATTTTGGTAATTAGTTCAGTTCATTTTGTCTGCATAATCTGCTGTGACTATTAAATCATCATTTGGTTTGCAGTGGAGAAGGTCCTTTTCTGAGTTTCATGAAGGGAGAACTCTCAATCTGTCTATGAGATCAGGTAACCCACCTAAATGTTTCATTGTACTTCACTGAATTTTAACTCAGGTCTTTCCAAACTGAGGGGTTCCTCAAAATTCAAGTTTGAAAATGTTTTCTTTATATACTAACAAGATTTTTTTTAAAAAAAATATTTATCTTAGCAATGTAGTGATTAAGTCAAATATATTAGATGTATTTTAATATGTGAAGTGACATTTTTTTTTATTCAGTACCATTACTACAGTCATGTTTCTTTTATTGTTTTGTTTTTAAAATTATTTCTTATTTTAGAAAGAAATTTACATGTATTAGTATGTTATGCTGCATATAGCTCTATCGTGCATAAACTTTATAGGTTTTTTTGAAAGTTACTAGTGCAGCAGGAGATCATATTAAAGATCACCAGGTTATGAATGGAGGAGAAAATATCAGTGAAGGTAATCTAATTCTGCACTGTTTATATACAAGCTTTTTAAACATATTCTGTTCTATTCAGTTAGTTTATGTACAGTAAAACTGTACATACACATTATTTTATTATTATACAGTTTAATTTCTTAAAAATCTATTACAGATTAGATTCTCTCAGAACTCATCTCATGCTTCCATATGATTAATATTAGAGTACTTACTGGCATGCTATGGACTGTTAGCTTCAAGAATATACAGTATCAATGAGTAGTTTCTGAGAACTATAATATGTCTGAAATGTGTTAAGTAGTTTGAGGATTATGAGGTGTTCAATGTGAGTAGCATTTCAAATGAGGGAACAAAAGATGTGGTGGATAGGTTTTTAAGTCCTCAAGAAGGAAAGCAAGTATAAATTAAAATGTTATAGTGATAGCTATGTATTAGTGAATGATGAAAGCAGTAGAAAAAGAAGCAGAATTTGCATGATGTTGCAAATTTTGAACCTTTGATCATAACACCACATTAGTTAGAGTAAAGAAGAGAACCACTTAGTAGATAGCAGGAAAGGTAAGAAAGGAAACAGAAAATGAAGGAATGAATAAAAAGGGCAGTGACTTCTTAATTTAGGCAAGGGTAACATTGCAGAATGTTTTGGGCAATTTAACCCCCCAACCAGCCACGACATCTATAGACGTCCAGATAAATCTGGCTATGAAGCTCTAAAACCCATTGAATAACATGGATAAGAAGTGCAGTTTGGTGCCACAATTTCATCTACATTAGCCAGTAGGGAGATTAAATTTATTTATAAGAAAAATGTAAATAATCAGAAAAAAAAAAAAGAGTGATAATAGGCTTATGAGAGTAATTTTTGCATCCCAGCTAAGTTACCTTTTCTGGTACTTACCATTCATTTTCTTTGGTTGAAATACACCACAATCCAAAGGAAATGATAAAAAACCTAAAGATTCACTCATTCCTTATTGATTTTTTTCTACATTAAAAAAAAAAATGTTGATTTTAATCTACAAATATGCAGTAAAACAATTGAGAGGGAGAAAGATTGAAGTAGAGCATGACCTTAGGCAGAAATATCAGAGGGTTCACTTGATTGCTCCTTAAGCACTTGAAAAAGACAGAGTTATCTGCTTTGCACATTGCCTCTTCTCACACAATAACTCATAGTACCAACCAAATTCTAGCTTAACTTTACATTGCACTTTAGAGCTTAGTTCATGATTAGGGTCTTTATCAGCTAACAGATGATTTAGGCCTTCTTATATAAGATTTAATACTTTCAATATTCTTTTCATATTATGCATCATCATGCCATGTCTTAAATGCATTCAGATTCTTTGCAGACACCACACTCTCGGGCAGTGCATTCCAATCATTCACAACTCTAGTTTGACTCTCTAGTTTCTGCTCTAGTTTGACAGTCAACTTATCATGCTGTAATCTATCAGAAGTCTCTGCAAAATCTAAGTATACTACTGTGTATCCATCTGTCACGTCCAGTGCTGTTGTCATCTTATTGTAATAAGTAGATTACTAAAACATCACCTGTGTCATGTTTTATTATTCTACATTAATCCAGAACTGGGTTAATAACATTAACCCAGTTCTGGATCCTGCTTCTGACTAGCCTCTCCAATACTTTAACCACAACACCTGATACACAGATTATCCTCTAATTTGATGCTTGAGTTCTGTAACCTTCCTTATGAGGCAGTACAATCTTCCTTTTCACTCCTTTGAAACTTGATCCAATACACACTTAGTTTCATTTTAAGCAAAATCAATTTCCTTGAGTTCTTACTATCCACTAGAACTACCAGGATGCTTACTAGCCATATCAGTAATAATAAACACAAAATAAGCAAACAAAAGCTTAAAAAAAGTATATGCTTCTAATAGACAATCTTCAGCAAAACAAAATGAGAAAATAGCAGTCTTTCAGACTGGCCTTTGATGGCACTTTCTGTGAATGTAGTTGCTACGTGTTATTTTTAATTCATGTAATTTAAGCCTATGTAAATTAAGAAATCACTGTGCATGAAAGCAGAAACAGATGAAGAAAATGGTGATATGTGGTAATCCCATGATTAGAGGCATGCTGGAAGAATGGGGAATGAAAGTATGTTTTCCTGTAAGGAAGATTAGTGATGTAATCAAAGTTTTTTTTTATAAACAAGTTGAACAACTTAATGATATCATTGTGGTGATCAGAACAAATAATTGAAAAGTGATACATGTAGTATGAGAAGTTGTGAAAGAGTGGACTGAGGTGAAAAGAAGAACAAAAGAGTCATGAGTATGTTGATATGGCATGATAGGAGTGAATCGAGAGGGGAGAGTTATTATTATTATTATGGGCAACTTCAAGGAGTCCTTAGACTCATCAAGGGAGGCCTTAAACATCATGTCAAGAACAACTATTCAACATCCACGCAGTATCTATCATACTTTGCCTTGAACTCATTCACAGTCTGGCACCCACAACAGGCTCTGGCAGCTTATTCCACTCATTCACCACTCTCCAAGTAAAAAACCTAGTTCTAACACCCTTGCTAACCACACTCTTGCCTAGTTTTCATGGGTGGCCCCTAATCCTCCAACCACCAGTCCTGTTCTGAAAAATATCCTCTGAATTAACCTTATAGAAACCCTTCAGTAATTTGAATGTCTCAATCATATTACCCCTTTTCCACCTATCAACCAATTTCTGTAACCCACAAATCTTCAACCTGTTCTCATAATTAATGTTCATTCCATAGACCTGCTATCATCTTGGTCACTCGCCTCTGGATCCTCTCCACCTACTCCCCATCAAGAAGAAATCCTGGTGCGCAGATCTGGGCACAGCAGTCAAGACGGGGTCTTATCAAGGCTCAATACAGAGGAACAATAACTTACTTGTCTCTGCTCGTCAAAGTATTCTTCAGTAACCAAGTGATTTTATGAGCTGATTTAGCCACTTTTGCAATGTGCCCCTGTAAACTTCAACTCCCTATCCACCAACACTCCCAAATCCCTGGCCTTGTCAATCTCCTGAAGTACAGTTCCACCGATGTGGTATACTGCTGCTAATCTTTTCACCCCAAAATGCATAACCTTACACTTTGCCACATTAAACTGACATCCATTCTCCTTAGCCCAGTCCTCCAGTCTATCCAAATCATCCTGGAAAGGATGAGTTGTGATTGCAATTTGTTCATTGAGTTGTCTGTGTAGCAGAAACCATGTGCAGTATGTTGATGGCAGAGACTGTTATGTGTTTGATGATAAAAAATAGTAGCACTTGCAGGATGGATTATACTTGGATTGTTTTAGTGGTAGGTGTTTGGAGAAGTTGTTTTTCAGTGATATAGGGAATAGTCAGGAAACTGGAGAATATGGTGAATTATAGAGAGCATGGCGGGGAATCTAAGCAATTACCTCTATCTTCTTATTTGAAGTAATTATACTTTAACAGTTACTTGAATACTCAACAGCCTGATGTTCATTTATGCTCACACTAATGCCAGAAGCATTATGAATAACAGCAAGGAGTTATTAGTATTGATTGACATACAGAACAAAAAATTTTTCCATCCAGTGAGACTTGATTAACAGCAGTTGATATTCTGGAGAGTATAGAACATAGAATAGGTGAAAGAGTGTTGCATGTGGCTGCAGAGGAGCTGAATTCAACCATTATAATCATTAATAGTAGTACTATTAATGATTATTAAGAGTGATACAGACAGTAGGTTTAGAGCTATATAGGATGGGATTGTTTCACAGGTTAGTTGCAATAGATCAGAGCTACCTCAAGAGAACTTTGAATTATATAAACTGATTAACTATATGGACAGATGAGGAATTATCGTTACGGGCAATTTCAGTTATGGAGATGTAGGCTGGAATGAGGAGAAAGCATGCAAGACAAGGGAAGGGGAATTCATAGCAGTACAGGAATAACTGCCTTAAACAGGGATGATGGGAGATATGATAGAAAGCTTTATCAATCAAGAATATTGAATTCACTAAAGGTTTCTGAGTATCTGTCTATAAATGAGGTGACTTCTATGACTCCAATTGGTGAGTGTGATCATACAGTTTTTAACTGAGTTAACTATTCATGTGAGAATTTTTTTTTTGTTATAATCAGCTGATTTATAATATCGAGAGAGGTTTACGATCCCTCCCCACCATTCTGGCTGATAAAATACGAATGGAAACATCGTGTATACTAAATTCTAACAAAAAACTAAACACCAACATAAACAAAACCGAAAATCTAGCCCTTAAATCCTTAAAAAATAACCAGGATATTATAATAACGAAAGCCGATAAAGGCAATTCCACCGTCCTGTTAGACCGTACGACATACATAGAAAAAATGAACCAGTTAATATCGGACCATAACACCTACCAAAAGGTTAACTACAACCCCACAAAACGTAACAAAAAGAAAACAACTGAATTAATCAAATCCGTCCACACATGGCCCGAAGAAACGACAAAAAAATTAATACCTCAGTATGCCCGTGCGCCCAGAATTTATGGCCTGCCAAAAATACACAAATCTGGCACACCACTTCGCCCAATCGTTGAAGGAATTGACAGCCCAAATTATCACTTAGCCAAAAAATTAGCTGCCACACTCAAGGAATTGGTAGGTCAGTCCCCTTCCTATATAAAAAATACACAACATTTCATCAGTAAAATCAAAAACATTACACTCACCGACCAAGATTTATTAGTCAGCTTTGACATAACTTCCCTTTTTACCAATGTCCCAATCAATGACACGATCTTGCTCCTACAGAACATATTTCCACATGACATCACGGCCCTTTTTGCCCACGTACTCCACTCCGGATATTTCGTATGGCAAAACAATTTTTACCTTCAAAAAGAAGGTACAGCCATGGGCTCACCACTTTCTCCCCCAATAGCTAACTTTTATATGGAAGACTTTGAGCAACGGGCTCTAGAGACAGCATGTCTAAAGCCCAAAATCTGGCTCAGATACGTCGACGATATTTTCGCCATTTGGCCCCACGGCCACGAAGCTCTAAATACATTCCTTAGCCACCTAAACAAACAACACAAACATATCCAATTCACCATTGAAATGGAAAAAAACGACTCTCTTCCTTTCCTAGACACACTTGTCACACGTCTTCCCTCTGGCTGTCTCTCCTTCTCAGTTTACCGCAAACCTACACACACAGGCCAATACATACACAAAAATTCTTACCACGACCCAACACAAAAATTAGGTGTCATAAGCACCCTTAAACACAGAGCCCTAACTATCTGTTCAAATGAACAGGCTCTAAACCAAGAATACAAAATCATCAACCAAACATTTATCAAAAATGGTTACAATAAAAAAACTATTCACAAGATCCTCCATAAAGACACCAGTAAGAACAAAAAAGATTTCAAGAATGCTATTGCCATTCCATATGTTAGAGGCATTTCTGAAAAAATAGACAGAACACTTTGCAAATACAACATTAAAACCACCTTTAAACCCCCAAATAAGCTAAGACACCTACTCAGTACCTCTAAAGATCCTCTTCCACACCTAGCACACCCAGGGGTATACAAAATACACTGCACATGTAACATACCATACATAGGGGAAACAGGGCGAACTATCCCAATCAGACAAGACGAACACAAACAACACATTAAATACCTCCACTTCGGTAAAACAGGCCTTTCTGACCATGCACTCCAAACATACCATAGAATTGACTGGAAAAATACCAAGTCCCTACACCGCACCAAAACCTGGTTTGAGAGAAAATTTAAAGAGTCTTGTGAAATGCTCAAACACAACCAAATCTCAACAAAAATGATGGCTTCACCATTTCAAGAATGTGGAGGACCCATCTACAACCTATATAACAAACATCCTAAACTAGCATTAGAAAAATTCCCACTACAAGAAGACAACCTGGTGACTTGGTAAAGTGTTTAGAACATTCAATAGCAACTGAAAGAAATCATTTTGTAACTATCCAGAATATTAATACATGAGGACTCTAACAGTTTATTGTAGTTACATTTATCTATTTATAATGTGTATATATATATATTTTTTTTTTTCCCCTTTTTTTTTTTTTTAATTTTTTTTTTTTATTTATTTATTTTATTTTATTTATTTATTTATTTTTTATTTTATTTTATTTTATTTTTTTATTTATTTGTTTTTCTTTTCTATCACTAGAGGTCAGGCTAGAAAAAAGATTTATTAACTGCGTAGATTTAGTTTACTGATATAGAAAGCATGAGCATGTAGCTTGGTTCTGCATACAGTTGTATTCTTCCGATGATGACCTCGATATAGAGGTCGAAACATCAAGTTTATTTTATTTGTAATTAATAAAATAATCTGTTCAACACGTGTGTTTTTGAGTCCCTAAATCTATAAATATGAGTGCTGATCACCGTGTAACCCTAAAAGAAAGCTGATTTATAAGTCAGATGATTATAACAAAACTGGGAAGGAAACCTTAAAGGTGACTTGAAATGACTATAGAAATGTATAGAATAGGAGTCATCATTGCCTGAGAGATAGACAAAGTGTAGCTGAAAAATGCTGCATCTGAGCACATCTCCTTAGTTAGGAGAATAAATCACCTAGTGATGAATAAAATTTAAAATCAATAGATACATAAAAAACAAAATGATGTGGATTCAATAAGAGACTTGATAACCAAGTTGGGGAATGGCATAAAAATAGGCCATAAAAGTGACAGCCATGGTGAGGAAGATAAAATCAATCTGCAGAATTAAAATATTAATGTTAAAGGAAGAATAACTTTAATGGATGTGTACAGTACGAAAGTGTAAGGTGCATTGGAAATAGCTTTAACACTTCCCACATTAACAACACATTCTGGTAATGTGTTCCATTTACTCACAATTCTCCATGTAAAAAAAAAAAAAAAAATCTACTCCTTACATCCTCTTCACTTCACTCTTACATGACTTCCAAAGATAGCCTCTGGTTCTTCTTCCCTCACCTTCTATACTTTTTATAATTCCTTCTGGATTAATCTCATAAATACCACACTTAAACATCACTATTATATCACATCTTTTCTTCCTATCCACCAAACTCTGTAATCCACATTTTTTCAAACTCTCTCCATTTCAGAGCCCCTGATATTGTCTTAGACACTCATCTCTAGACCCTTGCTGATGTTTCCACATCACATTGAAAACCAGATGACCAAATCAGCACAATGTTGAAACTATGGTCTGACCAGTGCTTTAAAATGCATGGCATAATCACCTCCTTATCCCTACATGTTACAGTATTTCTTATCATAGCAGCAGCATTACGATATGCAGTCTTTGCAACACTTGCAATATGCTCTTTAAACTTCAGTCTACTACTGCCATCCATCATTCCCAAATTTCGAATCTCATCCACTTCCTGCATTATAGTACCATCAATGTAGTACACAGCCTTATATTTCTGCACTCCAAAATGCAGCGCCTTGCATTTATTAATATTAAAACACTAATCCCACTCTTTTGTCCAAGTCAAAAGTCTATTCAAGTCTTTTTAAAGGGAATCAACATCAACAGTGCTACTTATAATTCTCCCCATCTTTGCACCATCAGCAAATACCTGAGACCCCTACTCAGGCCACATGATAGATCATTTAAAACAAGTTAAACAGCAGGGGCCCAAGAACACACTACTGGTTTCCCTTCCTTTTTTGAAACACTTCACTGTCATATATTACTTGCTGGTATCATTCAGACAGCCAATCACCAATCCATCTAACTAGTATGTTATCTATTCCCATCCTCTGCAGCTTGTACACCAACTTATAATGTGAAGGGGGGGGGGTTATATGATAGAGACCTATAAGTTAGTAAGCAGTTATCATATGATCAATGTTGGAGAGGTTTTACAGAAAATGGTGGGAGATCAGGAGAGAACCAGAGGTCATCCCTGGAAACTGTATAAGGAGGGTGTGAGCAGGGGAGTGAGAAATGGGTTTTTTGCATGCAGAGTTGTGAATGATTGGAATGCTTTGCCTGAGAGTGTGGTGTCTGCAGAGAATTTGAGTGTGTTTAAGGTGCGATATGATGAGCTGACAAAAAGGACCTCCTAGATGAGTCTTTGCCTTCGTGGAGTCTTGGGATAATAATAATAATAATAATCTATCAAACGTTTTTGCATAGTCTAAAAATATCACTGTATTTGATATTTCATTATATTATTATTATTATTATTCTTATTATTATTATTATTATTATTATTATTATTATTATTATTCAGTCCTCCATGGAGTCAAAAGACTCATCATGGGAGGTCCTTCCTAAGAACATAAAGTCTGTCAAGACTCATCGAGGGGAGGCCCCCCTAAGAAACACAAAGTCTATCATACCACTCCTTAAACTCATTGACCGTTCTCGCTCTCACCACTCTATCAGGCAATGCATTCCACGGTTCAACCACCCTCCATGCAAAGAAACCAATCCTCACCCTCTTGTTCACAGTTTCCTTCCATAACTTCCAGGGATGGCCTCTTGTCATCACTCCTTCCCGCTGTTCAACCAAGTGAAAGAACTCCCCAGTGTCAACCCTGTAACCACCTCTCAACAGTTTAAAAGTCTCAATCATATCACCTCTCCTCCTTCTATCCACCAAACTCTGCAGTCCACATTCCCTCAGCCGATCCTCATAACCAAAATTCTACAGTCCTGAAACAATCTTTGTCATTTGTCTCCATACCCTTTCCACAGTTAATTTATCCCCTTCAAATCCTGGGGACCAAATCTGAGAACAATAGTCTAAGTATGGTCTGATCAGAGACTTCTACAACAGAATGATAACCCTTTTATCTCTGCAGGTCAGTGTCCTTCTCATAATTGCAGCAATCCTCTGTATTACCTTCACCACCTTTGCAATATGTCCCCTAAATTTCAGGTTTCTATCAATCATCAACTCCAGATCTCTTGTCTCCCCTACTTCCTCCAGTATAACTCCTCCCATGGAATATGCAGCATCCCATCGATGTTTCCCAAACCTCAAGACCTTACATTTTGCTGCATTAAACTGAAATCCCCATTCATTTGCCCATCTATCTAGCTTATTCAAATCCTCTTGCAGGGCTACCACATCTGCACTATTACTAATAATCTTTCCCAGCTTCGCATCATTTGCAAACAACTGAATATCCCCTTGCAATCCACTGGCAATGTCATTGATATAAAGGTTAAACAATATAGGTCCCAGTACTGCGCTCTTTGGGACCCCACTTGTAACCCTCTGTCTCCTTGAAACTGCTCCACCATACACAACTCTCTGATACCTATCAGACAGCCAATCCTGAATGCAGTTGACCAATCTGACATCCAGACCCATGTGCTGCAACTTAAATATCAGCTTATCATGTGGCACTCTGTGAAATGCATTCGCTAAGTCTAAGAAAATTGCAGTATATGCTTTTGCCTCATCTAATGTTCTTGTAACTTTATTTTAAAAGGCTAGCATATTGCTAAAACAAGAGCGCCCTTTCACAAATCTATGTTGACTCTCACAGATAACATTACCCTCATCTGCCCAATGCTGCTGTATAACACTGTCATTATCTTATCATAAAATGCAAATAAATTGTTAAAATAAGACCTTCCTTTTATAAATCCATTCTAACCATTTATATAGATCCTATGTCCATCAGCCCAATCTTGTTTTCTGTGCCTAACCAATCACTCCTACCTTGACTACAAACAACTGCAGTCTATTTACAGACTGATCTATGAGTTGATGAGAAGTTTATAAGTCTATAAGAAGGGAAAACTTCTGTCCTTGAATCATGCTTGTGAAAAGTTACTATTTTGCCTTCTTTCCACTCCATAGGAACCTTGCTCACTTCAAGACTTTCATTAAATAACCTGCTAAAGGGCATAGCTAACTGTTGTGCACATCCTTTAAAAATACATAGTCATATATCGTTATATAGGCAAGTTGAGAGAGAGAATAAGAAGACCCAGGATAACGGATAGTTTTTTTTTTTTCCCTTGATGAGTCTTTGGACTCCCTGGAGGTGTCCTGTCATTTACTACTAATAATAATATATCATCTATTTGCACAACATTATTAACATGTAATGCAATCAACACCATGAAACACATCTGATTCTTTCACTTCCAATTCTCCTAATACTGTCTCCCTTCTGCATACTGCATGGCATCATTTACACCAGTATGATATATGCTGATAAAGTGCTCATTCAATACTTCCACTGTATCCTTTGCAACTGCTATTCTACCATCATGAATATCCACCAGTGTCAATCTGCCATAATTATTTTTCCTCTTGCTTGCCACATAGCAGCAGAATTCCCTTGAATTAATCTTGGCCTGACTAGCCAATCTCCTCTGATACTGCATCTTTTCTTTCTTTATCATTGTCCTTACCTTACTAGCCAGCATTTTGTACTCTTCATGGATCTGATTGTTACCAAATGTCTTGTACCTTCTCCTTAACATTTTCTATTTTCTTTCCCAGCACAGCTTGCTTGATTTCCCTGTTCATCCATTTCACTACTACTACCCAATTTACTTGCTTAAACCTTGATATGCAGTTATACATTGCTTGTGTCAGATGATACTGTGGTGTGAATTTCTATGCACTTTCAACATCTTTTCTGCCCAGCTCATCTGCCCTTCACATTGATGTTAGGTGACTACAGAGCTTCCCACAATCACCAACCTTTTAATTCCACATATATCCTTTTTTTTTTTTTTTGGCAATAACCTTTTCTTATTTCACCACTTCCCAAACAACAAGTACCTCATGATCACTCTCACTAATACCTGCTTAACAACTAGATCTTGTGATGTCACTAAATCCAACACACTAAAACCTATAGTTCCTTCAGTCACATGCTGCATAAGATATTTATCCCTCATAAATTCAACTGAATTCCTCTCCTTGTTCTCATATACTATCTCCTGCTTCCATTCTGTATCCCTGTATTTGAAATCTTCCATCAGGATCACCTTCATACATGCCCAAACAATTTTCCTAAACATTTCATAATCAGTATTCTTTACATTTCCTAGCATATAACAGCATCCTATCAGATATAGTAGCCTGTTAATTTCAAATTCACACCATACAGATTCAAAATCTGCACATGTACTATCAGCTTCCATACTTTCTTATCCTTATGGAAAACTATACATCCTTCCATTTCTATTCCCAAAATCACTTCATCCTCACTTAACAAAGTTTCACTTACGCTGATAATCTTTGGGCATGCTGACGGAATCAATGCAACAAACTCAACTGTCTTATTTTGAATACTCTTTGCATTTGTCTCATCCTCAACTTTCTCCATTCTTTCACCTTGTTCTGCCATAACCACATCTTCATCCTGTTGTACAACCCATTTAGCTGTGCTATCCTGTTTCACAAGTACCCTTTGATTGTTAGATATATTAACTTTGTGATTCTGTGCCTTCTCTGCAAACAAGAGCCTTTCTAAATGCTTAACACTCAACCCATTCCCAAACAATTTATTATTATTATTATTATGTAACACCTCCAGGGAGTCCAAAGACTCATCAAGGGAGAGTGTGCCAACAGCATCGAACAATTGAAACCCTTCCGACTACTAACAGCTCTGAAACTTGCTTAACTTTTTGCATCAGTCATTAGTAGCAGAGACTCTACCGATCAGCCAACCTTTGCTGGCTAATTAAGGTATATATATATATATATATATATATATATATATATATATATATATATATATATATATATATACATACATATACATATATATATATATACATACATACACACACACACATACAGTCAGGTCTCTTTTTATGTGGTAGATACGTTCCACAGAAAACTGCATTTAAAAAATCGCACATAAAAGGCCTAAACCTATGTTGAAAAATTAGGGATACGTTCCATAATTTTCTGAAACTGCATAAAACCAAAGCAGTGAATTAAAATAAACCTAGAATAGCATTAAAAAAGTTTATGAAAATTCAGGAAAATAAGACTGCCTAAGTTTGGTTTAAAGCTTTATTCATTTAATTTTATTGAAAATTAATATTTTTTTTTTTTTTTCATCAGAATTATCATCGCTATTAGACAATATTCAGCAACGTTTGCGAACTGGTGCAAAATCACTTTCATCACCAGAAGAGATAGTCAGCGCATCAGATCTGTATGGTAAAGACAATGGTTCTTCACAAACAGAATTAGCTTCACTCTTGTTCTGTGCTGATTTTTTTCTTCTGATAATGTAATCAGTGATTAAACTTTGCAATGATGATTTCACTAATTTTTTATACAGCTTGCGATATCTAGACATACAGTTCTTCAGCTCACATTGGAATTTAAAGGCTCATTCAGAATTTTTGTCATTAACAAGAAAATGATTTTCCAATTTATTGCACAGTTCAAGACCTTCTCGAATTATATTTGCAGTGAGGGGGACAGGTTTTTCTTCCGCTTCACTATCGTTTTCTGGATTTTTGATGATATCTAAAGTTAATCGATATCTAATATATCATTGTCACTTAAGGCATTATCCACAGCACTTCATCTACATTGTTCTGGCTAAATGTATCAAAACCTTCTCCACCAATTTCATGTGCCAAAGTAATGATTTCAGCTGATAATATAGATGTTTGCATGGTTGCACTGTTTGCAACACATTAAGGCCAAGCTCCTTTCCAGCAGACATTCAAAGTTTATGGTCTTATTTCAGTGACAGCAGATGCAAAATGATTTAAGCATTCTAAAATAGAAAATTTTTTCCAAACACATTTTCAGTTAAGCACATTTTCCAATATAAATTGAAAAGTGTGCTTAACGTAATATTTTTTAAAAGTAGCAATTATGCCTTGATCTAATGGCTGAATAATGCTTGTTGTATTGAATGAAAAAAACACTACCTGCACATTTGGATGTTCTAAATGCAGATGACTTGGTGCATTGTCAACAAGTAATAAAACTTAATGATACCAAGCTATTTTAAACCTGGTTTTACTCCATTTCCCAAGTAAGCAAACAGACAAACAAGTCGAGTTTGCGCCTGCAAGTGTTGCAAGTCTAGCTGACCCTGCACGTAATGCAAGACCAAGGCAACTCATGGTAAAAGTAGAATAAGCTCTGATCACTAATCTTAATATTTACCCTTAATGCAAAGCACATCTCCTGGAGGAGATGTATGATGCTTTGTATTAAAGGCAAGGGGCCACAACCCAGACCGGTTTCGACCTTTATTGAGGTCTCATCAGTAGGAGCCAGGCTAGAAATATCAAGATTTTAGTAATACAGAGCTTATAAGTATTTTATCAGTTCTGGATTATAACTGTTCTGGAATATTAAGATTAGTGATCAGAAGCTTATTCTACTTTTACCATGAGTTGCCTTGGTCTTGCACTACGTGTAGGGTCAGCTAGACTTGCAACACTTGAAGGCGCAAACTCGACTTGTTTGTCTGTTTGCTTACTTGGGAAATGGAGTAAAACCAGGTTTAAAATAGCTTGATATCATTAACATTTATTATACCCAAGGTAAAATACTCTCTACAAGTAATAAAACTTTAAAATTTAGAGTTTTTTTGCCAATTTTTGAACCATTAAGTAAATACCGCAGTTGTTACCCAGGCCTTTGTATTAACCATCCAATGTACCGGCAGTTATTTTAGATCTTTGCCTTTTAGAACACGTGGTTTTAGAAATCGATTTACTAGGAGGGGTTTCAACATTCGCTCTCCTGATGCATTGCTACAAAGTAACAACGTCACTCAATCTTTGCTTGCTTTAAAAACCCACTTGCTTTTTTCTCAGACTTTGCAATGTAAGTTCGACTAGGCATTTTCTTTCAAAACAATCCTGTTTCGTCAGCGTTAAACACTTGATCGGGACAATATCTACCATCTTGAATAATTTTGGCTAACTTTTCTTGAAAATTTTTGGCTGCTTCTTCATCTGCTGCTGCAACCTTTCCTGTAATCTTCACATTATGAAGTGCATTCCTTTTTAAAAACCTGGTTAACCATTCTTTGCTAGCCGAAAATTCTTTATCAGCTTGGGAAGTGGAAGTAGATGTCTCCAATTGCTTTATCTGTTCATAAAACCGAAGAGCTTTTTGTTTAATTAAATAAC
Source organism: Typopeltis vanoorti (assembly GCF_054136105.1). Taxonomy (NCBI): domain Eukaryota; kingdom Metazoa; phylum Arthropoda; class Arachnida; order Uropygi; family Thelyphonidae; genus Typopeltis; species Typopeltis vanoorti. Next base: position 21,825,868 of record NC_143573.1, read on the forward strand.
CACTTATAGGAATTCTTCTTTGAGTTAAGTTTTCAATCCAAATTACGAGCGCTCGTTCCGTGTTTTCTAATAAAGCATCTCTTGAGTACAATGATAATTTGGCACTTAGTTTTGTGCAAGAAATGACAGATTTTCTTATTGCGACTTCATTCTTTTTTAATTGCTCATATAGTAGATTCGCCTAAATTAAAATGTTTATTACCAGTCGCCTTAGATCCCTCTCCTTTTGCTAAGCGATCTAAAATTGCAATTTTCATTTTCAAAGAAATTGCTTTTCTTTGGTGCTTTTTTTTTCTCCATTGGACCAAATTAAATCTTTAAAATAAAAATTAGCAATACAATTACAATAATGAAAAGACAAACACAAACTTACTCACATGCAAAATGAAACTTCATGAACACTCACCTGCTTACACGTTACGCCAGAATGTGCTGCAACATGCTGTTCATTATGTACAATGGCGATGAATGAATTGGCCAACAACACACGAAATCACATGCTTTATAGGTAAACTTTTCCAACTGTTATACAAGCAAAATAGTTACCACTTTAAAAATTACAATGATCATAAAAGAGAAGTTAATTTTTCCCCATGTAATAATAAACAACTAATCCCACAATACGGATTGATTACCCCAGGGTTTCCCAAACTGTGTTCTGCGGAAGGTGAATAAGTGTTCCACAAGAAGTCTCCTGGAATTTGTCATTTTAGTATTCTAAGCATTTTTCATGAATAAATATGTTATAGTGGAAATATTCTGAGGAGAATAACATTCGTGAATATATCAAAAAGCTCAGACCCAAAACGTCTAAATAACATCTGTGTAGCAAATGTTAGTGATGACCAAGTCCTGTATTTTTAAACGTGGAAGTATTCATGAATTATCGTTAATTTTCACACATTGAAACCTTTCAACAGTCGGGAAAGGGAATACTGCTGTTTATGACCAGCCATAAAAATCACCTGCAAGCCGATTACAACAATGCGCAGCATATCCTCTTGTTAAATTATGAATTAAATTATTTTGTACGTTTTAATTCTTCATTCACATTTAACATGATCTGCCATAACTTAAGCATGACTTATAAATATTATTTGATGTTAATCTCTTGCTTATAAATTAATATTCATATAATTACTTTGAGTTTATTTATTACTGTTTAATTATATAATTTTGAGATATGTATTAGTAATGAAAGAACTCTGTGTTAAAATGTTATTCAATTTATTTCATTTATTCCTGTATTAATATTATAAGAAGCTATGTATATATATAATGTAAGGATTTGTGTTCATCATATTTAAATGTGTATTATATGAATTGTAAAATATCCTTTTATTTTGTTTCTGTATGTAAGGTATAATTTTATGTAATTCCTCTGAATGCATTTGATTGGCTGTTGTCAAGGAAACGGAGTTAATTTTAGATTGCGTGGAGCATGAGCTACAGCTGCGGTATTCGAAGGGAGAAGGAGTTGATATGAGCTGGACTCTCTAGAACCAGATTTTGGTGGGAAGATCGAAGGTATTTAATTGGAGAACAAAGGTAAACAGAGGAGAAGCATTCAGGATATCAAGGAGTAAAATAACAGGTGGCAGCAAAGGGATTTGAATATGCTGTAAATAGATTAGGAAGGAACTGGGAAATTAATAGGCAATTAGGAATATTTATACAGAATTCTAAAATTACGATGAATTCCAGTTGTTTTGAGGAAGAATAGTGCAAGGCTGAATTTAATGCATAGAAGAAAACAAGGAATAAGTAGATTACCTAAAACGAGTGTGTCAAGACTTGTGAAGCTCTATGTTTAATATTTCAGTTATATAGTGAAGATTTCCTTTGAATAGTGTTACTTCAAAGTGATAGTTAACTTTAGTTTTAAGTGTGCCTATAGTGAATCTGATGTGCAAAGGATGTAACCCGGTAAGAGCAGTCCATTTTTTTTATATTTCAGCGTGAAGAAATATGAGTTGGCTCCGCCTGATATATCTTAACATTAACTGTGGCATTCTACTAAAATTAGCCAAAGTATGGAGCTTAAAAGTGTTTCTCCCTTGAAGTGAACTGCCTCATAATTGAATTAAGTGTTTGCTGATTAAGAAAGAATTAGAGAGTTCAACTATAAGAGTATTTACTGTAAGATTCTGTAACATTGAATAATTAAAATGTGAACCATTTTAATTATTCGGAAGAATGTAGAATTGGCAGCTGGATGTCTGATGCCTAAAGTTTTATGTTTGTTATGAATACCTGAACTAAGTTGATTTGCATTATCTTGTTTTCAAAGTTATACTTAATGTACATGTTATATAACCTGCATTAAATGTTTTGTTTTAATTGATTTCAATTTGGTGTTTGCCTGATTCTCTTCATTGCATCGCTCATAAAAAAATATCGGACCTCGCAGAAGCCTTAAATGATATTAACCTCGGCCTGTATAAAGTGAGATTGCAAAAGTTAGTTGATGATTGATTCCACTATATTATATAGACTAGTCTGAATATAGGGTGGCGCAGGATAATATAAATTTCTCTATATTCAGATCAGTATCATTCAGCATCTAACAAATAAAAACGGATAATTTACATAAGAATAACGTTCCAACAAGATGGCAGATTCAAAGCCAGGATGTATGATACAACACTCTGTTCTCAAAATAACATCTGTGTTGCAAATGCTAGTGACCAATCAGCAAGGAAGTATAAAGAAAATTTTTCCACTGAAATTGAAGATCAAGGTAATCTGTATCCAGTCCTAATATCTAGTAATACTGAATACTTTCTTCTCGAGTTCGTATTGTAGGGTGAAAGTGCTTGTTTTGAAACTGTAGTGCCATGATGTTTTAAAAGTAATAGGCCTACAGATTTAAATTTTAATGTGAATAAGAGACAAGAGAATTTGTTCAATTTTGGTATTAAGAAATCTCTTATTGAAGGTGTTTGTGATGCAACAGATAGTGATTCATCCACATCCAGCCTACAAAGCAATCTCCAGGATGTACAAAAGGAGGGGAAAACTATCAGCACACATGAAAAAAAGTCTGCATTCACTCATAAGTACTTATAATAATATTATAAATTTTTGGTGATCAGAATGGGATATGCCAATGAAAATCAGCACAAATTAATTTAATAATGTTATGTTTAATTGGTGTTTAATTAATTATTAATTAATAATTAATGACCAATTATTAATCAATAATAAAAATCAGCTAAATTAACAATTAATTATTAATTAACACATGACAAAATAACCAAGGTGTTCCATGAAAATTTCAGGATTTATGAAGTGTTCCGTCCTAAGAAAAGTTTGGGAAACGCTAGATTATCCTATTATCAGAATGGATTCTTCTTCTGTTGGCATGCACAGAAGTATCGAAAGGTCTCGTATCTGTGGGCGTACTATACTGCATAACTTCAGATCTGCATAAAAAGAGACCCGAGTGTATATATATCCTGTCCAGGACCTTATAGTTATCTGGATGTACAGTTATAGTTCAGTTTGTTTGCAGCAGTCACAGCTATCACTGTGGGTCCTGAAGGAACTTGCAAGTGAGTTAGCACTGCTGCTGCTGACCTAGTTGTTCAACTATGTGTCACCATATACATGTCTCCTAAAGTGGAAGGAGAGCACTATAATTTCATTATTACAGGGATTGAGCTAAAATTGATGTACCGAATTATAGATTATTATTATTATTTTCTTCCCTTCCAGGGAGTCACGGAACTCACAGTAGGAGGTCAACAGCGAAGTGTATTGTACCACTCTTTAAACTCATCTGCTGTTTGAACTTTCACCACCCTCTCAGGGAATGCATTCCATGCTCCTATTACTCTCCATGCAACAAACTTACTTGTTATCCTTTTACTGACCATTTTCTTTTACAACTATTGGGGATGGTCTCTTTTCCTTGTATCAGTACATGAAAAATCTCCCCAGTGTTAAGATATTGGGGGCTGGGATCTGTCCTAATAATCAGCATGGTATAGTTTTGATATCATTTTTGCTATCTGTCTCCCTTCATCTCCATCAAATCCAGATTGCCAGATTCAAGTACAAATATCCAGATTTAATGTGATCAAAGTTTTATGCAGTAGGAATACTACCCTTTTATCATTCATGTTTAATGTCCTCCTCATATTGCATCAATTCTCTGAGATGTTTTCACAGATTTTACAATATATCCTCTGAGCTTCAAATTTCTATCTACCATCTCCCCAAGATCTCTTGCTTTCTTCACTTCTTTTAGTATAACTCCACCAAGTGAGTATAAAGCATCCCATCCATGGATCTCAAATTTCCAAACTATATATTTATTTGCATTAAACTGATATCCACCTTTCTACCTTATTCAAAACTCTTGAAGAGCCAAAACATCAGCTCAGTTACTAATAACCCTCCCAAGCTTCACATCATCTGCCAACAACTGAATGTCTTCCTGTACTTCTGTTACAGTACAGATACAGGAATGCACCTGTATAACATAAAGATTGAATAATAATAGTTCTAGTACTTTAACCCTGTGGTACTTTTAACCTTCCTTGATGCTGCTCCCCCATATACAACTCTGATATCTATCAGAAAGCCAGTTGCCAATGTGTCTAGTTCTGTGTACTAGTTCTTATCAATTTCTTCACAATGTTAACAACTACAGAAGAAATACAACTATAGTTTAATAACTGCATTCTACCACCACTTTTATGCAATGGCGCTATCAGTTTTTTTTTTATGCAATGGCCTATTGTTTACTAATTGCATTCTACCACCACTTTTATGCAATGGCACTATCATATCCTTCTTCTGCCCTCCAGGAACTTGTCCTGTTGCAAGATTTTCATTATACGTATAAGTTATTGGCATGGTCAGTTCCACAACACATTCCTTTGAAACACATGGTTAAATTCCATCTTGTCCTCCTGCTTTTCTGACACTTAGCATACTCAGTATTCAGAATGTAGCCTCTTCATTCGCTTCTAATACTTTACCACTTACCTTCTACTGATGATCATTAAATAAACTGATCCGTCATTATTTGTGATGATATCAATCAGTATCTCTGGTGTGATCACCAAGGTATTAGAGAGACTGGTTAAGAATTGCAGGTAGAAGCACTGGTATTTTCTACAGAGGACTGCATGGTTTTGTTCAAGGTAGAGCTTACTTTAGTAGTCTGTTCACAAAACTGAAATACTCTCCCAAATAATCTCCCATGTGAATTCCTGTCAAATGTATTGGCAATATTCAGAATGAATATATCACAATACTTCTGAATTTTGCCAAGGCATTTGACAAGATTCCACGTGCAAAATTATTTTAGGGGATAGGAAGGATTGTAATATTTAATTGTTAATATTGATGTAAATATAAGATATAACTACCTGAATATATATGTAAATTACATAATGAAATACAGAAGATACGTGAAGCAAGAAAGAAATGAACAATGTTACAGAAGAGACTTTTCCATCCTCTGGTCAGTCAAATGGATACTAGTAGGATACTGTGATGGATACTGTGAGAACATTGGACTTAGTCATAGCATCTGTAAGCAAATATAGCTGAAAGGCCAACAAGAGCAAATCTAGTTTCAAGGTATGAGGGGAGGGGGATCAAAGTTATGATAAGCATCTAGAACAAAATGAATTAATTTGTCTTCTTATATATCCTAAAAGAAAATACATTTTCTGAAAAAGCATTTTTATATGAATTTATTTTTTATGAAACATTTTTATATGAAAAAACATTTTTGTTCTAGGTGTTTATCAGAACTTTCCAACCCCTCCCCCCCCTCATATAATCATGAATACATGTTGTTTGACACAATAGATTAAAGAGAAATAAATTAAGTCGTATTTAAATTTTTTAATGTGCAATTGAAAGAAAAAATTGACTGCATTCTGTTTTATAATAAATGTAGATTTTCTGGAATCCCAGGCAGATGTAAGCAGGAGACGATTCACTTTACGACAGACATTGAAAATGCTCAAAATACGTAGAATGAGAGCTCTTCTAAAGAAACAGAAGCAACAAGACAGAAATCTTACATCTATAAATTCTGATGAATCAGGTATGACTGTTTGTAACTGCTACCTTTAAAAAAAAATGATAGATGCTTTTTACATGGATTTAATGAAAACAGTATGTTTCTACTTTCCCCTGCCACAAAGAAATTTTGTTTATGTGACTCCTACTCATGAAAGGTTGCAAACATATAGTACTTTAGTATCAATGGGTGCACTACAGATTTTTTTCTATTTTTAATTCCTTTTTAACCTAGTCTAGAAAACCTGCTTTAGAAAACTACTTAAAGCAATTCAGGCATCCAGTAAGTGAGGCAGTGGTCTCATACACTGAGCAATGAACTTCTTGTACCACTTAAAGACAATCATGCATCCATTCCCATGGTGGATATGATCCCAAGCATGTTGGATGAAAACAGATATGCTAACCACACGGCCAACCAGATTGGCTATACTAGAACTCCGAAATTTTTTAGTTTCAGCATCAGCTCATTTATATCTTGATCCAACTTTGCTTTTTTTGTTCCACCTGCCATTTTATTTCAAACAATTTTTTATAATAATCTTTCATTTCCCATTCTGTTTAAGTGGTCATGCATCTCAGATTAGCTCTGCTTACACATTCATAAATATAAATAATGTGAAGATTCTTTCTGGTAACTTCATTTCCAATATGGTTCTCCACTCTTTGATCAAATATTTAATTTCCAACCTTGCTCTCCAATCATATTAAAACTGGTTTTGAACTTCACTATCTTTAATACTGCTAGGGTTGGTGTTTTGACTTATTCCTCCCTTGTTCCATATAAATTTATTAAGCTGGTTTCCACTATGCCAATTTTACATGTATACATATATACATATACAGATATTATAAATCATAATTTTACTGACTAGGAACACCGAGATAAGGTAAGATAAAAACTTTAATTAAAACACAACTAGTTTCGTTAGAATGCTGACTTCTTCAGGTGTTCAAATTATCACAAACTGGAAACTGGAAAAATAGCAAGATAAAACATGGACCTCTCATATAAACAAGTTAGGAATAACAACTTCTGATATAAACAGTTACTTATATGAGAAGTCCATGTTTTATCTTCCTATTTTTCCAGTTCCAGTTTGTGATAATTTGTACACCTGAAGAAGTCAGCATTCCAATGAAACTAGTTGTGTTATTATTATTATTATTATTATATCCAAAACCTCATGGAGTCAAAGACTCATCTGGGAGGTCCTTTTATCACACACAGAGCTCATCATACTGTGCTTTGAACACATTCAAACTCCTTGCAGACACCACACTCTCAGACAAGGCATTGCAATCATTCACAACTCTGCACACAAAAAAAACTGCCTCTCACTCCCCTATTCACACCCTCTTTATACAGTTTCTAGGGATGACCTCTGGTTCTCCCCCCGATCTCCCACTATTTTCTGTAGAACCTCTCTTGCATTGATCCTATAACAACCCCTTAATAACTTGTAGGTCTCTTTCATATCTCCTGTCCACCAGATTCTGCAAGTTGCATATTCTCAATCTTTCCTCACTCTCGACATTCCAGAGGTCAGAAACTACCTTAGTCAATTGCCTTTGGACCCTTTCCAACATTTCTTCATCCTTCTGAAAACCAATTATGACCAAATCTGGGCACAATAATCCATGTGTGGCCTAATCAAAGCCTTATACAACAGAACAAGAATCTCCTTACTTGTACACGTCAATGTCCTCCGCATCATTCCCAGAAGCCTTTATGTTGTCTTCACAATTGTGGCTATGTGTCCCCTAAACTTCAGATCCTTATTCACTATTACCCCCAGATCTCTTATTTCTTCCACCTCCAACAATATATCCTCACCAAGCATAAATTCTGTATCCCATCTTTGTTTTCCAAATTTTAAAACCTTACATTTTGCAACATTGAACTCACATCCTTATTTCCGTGCCCAATCACTCAATTTATTCAAGTCTTCTTGTAAGGCCACAACATCTTCACTACTCTTCATGGTTCGTCCCAACTTTGCATATGTAATCTTGGTGTTCCTAGTCAGTAAATACCAGTTACAATATATACAGATATATATATATATATATTATCATCATCATCATCCAATTCCTGACAGGATATGATAGTACTACAATGATATTAGTTAATAACAGATTTCTAATTAAGATTGCCATATAAACTTAATTAGAAATCTGTTACCAACTAATATCATTGATTCACGGCTAAAAGAGGGTTGCTGTTGCCGATGAGAAAAGGCAATTCATCTTTTTAAGTCACTTTCCTAACTGGTAGTTCGATGCTAGAAGATTGTTGCCTTAGACAAAGCAGCGGGCGACTTTTAATCTTTAAAGCAATGTCTAATCTTGTGGTTTGATGATAGAAGATGGTTCCTTTTGCCGAAGTTGAATTTTTTTATCTTTTCAAAGCACTTGTGGTCTGATGGTTCAATCTTAGAAGATGGTCCCTTTGTCAAAGCAGAAGGGAGATTTTATCTTTTAAAATCACTTGTCTTAAGGAGTATTTTGATGGTAGATGTTGTTTTTGCCAAAGCGGCGGGCAACTTTTAGTTTTAAATCACTGCCTTGTCATGTTGTTTGATGGTAGAAGATAGTTCCTTTGGCCGATCAAAACTGCAAGTGTTATCCTTTGAAGTCACTCTTGGTCTCATAGTACGATGACAAATGATGGTTGCTTTTTTTATAAATTGGAAATGCGATTTTTATCATTTTAAATCACTCCTTTACAGCTAGTTTGATGGTAGAAGATTGTTTCCTTTTCGATAGTGGAAGGATGATTTAATCTTCTTTTTTCACTGCCTAGTGTCATGTGAGGAACTTAAACAGAATGGGAGAAGAAAGATTAGCAAAACAAGTGTTCTCTGCCAAGTGGGCAGGAAAAAGGCCCAGAGGAAGACCAAAATATAGGTGGATTGATACAGTAAAAAGTGCCTTAGAAGACAGAAATATAAGATCTGATAATGAAGAGGTAGTGGAGAGAATTTAGAGGTGAACGACCAATATGCTGAGTGGTCTGCAGAATGTTCTGTATGAGGATGGATTTATAACTGGTTGATAAAGAGGAGATATGATAGAAACATTCAACTTACTGACAAGTAACAGATTGATTTGGAGGAAAATTGTAGATAGGAAGTTAGTGATGATGTAAGTTTTTCATGTAGTACTATCATATCCTGTATATCTCTTGAGGGTACATGTCAGGAATCTGGTCTCTTTTGACAAAAGATGAGTTAGTCAGTCTCATACGGAGGTAAGGGATTTTTGCACACAGAAACTCGGGTGTTTTGTCCCCCAGAACAGGCAAACCAGCCCCGTGAACATACATGGATTACAGTCATGAATACGTCCCAGCCGTATGCTTGTCCCAAGCTCGGATAAAATTGGGGAGTTGGGGAAAGCAATGGTGAACTACCCTTTAAAAAATCTCACCAGGAATACTTTGTGAGCAATGCTTACAAAGTCACCTACCGCCAAAAACATTGAAAAGGAAAATCAGAATCAGAGAGAATTATTATCATTGTCAAATTCCTGACACGTACCCTCAAGGGCTGTACAGGATATGATAGTACTACATGAAAAACTTACATCATCATCATCATCACTAACTTCCTATCTACAGTTTTCCTCCAAATCAATCTGTTACCTGTCAGTAAATTGAATGTTTCTCTCATATCTCCTCTTTATCAACCAGCTCCTGCAATCCACACACCCTAAATCTATCCTCATACAGAACATTCTGCAGACCACTCAGCATATTGGTCGTTCACCTCTAAATTCTCTCCACTACTTCTTCATTATCAGATCTTATATTTCTATCTTCTAAGGCACTTTTTACTGTATCAATCCACCTATATTTTGGTCTTCCTCTTGCCCTTTTCCTTCCAAATTGGCAGAACACTTGTTTTGCTAATCTTTCTTCTCCCATTCTGTTTAAGTGACCATATCACCTGAGATTAGCTCTGCTAACACATTCCTGGATATTATTATATTATTGCACAGGCACCTTCATGGAGTCCAAAGACTCATGGTGGGAGACCCATACTATCCACACATCTATCATACCTCTCCTTTAATATATTAACATTCATTTATTCACAACTCTCCAAGTGAAAAATCTAATTTTCACACCCTAACATACCCTTACTCGACTTTCAGGAATGTTCTATCCCTTCTAGTCACATGCTGAAATATTTTCCCTGCATTAATCCTGTAAAACCCTTTAAGTGAATTGAATGTTTCTATCATATCTCCTCTTTATCAACCAGCTCCTGCAATCCACACACCCTAAATCTATCCTCATACAGAACATTCTGTAGACCACTCAGCATATTGGTCATTCACCTCTAAATTCTCTTTACTACCTCTTCATCCCCAAGAAACCCAGGAGACTAGATCTGGGCACAGTGATTCAGATGTGGCAGTATCAAATCCTTATAAAGTGGATTAACAATTACCTTATCTCTACTTGTTAGTATGTTCTTCAATAACCAAATAATCTTATGAGCTACCTTAGCAACCTCAGCAATAAGTCCTCTAAATGTCAACTCTCTGTCTACCATTGCCCCTAAATCTCTGGCTTCATTTATTTCCTAGAGTACAGTTTCACAATGTGGCTCACATCTTGTAATCTGTTTATCCCAAAATGCATAACTTTACATTTCCCCAAATTAAACTGACAGCCTATTTAAATCATCCTGCAAACTCTCCACATCATCTTGATTAACTATTACTCTACCTATTTTTACATCATTAGAAAACATCTGAATATTTCTTTTTCAGATTATTTCCTATATCATTTATGCACAAATTAAACAGTAGTTGTCCTAGCATTGCACCTTGCATCACACCACTGGTCTCCTGTTTTCACCTGGATTCTGGATTCAACATAACCAATGTGATATCCTTCCCCATTTGTTCTAATTTGCATAACAGAGTTCCATGTGGTATTCTGTTAAATTGCCTTGTTAAAATCCTACATAATCATCATGTAGCCATTTCCTTTATCCAACTCAGCTGTCTCTTTATTATAAAAATTAAGTAAAATACAAAGGCATAGATGACCCTTTGCAAAGCCATGTTGCCTGTAATAGAGGATCACATTCTTATCCACTCATTTATGAATTCTCTTTTTGACTAATTTTTCAGTACCTTTACCACCACTCCTGAAATAACGACTGGCCTATAATTTGCTACTGCAATCTTAGAACTTCCCTTATGCAAGGGACTTATTTTGCCCTCTTTCCACTCCCTTGAAACTCTGCCAGAGCTGAGACTTAAGAACCTACTCAATGGCATCTAGTTCCATTGTCTCAAAATGTGAGCTGATATCCCATCTAATCCCACAGCTGTATACATTCAGATTCTTCAGTTTCCTAATGACCTCCAATTCATCTACCTCTGTTTTCACATAAGTCCTTATCACGTATGTCACAGCATTAACGTCACTTGGATGATATACCTTTGCAAAGGGGTCACTCAGTAACTCAACTGCTTTATCTGCTTCTGTCATCTCCTCACCATCAGCACTACTATTACTACTACTAATTTTCCCTTTCAGTCGTTTCTGACCATAGGCAACTTTGTAGGCATTGCCTGCAAAGTATTCCTGGTGAGATTTTTATAGGGTAGTTCACCATTGCTCCCCCCCCCCCCCAATTTTATCCGAGCTCAGGACCGGCATATGGCTGGGACATATTCATGACTGTAATCCATGTGTGTTCAATGGGCCAGTTTGCCTGTTCTGGGGGACAATAAACCCGAGTTTCCGGGTGAAAAAACCTTCTACCTCCATATGAAACTGGCTAACTCACCTTTGGTCAAAAGAGACCGGGAATCAAACGCAGGTCTTTTTGACCAAAGGGCTTCGTCTGTACTGACTGAGCTACGGAAGCCCCCATCAGCACTCATTAAGGATATTCTTCCACAGTCATTCTTCCTCTTACTTGCCAAAGAGTTTTTACATTATGTGGCAAGGGATTTTCTTTGGCCTCCTTGACTCATTTCTTCTTATAATCTGATTTTATTTTCCATCTTTCTATGCTGATCACTTTCTTCACTGATGCTTATACTGTCTGTGTGTTGTCTGGTCAGTCACCATTCGCCCTTTATACCTTCACAGCATTTTCTTTTTTCTGCAGCTCATTTCCACATATACTTTCTGCAGAGAATATTCCTGATGTTTTACAACCTTCCCAGTCAAGACTATGTTCTCTCTTTTCCCAATCAGAAACTATATGACCACCTTGGTTATGGATAGTATTTCTGATCCTGTAATCAGGTCCAATACTCTTGCATTCCAAGTTCCCCTCCATCACATGTTGCTTCAAGTAATTATTTCTCAGTAGGTTTATAAATTCCATTTCTGTCCTGCCTTGTGTCCTTGCTTCCTTCCAATCTATATCTCCATAATTGAAGTCTCCCATAATACTCATTTGATCTGCGCTCATACTGATTTTCTTATGCATGTCTTCCAGATCGTTCCTGGAAACTCCCCTATCTTACAGCAGCAGTCAACCATATATTTTGTCTTATTGGCCTTAATCTCGCATCAGATGGCTTCAAATGGACAGTCATTCTCCTATCTATGACCTATTCCCTTTGGCTGCAATTTATCTGTTATCATCAGCAGTACCCCCCCCCCCTCTCCACCTGTCTTATCTATCTTCCTTGAAAATACTAACTCCTTCACATTCTATTCCTGTATCTACATCATCTGCTGTTATTCAAGTCTCATTAATGCATGTAACTTTTGGTGAGGTTGCACAACCAATGCTAACAACTCTTTCCATATTCCTTTAGGTGGCCAACCACCTTTTCTTCATGAATTCATTACCCTATTCAATATTTTTGCTTCAAAAACTAGATTCTGCACTTGTCGGTCATTCTCATACTCACTCACCTCATGAGTGCTTTCACACATGCTCACATGCATCCATCCTAAAGTGTTCTTGAAGAACTTCAGCATGCTCGGTGGACAAAGCTCTCTTTAGACACCTAACGCCAAACTATTTAGATGCAGCCAATCAGCATTATATAAATCATTCTTTTTGTCAAATTCAGATCATAAGTCAACAAGTCCACTAAAAATTGTCTATTGATAGCCAAATATGTATGACCTATTCTACATTCTTAAAAACTATAAATGCAGTTGATGTTTTCTGTTTACCATTCATTTCCACAATCATTTTCATATCCAGTTTTGATTTTCTTATCAAATTTGTCAGAGCAATTATTTGGCTAAATACTCTTGAAGCTTTGCAGCAGATTTCTTTAGGAGGACAACATCTGCAAAGAGCAATTAACTGTGCTCCAAATAGATTATAAGTAACAGTGAAGATAGGGTACAATTCTCATTTCTTGTATGGATGTGCAGGAAGATCATTTTTTGATGTACTCTATTTTATTTGCGACTTTCTTCTTGTACATTCTGCAGTTCTAACTCCAGTGGCATAACTATATGATTTACTGCCAGAGGCAAATAGATGCTGTTATTGTTATTTTTCCCTCCACATACATTTTACTGGAAAATGTAATTTATTAAATGGCTAGCATCTTCCTTTGAAGCAGCAGCATTACACATTTTTCAGATAATACTTTTCATATTGTTTACAAAGCATTAAAAATGACATCAATGCATACAAGAAAAATGGCAGCCAAAAATTTCCATATTCAATTATTTCAGTATTAGGGATTTTGTGCAATGTAGTGTGTGTTCAGTATGCTTATAACCAGGAATGGAGAGAGAGAGAGAGAAAGTATGTAGGCAATATTGTGAGCATGTGCAAGAAATGTTAGGCATGTGAAAAGTGGAAGTATGAGGTGACTAATATTAATGATTTTAGACAGGATAGTGAAAGTTTTGTAGAGAATGTAGTGGAAGCAATGAGCAATAGTGGATGAAATATAAATGAGAGCATTAAGATCTGGCTGAAAGGAATGTGGATGATAACTGGTAATAAGGAGGAAAAATAGCATGATTACATGGAATCCTTCAGAGAAAAAAAAATGACCTCAAATAATTGGAGAAATGATTGGTGTATGGCACAGCATGAGTGTAGAATGAAAGCAGAAGTGAATGGGAAAGGTATGAAAGAATGAGAAACTGAGAGTAAGGAACATACATTATATATAGATTAGATTATTAAAGCTTTACTCAAGTAGAATGTAATGAAGGGATGTTTCCTAGGTGCAAAGATCAAGGATGTTAGTGAAACATAAGAGAGAAATGAGAGTTGATTGTTTTGGCAGACAAAATCATTTGAAAGGTGAGAAATATTCAGTGTGAGAGGGTATGAAAGAGTTGTTGAAAGAAGTGAAAATGAAGAGTGAGAAAGTAAAGATAATGCATCTCCTGCCTAGGTATGATAGGATGGAATTGAGAAGAAGGGCAGTGATTGCTAATCACTCTCACAAAGATTGTGCAGGAAGAATGGTAAGTAGTTTATAGATGCATGGAGTAAATTTCATGGATGAAAAGACTTGTATATGCCTGGTGAACTGCAATTGGGTTTTGGAGTTAGATTTTTGGAGAAAGTGTTGTTCAGTCATCAGAGATTGCTATAGGCCAGATAACTATAAAACCAGAGGTATGGGGAAGGGGGGAAGTTAGCTATTGTGTGTCTAGCTACCCTGGGACAAATAAGGGTGAGTACAGTTTCCTAGTTTTCAAATCTGAATGACTTTGTAATGACATCACCCAGAGGTAGCTGTGAGCCCAAGGGGATGCTGAAATGCATGTACACAGATTCTAAAAGTATCAAAATATTAGTCCTGAGATATGTAAAGTTTAAGAAATATATTTGTATTATGAACAATTTTACCCTTGATATCTCATCAGTTGCATTTTTATATCAGTGAAGCTTAAATAGAAATCCTTATATCATTTCTGTGTTTTCCTAACTATTTGTCCTAGTAAAAATGTAGTCTCTGCAACCACTATTTGGCCTAAATCCAGTTTGTTCTTCACAACTTTTCCTATCAGCAACAATTATCATATGTGGTTTTATTTCCATTTTTATAAATGAAAGTTATGCTCAAATCATTGAGAATTCAAACTTGTGACCAAGCTTAGAATTCAAACTTGTGACTAAGCTTTAAGGATTATGCAGCATAACTAATGCAAAACCTTTATTACAAAATATATACATATTTTAGCATTTCAGGCCAAATGCTACATACAAATGAAAGGAGTATCAGGAATGAAGGGAATTAGCTTGTCGCATTGAAAGATTCTGTCTACCTGAAGATTATTGGTATTAGCATAACTTGCTTGATGGGGGATGTACTGATTGATATAAATGTAGAAAGATATGTCCTATCTTGCCAAAAATAGCATATTTTGACAAGATAGGAAGAGCAAATGGGGTGATATAAATCTACTCATGGAAAGTGATGAGTGTATTCTCTCAGGATGGAGAATGGTGTGTGTGTGGGGGGGGGGGAGTGGCACCAATTCTGGCAATTAGTATGATATAAGGTAGAGGTGGGCAGGATAGGGTGTTTAGTGGGTTGTTGCTATAGACCAGAATACATAGAGGATCATGAGTGAGATGTTTCTCACTCATGATCCCAACCACATCTGGCAATCCATTTCACTCATTCACCACTCTCCAAGTAAAAAACCTAGTCTACACACCTTTACTACTAACCACACTCTTAGACAACTTCCAAGTGTGACCCTTTGTTTTCCCCCTACTTCCATGTATTGAAAATTTACTTTTAAGTCAATCTTATAGAATCCCTTAAGTAACTTAAAAGTAAATTTTCAATACATGGAAGTAGGGGGGAAAACAAAGGGTCACACTTGGAAGCTAACCAGCATAGATATCTCCTCTTCTATGCTGGTTAGCTAAACTCTGCAACCCACACACCCTTAATCTATCCTCGCATGGAACATTCCACAGACCTGTCACGAGCTTGGTCACTCATCTCTGAATCCTCTCCACCACTTCCCGATTTCCAAGAAACACAGATGACCAAATCTGTACATAGTCAACATGTGGCTGAATCATAGCCTTATAAAGAGGGATAACAATCTCCCTATATTTATTTATCAGCGTGTTCTTCAACACCAGGTAATCCTCTGAGCTTCTTTTTTAAGCCTTGCAATATGTCCTCTGATCTTCAAACCTCTATCCACTATCACTTCCAGATCCCTATACTCATCATTTTCCTGTAAACTAGTACCATCAGTATGATATAAAATATGTAATCTTTTCTTCCCGAAGCACATTACTTTAAATTTTACAACATTGAATTGACAACCATTTTCTTTTGGCCACACTGCCAATTTATTTAAATCATCCTCTAATATATATACATCACCTTTATCAATTATTGCTCTTCCCAGTTTTGCATCATCAGGAAACAACTGAATATCCCATCCTCTAAAATTATCTGTTATATCATTAATATTATTATTATTATTATTATTATTATTATTACGGGTATCTCCATGGAGTCAGTAGACTCATCGTGGGAGACCCAAGCTAGCAAAACAATATCTGTCATATCTCTTCTTGAATTCATTTACAGATGAAGAGCTCACAACAAAGTCAGGCAATGAATTCCACTCATTCACCACCCTCCAGACAAAAAACCTTGTTCTGACACCTTTGTTAACCACACTCTTCTTTAATTTCCAGAGATGACCTCTTGTTCTTCCATCACTATCACACAGCTGAAACATTTCCCCTGCATCAATCCTATAAAAACCTTTTAGTAATTTGAATGTTTCTATCATATCCCCTCTTCTTCGCCTATCAACCAATCTCTGCAATCCACAAGCTCTCAATCTATCAATGTAGGGAGCATTTTTTATATCACTCACCAACTTGGTCACTCTTCTCTGAACCCTCTCCACAGCCTCCTCATCTCCAAGGAATCCAGGTGACCAGACCTGAGCACAGTAATCCAAATGTGGAAGTATCAATGCTTTATAAAGGGGAATAATAACCTCTTTATCTCTGGATGTCAGTGTGTTCCTCAACAACCAAGTAATCCTATGTGCAATCTTGGACACCTTAGCAATGTGTCCTCTGAACTTCATCTCCCTATCTACCAATACCCCTAAGTCCCTAGCCTCATCAATCTCCTGGAGTACCTTTCCATCGATGTAGTACACAGCTGGTAATCTTTTAATCCCAAAATGCAAGACTTTACACTTTTCCACATTGAACTGACATCCATTTTCTTTTGCCCATTTTACCAGCTTATTTAAATCCTCCTGCAAACTTTCAACATCAGCTTGATTTTTTATTGCACTACACAACTTTGCATCATCAGCAAACAACTGAATATCTCCCTTTAAGCCGTTTCCTATATCATTTATATACAAATTAAACAACATTGGCCCAAGCACAGAGCCCTGAGGTACACCACTGGTCACCTGCCTCATTCTGGACTTGGCTCCTCCATACACCACCTTATGGTATCTCTCCCTGAGCCATTCTCCTATCCATATCACCAATTTAATATCCATTCCCATCTGCTCCAATTTGCGTAACAGTGTTCTATGGGGTATCCTGTCAAAAGCCTTAGCAAAATCCAGAAGTACCACTGTGTAGCCAGTTCCTTTGTCCAACTCTGATGTTATTCTATTATGGATAGTTAATAGATTGCTAAGGCAGGATCTACCTTTAACAAAACCATGTTGGCCTCTATAGAGTATCATATCCTGATCCACCCATTCTTGAATTTTGTCTTTAACCAACTTTTCCAATACTTTTACCACTACTCCTGAGATGGTGATTGGTCTGTAATTCAATACTGCAGTTTTAGAGCCACCCTTATGCAAAGGAACCACTTTGCCTAACTTCCACTCCCTAGGGACCATACCAGAGTTCAAACTTAAATTAAATATCCAGGTAAGAGGGGTTGACAATTCATTTGCACATTCACGCAACACCCGAGCTGATATTCCATCTAAGCCTACCACAGTGTTTGCATTTAAGTTTCGCAATATATTTAATACCTCTGATTCTTTAGCTTCAATTCTCACATTAGGTATTGCTATAGGTATAGAGATATCCTCACTTGGGTGATAGACTTTTGAGAAGTGATCACTCAGTAACTCGACTATTACATCTGATTTTGTCACCTCAATACCATCAGCACCCACTAAGGTTATCCTTCCGAAGTCATTCCTCCTCTTACTTGCCACATAGCGGAAGAACTCTTTTTGATTACTCTTGATCTCTTTGGCTAAGGTCTTCTCATAATCCGATTTAGCTTTTCTTACTATGCTGGTAACCTTCCTAGCTTGAGCCTTGTACTGCTCATGGGTGTCCTGATCGCCCCTCTCCTTGTAAATTCTCCATAACATTTTCTTTTTTTGTAGTTCAAGCTTGATACTACTGCTCATCCATCTAATGCCTGCCTT
The DNA here is from genome assembly GCF_054136105.1 of Typopeltis vanoorti. Classification (NCBI taxonomy): domain Eukaryota; kingdom Metazoa; phylum Arthropoda; class Arachnida; order Uropygi; family Thelyphonidae; genus Typopeltis; species Typopeltis vanoorti. Next base: position 21,844,295 of record NC_143573.1, read on the forward strand.
GTTTGACCTCCTGACCATGGGGACACAATCTGATATTGCTTTCCTCAGATACCCGCTGATTTTATCCCAAGCACTGCTAACATCTTTCCCTTGCAATATGTTCTGCCATGGGATGGCTGCAAGCTCACTCCGAAGCTTGTTATAATTGCCTAACCTGTAGTTTCGTACATACCCCTTCTTAATAGAAAAATCCACAGATTTTGCAACCTCCCAAGTCAATACCACATGATCGCTTTCACCAACTGGAGGTAACGAGGTCACCTTACTTAAGCATATAACCTCTGAACCAATAACCAGGTCCAACACTCTCACACCACGTGTCCCTTCAGTTACGTGCTGTTTCAAGTAATTATCTCGTAGCAGATGTATGAACTCCATTTCCTTTTTGCTACGTGATATTTCCTCCTTCCAATTGATATCACCATAATTAAAATCCCCCATAATAATCACTAAGCCTTCACTCATTGCACTAAGTTGCTGATGCATGAATTCAATATCTCCCCCTGTACTCCCTGGCCTATAGCAGCATCCAACTGTATATTTGGTTGCGTTGGTCACTATTTCGCACCAGACTGCCTCAAATGAACTCTCATTCACATGTCTATCATCATGATATACTACTTTCTTTGGCTGCAACACATCAGCTATCATCAACAGTACTCCTCCTCCTGTTCTATCTTCTCTATCCTCCCTGAAAATACTGTACCCATCACATTCAATTCCAGTGACCACATCTTCTGCTGACAGCCAAGTTTCACTAATGCCTACAACTTTTGGTGAGATTTCACTGACTAATGCCAAAAATTCTTCTCTCTTATTTCTAATGCTTCTAGCATTGGTATACAAAAATTGCAGATTCCCTCTAGATCTTGTACCGGCTTTAGAACTGATATATAAGTCACTAACTACCGTAGTCCTATGCCGATTTTTTTCCCCTCTCTTCTGCAATTTATTCTGCCTATAAGGATCAATAAATACACAATCAGTGCTAAAGTTTCTCTCTCTTACACTCAACCTTTTCAATATTAGTTTCCCTGCCCAATAACTTCAACCTGTTCAGAAAACAATAACTTCTTCAATCTCTTATGTCCTTCCATGTTAAGATGCAGTCCATCTCTAGCATACAACTGCCTTTTTCCTTCAAACACACTCCAAACATCAACAAACTCCAGACCTCTTTTTCTGCACATTCTTGCAATCATATCATTCATTATCATTGCTCGTCTACTTAACTCGTAATTGTCAAAACGAGGCAGCACACACACTATTCTCCCATTGACACTTTTCCTCTTCACAATATCTAATAATGTTCTTAAATCTTTTCCTACCCGATTTATACTACCTCTCAGGTCATTCGTACCCACCATAACTATCATCTTGTCTGTTTCATGCCCTCTCTTTATTGCTAAAGCCACTCTTTCTATTGTACCATCAGCCAAGCACTCCTCATGCATACCACTCTCCATACCCTTAATCATAGAATCACCATATATTTTACCACTATTAACTTCATTCAAGTTCACACTCATGGACTCATTCTCTACACTATTCAGCATGACTCTCCCAGCTTCATTACTCAACTCTCTATTACTTACCCCCCCACTCTCACTACATCTCATTTCTTCTTGGCTACTTGTGGTTTTATTTTGTTGACTCTTAATCACTCCCATACTATTTATTACTGAATCATTCACCAAAGACTCACCCATATGTAATCCTGTTCTAGTTACTTCAGCTAAAGTAATCTCTATAGTCCTAATTTCTCTGTTTAACACATTAAACTCAGCTTTAACTTCCAGTATCTCCTTACCGATCACTTCCACTTCCTCATGAAGAAGATGAAGGTCATTTTTCATTTTCATAAACTCCCGCCGAAGTTCTTCCGCTACGGCCCCGATGTCAGCTTCCATTCCTAAACGCTCCAGCCTATCCCGACACTTCTCACATACGTCGACATTTTCTTTCTTTTCATTTTGCCAGACCGACCACAGATCCTTCACATTTTTCGGTGCATACATGTAGCAGTTTCCGCAACGCATCCATTGCGAAAAATCTAACGCTGAGCCAGCCTTTCGTGTAGTAGTAGAAGTCCTGCGCGCCGCTGACGTACATTTCTTGTTGGACGCCATCTTTACACGTTGATATAGTGATACAAACGGCAGTGAAAACACAATATATACACCACAGTTCTAAACAATAATACCACTGAAGGACACTTGTTTCTAACCAATGCACAATTTTAGCACAATTTGTGACAAAAAGCCACACTATATTTAACTTTAAAAACACGTTTTCTAGACTAGCTAAACTCGACCGCCACATTTACCAAGGACACTAGCGCCACCCCTAATATACAAATTAAACAGCAGTGGTCCCAGTATAGAGCATTGAGGTACTCCGCTAGTCACCCTCATTCGCCTTGATTCCATTGCACACCCTCTGATATCTGTCTGTTAGCCACCCTCTATCCATGTCACCAGCCTCATATCCATTCTCATTTTCTCCAACTTATTATTATTATTATTTACATCTGATCTCCATGGAGTCAATGACTCATAGAAGGTACACACTATCACGCAAAAAGCTCATCCAACAAGATTCAGTGTGTGTCTATATTCACAACACACTCAGGCAATGCTTTCCACTCAACAACTACTTTCCATGTAAAGAACCGACTCTTCACTCCTCTGCTCGCACAGTTTCCAGGTATGGCCTCTTGTTCTATCCCTCTCTCCCATATCAACCTGATAACAACCCCTGACTAGCTTACATGTTCTCAATCATATCCCTCATCCATTCGTGAGGCTTTGCAATTTACATTCTCTCAATCTTATGTAATAGTTTTCCATGCAGTATTCAGTTATATGCCTTCGCAAAGTCCAGCATATTAGGGTATTAGGGCATAGCCATTTCCTTTACCTAATTCCACTGTCATCTTATAAAATGTGAATAAATTACTAAAGCAGGACCTACCTTTTACAAAGTCATGCTATCCCTTATAGTATATTGGATCCCTTATAAGTCTTGGAGCCACCTTTATGTAATGGAACTATCATATCCTCCTTCTACTTACTTGTTACCTTGCCAGAGCTGAGACTTAGATTAAACAACTTTGGCAGAGGTACTGCCAGTCATTATACTGAGTAGCTCCAGTTCATCTACCTCAATTCTAACATCCGTCTCTGTCACAATTTTAACTGCAAAGCCACTACCTGGATTATTGATGTGCACTTGCAAAGTGATCACTTAGTAAGTGAATTATTTCTTTTGCTTCTATCATTTCCTACCATTAGTGCTGAGTATAGTAATCTTTTCATAATCATTCTTTGTCTTACTATGTAGCAAAAAAACTCTTTTGGATTTACTTTAGCCAACTTAGCTAATTTTGTCTCAAAATCTGATGTAGCCTTCCTTGCTATACTAATTAGCTTTCTGCCTTGTGCTTTATTATTATTATTATTATTATTATTACCACCCCAAGACCTCATGGAGTCAAAGACTCATCTGGGAGGTCCTTTTATAACACACACACACAGCTCATCATACCATGTTTTAAACACATTCAAACTCTTTGCAGACACCACATTCTCAGGCAAGGCATTCCAATCATTCACAACTGTGCATGAAAAAACCTGCCTCTCACTCCCCTACTCACACCCTCTTTATACAGTTTCCAGGGATGACCTCTGGTTCTCCCCTGATCTCCCACTATTCTCTGTAAAACTTCTCCAGCATTGATCCTATAACAACCCCTTACCAACTTGTAGGTTTCTATCATATCTCTTCCTCCTGTCCACCAGACTCTGCAAATTACATCTTCTCAATCTTTCCTCATACTCGATATTCCAGAGGTCCAAAGGAGACTGACTAAGGACCCTTTCCAACATCTCTTCATCCTTCTGAAAACCCGGTGACCAAATCTGGGCACAATAGTCCATGTGTGGCCTAATCAAAGCCTTATACAACGGAACAAGAACCTCCCTACTTCTACATGTCAGTGTTCTCTGCATCATTCCCAGAAGCCTTTGTGTTTCTTTGTTTTCCAAATTTTAAAACCTTACATTTTGCAACATTGAACTCATATCCCCATTTCAGTGCCCAATCACTCAATTTATTTAAGTCTTCTTGTAAGGCCACAACATCTTCACTACACTTCATGGTTCATCCCAACTTTGCATCATCTGCAAACAACTGAATATCTCCATCCAAATCTTCACCTATATCATTAATATACAAGTTAAACAGCAATGGACCTAAAACAGACCCCTTAGGCACTCCACCAGTGACTTTGCTTTTCCTGGATATCGCTCACGCATACACAACTTGTTGATACCTATCAGATAGCCAGTCTCCAATCCAATGCACCAATCTAACATCCAACCCTATCTGCTCTAGTTTGACTGTCAACCTATCATGAGGTACTCTATCAAAAGCATTTGCAAAATCCAAGTATATTACTGTGTATCCTTTTCCTCTGTCCAAGGAAGCAGTCACTTTATTGTAATAAGTAAGTAGATTACTAAAACATGACCTCCCTTTAGCAAATCCATGCTGTCCATCAAAGATAATACCATTGTTATCAACCCATCTCTGTATCCTAGTACTCACAAGCTTCTCCAACAACTTAACCACAACACCTGACACACAGATAGGCCTACAGTTTGATGCTTGAGTTTGATCACCTCCTTTATGAAGTGGCACAATCTTGCCCTCCTTCCACTCCTTAGTAACTTGACTGAGTACAAGACTCATATTAAAAAAATATGTTAAGGCAGATGTCAACTCACTGGCACATTTTTTCAGAATACGTGGTGATATATTATCAAGTCCCACAGCCTTATTTACATCTAGTTTACTCAACTCCCCATACACCTCTTGCTCACCTACAGTCAGTCTCTCCTCCCCATCATCAACTGCTCTCAATCCCTCCATGAAGTCACATTCACAAGATTGAAAGATCTTTATGAACTGCTCATTAAGTATCTCCACCACACATTCTGCATCAGCTGTCTTTATACCATTTTCTCCAATCAATGTCGTCCTTCCATAATTATTCTTTCTTTTGCTAGCTACATATCGAAAGAACTCCTTAGGATTATTTTTGGCATCATTAGCCAACTGCTGTTCATACCGCTCTTTAGCTACCCTCACCATTCAAGTCACCCTCCTTGCTTGGTCTTTGTAGACTTCATGGAATTGGTTATTTCCACTTCTCTTATGCTGCCTCCACAATGCCCTTTTTCTCTGTATCACATGCTTAATCTCTTTATTCATCCATTTCACACCCACCTTATTTAACCTTCTCTCCCTTGGAATACATTTAGACATTGCATCTACTAGATAGTTTTTGAAAATCCCCCAAGCTGCATTGATCTCTTTTCCAGCTAACTCCTCATTCCACGCTACACCCGCAAGCTGTCTCCTGAGCTCTTTATAATCACCCCCTTGTAGTTCTACATAAATTATATTGCTCATGAGCATGCTGTTTACCTTTTTTTGTTTATATTCCTTCCACGATGCTTTCTTTTATTGCAGCTCCTGCTTTATATTAAATTTCTACTTGGTTTATCTTCCTGACAGTATGCAGTCATATACTACCTTGCTCAGACAATCCTCAACTGCTTTCCATTTACTTGTGACATTCATTGCATATATTTTCTTCTGCCTTAGCACTACTCCAAGTTGCCTCCTAGTTTTGTCATAATTGTCAGCTTTGTAATTTCACATAAACAAGTAACTCGCTCACTTCTTTCTTCTACAAACTTAGAGCTTCACTATCATCCTTTATCTTTGCACCTGGGAAACCTGCTTACTTCACCTTCTCATTAAATATACCTCTTATCATGGAATTTCAGACTTTTATGCTTTTCCATTCACTCTTTGTTGCATTCTCTTCTGCTCTACCACATGCCAGTTATTTCTCCAATCACTTGATCTCATGTTTTGTTAAGAAGGAGTCTGCATAATTGTACAATTTCTTTCTGCATTGGCATTTCATCATCCACATTATAACTTTCAGCCACTTCCTTCAAACTCTCATTCATGTGTCGTGCACTGTCATTCACTGCTTCTGCTACACTCTCCACAACACTTCCAGAATTCTGATTTATATCCTTAATATCAATAATTTCATTCTTCTGCTCCTGACATGACTTGCATTTCTTGCATTTGCTAACCAAACATTTTCAACGAACATTCTCCCTGTAGCAGCGGTGTGTAAGAAGAGCACCTGATTCAGATAAGTTATTCTTGAAATAATTAATTGTATATGAGTAAGAGATGCTATAAAAGTTCTGCACTACTAGTATTATTAGTGTGTGGGATATTTTGCTTAAACTTAATTACAAATTTGTTGTTTTTGGTCCTTAGAGTAATAACCGGCAGAGAAAAGTTGGCAGTGGCTTTGTCACTGCATGACTTTAAATTAGACTTCAGTCGTTTCATGAAGTGTGAGGTGTGCTACATGTATTCTTTTGATTACATAGATGGTTTGTGGACATTACTTCGCACATACCCTCTTGATGGAAGGACGGTATGTGTGAAGTGTGAGCTAAATGAGGATTTGATGAGTGCTAATATGAACTTGATGACAGAAAGTGTTAGTAGCAAGAAGGTCATGGGAGAAATAGGTGCTCATTCAAAAGAGAAGCATGGTGTGAAAGAAAGGTGAACAATTGTTAAAAATCATTGAAAAAGAAAATGACTGATTTGAAAACTGTAATGGATGGTAAAAAGAACAAAAGCGAGGGGAATGTGGCAGAAGGAAACAAAATTGAGAGAACGAAAGAAACTGAAAATAGCATGACGAAAGGATCGGAAGTTGGAAAAATCAAAAGAACGAAGGAATCCAGAAATAGTGCAACACAAGGTTCGAAAGTGGGAAGGAAAGAATGAATGAAAGCGAAAGTTGGACACATGGAACGAAAGTACAGAAACTCAAAAGGATGAATGAGAGTAAAAGTGTCAAACGGGAGTTGAGAGTTCGAAAATTAGAAAGATTGAATGATAAAGAGAATGAGATGCGAGATTCGAAAGTTGAATTGGGTTGGATAAGGCAAGAGATGAAATGGATGCGGAGTGAAATTAAGAAAATTCGGGTGAAAATGATTAAAACAAATCAATTAGGTATGAAAGAGTTAACGAAAGACGAGTGAGTGGCATTATATGGCAACTCCATTATTAAAGGTGTGCTGGATAAGATGATGTACGAGGTATGTTTTCCAGGCAGTAAAATGAGTAGAGTGATTGAGTCATTGGATATGAGGAGGAAGCGAGCAAAGGAGTTGATGGTTTTAACAAAGAGCATGTCAGAATGGATATCAGAAGGCTGCTTAGATGGATAAAAGAGAATAGTATGACAGGAAGGGTAGTAAGCATGTTGCCTAGGTATGACTGTGGTGAAATGAGGCAGAGAGCAAGGATTATGAATGATATGCTGGCTGAGATGTGTGAGGAGTACAGTTTGTTAATGTGTGGAATGAGTTTGAAAGGAAGTGAACTGTATGAGAGCGATGGACTGCATTTGAGTAGAGTGAGAGAGAATGAATAATCAGATCAAGCGGGAAGTGATGTGGAAGAGCAGGAGAGATTGAAGAGGTGGTTATGAATTAGGAAGTGAGTGGTATGAGTATAGAAAATGAGAGAATGGGTGTGCAAGAGGAGCAGGGAAACAGGGAGGCTCAGGGTGAACAGGGGTACACAGCGTGAGAAAGGTGGATGCTCCGAGAGGAGGTGAGAGCATGTGTAGACAGGAAAGAAATGGGATGACCTGGGATCAAGAGGAAACAGTTGGACTTGAACAGGGTTATAAAATAAATAAGCAGAAAGGGAAATGGCCCCAGTCGAGCATGGAGAGATCACATCGAATGAGTGGTATCAGTGGAACTAGCTGTAGATCCAGGAATGAGCTGTTGTGTTTATATACAAATGCTAGAAGTGTAAGAAACAAGGCAGATGAAATGGTTGCACCTAATTGAGTCTATTCACCCAAAAATTGTTAGAATAAGTGAGACATGGTTAGATGAGGATGACATCCTAACAGGAATAGAGATGGAAAGGTATGATGTATTTCGTGAGGATAGAAGGGTTAAAGAGGGAGGGGAAGTGCTTTTGATGATAGAGAAAGAATTATGTCCACACAAAGTAGAAATGCAAGAGGGAAATAGTGCCAGTGGTTTTGAGGCAGTATGGTGTGAGATAGAAGTGAATGGAATCAAATACGTTGGATGTTATTGTAGACCAGGAAATGTGGATGGTAGTGACTTTATGATCAAATTAGCCAAGCAAATAAGAAAAGAGTGATTATTATGGGCAATTTTTATTATGGCAATATAGACTGGAATGATGAGATAGTAACTGGAAGTAAAGAATTTGAGTTTTTGAGGGATAACTACCTCAGACAGTATGTAACAGATGGTGCACTACAATTGAGGGTCTTGGATTTGGTCATCTCATCAGAGGATGTAATTATAAATGAAGTGTCAAATCACCCACCAATTGGTGAGAGTAAATAAATTCTGTGTGATGGTGCAATGACCATGAGTCTCCTTTTACAGGGAGGTACGGCACCATCCGAGTCACCCCAGATTTTATCCTGGCTCCGGAACCGGCATGGCTGACAAATCAGGCCTGTGGCTGGGTCAGTATTCCAGACTGTAATCCGGTGTGTGTTCAAGTGACCGGTGTGCCTGCTTCTGGGATGACAAACCCCAGATAAACTGGTGGAAAAAGCCCTGCTGTCCATGCACAAGATTAGCTAACTTGGCTATGGCTGAGGAAGATCCTTAAGCTCCTCACATCATCAACAGGAATCGAACTTAGGACACTCCTTCCCTACGCATATGGTTGCGAAGCGAGGTGATAGAACATGAGCATCAAACTATAGGCCTATCTGTATGCCAGGTGTTGTAGTTAAGTTGTTGGAGAAGCTTGTGATAACTAGGATCCAGAATTGGGTTGACAACAATGGTATTATCTTTGATGGACAGCATGGAGTTACTAAAGGAATGTCATGTTTTAGTAATCTATTTACTTATTACATAAGGTGACTGCTTCCATGGAAAGAGGATAAGGATACACAGTAATATACTTAGATTTCTCAAAGTCTTTTGATAGATTACTGCATGATAAGTTGATAGTTAAACTAGAGTGGATGGGGTTGCATATTAGATTGGCGCATTGGTTCGGACGCTGGCTGTGTGATAGGTATTAGCAAGTTGTGTATGCGTGAGCGATATCCAGGAAAAGCAAAGTCACTGGTGGAGTGCCTAAGGGGTCTGTTTTAGGTCCATTGCTGTTTAACTTGTATATTAATGATATAGGTGAAGATTTGGATGGAGATATTCAGTTGTTTGCAGATGATGCAAAGTCAGGATGAACCATGAAGAATAGAGAAGATGTTGTGGTCTTACAAGAAGACTTGAATAAATTGAGTGATTGGGCACAGGAATGGGGGATGCGAGTTCAGTGTTGCAAAATGTGAGATTTTAAAATTTGGAAAACAAAAATGGGATGAGGAATTTATGCTTTTTGAGGATATATTATCAGAGGTGGAGGAAATAAAATGATCTGGGGATGATAGTGTATAAAGATCTGAAATTTAGAGGACATACAGCCAAAATTGTGAATACAACACAAAGGCTTCTGGGAATCATGTGGAGGACACTGACTTGTAGAAGTAGGGAGATTCTTGTTCCATTGTATAAAGCTTTTATTAGGCCACACATGGACTGTTTAGCCCAGACGTGGTCACCTAATTTTCAGAAGGATGAAGATATGTTGGAAAGGGTCCAGAGCCAACTGACTATGATAGTTTCTAACCTGTGAAATGTCAAGTGTGAAGAAAGATTGAGAAGATGCAACTTGCAGAGTCTGATGGAGAGGAGGAAGAGGGAAAGATATGATAGAGGCCTACAAGTTATTAAAGGGTTGTTATAGGATCAGTGCTGGAAAGCTTCTACAGAAAATATTGGGAGATCAAGGGAGAACCAGAGGTCCTCCCTGGAAACTGTATAAAGAGGGTGTGAGTAGGGGAGTGAGAAGCAGGTTTTTTTTCATACTGAGTTGTGAATGATTGGATGCCTTGCCTGAGAGTGTGGTGTCTGCAGAGAATTTCAGTGTGTTTAAAGCATGATTTAATGAGTTGTGTATGATAAAGGGACCTCCTAGATGAGTCTTTGACTCGATGGGGTCTTGGGTAATAATAATAATAAATTCTCACTCTTATATCACAAACCATTCATGCACAGTAATGAATGTGCAAAACACACTCAACATCACACTAAATCCCACGTATTAATATCATTCAACTTCGATGTGTTGGTCACCAAATTTTTTGTATCCATTGGTGTCACGATATAGAACACTTTTGAAATAATATTGTCTAATGATAGTCATGACTAAATAACACAGTCACAAAATAAAGAAAATACAACCAATTATATTTAACAATATCATCAATATTTGCTAAAAGGACTTATCTGAAGAAAATCTGTACTGCAGCCGCTACTAAGGATGATGCTAGTGCCCTCTACAATTACTGTGCACCTTCTTTTAAAGTTACACAGTGATCAGCATTCATATTTTCGAATTTAGGGACACAAAACACATGTGTTGAAATGATTATTTTACTTATTATTAATAAAATAATTTGATGTTTCGACCCCTGTATTGAGGTCATCATCCGAAAGATACATGTGTATAAGAAACCAAGCTACATGCTCTTGCACTCTGTACTGGTAAATTAACTCTATGCTGTTAATTAATCTTTTTCTTAGCCTGACCTCTAGTGATAATTAAAAATATAATAATAAAATTTAAAAAAATAAAAGTTGAAAAAAAATAATAAAAATAAATTAAATAAATAAAAAACTACAATAAACTCTGCTAAAGTCCTCATGTACTAAGATTCTTCTGGATTTGTACAGTTCAGATTGTTATACTATGATTTTCTTCAGGCCTTGTTCAAGTTGCTATGGAATGTTAAGGAAAAAAAAAATGTGGCCAATGTCCCAATCAATGATACTATCTTACTCCTACAGAACATATTTCCACATGACATCAGGGCTCTCTTTGCCCACGTACTCCGCTCTGGATGTTTCGTGTGGCAAAACAATTTTTACCTTCAAAAAGAGGATACAGCCATGGGCTCACCACTTTCTCCCTCCCAATTGCTAGCTTTTATATGTAAGACTTTGAGCAACGAGCTCTAGAGTCAGCATGCCTAAAGCCCAAAATTTGGCTCATATACGTTGACGATATTTTTGCCATTTGGCCCCACAGCCACGAAGCACTAAATACATTCCTTAGCCACCTGAACAAACAATACAAGCATATCCAATTCACCATTGAAATAGAAAAAAACAACTCTCTTCCGTTCCTAGACACACTCATCACACGTCTTCCCTCAGGCTGTCCCTCCTTCTCACTCTACCGCAAACCTACACACACAGGCCAGTACATACACAAAAATTCTTATCACCACCCAACACAAAAACTAGGTGTCATACGCATCCTTAAACACAGAGGTCAAACTATCTGTTCAAATGAACAAGCTCTAAACCAGGAATACAAGCTCATCAGCCATACATTTATGAAAAATGGATAAGTAAAAAAACTATTCACAAGATCCTCTGCAGAGATACTAGCAAAAACAAAAAAAATTTCAAGAATTCTATTGCCATACCTTATGTTAGAGGCATTTCCAAAAAAATAGACAGAACACTATACAAATACAACCTGAAAACCACCTTTACAAACACCAAACAAAATTAAGACACCTACTCAGTTCTTCCAAAGATCCTCTTCCACATGTAACCTACCATACTTAGGGGAAACAGGGCGAACCATCCCAATTAGGAAGGACGAACACAAACGACACATTAAATATCTCCATTTTGGAAAAACCAGCCTTTCTGACCATGCATCTCCAAATATATCACAGAATTGATTGGGAAAATACCACATCCCTACATGGCACCAAAACCTGGTTCGAGAGGAAATTCAAAGAAGCATGTGAAATGCTCAAACATAACCCAAATCTGAACAAAAATGATGCCCTAGTTCCAAGAATGTGGAGGACCTATCTGCAACCTTTATAGCAACCAGAACAAGCCAAAGAAAAATCCCAATACAAGAAGACTTGGTGAAGTGTTTTTTTTTTTCCCCTTAACATTCCATAGCAACTTGAACTGTACAAGGCCTGAAGAAAATCATAGTATAACAATCTGAACTGTACAAATCCTGAAGAATCTTACTACATGAAGACTTTAGCAGAGTTTATTGTAGTAGGATTTCGCAAAGGCTTTTGATAGATTACCTTAATAGGTTGACATTCAAACTAGAGCAGATTGGGTTGGATATTAGATTGGTGCATTGGATTGGAGACTGGCTATCTGATAGGTATCAACAAGTTTGGGGAAGCGATATCCAGGAAAAGGAAAGTCACTAGTGGAGTGCCTCAGGGGTCTGTTTTAGGTCCATTGCTGTTTAACTTGTATATTAATGATATAGGTGAAGATTTGATGGAGATATTCAGTTGTTTGCAGATGATGCAAAGTTGGGACGAACTATAAAGAGTAGTGAAGATGTTGTGGCCATACAGGAAGACTTGAATAGATTGAGTGATTGGGCACGGAAATGGGGATGTGAGTTCAACGTTGCAAAATGTAAGGTTTTAAAATTTGGAAAACAAAGATGGGATGCAGAATTTATGCTTGGTGAGAATATATTGTTGGAGGCAGAGGAAATAAGAGATCTGGGGGTGATAGTGGATAAGAATCTAAAATTTAGGGGACACATCGCCAAAATTGTGAAGACAACACAAAGGCTTCTGGGAATGATGCAGAGGACACTGACGTGTAGAAGTAGGGAGATTCTTGTTCCGTTGTATAAGGCTTTGATTAGGCCACACATAGACTATTGTGCCCGGAATTAGTCACCTGGTTTTCAGAATTATGAAGAGATGTAGGAAAGGTTCCAGAGGCGACTGACTAAGGTAGTTTCTAACCTCTGGAATGTCAAGTATGAGGAAAGATTCAGAAGATGCAACTTGCAGAGTCTGGCAGACAGGCGGAAGAGGGGAGATATGATAGAGACCTACAAGTTGGTAATGGGTTGTTATAGGATCAATGCTGGAGAGGGTCTACAGAGAATAGTGGGAGATCAGGGGAGAACCAGAGGTCATCCCTGGAAACTGTATAAAGAGAGTGTGAGTAGGGGAGTGAGAGGCAGGTTTTTTTTGTGAGAGTTGTGAATGATTTTATTTTTTTTAATTATCGCTAGAGGTCAAGCTAAGAAAAAAGATTAATTAACAGCATCAGCATAGATTTAATTTACCAGTACAGATGCAAGAGTATGTTGCTTGGTTCCCTATACACACATTTATCCTTCTGATGATGACCTCAATACAGGGGTCGAAACGTCAAATTGTTATTTTATTAATAATAAGTAAGATAATCATATGAATACTGTGCATGATGTGATTTTTCAGAAGTATCTACTTGCTCTACTAAATAAAAATTCACATTATGGGAACAAAATTCCTTAACCCCCCCTTCACACACACGAAAAAAAAATCACATTGTAATTGTACTTTTCTTAGAATATACTTGAAAAAAATGAGTGAAAAAAATAATTATCTATTATCTCCCCTTCCCTGTGTGTGTGTGAGAGAGAGAGAGAGGGATAATAGGAGAGACCTATAATTTTTTTTTTAATATCTATTTCATTACAAAAATTTGTTAACCTACACTTAATTATAATTTTATTTTAAACAGCTATAAGGGAAAGGCTTACACTGGAGAATGGTAAGTTTGCTATGCACTTTTATACTTTCATTATAGCTTAACATTACTGATTATGACAGTATTAAATATAACTGGTAATTAATTTACGGAATTAACAACGCATATAAAGTAAATTAATTAAAGATAACTTTAATGAATCACTTCTATATTTCGACAATGTCACATTGTCATCTTCAGGAACATAAAGATATGGTATGTGCACTACAGGAACTAACAAAGCAAATGAGGAAGAAATTAAGACACTAATTTTGTTCCTAAAGTCCTAATGGTGCCCTCTTGCGGGCTAATTTGGTAGTCTTGGCCGTTGGGCTGAAGTTCTCATAATGAAAGTCTCCCAAATTTGGGGCAGTTTCATGCACCCAAATTTGTTGAGGTTAGGAACGTTTTTTAGAGCTGCTGAAGATTCTTTGAATAATCTTTCGTATTTAAACTTGCTGCGATGGATTTACCAATCGCAGCAAGTTTAAATACGAAAGATTATTCAAAGAATCTTCAGCAGCTCTAAAAAACGTTCCTAACCTCAACAAATTTGGGTGCATGAAACTGCCCCAAATTTGGGAGACTTTCATTATGAGAACTTCAGCCCAACGGCCAAGACTACCAAATTAGCCCACAAGAGGGCACCATTAGGACTTTAGGAACAAAATTAGTGTCTTAATTTCTTCCTCATTTGCTTTGTTAGTTCCTGTAGTGCACATACCATATCTTTATGTTCCTGAAGATGACAATGTGACATTGTCGAAATATAGAAGTGATTCATTAAAGTTATCTTTAATTAATTTACTTTATATGCGTTGTTAATTCCGTAAATTAATTACCAGTTATGTCTAACCAACGTATAAGTCTTACCACTAGTATTAAATATGTAAAAAAAAAAAAAAAAGTTAATTGTACTAAATGCATGAGCAGTTCAAAAAACTTGACCAAAAACAGAAAAATGTCAGCAGTATACAGCCTCTGAAAAGCCACTGAACTCATCATAGGAAATTTATTCTGAATATGACTTTGTCTGGCAAAGTCATGAAATCAAGACTCATCACAGGGAATTCTGTTGTCCCACACAATGTTGGTCATTCACTACCTGTCATGGTGGATGGTTCTTCTCCTCTCTTTGAGCCATGCAACCAATTCAGGAGGCCCTCAAATTCTTATCTATCACATAACCTCTTTCCTCTGTACATAAAGACCTTCTCTCAATTACCACTTATCTTATTCACAGCTTTGTGGATGATAGTACTATTCATTCATCCTACTCTTTGACAAACCATTCAGTGCTCAAATATCCCAAGAGCATCTTTAATCTGTCACTTAAACATTGATCTTTACACCCTCCGTCATTGTGGCAAGGACAATCTAGTTACCTTTAATGACACAAAAATGCAGGGTTGTCTTTTCTTTTACAACAGAGATCTCAGCTTGCCTACCCTTACCCTCAATAATATACAAATCACCAGACAGCATCAGATCTCTCTGCTTGGACCAACATTTACCTCAAAAATAAAAAATAAAAAAATAGGCATTCTCTGCTGATCAAGATGCTATTTTATACCCATCTGGTTACTAAATCTAATTCACTTATCCTTAGAACATTGCTTGCATGTTTGAGCAGTGTTGCCAAAGGAAAATTACTAAAAACAGCTGAATCTTTAAAATAAAAATAAAAATAATAAAAAAAAAGGAGTTGAAAATAAAAATTTGAAGCTAAAATTTTAGTGGGAGCAGATACTTTTCAGTTATTTACTTTACTCGAGATGAAATGGTACTTGCATTTAAGTGGCTAAAGACATCTTTCAGATGGTCTTCTGTGCTTTATTTGCCTGCACCCTCACTTAGATTTTCAGCTTTATTATATATGTGGCCATCTTTCCAATATTACTCCGTGTAGAAGCTGGTAAATGATAGTCTTTACAGTACTTGTTACACCTGAGGCCATACATTTTACACAAATTATGGACTCTACAATCGTGTTATAAATAATTATTTTAATTTCCTAATTCGGGAAATTAAAATAATTTCCCGAATTTATTTCAATTTCTGTATTAGAATTTGGCAGTATTAATAAATTTATTGCACACTGAGCAATTTCTTTAAATAGATTTAATTTAGATGCATCTTTATATTCTCATACTTCAGCTCAGAATAGCTTAGTGTTTTTTATATTTGTCCATTTATTTAATTTGATAGTATTGTACTGGTCTTCAGCGGTGTCAACATCTTTTTCTGTTTTCAGCATTATTTCTAAAATGGGAGTAACAGGTTTATATGTTTTAGGGTATTGTCAACAGAAGAAAAAGAAGAGACATTCTTAAAATATTCAAGTTTTCAGGCAACCTTTGCTTAAACTATTTGAAGAGACCAAGAAGAAACTGTTTTGCTCTATTTCTAAGATTCTGCTCATCATTTTGTGTTATTTTCTTTTGTATCATCAACTCTGGAATTTTTCTTTGAAATCTGTAACCAAGGTTTGGTTTGGGATCCAAATAGTCATCAATCTCTGACTCTAGATGGTCAACTCTGGATGATGGTAGCACTAACATATTAGCAGCAGAGTAGAGTAAATCAAACGAGAATGGTCTTCAGATAATTGGCTAGAGGGATTCGTAGTCGTATGTGTGTGTTGAAAGCTCCTGATAAGATAAGTGTTATTTTAAGTTATTGTTGATAAAATTACTTGAATATTACGTAGTTTTGTTTGCCTTGCCTATCTTAGCGCGTCTGTTTGTGTGTTTTTGGTGTTTCATTTTATAATTTGATAAAATACGTTAGAAGTAAGTATGGCTCCCGTACGAAGGAAAATGGCGGCCAGTAATGATGGTTCGCCATCTTTATTCAAGAACGGTAATATAAAAGAGATGATTCAGTGTACTATCTGCGAGATGTACGCTTTGTGGAGTGCGGTCGGAGTGTGATTAGATGATAATAAAGGAGAATTTCTTACCATCTAATAAAAAGTTTAAGAAAAAGGAGAAAAAGGTGTGTAAAAAATGTAGGGAGAATGAGGAATTAAAGTGTATTTCAGGTCGTCAGTGTGATATTTTTGTCAAACTTCAGAATGAAGAAAATAGTGATATGACAAGAAATGGCGAGGTTGTACCAGAGAACTGTGATCGCGTTGTTGAGTGGTGCGATACAAAGGGCAAAACAGCAGCTAGAGCGTATGAGCAAAAGTCGACTGAATGAACCAGCCAATAATAAAAAGTATGATAGGAAAAATAAGCGTAAGAGTGTGAACATGAACAAAATGAAGGATAGGGTGCTGTATGGAGACTCGTTAGTACGAGATGTGTTAGTAGAGGATTTGACAAAATCATACCAGCCTGGTGCAACCATAAAGGATGTAACTGAGTCTATTAGAGAGCAAAAGGAAAGGGTGAAAGAAATGATTGTTGTGGCAGGTACGAATGATTTGAAAGGAGATAAAATGGAAATGATAGAGGACCTGAATGAAATGTTTGAGGTAGCAAAAGAAAAGAGTGAGAGAGTTAGAATGATTAGGCTTCTGCCATGGTATGACAGTGAAATGTTCAAAAGGAGGGCCATAATTGCAAATGACTTTATGCGTGGGTTATGTATGACGAGTGGTGTGGAATTTGTGGACGTGTGGAGTGAGTTCAATGGGCGAAAGGATCTATATAAGATGGATGGCTTGCATTTGAATGGATACGGTGTAAGGAGACTTGTAAAAAGTGTTGCTGAATGTAATGGATGTACAAATTCAGGGAAACTAGATTTATTAAGGGGGGGGGGGAAGAAAAGAATGAGAGAGTTAGAATGATTAGTCTTCTGCCATGGTATGACAGTGAAATGTTTAAAAGGAGGGCCATAATTGCAAATGACTTTATGCGTGGGTTATGTATGACAAGTGTTGTGGAATTTGTGGACGTGTGGAGTGAGTTCAATGGGCGAAAGGATCTATATAAGATGGATGGCTTGCATTTGAATGGATACGGTGTAAGGAGACTTGAAAAAGTGTTGCTGAATGTGGTGGATGTACAAAATCAGGGAAACTAGATTTATTAAGGGGGGGGGGAGTAGATATACAGTCCTTAGGGAGGCAGTTGAATGTATGAATGAGTATAATATGCCTGAGCGAATGACAACAAATCAGAATGGGATAGTTAATATAAGGCATCAAGGTAGGGTTGGGGCTAATGGGGATCTTAAATTCATGTACACTAATGCTAGGAGTATTAGGAACAAGAAGGAAGAGTTTTTGGCCATGGTTGGCACTTCCAGACCATAGGTTATTGGTATTAGTGAATGATGGCTGACTGTAGATGATATAGCTAGTGGGATTGAATGTGATGGGTATAGTGTGTTCAGGAATGATAGGGAGAATAAAATGGGGGGAGGAGTATTGTTGATGATAGCTGATGAGCTGCAGCCAAGGAGAATAGAAGTTGAATTGCAGAATACAGAAAAGAGCACATTTGAGGCCATTTGGTGTGAGATTCAGGCTAGCAGAACAAAATATACAATTGGGTGCTGCTATAGACCAGGTGATGGAAAAGATGGTGGTGACAGTATGCATAAGCAAATAGAAGAAATGAGTGGAAGGAGGGTAATTATTATGGGAGATTTCAACTATGGTCGCATTGATTGGAGTGAGGAGAGAACACACGGGAGGAAGGAATTGGATTTTATTCTGTTATTAAGAGATAACTATCTGCAACAGCATGTAATGAAAAATACTAGGCGTCAGAGACTGCTTGACCTAGTAATTACATCTGAGGATTTGGCTATAACAAATATGACCACATTGTCACCAATTGGTGAGAGTGATCATAGGATCTTGACTTGGGAGGTGGCTAAAGGTGTGGAATTTACAATTAAGACAGGGTACATGTGGAATTATCGGGCTGGAAAGTATGATAAGCTTAGGTGTTTGATTGGTTCGGTGCCATGGCATGTACAACTGCAAGGACTAGAAGTTGATATTGCATGGGAGGCAGTTAAGAAGTGTTTGCATGAAGCAATGGCTGACTGTATACCTAGAGTCCGAATAATAAATCAAGTAGGGGTTAAATGGATGAATAACACCATTAAGCTTGAGCTGCAAAAAAAGAAACAACTATGGAGGGGATTTAAGGAGAAAGGTGACCAGCAGGCACACGAACGGTATAAAGCGCAGGCCAGAAGGGTAACGAGTGTGGTAAGAAAAGCAAAAAAGGATTACGAAAGAACATTTGCCATGCAGACTAAAGAGAATCCTAAACAGTTTTTTAGATATGTAGCAAGTAAAAGGAAAAATGTACATGGCAGAATGATTTTAAAGAATGCCAATGGTAGGAAGGTAACTGAATCAGTTGATATAGTTGAGTTACTGAGTGAGCACTTTGCAAGAATATATCATCCAGGTGGTGACATTGCAGAAACGAATGTACCAGTAGATTATACGGGAATTGTGGTGAATGAAGTGGAGGTGAGTAGTCTATTCCATAACCTCAATGTCAATACATCTGTGAGATTGGATGGTATACTAGCTTGTGTCATACGAGAAGCAGCTAAAGAATTGTCAGTACCCTTGACCATTTTGTTTAATTTGAGTCTAGGGTCTGGGTTAGTCCCGAGGGGGTGGAAAGAGGGGAAAATAGTTCCACTGCATAAAGGTGGTTCCAAGACTGCTGTTGTAAATTACCGACCGATTAGCATATCAGGAATCATTGTCAAGGTCTTAGAGAAATTAGTTAAGGAAAGAATACAGGATTGGATAGATGAAAATGGGATATTGTATGGGGGACAACATGGTTTTGTGAAGGGTAGATCATGCCACAGTAAATTGCTCACGTTTTGTAACACAGTGACGGCTGAACTGGATAAGGGTAATGGGTTGACAGTGATTCTACTGGACCTTGCCAAGGCCTTTGACAAGATACCACATGGAACCCTAATCAGTAAACTGGAGCAGATGGTGATGGATATAGGGTTGGTGAGATGGATAGGAGGATGGTTGATGGAGAGATACCAGAGAGTGGTTTATTCAGGAGTGGAGTCTAAAAGACGGCTTGTGACTAGTGGTGTGCCGCAGGGCTCTGTTCTTGGACCACTGCTTTTTAATTTGTTCATCAATGATATAGGTAAGGATCTGAGAGGAAGTGTTCACCTGTTTGCTGATGATGCAAAGTTGGGTAGAGCAATTGTGAGCACGGGATGTCAAAATTTTACAGGATGATTTGGATAGTTTGGAGGACTGGGCTAGGAAAAATGGATGTCAATTTAATGTGGCAAAGTGTAAGGTTATGCACTTTGGGGTGAAAAGAATAGCAGTAGTATATCACATTGGTGGAACCATACTCCAGGAGATTGATGAGGCCAGGGATTTGGGAGTGTTGTTGGATAGGGAATTGAAGTTTAGGGGGCACATTGCAAAAGTGGCTCAATCAGCTCATCAAATCACTTGGCTTCTGAAAAGTACTTTAACATGCAGAGACAAATAAGTTGTTGTTCCTCTGTATCGAGCCTTGATAAGACCCCATCTGGACTACTGTGCCCAGTTATGGGTACCTGGGTTTCTTCGTGATGGGGAGGAAGTGGAGAGGATTCAGAGACGAGTGACCAAGATGATAGCAGGTCTGTGGAATGAACCTTATGAGAATAGGTTGAAGATTTGTGGGTTACAGAAATTGGTCGATAGGCGGTAAAGGGGTGATATGATTGAGACATTCAAATTACTGAAGGGTTTCTATAAGATTAATTCAGAGGATATTTTTCAGAACAGGACTGGTGTTGGAAGACTAGGAGCCATCCATGAAAACTAGGCAAGAGTGTGGTTAGCAAGGGTGTTAGAACTACGTTTTTTACTTGGAGAGTGGTGAATGAGTGGAATAAGCTACCAGAGTCTGTTGTGGGTGCTAGGACTGTGAATGAGTTCAAGGCAAGGTATGATAGATACTGTATGAATGTCAAATAGTTGTTCTTGACATGATGTTAGGGCCTCCCTCGATGAGTCTGTTGACTTCTTGGAGTTGCCCGGAATAATAATAATAATCTCGTCTTATCCGCACTGTGAGATTTGAAAATTTTGTTAACTTTCTGAACTTCAACTAGAACAGGATGCAAAAATAAAAGATACAACAAATTTCTTTCATCTTTGTACATCTCCCACAAAATTTGAGCTTTGTAACATTTCTGTTGCACTCATGACTTCGAAGTGAGGTTTTAATTCCAAACACTGACTGAGAATTCTCTGTGCTGCAGGTTCAATGGAGAGCTGCCTCATTGCACAGTTGCTTACAATTTTCAGAGGAACATCATTTTCATTGATAGTTTCATTCAGCTCTTTGTATGCTGCTTGTCTTCAAGAATGTGAAAACCACTTATACATTTCCCTAACTAAAAATTCTAATTTTCTTGGGAGAGATTCTGCACAAGTGTGAGACATTGCTAGTTGCAATGAATGGCATACACATTTAATTAAGATTAAGGAGGAAATATTATTTTAATATTATTATTATTATTATTACAACATGACACCTCCAGGGAGTGCAAAGGCTTATCGAGGTAGGACACCTGCTCTTCAACTCTCTGTCTCCAGCAATTACAATGAACTACAGCTACACCAATGCCATCTACTGCCCATCACCACCTGTATTTTCACAGACAATCACAAACATCCATACCTACAGCAGGATTCGAACTTGCAGCCTTTTGGCTGGAGAGTGGATACACTAAACAATCGGCCAATGAGGCTCTCTATATATGCATTCACTTGTTCATAAATGCTGTTATTGATGCCAACCATAATACTGGCATCGTCTGTACCAATTGCAATAAGATTTTTAATGTCCAATTTCTCGGTCAAGAGCTTTTTTTTAGTGCAGCCACAATACCACTATCATCAGATTTTCTAGAACAACCATGCTCAGAAATGTACACATAATTTTGTTGAATTTCTTACTATAATAAATGATGGCAATTCTTAAAATCTTATTCACTGTGATATCATTCAATTCATCTATTAGCAAGCTGAAATTTCTATATCCAATATCTGCAGTTAGATCTTCTTCAAAATGCTCACTTAGAATATTCTTTACACACCTGGTTTAGTGCATTATTACCTTTGGCTTAATTTGACTGTCTGGGATGATATTTTTGCAAAGATCTACTAGATGATCATAACTGTTCAATGATGAGTGACAAAGAAATAATGCTAGGCTGCCTTCAAAGTTCACTTTCTCATCAGACTTTTTCACAAGCATATTTGTAATAGGAACAGCCTTATATGGAACTACAGCAAGATATTTCTCAGTTTCACTATGCTTTACAAGCTGACAATATTTAGCAGCTATATCACATCTGCAAAACTTAGTGGCCTTTTGTAGCATCACCAGGAACTTCGCACAGTCATTTACTAAACATTCCCATTTGCAACCACTCCCTGCTAAATTTTTGCTTGTAAGCTTTATTTGCCTCTTTCCTCATTTTTGAAGAAGGGTATGCAACTCTTTACTACAACAATGAATTACAATCAGTCTCTGAAAACTTCACAGTCGCTATCGTAACTACCAACCAGAATACTGTGCAACAGACTAACTTGTAATGGTGCTATCAACTTCAAGGTGGCAAAACAGCAGAATGTTGGGCCACATGACTGACTGACTAATGTCATCACGTGTTTGTATGATACTCACACCAAATGTACACAATGCTTTATCAAATGCAAACATCTGGAAAACTTTTAAAACAATTTCTTTAAGAGTGGGTTATAAAAACAACTAAAAAGAGCTGAAACAAGTTCTGAAGGAGCTAGATTTAGAGCTAGGTACTAGATTAAAATTTTTGGAGCTAGAGAAAAAAAAAACCAGCTAGATCTAGCTCAATAAAAGCTAAATTGGTAACATTGTGTTTGTGCCATGCTCCTAACCCCCCCCCCTAAAAATTTTTGATGTTGTCTAGACGAGTGCAATTTAGTTTATAGATGATGTTTCCCTTACACACTCATTTCAACCTCTGCCTCACAGATGCAGTGTTTCATTACCGTATCTTTTTAGTACTTTTATAGCAGCTGCCTAACATCTCAAATTAAAAATTTGAGATGTTAGGCCCAGATTTTAACAACTTTAACTTTTTCTTTGTTTCCTTTCCAGCTATCTGTTATTCTTACTCAATTTCCCATGCTCATTTCAAATATGTTTTTAATTTTTCCTATCACATATAGTTTTTGAGAAACAAGTCTACATTTTTATGACATAAACATTATTAATAATATTATACATGCACAATGAAAATCAGCTAGAACCTAATGCCTTCTGTTTATAAGATGAACTTGGTTTTTCCTGTTTCAGACGCCAACAGTAATCAGCTAACAAGGCACAACTCCACTTTCCCCTTATACCTTCCTTCCATCCTCATAATGTACTGATGAAACTTCTCACCATCTTACAGACTAGAGATTTCTGGGGGAAAAAAGTCTAGATGTGAGTTCAGAAAGTGTATTTTTAGAGACATCTTGAATTCCATGTCATGATATACTTTGAGAATAGAAGAAATGATTTATTTGTAATATGAAGATTTGTAGTTACCGAAAATGTTTTCTGCAACTCACTTAAAATATGTTCATGCATTATCTTCCTTTTGGTTTAGAACTTATTCAAATGTGGGATTGTCCATTAACAATCTAATTTATGGCCTAATGAAAATGCCTGCCATTACTTTTGCATCACTTATTATTTGGAGTTTTTGTTTGTTTTGAATACTGAAATCCTGCTTCATTGCATTCCCAAAGTTTTTCATCAATCTAAGTTTGATGCGAAGTAATGGCAAATAGATTTTTCTCCCTGCCAATGATGCATGTTTAATATTCTTTTCTTCGGGTGTGAAATGTGTACACAAAGGCATCTGTATAACAACATAATGATCACCCCTCATCCTGCTTTCCCATTCAGATAGGAAGCAACAGGTGTATCCTATTTGTAACCCAAGAAAAATGGCAATGACTTTAAAATTAGTGCACATGTTCCACTTGTAGGCATCATAATTAATGTTTCCCAGCACTATTTTCATGTCTTTATATGTTTTCTTTATAGTAACTGAATGGGCTATTGGAATGAGTGAATATCCCCACTGTAAATAACACCTTTCAGACTGTAATTTATTTAGTTTATTCCTTTATCCAAGTGTAAGCAAACAAAGTTTGCGCCTGAAGTATTTCAGGACTGAGGCAACTTGTGGTAAAGGTGGACCAAGCTCTCATCACTCCTTGTCTTATTATCTCCCATAATGCAAAGCACATCTCCTTGCAGACATGTATAATGCTATGCATTAAGGGAAAGGCCACTACCCAGACCGGTTTCGACCTTTATTGAGATCTCGCCAGTGGGAGTCAGAACTAGAGGTGGTGATACTAAGGTGGAAGCAATGGAGAAGTCATATTTACCTATATGACTTGCCAAAAGGTGTATCACCTTATTATTAAATTACTCTGGATTTAGAGAAAGATGTTGGAAGTTTTTTCCACTTGGTTAGACTATAATAAATTTAGTTTAATCCTTTATCCAAGTGTAAACAAACAAAGTTTGCACCTGAAGTATCTTCTGGACTGAGGCAACTCATGGTAAAGGTGGATCAAACTCTCATCACTCCTTGTCTTAGTATCTCCCATAATGCAAAGCACATCTCCTTGGAGACATGTATAATGCTTTGCATTAAAGGAAGGGTCACTACCCAGATCGGTTTTGACCTTTATTGAGGTCTCGTCAGTAAGAGCCAGACCCAGAGTTAATGATACTAAGGTGGATATGACTTCTCCATTGCTTCCACCTTAGTATCACCATCTCTGGGTCTGGCTCCTACTGACGAGACCTCAATAAAGGTCAACTCATAGGAAAATATGACTTCTCCATTGCTTCCACCTTAGTATCACCACCTCTGAGTCTGGCTCCCACTGACACGACCTCAATAAAGGTTGAAACCGGTCTGGGTAGTGGCCCTTCCCTTAATGCATTGCATTATACATGCCCACAAGGAGATGTGCTATGCATTATGTGAGATACTAAGAAGGAGTGATGAGAGCTTGGTCTACCTTTACCACGAGTTGCCTCAGTCCTGAAGATGTTTCAGGCACAAACTTTGTTTGCTTACACTTGGATAAAGGATTAAACTAAATTTATTATAGTCTAACCAAGTGGGAAAAAACTTCCAAGATCTTTTTCTAAATCCAGAGTAATTTAATTCTAGTGGAAAGGCTTAGACGTTGGTTATACATTATTACTAAATAGTTTAGGGAAATATCCTGGTCTATGTTGTTACTTCCCTAAACTATTTAGTAACCAGAGTAATTTAATAATAAGGTAAGACACCTTTTAGCAACTCGTATAGGTGAAAATATGACTTCTCCATTGCTTCCACCTTAGTATCACCATCTCTAGTTCTGGCTCAACTGACGAGACTTCAATAAATGTCAAAACCGGTCTGGATAGTGGCCCTTCCCTTAATGCATAGCATTATACATGTCTGCAAGGAGATGTGCTGTGCATTATGGAGATACCAAGACAAGGAGTGATGAGAGCTTTGTCCACCTTTACCACGAGTTACCTCAGTCCTGAAGATACTTCAGGCACAAATCTTGTTTGCTTACACTTGGATAAAGGAGTAAACTAAATTTATTATAGTCTAACCAAGTGGATAAAAAACTTCTAAAACCTTTCAGACTGGACAAATCAATTAAAAGTATCCATTTGGATGGTATATGTTCAGTGCCATAGGACTCCGTTAACCCATCTATATTTGTACAAAAGCTCAGGGTATCCCTTTTGCTAGAATAACTGATGTACTCACTTTGATGGTATTTTAAATATGTGATCTTGTTCCTTCAGCTAGTAGATCCCATCCTTGAAGCCATAATGCTAACAGTTCTGCACGATCCTTTGTTAAAATTTAACAAAGGATCTCTTATAAGATCATTCAATTCCTCTTGGGTGATTAAGTGTGGTTCATAGTTATTGACTCTGAAATCATGTTCCACGTCAGATATTTTCTTTGTTTCTTCACCACCACCATTCTTAATATTTTGCAACTGTTGGGTGTTTTGGTACTAGCAAATCAACAAAATGAGGTACTGTTGCAAAGCTGATGCAACATTTGGATACAAAATGTGTTTCTTATTTTTTTGATGAAAATCTTATAACTTTTGTAAGGTAGAAATAACAGTCAGTAAAATGACTGGTTGGCTCTCTCCAGATCATTGGAACAGTAAATGGTATACAGCAGGGGTTCTCAACCCTATGCCTGCCGGCACCATGGTGCCCGTCAACCAATTTGTGTGTGCCCGCCGATGTTCAACCGTGTGCCATATAGTTTGAAATAATCACGCAACAATTCATGACATGCTATATGATGCATGCGTTAATGACACATGACGAGTATTAAACGCATACAATGTAAAGTAGGTGTACATTCGAAGTTGTTCATTCCAGTTTAAGAACTGGAATATCATCATATTCTTCTAATTATGAAGCACTGGCCAATGAAATGCAATGCCAAAGATCACACTAACTTACATATATATTTAAATTTTTTTATAATGTAAACTTTTAAGTAATAAAATATTTGATTATAATGTAAACTTTGTATGTATTCATTTAACAAAAGAATTCAAAAAATTTGCTTGAAAAAATAGATGGTGTCCATCGCCCTACCGGTATTTTAGAATGTGCTGGTTGGGAACCCCTGGTATATAGGGTCTGGTTCCTTTCAGCCAATCCTGGATTGATCACACAACTTGCACAACACACACGCACACATGTGGAGCCCAGCTTTTATCTTCATCACCTACCTTACAACCAAAATAATGTTCATAGGCTTCCTTAATTAACTTTGTAAATGGTCTCTGATTCTTCTTTGGGGTGAACTCCCAGCACATGTAGCAAAAGAAATTAGGAAAATTGACACATATACAAGGCATTTTTCTGTCACACAGAGAATATGACAAGCTGTATCTGAGATTCATTCACCATATGAACTGTATAGACTAATATGGAACAATGGAATGTGTTGCATTATCTTATGCAATAATTAGATATGCATTGTGTCATCTCTTGATGCAATAACAGAAGAATGTGATTGCATCACAGTAGGCAACAATACCTCATATAGGGCCTATTGTTTTTTCTCCTGAATGGTATGTAATAGACAATTTTCAAAAACATATTTGAAATAAGCATGAAAAACTGATTCAGAAGTATCTTTTGTTGTAAAGGAAACTGTGTCTGTCGGACAGTATTCATATTAAAATTTAATATTCAAGTTAATAATTAATAACCTTTATCAACTTATATATCTCAATCATATTCTCTCTTCTTATACACAAAACTCTGAATATTGCATGGAGGTTCAGTTCTTTGAAAACCTGGTGACCAAATCTGTGCATAATTTTAGATATATTTCCTCTGAATTTTGTGTCAAGTCGATCATCATCTCCAGCTACCATTTTCACCTCATACAAGATGTTCCCACTATTTATATATGCTACAACCTACCTTTCCATTTATATTCCATTTGAGAGAGGAAGATGCATGTAGCAATAGGGGAATGGAATTTCTAGAATTCTTGAGGGACAAATGTCTTAGGCAACATGTAACAGAGGGAACAAGAGGTTCAAGAGTTTTGGATTTGGTTATAGCATCAGAAGAGTTGATAATAACTGAGATGACATCTCTCCCACGAGTTGGAGAGAGTGACCATATGGTTTTGACTAGGAAAATGAATAGACATGCAGTAGCATCAGAGACGGGAACTTATATGGAATTATAAAGCAGGTGATTATAATAGTCTTAGACGCCAACTTTGGGAAGTTTCATGGAGGGAGGAATTGGAAGGCCGGGATATCATTAGTGCTTGGGAAATTGTGAAAGAATATTTGTTAGCAGCAATGGTAAGTTGTATACCACGAGTGAAGAAGAGGACACAATTTGGAGTAAAGTGGATGACAACCAATATTAAACAGGAATTGCATGCGAAAAAGAGGCTATGGAAGAGATATAAGAAGACAGATGAAGAGAAGATGCATGAAGAATATAAGACACAGGCCAGAAGAGTGACTAGTGTGGTAAGGAAAGCGAAACTGGAATATGAGAGGAGATTGGCCCTAAGATCCAAAGAAAATCCTAGGGAATTTTTTAGCTATGTGGCCAGTAGGAGGAGAAATGACTATGGAAGAATGATATTGTGAGATAAAAATGCGAATAGAGTGACTGATGCAGAGGACATAGTGGAATTGTTCAATGAACACTTTATTGGAGTATTTCATCCTAGAGGAGTCAGTTTTAATGCTAGAGGGATAGGGCAGGTTCGAGGGTTAGAGGTACAGGAGGAGAGTCTGTTTCAGATACTGAGTTACTATGAATGTCAGTAAAGCTTTGGGACTGGATGGTATTTCACCACGAGTTTTGAGAGAATGTGCTAGGGAACCGACAGTGCATTTAACCTGACTTTTCAATGAAAGTCTGGCTGCAGGAAAGGTGCCCAGAGAATGGAAGGAAGGTAAGATAGTGCCATTGCATAAGGGTGGTAACAGACTGGAAGTGTCTAATTATAGGCCAGTCTGTGTGTCATCAGTAGTTGTTAAGATCTTGGAGAAAGTAGTGAGGGACCGTATACAGCATTGGGCAGATGAGGGTAATGTTATCTGTGAGAGTCAACATGGATTTGTGAAAGGCGCTGTTGTTTTAGCAATATGCTAGCCTTTTATAATAAAGTTACAAGAACATTAGATGAGGCAAAGGCATATACTGCAATTTTCTTAGACTTAGCAAAGGCATTTGACAGGGTGTCACATGATAAACTGATATTTAAGTTGCAGCACATGGCTCTGGATGTCATGCGGGTGCCGCTACGATGGGGGCGCCACTGCCAGGGAACGGTTCATAAGTTAATTTTTAAGAAACAAAATTTTTATCATAAAAACAAAATAATTCTTAGAATGATCAATATTAAAATAAATGTGGCCGTATGCACTGAATAAAAATTTTTAAAAAAATGTATATTGTCGCCTCTTTGATCAGCCGGCTGTTTACAATTTTGTAGCTAGAGCAGGCTAAATGCTTTCCTGCAGAATGTTGTGTCTACTGCAGTCTATCTAAAGTGAAACGGTGAATGGATTTTATGCGCAGAAACTAATTTTCGTACAAAACATTTGTTACTAGTTAACCAATGTCATATAGTATGCATCTCAGTAGGCTACTGATAGTAGCGCAGTGCGGACTATTAATTCATCTCTGTGTCGTGTTGTGTAATAATTTCTTGTGGGTATAAAACAGAAATGGAATCAAAAATTTTAAAAAAAAGTTATCCGGTGCACAAAATCATAAGCGTCATGCTGCGAAAGAAGCAGATATTAAGAAACAAACTGGGGCTCTTAATAAATTTGTTAAAATATTAAAATATTCTGATGCAGATTGTAACCAACTCGATACATCCGAAATCAGAGTTGAAGAACCATGCACATCATCCAGTTTACATGAAGGTACTATTGCAACTATTGAACAAGATAATTGAACATGATTTAAGTGAAAAATAGTTAGGATTTAGTCGACTTCAACAAGATTTCATTGTAGTTGACCACGAAACTAACTGTTAGTCTCTGTGAATTTAGTAGATCCAGGTGAACGGAGAAATATTGATGAAAAATTACGAGTTGCTTTAATTGAAATGGGGCCTGTTCAAAATAAAAATATAATATATCCCAGAGATACATATAGTCGTAAATTTGGCAACACGTGTTATAATAGAAAAATGGAAAACGGGAGCTTGTGCCAAGAACGTGGCTCATTTATTGCGAAACTTTAAATTCTGTTTTTTGCTTTCGTTGCAAACTTATCGCACCTACTGAATCAACTGAATCACCCACTGAGTCTTGTAGAAGGTTATAATGATTGGAGAAATGTAAGGAGAAATGTACAAATTTACATAGACATGAAAGTAGTTTAACTCACATGAAAAATTTCTTAAAATGGAAGGAACTTGATAAAAATTAAAAAAAGCAAAACTACTATTGATTTTCAGACTCAAAGCATGTATGAAATGAAAAAGAAACATTGGACGAGTGTTTTCGAATGCTTGATTGAAATTATAAAATTCCTTGGTAGCCGAAATTTAGCTTTTCGCGGATCATCTGATAAATTATATGAAAGAAATAATGGCAATTTTTTAAAATTAGTCGAACTGTTTGAGAAGTTTGATCCCGTTATGGAAAATCATGTTGAAAGGGCCCTACAATGAAATAATAGAGTACACTATTTGAGTAAAGACAGTCAAAATGAAATATTGGAAACTTTAAGTAACACAATCAGGGATACAATTTTATTATCAATTCTAAAATCTAAATATTATTCCATAATTTTAGACTGCACACCTGATGCAAGTAAAACAGTACAAATGACCATTATTATTCGCTTTGTTTCCTGTGACAATGGAATTGTCAAGATCAGGGAAAACGTTTTAGGTTTTGTAGATATATCAGATTCCACAGGATGTGGTTTATGTGCAACAACTGGAAAAATGGAACATTCCCATTGAAGACATGCGAGGTCAAAGGTATGACAATGGGGCAAATATGGGCTCCAAAATTTGCTTTTGAACAAAAATCCTCTAGCTTTTTACGTGCCATGTGCTGCTCATACTCTAAATTTAATCATTAACGATGCAGCCAAAGTGAATGCAGATGTAATTATTCAAGAAATATACAATTCTTTTCATTCTCTTACAAAAGTTGGGCAATCCTTTTAAAGTTCGTAAAAAAAATTAACATTGAAACAGCCAACAGAAACATGATGAGATAGTAAAATTAATGCAATCCGCCCTCTACGATATCAGTTAGGAGAAATTTATGGTGCACTTTGTGAAATTTTAAATAATGAAAATTTTAATAAAGAAACTCAGCATGAAGCACAAACATTATGTGCTGAAATAAAGGACTACAAATTTATTTGCTCTCTTATAACTTGGTATGATTTACTTAACAGAATAAACCCTGTGAATAAAATGCTTCAAGACAAAAATATGAACATTACACTTGCTTTAGAATCTATCAAAAACTTAAAAATATTCTTACAAGAGTATCGATCAGATACAAATTTTAAAGAAGTTCTAAAAACGGCAAAATAACTGAGTGAAGAGATGGATGGAGAACAAGAATTTAAAACTGGTATGGAAGTTCGACAATGAAAGAAGACACGACAATTTGACTACGAGCATCATGACGAAACACCACAATCACCAGAAGATAAATTTAGAGTGAATGTGTTTTATACACTTCTAGACTTTGCAATGTGTTCGTTAATAGAATATTTTGAACAACTAAAAGATATGATAATTTCAATTTCTTGTATAGATTACTACAAATTAATAACGAAGATTTACAAAAAAATTGTAACAATTTAGAGATTCTCTTGAAGGACTGCGACAATAAAAACGTAAATACAATAGAACTATATGATGAGTTATGTGCTTTCCGGGATATTTTTCGGAAGGATAATTTAAATATTCAAAAGCCCTTTCGATATTCTTAATTGTATTGTGTCCAATAATTTATCTTTCCCTAACTTTTCAATTGCTTTAAGAATACTATTAACCTTAACTGTTAGTGTAGCGAGCGTTGAACGTTCCTTTTCCAAGTTGAAATTGATTAAAACCTACTTAAGAACAAGTTTGTCACAAAAAAGGTTGTTAGCTTGGCGTTAATAGCTATTGAAAATGATGTATGTGCGGAATTAGACGTTAAGACCATTATTTCTAATTTTGTGAATATGAAATCAAAAACCTTAAAATTCGCTTTGTTTCTTAAGAATTTAGCAACTTGTAAAATGTTTCGCTTTGTTTACTAAGAATTTAGCAACTTGTAAAATGCAATAATTTTTTTAAATTTTAGTTCAAATAAATTTATCTTTAATTAAAATTCATTTTAATTTTGTTAGCGATTCGGGTCGGTGAGAAGGCTATAATCCCTGTATCATTATATTCAACGATTAAAGTGAAGTGGCTTTATCAAACTTTGCTTTAACTTTTGAGAATTTTTTGAATATACGGGTTTTTAACGATTATCCTGCCTAGTCAACATTCCTGGTTCGTTACATTTAGTGAACCAACATGTAGCTGTTCTGTCAAAATTTATTTAAGAAATTTCAAATAATTTAAATTTTTATTATCATAAAAGAACCACACACTCCCAGATTGTTACAGGGGTGCTTAGATAGAAATTGCATGCGGGCGTCAAAGACCCTAGCGCCGGCTCTGGGTTTAAATGTCGGGTTAGTCAATTGGATTTAGCATTGGCTGTCTGATAAGCATCAGAGAGTTGTGTATGATGGGGCAATATCAAGGATACAGAAGGTTACAAGTGGGGTTCCACAGGGCTCAGTACTGGGACATGTATTGTTCAACCTTTATATCTATGACATTGTCAATGGATTGCAAGGGGATATTCAGTTATTTGCTGATGATGTGAAGCTGGGAAGGGTTATCAGTAATAGTGCAAATGTGGCAGCCCTGCATTTGAATAAACTAGACAGATGGGCAAATGATTGGGGATGTCGGTTTAATACAGCAAAATGTAAAGTCTTGTTGTTCGGGATCCATCGATGGGAGGCTGCATACTTGATTGGAGGAGCTGTATTGGAGGTAAGAGATCTGATGGTGATGATTGATAGAAAACTAAAATTCAGGGAGCATTTTGCAAAGGTGGTTGCGGTAACCCAGAGGATTGCTGCAATACTGAGATGGACGCTGGCCTGCAGAGATAAGAGTTATCATTCTTATTTAAGTTATGGGATACTACATCCCATATTTGATATTGCCCCATCATACACAACTCTCTGATACTTATCAGACCCCCAATCCTAAATCCAGTTGACTAACCCGACATTTAAACCCATGTTATCATTCTGTTGTATAAGACCCTGATCAGACCAAACTTAGACTATTGTTCTCAAATTTGGTCCCCAGGATTGGAAAGGGATAAATTAACTGTCGAAAGGGCACAGAGGCAGATAACAAAGATGGTTTCAGGTGTGTACAATGTCAGTTATGAGGATCTCCTGAGGGAATGTGGACTGCAGAGTTTGGTGGATAGAAGAAGGAGAGGTGATATGATTGAGACTTTTAAACTGTTGAGAGGCAGTTACAGGGTAGACATTAGGAGTTCTTTTGCTTCATGGAACAGAAGGTAGGAACGATGACAATGTGTCATCCTGGAAGTTACGAAAGGAAGCTGTGAGCAAGAGGGTAAGGAGTGGTTTCTTTGTGTGGAGGGTGGTTGAACCATGGAATGCATTGCCTGATAGAGTAGTGAGAACAAGAACAGCCAATGAGTTCAAGCAGTGATATGACAGACTTTGTGTTTCCTAAGAATTACCTGCCACGATGAGTCTTGACTCCATGGAAGCCTGAATAATAATATTATTATTATTTTGTGGATACTCTATGACATCAAATCTGATAGCTTTTACCATGCTTAGGCTAAAGCACATTATTTGAGACATCAGAGTCAAAAACAATCTTAGATCCAATTTACATTCAGTTTACAATCAGTAAACTGGATGTAAAAATGAAAGGTAGATATAGAATGCACCATTTGTCTCTACCTTGGAAATAATAAACATGTTATTGCTGATCTTAAAGCTGTTGCAGACATTTTGGAAAATAATTTTTCTAGAATCTCAGCAACAGCTTCTTATCCACCTGAATTTTAAATATTGAAAAAGCAACAAGAGAAACTGTAGTGAAACAATTTTATACTAATGCATTAAAGCCATTCTTAAATAGGAACTAAAAAGAGCTCTTCTACTCTAGTGCAGTAGGTCCTGATCACATCCATTATGAGATGATAAAACATATTCCATAGATCTCTCTCCTTTACTGAACAACAGAATACTTACAGGAAGAGTTTTTCCAGATGCTTGGCATAAGTCAGTTGTCATTGCCATCCCACAACCTGGAAAGGATCTGATCCAAGGCAAACAAACAATTATTAAACTTATCACTCTAACCAGCTATCTTTGTAAGATATTGGGAAAATGTTATATGCAAGGCTTCTCTGGTATTCAGGAAGCAAAATTCTTCTTTCCAAAATACATTATTGCTTTCATTAGACACCATCCAACATTGGACCATTTTATCCCTTTAGAAATATGTATAAGAAATTCTTTTCTGAAACAAGAACATCTGATTTCAGTGTCTTTGACATGAAAAAAGCCTATGACATCACATGAAGACATGGCATAGGAGCTTTAATCTTGGTCTGAAGGGGACACTTTCCTGTTTTCATTAAAAAGTCTCTGTCCAGCCGAGTCTTCTAAGTCCACATTATCTTGGCTGTATCATCAAGAAGAAAGTGTTTCTCAAAACTCTGTCTTAAATGTGATACTCTCTGCTATCAGAGTTAATTCAGTCACTGCATAGTTTCAAACACAATTAATAGCATGTCGAAATTGTCTCTCAATTACCTTCATATTGAAGAAATGAAAGTAAATTGTGAAGTCATTGACATAAAGAGTGTTGCTTGTTGTAGGAGGAAGCTATGCAGTGACTGAATTAACTCTGATAGCAGAGAGTGTCACATTGCATGAGCTCAATTAATAGGTTCAGGTTTTCACCAAAAAAAAAAAGTCTGTTTACACTTCTGCCAAAAACATATCGTTCACTCAGATCCTGATTTAAGAATGGGCCAAAGTATTATGCCAGTTGCACCAGAGGCCATGTTCTTGAGACTCATTTTTGACAGAAAGCTTACATTCTTTACACATGTTCATCAACTTAGGAACAAATGCAAAAAAAAGCATTGAATCTCCTTTTCACTCTACCCTCTACAGAATAGGATGCAGATCAATGTTTCTTGCTCCACCTTTATTGCACACTTGTAAGTCAAAACTTGATTATGGGTCCCAGGTTTACAGTTCTGCATGAAAGAGCACACTTTACTGGGTGTACCCCATCCATCATTGGGTACATGAGTAGCTGCTGGTGCTTTTCACACATTGCCCATTCAAAGTCTTTATGTTGAAACAAATGAACCTTCTCTATCACTTAGATGAAAATAGTTGTCTTGTAATTATGCTCTAAAAATGAAGTCTATTGCATAGCATCCTACGTGGACTAGTATCTTTTTTCTACATTTGGAAGCTTAATGTCACATGCCAGACTGCTATACGTCCCTTTAGGATGCAGGTTAAAGAGATTATGGAAGCTATTGGCATGAATGTTGACATTATCTGCACCAAATAAACACTAGCACTCCTATTGGGAATGTTAGTGCCTCCCATTCGGCAGTATCTTTCATAGTTATCAACTAATAAGTGGAATTATGTTGATGCTATTTTCAGTGCATTCAGTGAAATGTGGCCAGCATGCTTTCTTGAGATTCCATCAGGGTATTGGTAAGCTGTTTATTCTGGACCATTCACTCTGACCAACAGTCAGAGTGAATGGTCCAGAAAAGTCAGTGACAAAGCCTTTTGATCAGGTAAAGTCGAGGTTGTTCATTTCTTCATGCCAGTGAGCTTTTATACCTTCCTCTAAACACCTGAAGAGGACAAAAGCAATGCCTAGATGGTTCTGTTGATCATAATCTGTCAGAAGGATACTTTCACTTGACCAGCATAGGGTGTATGTCTTTCTAAATCCTCTGGGGATGTGTATTTTGTCAGATGCTCTGAGGAGTTTAGTCAGTCTTTTATAGTTGTCAATAGGTGGAATTATGTTGATGCAGTTTTCAATGAATTCAGTGAAATGTGGTCAGTTTGCTTTCCTGATATTCCATCAGGGTATTGGTAGGCTGTTTATTCTGGAGATTTTAAGGCCTGTTGTAATTAGTCAGGGTCAGTGCTGTCTATGGAGAAAAGTCGGTGGTACTTGTTAAGGTAACATGAGAGAGTTCCTGCTGTATAAATGGAGGTAAAGTAGAAGGCTGATTTTGTCTCTGAATCCCATTTCCAGATTTGAAGTTCCAGGTTGCCTGTTGCCATAAAGGAGTGTGGGGGGGGGTATATCTTAACACTTAGTCTAACATTGCAAGCTTCAATTGATGTCATTATTGTCTCTCAATAATATACTATATGAGTTGAAATCCCAGAGGATGATGCAACAAGGAGGGGATGGCAGGACAAGGAAAATGTTTATACTAATAAATGTGAAGAGAGAGTTCCAGATGAGGAGGCACAATTGTAAAAGGATGTTTTATTTAGTTCATGACCTAAAGTACAAGTTTAAGCCCAAATCAAATCACAAATCACATGCATTATACAGACAGCCCCTGAGCTCATTCACACAGACTTAAACTGTATATTGCAGAGGCACACCCATACACACACAAACAAATTTCCTCCTAAAATATTATATAGATAACACAAAAAAATTCCTTGCAATAATAAAACTTTTTTTTATCACTTTGCACTAACTACCACTTTCTAGCTTCATTCTATATCAGCAGTGTTCTTAAATTCATAGGATAATCTCTTGACTTCTCTAGGGTCTCTGTACCCTGAAGAGCAGAGAGGGATCCATACAAACCACTCTTTGCATTTGTCAGTTGATTTTTTTTGTTTATAGAACATTTCATAGATGTTATATGATTTTGAAGATGCATTTTTATCACATGGTGATGTATGAAAACAATGAAGAATCATTAAATAAAGTATTCCATATAATAATGTAAACATTGTTTCCTTGTGATTTTTATATACTTTTTTTTCTTATGCAGGCTGTGATGGGCATCTTCCAACAGAGATAATACCATCTCTGTCATCAGCAGTAACTAGAAGAATTACAGGACCAAAATTAGTACAAAGACAACTTACAGCTATGTTAATCAGAAGGTTTCATCATTCACGTAGGAATTATAAAGGACTATTGTGTGAAGTGAGCAACAGCTAATATTAAAATTAGACAACAAAGTTATGTTTATTTTAAAATTTATATGATCATTTGACATTTGTATACAAACACAATAATTCATTTCAGGATCGATAGTGAGTCCCACCAGTACCACTTCTCAGATGTGACTCTTCCACACCTCCTGTTTGTTCCTTTTTCTCATTACCCATTCTCAACCCTCTTCAGACCCAAATGCTTCAACCACCACAAACCTCATGCTTTTCTACCACAACTACCAATTAATTTGCTTGCTTATTCCCCATATCCTAATCACTGTGCTCATTCTACCTCCAGAAAAACAAATTTGGGGCAACTTCTCATTCATGACATTCCCAATAATTGAATCTCCATATAGTTCTGCTCTTGATCTATTCATTATCTCTTTCACATAGCTATCTTTTATTCCACCTTTCCTCACTCTTCCCTTCATATCTACCATTCTCATCATTTCATTTTGCATATGCTTTCTCTTTCCTCATCTCCCCCAACTTTTCTTTAATGTTGTCCATCATTTCTTTGTCACAGTCTCTTTCTCACCATCAGTCACACACACACACACACACACACACACAGTCTTGCATGCTTCTGTACCTACATTCATAGTCTCTCATTCTCCATTTTGTATGCTAACACTCACATTTAAACTCCCCCCCCCCCCAAATGTGAAGCACTTGTTCATGGTGGAGGAGAGCTCCCAATGACGGTACTGGCTATTTTCATTCTTCTGCTTACTATCCTATCTCCCAGACTATCATCACTGGGGTCCAACAACTTGCCGCAGTGTTTGCCATATGGACATCCAGAAAGGGAGAACCTCATAGTCTTGCACCACTTTGGCCTCTGCTTCAGCAAGACAGGTGCACCTGTATGGCCTTCCCAAGATCAATCAGCTAATGGGCTTGCCTGAAAGGGTCAAGACTGCTACAGTAAGTCTCCTTCCCCATGGTTCAGGACCCAATTTACAGGACTGGAGCAACTCGAGGCAAAGGTGGTATAACTTCTCATCACTTGCATTATCCCATAATGCAAAGCACATCTCCTTGCGAACATGTATAATGATATGCATCAAGGGAAGAGCCACTACTCAGACTGGTTTCGGCCTTTATTGCATGTGAAGTGAAAGAAAAACCTCACAAGTGAAAAAACTTCCATCAACTTCCATATACCACTTGCCATTTTTTGGCAACTGGTATATGGAAATATGACTTCTCCATTACTTCTGCTTTAGTATCACCACCTCTGGGTCTGGCTCTGGCTCCCACTGATGAGACCTCAATAAAGGTCAAAACTGGTCTGGGTAGTGACGCTCCCCTTAATGCATAGCATTATACATGCCCGCAAAATATATAATGAAAAGCACATTATATAGGATACTAAGACAAGCGATGAGAAGTTATACCACCTTTTCCACGAGTTGCCCCAGTCCTGAAAATACTTCAGGCGTAAACTTTGTTTGCTTACACTTGGATAAAGGATTAAACCAAATATATAATTGGTAGCATAGCCAAGTGAAAAATCTTCCATCAACATTTGATTTGTTTATTTGTTTAAATGTAGATGCTGCATCATAGACACTAAACTTGTACATACATTTTATTTATTTATTTATCTTCTTATGACTATTTATTAACATCTAGTGTAGAGAACTATTTATTAATACCTTTAATATGCAGATACTTAACACTTTGTACATCCATTTTATCTTATTCACTAATTTATTTCCGTATAAGTATTTATTGATTTTTTTTATTAATACTCTGTGTACTGCTGTGACTTGTGTTCTGGTGCAGTATGATGTTTGCTGTCCTTGTGCCATAAAACCATAAATTAATCAATCAATTCACATTTAAATTCTTTAGTGCATGGACATGTCACACTTCCTGCATACTCATACTTGCTCACTTATGTTATTCATTCACTACACTTAGATAAGATCAGAAGTTGACTGATGAAACTGGATTCTCAAAAATTGATGGAGCTAGGAATATGGGAATGCTATGTAATGGGAGTTGAATTTCAGCAGGTATATTAAAAATGTGGGGAAAAATAGCTCACTTGATTACATGGATGTTAAAGAACTCATTGACAAATAGCGATAGGGATGTTAGTATTCCACTTTATGAGACTTGACTGAATCTTGTGCACAGGTTTGGTCTGTTGGGTTTCTTTGTGGTAAGGACATGGTGAAGAAGATCCAGAGGTGAGTAAATATGACAGTGACAAGTCTGTGGAATGCTCCCTAATGAGGATAGATTTTATGTGACTCACAAAACGTTGTAAAACTCTAGTACATTAATACTGTAAGTGGACTAAAGATTTTTTTTAATTAATTTTATATTTTTTGTATTTTTATTTATCTTTTACATAGTCTAGAAACCCTCCTCTAGTGATCGAACATGAAACTTTTTCAAGTCACTACAAGCCTCCGATAAGTAGAGTGGTGGTTTCACACCAGGCAATGAAATTCATTTCCCACCTAAAAACAATCGCAAATATCCATTTCTGCAGTGGAATTCAAACCCACTGCCTGGTGGTTGACTGACTATTAGGTTAACTGCTCAGCAAGCCTGGCTGAGATGGAAAAGAGGGGATATGATAGAAACAGATGTTTCAAAAGGGTATTTATAAGGTGGATTTTTATTATTATTACCCTAAGACCCCATGGAGTCAAAAACTCATCTAGGAGGTATGCAAGTAGGAAAAGATCAAGGGATTACCTCTGAACGTCGTGTTAGTAAGGGTGCTAGGATTGTACTGCTGTTTGGTAGTAGTGAATTGCCAGAGGTAGTTGTGAGGAATTAATCTTAAGAATGAGTTTAAGAAAAAGTGTGATAAAAATAACAAATAATGGTTTGTGTGGGCATGCCACATCGAGTCTTCAGATTCTGTGGAGGATGCTTAAATAATACTAATTTAGCTATGGCCAATTATTTAGATTTTCTTATTTATTTAATCAAGTTTATTTTAGTATAAAGAACATAATCTGAAACAAAAGAAACTTCTTTAAACAGAGCTATATTCTCATACTGGGTCAATAGAGTATGAAGTGTGAAAGTCCTATACCTAAAAGATGAAATATTACTAATATTCAAAAGATGAGCAAGTTCATATTATAGTGAACATTTATTTCCTTCCTTCCTTCCTTTCTTTTTTGATTTATGCTTACATGTAGATCCACACTTCACCATGCTAGTATTCAAAACCAAATCTGATTTAATCTAGATTAACATTCTCTTTCCATAATACTTGCTTACAAAGAACTGAAACTTTAGAAAGTGCATACATGGTGTCACATTGAATACTTTGAGTGGTAAAGCTGTGTAATGGAATATGTACAAAATAAATCTGTTATGCGTGCTACTGTATCCAAATTCATACTGTTGTTTTCTTTGTGGTGATTTCTTCTTCAGTGCATCACGTTACTTAAGGCAGCTTCCCCAACTTTCATTACATGTATATACCTCTCTCATCTCAGGCAAAGGCAATTTAGAAGTTATAACAATATTTCATTTAAACGTAAATAATTCTAAAAGTATATGAATATTTATTTATTTTGAAACAATCAGTGAGGACAGTTATAATTTAAGAAATGCATGATTCCAAAATTTAGCTGCATGGTTTGAATTATTTCAGTTTGAACTTTTATTGCTGTTAGATCCATTTAATTGGAACCAAGATAACAGAGGTAAGTTGAATGCGTACTAAAATGCACATTTTGTTTAATGCCTCCTTTAGATTTTTCCTGCATTTGGCCTGCACTTGCTATGACAATATGGTGAAAAAATATAAAAGTTAGAAAAAAGGTAATCAGAATTTAATAAAAAAAGGAAAAGTGCCCTGTATCCCCCCCCCTCCCTTTAAAGACTTTTTGCATACCACTGAGATATGTTGTTATTATTATTATTATTCAGACCTCCATGGAGTCAAAAGACTCATCGCAGAAGATCCTTCCTAGGAAACACACAGTCTTTCATATCACTCCTTAAACTCATTGCCATTCTTGCTCTCACCACTATCAGGCAATGCATTCCAGTTCAACCAACCTCCATGCAAAGAAACCACTCCTCACCCTCTTTCTCACAGCTTCCTTTTGTAACATCCAGGGGTGGCCTCTTTGTCATCGCTCCTTCCTGCTGTTCAACCAAGCGAAAGAACTCCCAGTGTCAATCCTGTAACCACCTTTCAACAGTTTAAAAGTCTCAATCATATCACCTCTCCTTCTATCTACCAAACTCTGCAGTCCACATTCCCTCAGCCGATCCTCATAACTAACATTGTACAATCCTGAAACCATCTTTGTTATGTAGTGAATTGCCAGAGGTAGTTGTTTGTACCCTTTCCACAGTTAATTTATCCTCTTCAAATCCTGGGGACCAAATCTGAGAACAATAGTCTAAGTGTGGTCTGATCAGGGTCTCATACAATGGAATGATAACTCTCTTATCTCTGCAGGTTAGCGTCCTTCTCACTATTGCAGCAATCCTCTGTGTTACCTTCACCACCTTGCAATATGTCCCCTGAATTTCAGGTTTCTATCGATCATCAATCCCAGATCTCTTGTCTTCCTTACTTCCTCTAGTACAACTCCTCCAATAGAGTATGAAGTGTCCCATCGATGTGTCCCAAACCTCAATACCTTACATTTTGCTGCATTAAACCGACATCCCCATCCATTCATTTGCCCATCTGTCTAGCTTATTCAAATCCTCTTGCAGGGCTATCACATCTGCACTATTACTAATAACCCTTCCCAGCTTCACATTATCTGCAAACAACTTAATATCCCCCTGCAATCCACTGACAATATCATTGATATAAAGGTTAAACAATATAGGTCCCAGTACTCAGCCCTTTGGGATCCCACTTGTAACCTTCTGCTTCTTTGAAACTGCTCCACCATACACAACTCTCTGATACCTATCGAACAGCCAATCCTGAATCCAGTTGACCAATCTGACATCCAAACCCATGTTCTGCAACTTAAATATCACCTTATCATGTGACATCCTGTCAAATGCCTTCGCTAAATCCAAGAAAATGGCAGTGTATGCCTTTCCCTCATCTACTGCTCTTGTAACTTTATTATAAAAAGCTAGCATATTACTAAAACAAGAGTGCTCCTTAACAAATCCATGTTGACTATCACAGATAACATTGCCCTTATCTGCCCAATGCTGTATACGGTCTCTTACTAATTTCTCCAAGATCTTAACAACTACTGATGACACACAAACTGACCTATAATTAGACACTTCCAGTTTGCTCCCACCCTTATGCAATGGCACTATCTTACCTTCCTTCCATTCTCTGGTGTCACCTTTCCCATAGCCAGATTTTCGTTGAAAAGCCAGGTCAAAGGAGCTGTCAGTTCTTTAGCACATTCTCTCAAAATTCATGGTGAAATACCATCCAGAAATGATATCCAAAGTACTCAGTATTTGGAACACACTCTCCTTCTGCACCTTTAAACCTCGAACCTGCCCTATCCCTCTAGTATTAAAATTTACTCCTCCAGGATGACATACTACAATAAAGTGTTCATTGAACAATTCCACTGTGTCCTTTGCATCAGTCACTCTATTCCCATTTCTATCCCACAATTTCATTCATCCACAATCATTTCTCCTCCTACTGGCAACATAGCTAAAAAATTCCCTAGGATTTTCTTTGGATCTTTGGGCCAACCTCTTCTCATATTCCAGTAAATAAACCCCACTAAATATCCTGTCTTGTCCACCCCTACCTCACACCATATTCTTTCAAAATCACTAGTGTCACTGCCTTCCAAAGCCTCCACTCTTAGAGGACATAAGTCGTCACTTATCATAGGCAGTACTCCACCACCACTACACTTTTCCTTCCTATCCTGCCAAAAAATGCTGTACCCTCTACTTCTATTCCTGTTATTATATCCTCTTCTGTCAACCACATCTCAGTGATCCCAATAACCTTTGGCCAGGCTGATGCTATCAGCACCGCCAATTTGTCTCCTTTTTTCTGGATACTTCTGGCAGTAGTATAAAGAATAAAAATGCCACTGTTTCTATACCTGGCATTATCCCCTCTAGACTCCACTGGGGCTCAATGGAGTCTAGAGGGGATAATGCCTTATGTCGTCCCCCTTCTCCCAAGTATCCATTCCCACAAGAGGCCACCCTGCTGCCATCCACCCTGGGTATTCTAGTTTTCCCTGCATTGACAATCTGTATGTACCACACTTTGGGAAACACTAACTTGCAGGCAACAATCCTTTCTACTAAGTTCCATTTCCTTTCATGTCAAGATTGTAATACCTCTATCACTTCCTAAATACTGGTAGTAATAACAATATAACAGAACACCCTCTATCTTCATTGTTATGACCAGACCGGTTTCTTTCTATATTGTACAGAGCATAAAGAATATACCAAATAGAAGCAGTTTTAAAATATGCTAAAATATTAACTTTCCATTTGGTCCATTTTCCTTATTTTCAACATGTTTCACTATCTTAGTATATTCAAACACATGAAATAATTACTCACCGTATCCTTTTTGGTTTGTACAACTTCTAAAGCCATTAAACATAAAGCTAGATATCGATCAGCTATCCGTGTGTGAATTGTTATGATTGTTATATTTTATCCCAGATAATGACTCTGTGAGTGAGAATATAAATATTGAAACTATTAAAATGTGTTTAATTCTTTCATTATGCTGTTGTCATCTGCTGCTGCACTCTTCTTCTTATCAGTTAATATTATAAACACCGTTCACTAACAGAAATTAACACACTGCAATATCTTTTAATGTTAGATTTTTAATTTTGTATTTTTAAATTAAAATTTTTTAAAAAATATGAATATATTTAAAAATACATATATTCATATCTTATACCAATATATTTTTTTTCATTTTTATTCTTGGAATAGACAGTTCTGATGGTTTACTTACCAGTGTAAACTGACAAGTGTTAGTAGTAAATATATTGTGCTAGCTTTCTGTACTATGTATATGTACACTGATTGGAAAGAAGTCAATAGACACCATAGTGTGAGGAACAAATAATGATAGTATTACC
Organism: Typopeltis vanoorti; assembly: GCF_054136105.1. Taxonomy (NCBI): domain Eukaryota; kingdom Metazoa; phylum Arthropoda; class Arachnida; order Uropygi; family Thelyphonidae; genus Typopeltis; species Typopeltis vanoorti. The sequence continues at coordinate 21,888,020 of NC_143573.1, forward strand.
TAAATAAGATGTAGGACCTTCTTTCGCTGCTGCAATGACTGCAACAATCCTACAGGACATACTTTCCACAAAGGCACGTTAGCAATCAATAGGAATTTTGGACTAATCTACTTGAAAGTTTATTTTTTACTTGGTTAGAATATAATAAATTTAGTTTAATCCTTTATCCAAGTGTGAGCAAACAAAGTTTGTGCCTGAAAGTATCTTCAGGACTGGGGTAAGGTAGTGCAACACCAGGACGACTCCTTGCAAAGGTGGCACACCATTTGGCAACTCCTATAGGTAGAGATGACCTGCTAATGCTTCTGGCTGGTATCTCCACTTGGGCCTGGCTCCCACTGAAGAGACCTCAATAAAGGTCGAAACTAGTCTGGGTAGTGGCCCTTTCCTTAATGCATAACATTAGACATATCCGCAAGGAGATGTGTTTTGCATTATGGGAGATACTGAGATAGGAGTGTTAGTAGCTTGCTTCACCTTTGCAAGGAGTCGTCCTGGTGTTGCACTACCTTATTCCAGTCCTGAAGATACTTTCAGGTGCAAACTTTGTTTGCTCACACTTGGATAAAGGATTAAACTAAATTTATTATATGGACTAATCTACTGTTTAATTTGTTTATAAACAGTATAAGAAATAATCTGAAAGGAAATATTTAGTTATTTGCTGATGATTCAAAATTAGGTAGAGTAATAAGGAATAAAGGTGATGTAGAGAGCTTGCAAGATGATTTACAAGATGATTTAGTATGGACAAAAGGTAATGGATATTAGTTTAATGTGGAAAAATGCAAAGTTATGCATTTTGGAATAAATAGATTACAAGCTATGTACCACAATGATAGTACTGTACTCCAGGAAACAGATGAAGCTAGGAATTTAGGGGAAGTGGCAGATACAGAGTTGAAGTTTAGAGGACATATTGCTAAGGTTGCTAAAATAGCTCATTAGATTGCTTGGATATTGAAGAACACACATGTAGAGATAAGGAAGTTGTTATTCCTCTTGGGGATGAGGAAGTGGTAGAGAAGATTTAGAGACGAGCGACCAAGATTGTGAGTGGTCTGTGGAATGTTCCCTGTGACGATAGAGTGAGGGTATGTTAACTGCAGAAGTTGACTGATAGGCAAAAAAAAGAGAGCATATAATAGAAACATTAAAGTTAATTAAAGGGTTTTATAGCACTGATGCAAAAAAATGTTTCACCACTAGGCTAGAGGGGCAGAAGAAGAGGTCATCCTTGGAAGTTGAGTAAAATTGTAGTTAATAAGGCATGAGGTCTAGATTTTTCACTTTGAGTGAATGAATGGAATGGGTTTGCCAGAGTCAGTTGTTAGCACTTTTTCTGTTAATGGTTTTGAGGAGAAGTATGATAGATTATGTGGATAGTTTGGGTCTCCTGTTATTAGTCTTTATCCATTGAGGTGCCTGTACAATAATAATAATAATAATAATAATAATTACAGCAATTAAACATCAACAAAGTGACCCCGTATGACCTACAAAAAACAGCATTACTTGGAACAGTCCATATTTTACGACACTACCTGACACACTATTCTTAGATTCTTGGGTAGAATCTGAATTGTTCTGTATCATCAGTCAAATTGTTGTTTAAATGATATCTTGTTTTGACTGTGTATCCATTATGTGAATAAAATATTAATAATAAGATATGATCTTTTTAAGGACTTTTCATCTAAATGTAAGTCTTTTGGCCTTGTACAGAGATGGCATAGATTTTTCTCCTGGCCTGGCAACTCTGATTCATCATCACTGAAAAGAGGCAAACCAGCCAGAAGAATACACACAGTTCAGAGACAAAAATATTTCAATATGTATACAATATACATATTAAAAGGTAGCTGTATACATATATTGTATACAACTACCTTGTCCTGCTAAATTAAGGTACAGAAACCAGGGATACTTGGTAAGTCATTGATCTTTAAGGTCAAAGAAGAAAGAACCTTTATTTCTTTATAGCTCTACTATAGATTGCCAGTGAGACATTACAAAAACTAGAGAAAAAAAATGTATGCAAATCCTGCAAAAAAAAAAGCACTACAAAAAGTGCAAAAAATATTCATGCAGATTTAGTATCAAACTGACTATTTGATGGCCAACTTCCTACAAGCAGAGGATGAACTTTTAGGAATAACTAAGAATCCTTGGGGAATGCAAGGTACTGAGTGATTTTGTCAAGTGGTATTTTTAATAGTAACAGGTAAACAATAACTGGCAAATGGTTGGCTGTGAATAACTAAGCATTCCCAAGTTGATATGGCGTTAATTTCATAAATTGTTTTTAGAAAAAAAAAAAAAAGTTCTCTTTTTCTTGAATATCTACACCTCTCTAAATGATAGTTTTCTATCAATTAAAATATGACATAATTAAAACTTAAGATATAAATAATTACATTTTCCATGTGTAGTTATCTGTTGGTTATGAAATTATTATTATGATGATCATCATCATAATGCTAATTAAGGATATACACCATAATGGTCTGTTCTGGTCTCATTATCCATCTAATATCCTTTTTTGAGGTCTACCCAGCCTTCTCTTTCCAATTGGATTATATTTTATTATTTGTTTAGGATATCGGATGTTGGCCATTCAGTTTACATGTTTTATCCATTTTTGTTTATAATTGTTTAGTTTTTCTTCCATTGATTTTGTTTTTAGTTCTTTTAAAATATCTTTGTCCCTTTTTGGTCTAATAATGTGTATTTTGCAGTCCTTCTTCATAAGTTTCATTTCACTTGTTTTTATTCTTTATCTCGTTTGTTTGTTTATTGCCCAAATTTCACTGTCATATGATAATGTGGGCACTGCTAAAGTACTGTATATTTTCAAGCATGTTTCTTTTTGTACGACCTTTATATCAGTGACAATGTCAATGGATTGCAAAGGGATATTCAGTTGTTCACGGATGATGTGAAGCTAGGAAGGGTTATCAGTAATAGTGCAGATGTGGCAGCCCTGCAAGAGGATTTGAATTAGCTAGATAGATGGGCAAATGAATGGGGGCTGTCAGCTTAATGCAGCAAAATGTAAGGTCTTGAAGTTTGGGATTCACTGATGGGAGGATGCATACTCGATTGGAGGAGCTATACTGTTGAGGCAGTAGGGTAGACAAGAGATCTGGGGTTGATGATTGATAGAAACCTGAAATTTAGGGGACATATTGCAAAGGTGAAACATGAAAGGCTTTTTGACATTCTAGAAAATACTGATATTGACTCTTATGATTTGGAAATTTTAAAGAGATTATATTGGCCACAAATAGCGTCAGTGTGTGTAAATGGAGAGGAAACAGGAGAATTCCCGGTGGAGAGAGGAGTCAGACAAGGATGCAAGTTATCACCATTATTGTTTAACTTTTATAGTGAACAAATGTTTAGAGAGGCACTTGAGGATGTAGAAGAAGGAATAAAAATAAACGGAAGAATCATTAATAACTTAAGATATGCAGATGATGTAGTAGTGATGGCAGAAAGTGAAAATGGGTTACAACAAATTATTCAAAGAATTGAAAACTCTTGTAAAGAGTATGGACTAAGAATTAACACAAAAAAGACCAAGATAATGAAAATGGGTAGAAAAATAGGAGATAATGTAAAAATAAGATGTGGAGAAAAGATTTTAGAAGAAGTGGAAAGATTTCAATATTTAGGTAGCTGGATCTCAGAGAAAGGACCTTCAGAGTTGGACATTAGAAATAGAATAGGCAAAGCTAAATCGGCATTTATGGAAATGAAGAGAATTTTAATAAACAAGAACACTAAAATAGGCATTAGAATTGGAATAGTTAAAGCAACAGTTGGAGTATTGCAAGTTATGGAAGTGAGTCATGGACACTAAGAAAGAGAGGTATGGAAAGAATTAATGCATTGGAAATGTGGTGTTATAGAAAGATGGAAAAGATTAGCTATACAGAAAGAATATCAAATCAAGAAGTTTTAAGACGAGTTGGGATGGAAAGAACACTGTTAAAGAATATTATGCGAAGAAAGACTAAATTTGCAGGACATCTTCTGAGAGGTTCTTCGGGACACCTGACAAGAACTATATTACAAGGGAAAGTTGAGGGGAAGAGAAGACGTGGAAGACCAACTAGAGAGTGGTTTAATGACATCGTGGAATGGACTGGTTTAAGAATGATGGAAGCAACAGACAGAGAGAAATGGAGAAGAGCTGCTCATCTGCTGCAACCCTCTTGCTAGAGGATGCTACCGGACGACGACGATTGCAAAGGTGGTGAAGGTAACACAGAGAATTTCTGCAATACTGAGAAAGACGCTGACCTGCAGAGATAAAAGAGTTATCATTCTGTTGTATAAGACCCTGATCAGACCACACTTAGACTATTGTTCTCAAATTTGGTCCCCAGGATTTGAAGGAGATAAATTAACTGTGGAAGGGGAACAGAAGTAGATAACAAAGATGGTTTCAGGACCGTACAATGTCAGCTATGAGGATCGACTGAGGGAATGTGGAGTGCAGAGTTGTTTGGTGAATAGAAGGAGAGGTGATATGATCAAGACTTTTAAACTGTTGAGAGGCAGTTACAGGGTAGACATTGCGAAGTTCTTTTACTTGGTAGAACAGTGGGAAGGAGTGATGAGAAGGGGGCCATCCTTGGAAGTTAGAAAAGGAAGCTGTGAGCAAGAGGGTGAGGAGTGGTTTCTTTGCATAGATGGTGGTTGAACTGTGGAATGCATTGCCTGTGAGAGAGTGGATAGAGCAAGAACGTTCAATAAGTTCAAGGAATGGTATGATAAACTTTGTGTTTCCTAAGAACGGCCTCCCATGATAAGTCTTTTGACTCCATGGAAGCCTGGATAATAATAATAATAATATTTGGATTGAGTGTTCTATTTATCAGGCCTATAATTTGGAAAAATTTTGGAAAGATATGAAATTAAAAAGTTTTTAATTTTATATCTTTTTCTCCTTCATATGATATTTCACATCCATGATAACTGAAAGTATTTATCTGTTCTATCATTTTATTATTAAATTGTATATCGCTCTTTGTAAATTGTCTTCCTTATCTGATGTTATTACCTGATCATCTGCAAATAATGGCATGTTTATTTTGTTATTCCAGGAAATTTCGATACCAGGATTGTTTAAAGTGTTCCACTATATTATTGCATTGTAAAATTTCATTAATATAAAAATTGAAAAGTGTTGGAGACAGAGGACATTCCTGTCTTACTCCTTGGTTTATAGACTATTTTTCAGTTTTTCATTTATTTTTATTTTTATTTCATTATCTTTGTATATATTCAATATTGAATGTAGTAAACTGTTAGGTATATTTATTCTTTGTAATATATCAATATATCATTATTATTATTATTATTATTATAAGTTGAATACCAAAAAGTTTAACATAGATGTTTACCTCAAAATTTCTCTCCCTTTTTTTTTTTTTTCTGTTTATGTATTTAAAAAAAAAGTCCATTGTTAACGTTCATTGAATGGTATGCATTCATAATTTTTCAGATTGTCTTGCCAGCATTTTTTATATGCTTAGTTCTCCTTTTAACTTTGATTATCCCTCCACTTGTTGAAGAACCACCACTGGAAATGACTCCTTGGTTATATGGACCACCGAATTATGTTTTTTTCAGGTTAGTGTGCTCTGAATGAACTTATTGAAATTACATTTATTTAATATTTATAAAGAACTCGATATCATTTAGCTCCTAAAGATTGATAGTGAAATATAACTAGCTAGACTTAGTTAACAGAATAGAGCTGCTCTAAAAATATGAACAGCAGGCTATATTTTATTTTCTAATTAAGTTATCATTAATTGAAATTTTGAATGTAATATAAAGACTTCAAATTTTAGCATACCTAGATATATTGGAGGTAAGGATGATTTCAGTACATAGTGCTGAGTTTAAAATTAAGTAGAAATTGATATGGGATTGAAAAAATTTTTGAAAGATAAAGACCAAAATGTATGTGTGTAAAACTGTGAAATGGGAGGAACAAAACATAAATAAATGAAACAAATTAAAAGATAAAGAATCAAAACTATGAATTATGAAAATAGTAAGAAATAAAAACAAAGAAAAATTCCAAGTCTCGACATTTTCCTACAGTTCATTTCCATCAGTGTGACAGTGGTTTTTCATCTCAAAGTGTAAAATTATAACTTGCAATGTAGCAATTCTTTCTTTTAAGGTTACACAGTGGTCAGCATTTATAGCGAAGAATGTATGGAGACACAACACACGTGTTAGAAAATTACTTTGCTTAACGTTAGGAAAGTAACCTTCGACGTTTTGACCTCTGTATTGAGGTCATCATCAGGAAAAATACATACATATACATGCTGCATGACTCTGCAATATATAAAAGTAAGATGAATTTAAATGGTTGTTAATCATTTAACCTAGCCTGACCTCTTGTGGAAAAAAAAAATAAATAAATAAAATAAATATAATTAAAAAGATAAAAATAAACTATAAATGGAACTACATTAAACATTTCTCAAGTCCTCTCGTATTTAGATTTTCTTCTATTTGGACTTGTTCTGGTTGCTATACAGATTTCAGATGGGTCCTCCACATTCTTGGAATGATTAATCCATCATTTTTCTTCAGGTTAATGCTTCAGCATTTCCCAAGCTTTGCATTTTCTTTCGAACCAGGTTTTGGTGCAGTATAGGGACTGGCACCTTTTCAGTCAATAGAGAACTTACAAAACAAGTAAAATATTCATTTACCACAGTTTTTAGTGAATATCGTAAATTAAATATGGATAGATTTAATAAATTAAATCTATCAATAGATTTAATTTAGTAAATAGATTTAATAAATTAAATCTATCAATCAGCAAAACTGGTTTAGCTGGGAGCCAGTTGAATAAATTTATATAGAATAAAAGAGAAACTAGTCAAAACAGTAAAATATCATCAAGACATTATTCACATCAAGACACTTAAGACTTATGTTAAAACAGTTCATCAAAGATGAGAGACAATAAGTTTGAGAGTTGTGAGAAAAATTCAGGAATTGAACAGTGGCATCAATGGCAAAGTCATTTAAACAATGAAGATATTACAAATAACTTGACATTGTTAGCATTCCAGAATATAGGAATGTAGCTAGTCAAAAATGCTGAGGTCATTTTAGATAGAGAGTAAAAGTGAGCAAAACAGATGCTTGGTGCCAAGCTCATATGAAGAAAACTCAGAGGGTGATTGAGATCTAGATGGATTATTATTATGATTGCACATAGTCTTATTATTATTATGGCACTGGAATCTCTATGCAGTCTGAAGACTCATTGCAGGAGGACCACTCTATTCACACAGTATAACAGTACCTATTATACTTCCTTGAACATATTCACCAACCAAGCACTCATTCATCACTCTCAGTGCAAAAATTATAGACCTGACACCCATTGCTAACCATGCTAACCATACTCTCCTTCAATTTTCAGGAATTATCCATTGTTCTGCCTCCTAAGTCAAGTACTGAAAAACTTCCTCTGCATCAGTCCTATAAAATCCTTTTAATAACCTATGCTTTTCTATCATATCCCCTCTTTTTGCCAGTCAATCAACTTGTGTAACCTGCAAACATTCAGTCTGTCCTAATAGAGAGTATTCCACAAACCACTTACCATTTTAGTCGCTCTGCTCTGGATCCTCTTTACCACTTTCTCATCCCCAAGAAACCCAATTGACCAGATCTGTGCTCACTATTCCAGATGGGAGACCATATGAAATCCTTGTAAAGACAGATGGCAACTTTCTTATATGTAGTTGTCAATGTGTTCATCATACCAAATAATACTGTTAGCTGCTTTGGCAATATATCCTATGAATTTCATTTCCCATCTACCATTATCTCCCAAATCTCTAATTTCATTAATTTCAGGTGTCTGGATTCATCAATCTAGTATATCTAGGCTTGTAATCTTTTCATTCCTAAGTTCATAAATGTAGAATTTTCCACATCAAACTGGCCCATTGTCATTTCCCTACACACTGTCAGTATATTTAAATTGTGCATGGTTTCTACATTAATTTGATTAACTATTTCTATACCCAATTTTGCATCATTAGCAAACAACTGAATATTTCCCTTCAGATCATTTTATATAGTATCAATGTACAAATTAAATATCAGTAGTCTCCAACTACTGAACCCTGATGCACCACTAGTCACTTGCTTTCTCTTGGATTCTACTCCTCCATATTCTACTCTTTGGGATATGTCCATCAGCCACACCATAGCAATATCATCAGCTTCATATCCATTTCATTGCTCCTACTTGTGTATTTGCAAAGTTCAGCTGTGTGATCATGTAGCTATTCATTTTATCCAGATCATCTGTCACTCCATTATAAAAATGGATTTTTATTACTAAGTATGAACTACATATTGGACTTTTTCTTAATTAGATTCCCCTCCAAATACACCACTGGTGTTAAATCTCCTCTTGGTAAGTCTGACCATAAGCTTATCCATGTTTCATTTGTTGCAGAGCAGCCTTCTCCCAGCCACTCACAGCCTTTATCCTGTGGCACTACAACAGTGCCAACTGGGATGACCTTCAGGACTTTTGCACATGGTATGATTATTGCTTCCAGTCTTCAAATCCTAGCATCTGCTCTGATCTAATAACAAAAATTATTCTCACCCAGATGAGCACTTTTATTCTTTACTCCAATCAAAAAGCTTGACCATCCAAACAAAAATTCAACATTTGCCCAATGGCTCCAGTCAAAAACTCTAGCCTCTCATTCTCAAAACTCTAGCAACTGCAGAAAAATCATCAACAAATCCAAAACAGACTTTGTAAGAGCCCCAAGTGCACTAAGCTTGTCTCCTGCCCTAATTGCAGTCATGCCTTCTGGTCAATTGCCAAGGTAGTGGGATACAACTTCTGTCCTTCCATGTATCTATCTCTCACATCCTGAGGTACAATGGCAACATCTCCCAAAGAAAAAGCAGACCTTCTTGACATCAGTTTTTTCCTGAACCTCTTACATAGATGATCAAGGACAGACTCCTCTTTCCATTCCACAAAGTATCAGTATTCCTCCTCTCAAATTTCACCATAAACTACATAACTGCATCAGAAAAATCCTCAGTAGCCTTGATATCAATACATCTCCTGGCCGTGATGATATTCCTCCATTTGTACTAAAAGCTGTCACACTCATCTGGCATCTATCCCCCCCCAGAAGCAAGCTTTTATCCATCCTGTTCCCAAAAAGGGAGATTAAAGTCAGCCATCAAACTATCTCTCCATTGCTTTGACCTCAGAACTCTGAAAAATAGTGGAAAAGGTCGTAAATATTGAACTGCTTCACTACTTGGAGACCCACCAGTTACTTAATGATCATCAATAAGGATTCCACAATTCTTGTTCCACAGCAGACCTCCTTGCTAGCCTCACCCATCTGTAGATGCAAACCATGAAGAAGTTTGGAGAAACTTAAATGGTCACTCTTGATATTTCCAAGGCATTTGATTGAGTATGGCATCATGGCCTCCTTACCAAGCCACCATCCTGTGGTATGCCTCCTACCTCTGTGAAAGATGTGTTTCTTTACAGCCATTCTCCAAATTGTTATCATAACTCTATGCTTAACTCATCAGAGGACAAGTTGACTTCATTCACTCAAGTCATGTTCATCTGGTGCAAAAACATGGAACAAGAAGCCAATGTAAGACAGAAGCTACATTGGTTATGAAGAGCGTTTGAGGGAACGTGGATAACAGAAGTTGGTGGATAGGATGAAAAGAAGAGATATGATAGAGACCTTCAAGTTAGTTAAGGGATTCTGTAGATTCAGATTAATACAGAAGTAATTATAAAAAGAGTGAATGTTAAGATGGGAAGAATGAGTGGCCATTCTTGGAAGTTATATAAAGATGTGGTGAAGAAGGGTGTGAGGAGTAGATTTTTTATGTGGAGAGTTAGTGAGTGGAATGCATTTCTGGAGTGCATTGTAAATGCAGGTAGTGTAAACAACTTCAAAGCTCATTATGATAGACATGTTGCTGGTTGAGTGGGGTCTCTCACAATGAGGCTGTTGACTCCATAGAGGTTATTTCTCATTACTCTGAATATAGACATTTCTGATGGATTAGCAAATGAAGGGTTCAGTCAGCTGGAAAGCACAGAATTAGACTGCACATTCAGCATTAAACAATCTTGGTTCACATTTCCAAATGCTCCAAACATTGACTCTCTAGCCAAGAAACAAGGAACCCAGTATACCTGATCATACAACATCAGTGATGCCCTTATTTTGATTGAATGCTACATGGATAATGTGTTTTTGAATAACAATAAAACAGTATCAGCTAAACAGAATCACTTTCTCCTCATTTTGGCTTGTTCCATAGTCATTCATAAATCTTAAGGAGAACTTTCAATTCAATTGTGTACAAATTATTATTATTATTATTATTAGGTGGACACCTCCAGGGAGTCCAAAGACTCATCGAGGGAGAGCACCTTCTCTACAACTCTGTCTCCTCCACTCAATTCACCAACTACAATGAACCGCAACTACACCAATGCCATCTACTGCCAACCACCACCACTAGTATTTTCACAGACAATCACAAACATCTATGTCCATGCAGGATTCAAACCCACAGCCTTTTGGCTGGAGAAAGGATACGCTAATCACTCGGCCAACCAGGCCAGCAAATTTTAATACTTGTTTTGATAATCTTTCTGTTTTCATTCTTTCAGCATGTTCCATCCATGTATGTTTATATTTCTTTTCTTTTTTTTTATTACTGATTCCTGGTTTAGTTCTTTCATAATTGTATTTCTTTTGTGATCAAATAGAGTATACTTTGCATTTTTTCTCATAAGCTTCATTTCAGATGTGAAACCATTCTTATCAAAATGCAGCAATACACCTATAATCTTCACTTTCTTCCCTTACTCTACTGCTTATTTCAATATTTTCATATTCTTATTCCATTTTTCACTCCTTTTGGATCATTTGTACCTCCGAGCATACTCTCTGGAATCTCTGATGGCACAGATATTTTTAGCAGCATTAACAGTAAGAGCAAAACATGTATCCTACAAAACTACCTTTCAGCTAATAAAATATTGAAGTTAAGCCCTAGCCATAACATCTGAACTGTACCCAAGCATGCATTAAGTATCATTAGCTGGAGCTTCCCATTCATCATCCTGTTCTATTAATTTGGGATTACATCAATGTCCAATCGGGAAACACAACTGTTGCTTGCTATTCGCTAACCCATGCATTGTTGGGTCTGCAAATCTGCAACCGTATGGTAACTACCCATCCTGAAATTCTGCTCCTCTCAGCTTAACATTTTGTTTTTCCAGTATGTTCTACTCGTCCCATATTGCACCATAATTCACAGACAATTTTTTTAGGGACATTACAATGTAAAAATTATAATGTTCTCAATTTAGAAAAATAATAAGAAACAAAAGTAAATTAAAATAAGAACTAAAAAATAAGAATTATAATGTTCTCAATTAGCAGCCTTTAAAAGTAAAAAAAATTGGATAGCCAAATTTTAACATAACTAAAATCCAGTATTATACCCAGTCATACAATATACTTTTCAACGAAGCCAGAGACTCGGGAGTGTTAATGGATAGGGAGTTAAAGTGGTGGTGGTGGTGGTGGGAGAACTAGAGACAATCCATGGAAACTAAGCAAGAATGTATAGTTATCTGTGATGGAATAAGCTGCCAGAGTCTCTTGTGGGTGCCATGACTGTGAATGAGGCCAAAGCAAAATATGATAGATACTGTGCAAATGCTGAATAGTTCTTGAGATGATGTTTAGGGCCTATCTCGATAAGTCTAAGGGCAACTTATTATTATGGGCAACTCCAAGGTGTTGCCCGTAATAATAATAATATTTATGTAGAGAGAGTGAATAAGAGAAAAGAATGAGATTCGGTATGTAGGAAATGCAATATTTAAATGAACCATGAGACTTCCTTAAAAAAGAGTTTAAATAATTTAAATATAAGTAGGGAACATGACATCATAAATGGATTGGCAGTTGAAGACAGTGTTCAGAGAGTTGTGAGAGTAATAAAAAGGAAAAGAGTTCGATTGACAATAAAGGGGATGATAATGACATTGAAAAACAGAATTGAAATTAATGATAAAGTGGGTGATAATGATGTTGAAAAACAGAGTGCAATTAATATTATGATGGTGAGAAGGTTTGATGGAAAAAAAGTTTGTGTGACTGCTAATAAAATAGTGATTGTGAAAATGAAAATGAAAAAATGACATAAGATTTGAAAGCTGAGATCAGAGGCAGATGCAGAGTGAAATGAAGAGAATTGTAGATATGTATGGAAGAGTGAAGAAGCCAAAAACAAATAATATCAATATGAAGAAGGTAATGAAGTGGCAAGTAAGAGGAAGAATGACTTCAGAAGGATAACCTTAGTGGGTGCTGATGGTATTGAGGTGAACAAAATCAGATGTAATAGTCGAGTTACTGAGTGATCACTTCTCAAAAGTCTATCACCCAAGTGAGGATATCTCTATACCTATAGCAATACCTAATGTGAGAATTGAAGCTAAAGAATCAGAGGTATTAAATATATTGCGAAACTTAAATGCAAACACTGCGGTAGGCTTAGATGGAATATCAGCTCGGGTGTTGCGTGAATGTGCAAATGAATTGTCAACCCCTCTTACCTGGATATTTAATTTAAGTTTGAACTCTGGTATGGTCCCTAGGGAGTGGAAGTTAGGCAAAGTGGTTCCTTTGCATAAGGGTGGCTCTAAAACTGCAGTATTGAATTACAGACCAATCACCATCTCAGGAGTAGTGGTAAAAGTATTGGAAAAGTTGGTTAAAGACAAAATTCAAGAATGGGTGGATCAGGATATGATACTCTATAGAGGCCAACATGGTTTTGTTAAAGGTAGATCCTGCCTTAGCAATCTATTAACTATCCATAATAGAATAACATCAGAGTTGGACAAAGGAACTGGCTACACAGTGGTACTTCTGGATTTTGCTAAGGCTTTTGACAGGATACCCCATAGAACACTGTTACGCAAATTGGAGCAGATGGGAATGGATATTAAATTGGTGATATGGATAGGAGAATGGCTCAGGGAGAGATACCATAAGGTGGTGTATGGAGGAGCCGAGTCCAGAATGAGGCAGGTGACCAGTGGTGTGCCTCAGGGCTCTGTGCTTGGGCCAATGTTGTTTAATTTGTATATAAATGATATAGGAAACGGCTTAAAGGGAGATATTCAGTTGTTTGCTGATGATGCAAAGTTGTGTAGTGCAATAAAAAATCAAGCTGATGTTGAAAGTTTGCAGGAGGATTTAAATAAGCTGGTAAAATGAGCAAAAGAAAATGGATGTCAGTTCAATGTGGAAAAGTGTAAAGTCTTGCATTTTGGGATTAAAAGATTACCAGCTGTGTACTACATAGATGGAAAGGTACTCCAAGAGATTGATGAGGCTAGGGACTTAGGGGTATTGGTAGATAAGGAGATGAAGTTCAGAGGACACATTGCTAAGGTGTCCAAGATTGCACATAGGATTACTTGGTTGTTGAGGAACACACTGACATCCAGAGATAAAGAGGTTATTATTCCCCTTTATAAAGCATTGATACTTCCACATTTGGATTACTGTGCTCAGGTCTGGTCACCTGGATTCCTTGGAGATGAGGAGGCTGTGGAGAGGGTTCAGAGAAGAGTGACCAAGTTGGTGAGTGATATAAAAAATGCTCCCTACATTGATAGATTGAGAGCTTGTGGATTGCAGAGATTGGCTGATAGGCGAAGAAGAGGGGATATGATAGAAACATTCAAATTACTAAAAGGTTTTTATAGGATTGATGCAGGGGAAATGTTTCAGCTGTGTGATAGTGATGGAAGAACAAGAGGTCATCTCTGGAAATTAAAGAAGAGTGTGGTTAACAAAGGTGTCAGAACAAGGTTTTTTGCCTGGAGGGTGGTGAATGAGTGGAATTCATTGCCTGACTTTGTTGTGAGCTCTTCATCTGTAAATGAATTCAAGAAGAGATATGACAGATATTGTTTTGCTAGTTTGGGTCTCCCGCGATGAGTCTACTGACTCCATGGAGATACCCGTAATAATAATAATAATAATAATAATAATAATGAAACATCTTTGAGTGGCATTGTATGATGATTTCATTATTAGAGGTGTGGTAAATGAGAAGAAGCACAACCTGTGTTTTCCAGGAGGTAAAATGAATTGAGTGATTGAGGCATGAGGAGTAAACATGCAAAGGAGTTGGTGGTGGTAGTAGTAGGAACAAATAACTTGAGTGGGAACAAGGAATATGTAAGATTGGATATCAGAAGATTGTAGAGAAGGATAAAAGATAATAGTGTGATAGGAAAGGTAGTCAATGTTGCCCAAGTATCACAATAATGAGATGAAGTCTGAAATATCTGAAGAGAAAGGAGTGCAGTTTGTTAATGTATGTAATAAATTTTAAGGAAGATTTGAAACAATTATAAGAGTGATGGACTGTATTTGAATGGCTTTGGTGTTAGTCATTTGAAGAGACTGCTGCTGGAAGGGAGAGTAATGAGCAGAGAGAATAAATCTGAGTAAATAAAAAGGGATGCAAAAGGGTGGAAGAGTAAGGATAGAAAAATTGAAATGGTGCTCGTAAATGAAGAAATGGGCAGCAGGAATGTAGAGAATGATAGAACTAGCGTGCAAGACAAACTGGGAAATGTGAAGACTCAGTGAGGACAGGGAGAACACAGTATGAGAAAGGTTGATGCTCCAAGAAGATTTAAAGAAGGTTCTGGGATGAGTAAAGAGAAATATCAATGGCTCAAAAAGTATAAAAAGTCATATCTACGTAGGCTGTTCAATAAGTAATAAGACTATATTTATACAGAAAACAGATTACCTTTAATCGTCATCATTTACATGGTCTTTTTTGAAGTAACTACCATGAGATGCGATGCATTTGTCCCAACTTTGCATCCACTTCTTAAACACATGTGAAAGTCCTTTTTTTGAGAGTTCTTTCAAAACCACCTCCGCAGCTTTTACACATGCTTTGTTGCTTTCGAAATGGCGGCCTCTTAGTGGTTTCTTGAGCTGAGGAAATAGCCAGAAATCGCACAGTGCGAGATCAGGACCGTATGGATGTGGTAGGATATCTGTGTTGTTCTTCTGCAAAACATCCACTACACAACCAACAATATGTGGCCTTGCATTATCGTGGTGCAATAAGAAGCCATTCTTCAGCGATGGACGCTTCCTTTTGACGTGCTTGATGATAATCGCTGCTGTATTGATCATTGTCTCTGTGATGGACGTTGAAGGTCTTCTCTCACGTTCAAGATCTTCCACATTTTGCCTTCCTTCCTTAAATGTTTTATGCCAGTGAAAAACACTTGCCCTCAACATTGCTTCATCGTGGAAAGCTTTGCGTATCATGTTAAAAGTGTCCGATGCCGATTTTTGCAAACACGCACAAAATTTAATTGCATAACGCTGTTCCAAGGACGCTTCCATTTCAATGACTGGCCTCGCCTTGTAGGCACGCCGAAACAAGCTTGCATTTAGTCACATGACACTCTGGCACATCAGCCCATATACACCATCTATCAACCTCTTTTGTTAATACAGACAGCAACATTTCTTTATTCCACAGAATAAAGAAATGTTGCTGGGATTGTATTCAGTGGGGAGGTAAGTAGCTCAATCTAATAGTAAAGCCTTAAGCTTATCTGTGTAGTCATTATGATTGAGTACCACAGTGGCATTCCCCTTATCCACTTTGGTGATAACTATTTCTTTGTTTTTCTTCAATTCTTGTAGTGACTTGTATTCACTAATGGATATGTTGGTTTTTGATGGTTTTGCTTTTGTGAGAACACGGGCTACATCCAATCTAATATCGTTGGCGATGTGATTTGGAAGGTGGGGAATCCCGCATTCAATCTGGATCATGAATTCCTCGGCCGGTAATTTCCTAGGAGCAATGGCAAAGTTGTGACCACGTGGTCTGGATACCTGCCACAGAATAAGGTGGAAGAAAGCCACAGTAATACACCGCAGCAAGTTCAAATATGAAAGACTATTCATGGAATCAGCCTCGCCCTTAGGAACATGCCAAACCTCAACAAATTTGGGTGCATAAGACTGTCCCAAATTTGGGAAACATATATCAGAAGAACTTCAGCCCAAAGGCCAATAATTACCAATACAGCCCACCAGGGGGCACCATCAGGACTTTAGGAAAACAGTAGCTTCCTCGCTTCGTTTCTCATTTGCTGTTATGTAGCACTTGCACCTGTTCTTTATTTTAAGTTCCCAAGAAGATGGTAACATGACGTTGCCGAAATATCAGAAAGTATTTATCAAAGTTGTTTTTAATTTATATTTCTAGTGTATGCTGTCAATTCCTTAATTATTAGTTGTCATGTTTAACCAGTGTATAAACCTTTCAACAAGAATTCCTTGGCTTAGTGTTTCATATATTATGTATTAACTTATATTGTTAACAATTTTTGCACTACTGTAATAACCTTTTGCCTTGTGTGTTGCTGTGCCCTCTGCAGCAGTTCTGTTTACCTAGAGATGCTGCTTTGTCAAACTAGATTCTTGTAGAGACAATTTTAGCTTGTAACCTAAAAAACCAACCTAACCAACCAACCAACTGACTCAGGCACATTATATACATTCTTACTCAACTGCCTCACTGATGTCTGCATGCATATCCACTTCCCCCCCCCCATCCTTAATTTTTCTAGTTTCCCTGGTTTTGCACATCCACTTTCACTTCATTCAGCAACACTTTTTCCAG
Source organism: Typopeltis vanoorti (assembly GCF_054136105.1). Lineage (NCBI taxonomy): Eukaryota > Metazoa > Arthropoda > Arachnida > Uropygi > Thelyphonidae > Typopeltis > Typopeltis vanoorti. The sequence continues at coordinate 21,904,865 of NC_143573.1, forward strand.
TCTTCACACACCAAATCCATTCAAATGCAAGCCATCCATCTTGTACAAATCCTTTCGCCCATCAAACTCACTCCACACGTCCACAAACTCCACACCACACCGTCTGCATAACCTGAGCATAAAGTCATTTGCGATTATGGCTCTCCTTCTAAACTCTTCTCTGTCATACCACAACAACAGACTCACTATCCTAACTCTGTCACTCTTTTCTTTTGCTACCTCTAATAATTCCTTCAAGTCCTCTCTCCAAATTTATCTCCTTTCAAATCGTTCGTTCCTGCCACGTCTATCATTTCTTTCGCCCTCTGCTTTTGCACTCTAATACTCTCACTTACATTATTAATTTTCACACCCAGTAAGTACAATTTAGTCAAACTCTCATCTATCACACTTCTTACTAATGAGTCACCGTACAACACTCTTTTCTTCATTTCTGAAACACTCCCAATCATACGCTTATTTTTCCTTTCATACACTTGCTTATTTCCATTAGACGAGGCTCTTGGGAAAGAGGTTTGTAATCGCTCTATTTGCCGCTTTGCCTTATATATTACTCCACGTAACCGTGCGATCTCACTCTATACAACTAATTCCTCATTTTTTTCATCATTCAAACCATTTTCTCTCCCTGTATAATTACTTACACTCTCTCTTTCATCACCGATCTCATTACTATCTTGTACAACATCGCAATTTCTTATCAAACCACTATTTTCTCTCACATTCTGGCTTCCTTCTACAACAACAATCTCACAACCTGACACACACTTATTAGTAATAGTGCTGGTGTTTTGGCTCGTCAGGAGGATTTGAATAAGCCTGAAGGGTGGGTAAAAATATGGGGGATGTCAGTTAAATGCAACTAAATGTAAGGTTTTAAAAGCTGGAATCTACTGAAGGGATGCTTCCAACTCATTTGATCGAGTTATACTATAAGAAGTGGAGGAAGCCAGGGAACCTGTGGTGATTGTAGATAGAGATTTGATGCTCTGAGGAGATATTGCAAAGGTTGTAAAGACATCTCAGAGAATTGTAGCAAAGTTGAGGAGAACATTGACCACTAGAGATAAAAGTGTGCTGATCTGATTGTATAAAGCTTTGATCAGACCACATCTGGATTTCTGTGCTCAGATCTTGGATCTTGGATCAGAAAAAGGATTTAAAGGATATAAAGTAACCTTGGAGAGGATGCAAAAATGATATCAGGACTGTACAATGTTGATTATCAAGATGGACTGAGGGGATGCAGCCTGCAGAGCTTAGTGGATAGAAGGGAGGGGAATATGATGAAGACATTTAAGCCATTGAGGAGTTATTATCATATTAATACTGAGGTAGAATGAGGTAATGGAATAAGAACAAGGGGCCATCCTTAGAAGTTGCAAAAGAAGATAGTGAGTGAAAGAGTAAGAAGTAAGTTTTTTGCATGGAGAGTGGTAGGAGCATGGAATGCATTGCTTGAGAGTGGTGAACATACAAACTGCTGGTAATTTTAAGGAGTGGTATGATAGACTATGTATTGGCTAGTGTTGACCTCCCACAATGAGTCTTGTGTCTCCATGAAGGTCAGGAAAAAACTTTGAAAAAGTATATTTTCCACATTTGCTAAGAATATCCAGACAGCTATTTTTAAAAATCTATCATGGTTTGTGAATAGTCGCCCTTAACAATTATCTTTTGACTATGAATAATATAATACTATATACAAATTGTAAAAATGTATTGCCAATTGAAAACATTAATACATCCTTGCCATTTTATATGCAATTTCTATTGAGGTTATCTAATGAATAATGAAAACATGACTTGCTGAAATTTAAGAAAATGGTATTTTAGTGGTACAGTGTATTCATGTTTGCATTGATGGGACATGGTTGGATTTAGTTATATTGTAAGTTCAAGAAGCCAATGTTATAAATCATCGTTTTTTTATTTTATTTATTTATTTTTAGTTACAATTTACAGTAGAGTGACAACTATATTACACATTGGGGCAGATGCTATGACTTTGTAGATTTTTCAAAACAGGCATTACAGAATATCGCATAACTAGTACTATTTACAAAGTACTTAGATTAGATATTTAATCTAGAGCCACTTGAGGGTCAAAGCTAGATAACTTGAGAGACTTCCACATAGCTTTCTAAGGAATGTCAAGATCTGGCCAGAGCTTCTGATCAAATGTCCAGTCCTCGTCATTTGTGATGCACCCTGTTATTAGCAACTGAATTAATCCGATCAAACTGTATTCTTATTTCCTTAAACTAAAACAAAATGATGACACAATACAATGTAATTTCATTCTGACTAGGGCATTGCCCAATTTAAATTAGGATCTACTTCTCTATTTTCATCGGAGAACCAGAGTGAATAGTGAAAAGAAAAACGCTACTGAACAAAATCCAGACACTGTTGCACATGAATACCCTTTAATAAGGTGACAGTTTCCATGATACTTGCATGAGCATGTCTGGCATTGATGATCATATTCTGCACTGATATATCAGTCTATTGGCCCATTATCTTGTTTACTTGTCCATTCACAGACACACAAGCATACCGTCAAAGTCTGGAATAGGCATATGATATGCTTTCTGCACATCTACATAATAAACTGGCTAATCTTAGTGTTAATCATTATTATTGCTTGTTTCTTCATTAATACTTAATGTTGTCCATTTATTTCATAGAAAACTCGATTCATCTTGAATTAAATTTTTTTCTTTTCAGTAATGACGATCCTAAAAATCCTTTAACACAGAAGTACGTTAACTCTCTCCTCTCAGAAGCAGGAATGGGTACCCGCTGTGTTAAAGATCATCCTTTAAAGTAAGGTTATTTTATTTATTTTTTTTTGTGTTAGTATTTTAAATCTAGTGAATACTAAAATACAACACAACTATTGAATAGTGAAGGGAAGGGGAGGGGGTGATCCTGAGTGGACAGGGAGACATGGCATAGTGAGAGTGGAGAGTGGATATTGGAAGTAGTACTGAATGTATGTATTGGAATGATCAGCATAGAAATGGAATAGATCAGAATTTGAGTGGTGCAGTTGAGACTGAGCAGATATATGTGATAAGTGGTATTAAAGGTATTGGACAAGGGCAGGTGTGGTGTGGTGTGAAAATCACAACCAACAAGTGGCTTAGGTAGGACTGGTTATAGACCAAAAAGTGAACTGCTGTGTTTATTTACAAATGCCAGGATCCAAAGTAAAAGAGACGAAAATGTTTCACTAATTGAGCTTATTAACCCAAAAATCATTGGAATAAGTGAAACATGGTTGAATAAAGATGATATTGGAACTACAAGAGAGGGGGGGGGGGGTATTATGAAGAGCTCAGGAGACGGCTTGCAGGTGTAGCATGGAATGAGGAGTTCGCTGGAAAAGAGATCAGTACAGCTTGGTGTATTTTCAAGAACTATCTAATAGATGCAATGTCTAAATGTATTCCAAGGGTGAGAAGGTTAAATAAGGTAGATGTGAAATGGATAAATAAAGAGATTAAGCATGCGATACATAGAAAAAGGGCATTATGGAGGCAACATAAGAGAAGGGGAAATAACCAATTCCATGAGGATTACAAAGACCTGGTAAGGTGGATGACTTGGTTGGCGAGGGTAGCTAATGAGAGGTATGAACAGCAGTTAGCTAATGAAATTAAAAAGAATCCTAAGCAGTTCTTGTGATATGTAACCAGAAAAAGAAAGAATGATTATGAAAGGATGACATTGATTGGAGAAAATGGTATAAAGACAGATGTTGCAGAAGGTGTGGTGGAGATACTTAATGAGCAGTTCATAAAGGTCTTTCAATCTTGTGAATGTGACTTCATAGAGAGATTGAGAATAGTTGATGATGGGGAAGAGAGACTGATTGTAAGTGAGCAAGAGGTGTATGGGGAGTTGAGCAAACTAGATGTTAATAAGGCTGTGGGACTTGATAATATATCACCACATATTCTGAAGGAATGTGCCAGGGAGTTGATACTGGGTTGACATTTTTTTTTTAATATGAGTCGTGTACTAGGTCAAGTTCTTAAGGAGTGGAAGGAGGGCAAGATTGTGCCACTTCATAAATGAGGTGATCGAACTCAAGCATCAAACTATAGGCCTAATTGTGTGTCAGGTGTTGTGGTTAAGTTGTTGGAGAAGCTTCTGAGAACTAGGATCCAGAATTGGTTTGACAATAATGGTATTATCTTTGATGGACAGCATGGATTTGCTAAAGGGAGGTCATGTTTTAGTAATCTACTTACTTATTACAATAAGGTGACTGCTTCCTTGGACAGAGGAGAAGGATACACAGTAATATACTTAGATTTCACAAAGGCTTTTGATAGATTACCACATGATAAGTTGATAGTCAAACTAGAGTGGATGGTGTTGGATATTAGATTAGTGCATTGGATTGGAGACCGGCTATCTGATAGCTATCAACAAGTTGTGTATGGGGGTGCGATATCCAGTAAAAGGAAAGTCACTAGTGGAGTGCCTCAGGGGATCTCTTTTAGGGCCATTACTGTTTAACTTGTATATTAATGATATTGGTGAAGATTTGGATGCAGATATTCAGTTGTTTGCAGATGATGCAAAGTTGGGATGAACCATGAAGTGTAGTGAAGATGTTCTGGCCTTACAAGAAGACTTTAATAAATAGAGTGATTGGGCACAGGAATGGGGATGTGAGTTGAATGTTGCAAAATGTAAGATTTTAAAATTTGGAAAACAAATGCAGAATTTATATTTGGTGAGGATATATTGTTGGAGGTGGAGGAAATTAGAGATCTGGTGGTGATAGTTGATAAGGATCTGAAATTTAGGGGACACAGCCAAAATTGTGAAGACAACACAAAGCTTTCTGGGAATGATGCAGAGGACACTGACTTGTAGAAGTAGGGAGATTCTTGTTCCATTGTATAAGGCTTTGATTAGGCCACACATGGACTATTTTGCCCAGATTTGGTCAACTGGTTTTCAGAAGGATGAAGAGATGTTGGAAAGGGTCCAGAGGTGACTGACTAAGTTAGTTTCCAACCGCTGGAATATCGAATATAAGGAAAGATTGAGAAGATGTAATTTGCAGAGTCTAGTGGACAGGAGGAAGAGGGGAGATATGGTAGAGACCTACAAGTTAGTAAGGGGTTGTTATAGGATCGATGTTGGAGAGGTTCTACAGAAAACAGTGGGAGAACCAGAGGTCATACCTGGAAACTGTATAAAGAAGGTGTGAGTAGGGCAGTGAACGGCAGGTTTTTTTCATGTAGAGTTGTGAATGATTGGAATGCCTTGCCTGAGAGTGTGGTGTCTGCAGAGAATTTGAGTGTGTTTAAAGCACGGTATGATGAACTGTGTGTAAGGTAAATGGACCTCCCAGATGAGTCTTTGACTCCATGGGGGTCTTGGATAATAATAATAATAATATCCTGATAGGAATAGAAATCAAAGGATAAATTGTTTTTATGAGGACAGAAAGGACAAAAAGGAAGGGAGTGTAATGCTGATGATAGCTGAGGAATTATGTTCAGCTAAGTTACATATGAAAGAGAGAAACAGTGGGAATGGTTTGAGGCAGTGTGGTGTGAGGTGGAGGTTGGCAGGAAGACATTTAGTTGGATGTTGGATTGGGCCAGAGAATGTGGAGGGTGGTGATGAAGAAATGTATAAATAACTTGGGTTAGTGAACAAAGAAAGGATGGTTATCTCTGGTAAAACCTCTGGTTATACCAGAGGTTTCACCAGAGATATTTGAGGCAGTATAGATTGGAATGAAGAGAAACCATTTGAGAATAAGGAAAATTAATTTTATGAGTTCTTGAGAGACAACATATAAAGGAGGACGTGCAAGCAGCAAGAATTTTAGATCTGATCATATCATCAGAATGTGTAATTGTGAGTGGTATTTTGTGCTTTCCTCCAGCTGGTGTGAGTGATCATGAAGTGATCACATGTGTTGTGGCTAGCCATATGCAGACTTCTGTGAAGAAAGGATATATGCAGATGTATAAGGCTGGTAATTGTGACAAGCTTAGGAGACAGCTTGAAGCTATATCATGGAATGAAGAGTTGAGTGGTAAGGAAATGAATGCTTTTGAGAACTGACGAAGAAATACATAACAGCATCAGTATGTTAATATATTCCACAGGTCAGAATAAGGTAAGTGTAAAAAGGATAAATGTAGGGATTAAGTATGAAATTTGGAAAAAGAAAGCACCTTGGAGGCAGCACAAGACGAATAATGGTAATAATCAGTTGCATGAAGAGTATCAAGAGCAAGCCAGGAGATTTACTCAATTTGTAAAGACAACAAAAATGCAATATGAGCATAAATTAGCAAATCAGGCAAAGGAAAACCCTAGAGAGTTTTTTAGATATTTGGCAAATAGAATGTAGAATGATTATGGTATGCTGTATGGATGAAAATGGTAGAATGGTAACTTCAGCAGAAGACGTTGAGATATTCAGTGATCAGTTTATAAGTTTCATTCTCATCAGGGTGGAATCATGAGCAACTTGTGTGTAGAGGACATAGGAGGGGATGGCTTAATTGGGAGTGTAAAGGAGGGCATGCAAGAATTGAGAATTTTAGATCTGATCATTTCAACAGAAGTATTTGAGGAAATAAATTACCTTGATGTAAGTAAGGCAATAGGATTCGATGACATATCATGTGTCTTAAGGGAATGTTCCAGAGAATTAGCAGTATCATTGCCATGCCTGTTTAATAAGAGTCGTAGAATGGCACAAGTTCCAAGAGAGTGGAAAGAGGGTAAAAGTGTTCCACTGCATAAAGCTAGTTCTCACTAATCACTAGAGAGATTAGTGAGAACTGGGATACAGATATGTAGCAGCAGTATGGTTGCTTCAGCATGGGTTTGCTAAAGGGAGACTTATGTACTATAACAAGGTGACAAATGCCTTGGACAAGGAAGATGCATATGTTGTGGTTATACTTAGATTTTGCAAAAGCTTTTGATGGACTACCACACAATAAGCTGTTCAATAAATTGAAATGGATGGGATTGGATAACAGACTTCTTGGATCGGTGACTTGCTGTCAGATAGCCAGTTAAGTTGTATATGGGGGTGCAGTATCCCGAAAGAAGGAAGTTACCAGTCGTGTGCTGCAGGGTTCTGTGTTGGAACCATTTTTGTTCTATTTATATCTTAATGCTATTGCAATGGGTTTAACTGGTGATATACAGATGATGCAGAATTGGGGAGAGCAATTCAGAGACAAACAAACAGATGTTATGGAACTGAAGTTCAGGTGCCACATTGCACAAGTTGCCAAGACATCACATTGGATAATGGCAATAATGCGGATATTGACATGCAGAAATATATAATGCCATTGTATATGGCTTTGATCAGGCTTCGTATGGATTATTGTGCACACATTTGGTCACAGGGTTCATCATGATGAGGATATTTTAGAAAGGGTCCACAGAATATTCACAAAGGTAGTCAGTGGTCTTTGGAATGTGGAGTATGAAAATGGATTGAAAGAATATACGTTGCAAAGTCTTGTGAATAGGAGGAGAAGGGGGCAGTATGATTGAGACATATTAGTTAGTCTGGGGTTTTTATCAGGATGACATGAAGGAGAATTTTCATAGAATGGGAGAGGAGATGGAATAAAAGGCTATCCCTGGAAACTGTATAAGGAGTGTGTAAGCAGAAGAATGAGAAGTAGGGTCATTGCATGAAAAGTAGTGGATGGTGAGTGGAATGTATTGCCTGAATATAATGTAAATATAGACAAATTGAATCAGTTTAAGGCCTGGTTGGATGAGCTCTATGTGTGCCTCCCATGATAAGTCTCTGACTCCATGGAGGTTATGTTAATAATAATAATAATAGTGAGTCAGCGCGTCTGTAGCACAGTTGGAAAAATCACTGGACAATATTGGGTCTGTTGATTGAAAAAATACTGAGTTCTGTTCTTGTCTAAGAGGATTTTTTTCATTTGAAAGCAAGGTATATAATAACTCTTAGTAAGGGAATACTGTGAGTAGACATATAAATACAAAATTAATGACGGAAAATCTCATGTAAAAAGATTTTTTTTTTAATAGTATAATTTTCACCTGTGTCACAAGCATCTTCAGTACATGTTAAGCTGAAATTAAACAATAACTGACAATTCCAAAAAGTGCCACCTAAGTAGCTAGTGTAGGATAAATAAAAAGGTCAATAAAATTTCCTAACAAAAAAAAAAAAAAACTATATATGTACAATAAAAAGTTAGGAAAGCTTAGCTGATTTGTAAAGTACCATCTTCCATAAAGGGGATAGATGTAAACCATCAGATCTGTTTAAGTTAGGAGAGTGGAGTAAAGTTTCACATGTTTCTTTATAAAGCCATTCTATGAGTAACCGACTTTTGTGAAGGACTCTTATCTTTTTCCAATGAACTCTATGTCTGGTTAAGATGGCATGTTCTGCAAGTCCAGACTGTTCAGGTTTAAGGTACTGAATATAAGACTGATGTTCTTCTAGTCGAATAGAGACAGATCTCCCTGTTTGTCCGAAATAAGATAATCCACAAGAGCAAGGAATCTGGTAGATACCTGGATAATTAATATGTGGAAGCTTGTCCTTAGGAGAAGTAAGAAAGGTGGAGATTTTTCTGACCAGTCGAAAGGCAGCAAAAATATTCAGTGGTTTTAAAACTTTCGCTATACGTTTACTAATGCCATGTACATAAGGGATTGGAATGTGTATTATTTCTTCTGTATTTGAAGAGGAAGACATATTAAAACTACTCAAAGCTCTTTTGATGAAGGAATTCTTGTATCCATTAGGTAGAAAGGAAGAAGTGATATATTGTAGTTCTTTCTGTAAGAGATCGTCTGAAGAACAAAAGGAGTTGGCCCAATAAACCAGTTTTTTAATAGTTCCTGCCTTTTGACTCGGATGGTGATGAGATTCAGCATAGATATAATGGCCTGTAGGAGTCTTCTTTCTATAGACTGAGAAGTGTAAGTTACCATCTGGTTGGTGAAGAATTAGAAGATCTAAAAAAGGCTAACTGCTTATTTGATTCTATTTCAAGATTAAACTGGATTCTTGGATGAAGTGCATTTAACTTAGTGAGGAACTGTTGAAGTTCATCAGAAGAGCTGTTCCAAATAGCAAAAATGTCATCGATATATCTGAACCAATGAGTAGGTCTGGGAGAAATGTTGTCAAAGATACATTTTTCGAAATGTTCCATAAAGAAGTTGGCGATAGCAAGAGAAAGAGGATTGCCCATTGCTGTTCCTTCAATTTGTTGATACAACTTATTTTTAAAGGAAAAATAGCCAGAATGTATTACAAAATCAAATATTTTTACAATGTCTGAAGGAAATTCCTGTTGCAGTAATTCAATACTTTCAGATAAAGAAACAACATCTAAACTGATCATGATATCAGAAACGTCCAAATGAAGATCTGAAATTTTATTTTTGAAATCTAAAGTATTTTTTATATAAGTATCACTTCTTCTAGTTGAGGAAGTGAGTAAATTTGATAAAAATTTTGAAATTTTGTAAGTGGAACAACCTATACTATCTACAACTGGCCTCAATGGAATGTCTGGTTTATGAATTTTCGGAAGGCCATACAATCTAGGTGGACAACCGAAGAAGGTTCTAAGTTTTTTCTTTTGATCTTCATTCCAAGTCGATACATTATCTATAAGAGAATTAAGTCTATTCAATTGACTCCCGGTAGGATCCGATGTAAGAGGCTTATAAGTTGAATAATCGCGGAGTAATAGGGACATTTTTCTCTCATATTCCTTCCTATCTTGAATAACTACAGCCTTGCCTTTATCAGATTTTGTAATAATTAAATTATTGTTATTCTTCGGTGATTTCAATGCTTTAAATTCAGAGTAAGAAAGATTAGGACGAGGAGGCTTGGCATTAAAGAGAATTTTCGCACATTCAAAACGTAACCTTTTGGCTGTTTTTTGTGATAAGGATCGAATACCTCTGTCTATGTTGTGAAAAAAATCCATAAATGGAACCTTATTAGGAGCAACAGCGAAATCATAACCTTTTGATAAAACAAAACGTTCACTGTCTGTTAGAGGACGTCCGGAAACATTGATAACTTCTTTATCTGTATCAATAACATTATTACTGGGTCTAGGTAGGCTGACCAGAGATTCAAACTTGCGTTTTAACTTATCACGAGAATCATTAAAGACCTTTAGGTAAGAATTCATAGATATGCGTAATATAGTATTAAAAAGTTCAACCATTAAAATAGATTTTAGAGTGTTCTTGATATCCATAATTTCTCTACTTAAGAGGGCTAGAGACTTTTTTAGCTTCATGTAGCTGATAATTTAAGAGACTTACTAGCTTTTACATAGATTCGATGAGCTTTTGGAGACCTAAAAACTTCTTTTATTTTACAGCAGGTAGGGATAACCTGAGCTATCTTACATCACTTTAGGAAGATTATTCTGTTAATGCATTTAGCCTTCTTTACCAAAACTTTACCGTATCTAGCAGACTGTTTAATTATACAGTCTGCTAGAAAGGCGAAAATTATACTATTAAAAAAAAATCTTTTTACTTGAGATTTTCCATCATTAATTTTGTATTCAAGGTATATAATCTCTTATGAAGGCAGTAGGATTTTTATTCGAGAGGTGGTTCATCCTAACATACAGTTAACAAACAAAAATACTTTATAATGGGCAATAAATGGCATAGTGTGAATGGTGGATTATACAGTTGATGATAGTTCATTTGCTTTCCATTTCAGAGCATTCCTTTAACTTCAGAGGTGTTGTGTAATAATAATAATAATAATAATAATGTACTGTGCCATGTCAGTAAATGATTTGTTGTCACTTCAGTAGTCACACTGATTAAATAGACTTTCAAATGTACATTTTTGAAGTTACCAGAAGAATAAATGGTATTATTCGAAATATGGTGAACCATTGCTGCATTTCTGTTAACAAGGTATGTGAGGTGGATGGTTGAAGTCCACAGTTGCAATGTATGGTGCCAGTCAGTGAAATACCCCAATAAAGGTGATCAGTAAACAACTCCACTCTGTCTTCTACATCAGTCCCTCTACTCCCATTTTCATCTAACAATGGCATCCTTTCACAATCATTTCTCCTTCTACTGGTTGCATAATAAATGAATTCCTTTGGATTTTCTTTGGATCTCAGGGCTAATCTCTTCTCATATTCAAGTTTTGCCTTCCTTACCATGTTAGTCACTTTTCTAGCCTGAGCCTTACTTACTTTCCATCCCTCTCCTTTTACTTTTTCCATAACCTCCTTTTCATCTTCTGTTACTTTCTGTTGATTTATTTAGGTTCTTAACATCAACTGCTTTCTTCATTTCTCCAATAAAATGGTTCTGATGAAGCCTCCAGATTATAGGTGTTTGTGAAATTGCTTTTGGTTATTTCAGTTGTACTACTGTTCATCTAATTAAAAAAAAAAAAAGTTCCCTTTTTTTGAAAGTTCCCAATGATTGAGTTGCATATGGCAGAACTACAGCCAGCACACTATCTAATCACATTCTTATTTCTGCTCACCCTAATGATTAAGATTTTGTCATTCATCTAGTGATCTGGAACAAATCATAAAACATTTTTATATGCTACATTGAACTGGAGAGAGAAAAAAGGAGATATTATATAAGCATAAAAATGTGTATCTACAAGTCACTTGCAACAACTGAATTATTGTATAGTGTGTACATTGCCAGGAATATCAGTGACCTATGATGCTATATGCTTAAACCTTATCTGAATGGAATTGTTATAAAAATACAGACGTATCATGTTCTAAAAGAAAACTAAACATTTAGAGCATTAGAAAGCAGTTCATACTAAACATTAGATAAAATCACATGCAGTATTTCAAGATGGATCAAATATCATGATAGTGACTATTAAGTATTCTGTATAATGTCACTGTTCCTAACACTCCTCCAGAGTGAAGTTGCAACAATAAAGTGATATTTGTCCTTTGGTTGAAAAGATTTGAATTTTAATCATGTGTAAGGCATGAGTACTTTTCACCTAAAGGCTAGTTAAACCATATTGAGATGGGATGGTTTTTCTCATGGAAGCCCAGGTTTGTCATATTACAAAACAGGAAAATTGCTAGGAGAGTACACATATAATTGTTTTATGCAGATGTGGGTCATCTGTTCCAAGAAGTGGGGAAACAGCTGAAAAGATCCCATGACAGAAAATCAAGATGATAACTAGAACAATGGAAGCGCATATGACGACAAGGTGAGGGAATGTGGTCTTCCAAGTTTGAGAAATAGATGGAAAGGGGATATGTTAGAAACATATAATTAGTAAAGGGATCTTTTGGTATAGGTATAGGTGAGATTTTTGGCAGGTCGGTAGAACTTAGGATCATCCCTGGAAGCCAATCAAAGATATGATTAGAAAGTATCTACAATCCAGGTTCTTCTGGCATGATTCAAGTTTTGCAGAATGCACTACCACTAATTGTTTTGAGTACATCTTCAGTTAATGCATTCAAAGAAGGTGGGGGGGGGGGGGTGATAAGTATTTAAGCATGAGTGACTGAAAAGGTTTTTCTCTATGATTCCTTGTGATTCTCTGGAGAAGCTGTGATACTTCTAATAATAATCAATAAATTAAAGATGCCAAGAAATTATATTCTTGGTTTAATCCTTTATCCACGTATAGGCAAACAAAGTTTGCACCTGAAGTAACTTCAGGAGTGGGCAACTCGTATATAGAGGCTAATGACTTCACATCCCTTGCCTTAGTATCCCATAATGCAAAGCACATATCCTTATGGACATGTATAATGCTGTGCATTATGGGGATGGTCACTACCCAGACCAGTTTCGAGCTTTATTGAAGTCTCATCAGTGAGAGCCAGACCCAGAAGTGATACTAAGGTTGAAGTAATGCAGAAGTCATATTTCCATATACAAGTAGCCAAAAGATGTCACACCTTATTACTAAAATACTCTGGATTAGAGATCCAGTCCTGAAGTTACTTCAGGCGCAAACTTTGTTTGCTTACACTTGGATAAAGGATTAAACCAGGAATATAATTTCTTGGCATCTTTAATTTATAGTATAACCAAGTGGAAAAACTTTTAACATCTATCTCTAATCCAGAGTATTTAATGACTAACACATATGACATCCATAACACTATACTATTTTGAAAAATCCATGCCATTTTTTTACTTTTCTTCCATGTCGATGTCTGATTTGCCTTTCACTGCCATTTGATATCATTCACATCCTATTTGAGCATCATGTTTCTCACTCTGTGTTCTCATGTCCAACCTGAGTCACCCTGTTTCACTGTTTGTCTTGCACACTTGTTCTCTCATTATCTACATTCATGCTATCTGCTTCTTCATTCATAAACGGCACTTCAATATTTTCTTCCTTACTCAGTCAGTTTAAATAACAACTCTTGTATTATTTAAATAGGGTCCTTTTACAGATCAATGGCAAAGGAGACATCAACACTATTGAGAAAGTGTTAGATGAATGGTATGAGTTCAAAGGGCTCTTTAAAAATTTCTTTCAAGGATGTACAGAGGATGATTGGTTAACGAACATAATCTGTTCAAAGACAATGTTCACTACCCGAATTGTTCGTTAATCAATCATCGATTTACCATAAATTTTTATGGGAATTTGATTAATTCATTCTGGAGACCAAAAAAAAAAAATAAATAAAAAATTATATAATTTCTTACTATGTTTATTTATAATAACAATAATACATACATACACATTCTTGCATTTTCATCAGTCATGTTTTTTTTTTCCTTTTTGTGAGGTGTTAAAGAATCTGTTCAATGTCAATAGGCTTGGGGGATCTCTAGCTAATGCTAGAGATCCCCAAGCCTATTACCTCAACCTGGTTTGAGTGCCATTCTAAGACCATTGTTATGACATCCTCCCACTTCTTCAAAAGATCTTTAATAGCAGATGTTGGCATTGGACAATATCCTTCTTTTTTAATGAATTCTTGAAATTTGAGACACAACTTCTCAGCTTCTTCGTTATCTGCACTAGCAGACTCACCATGCATTACCACATGTTTAATGCTAGATCTCCTTCTAAACTTTTGCAAACCATCCTGCGGTAGCCTTTAATTCTATCTCCTCATGTGACGAATGTAGAGTTTGTTTCTTCAGTTCTTCAAAAATTTCTCTAGCCTTCTCTTGAATGATAGTCATACTAGTCAAACCATCTCTTTTCATTTCCCTTTCTTTTATCCAAACTAAAAGCAATCTCTCAATTTTTTCATGGATGGCACATCTCTGTTTCTCAGATGTGATTTTTGTTACTCCTTTAGTGCTTGAGTCCTCTTGATTATATCTTTCTTAGCTAAGATTGTGCCTACTGTAGACCTGTTCAAGCCATCCTGCCTAGCAACATCAGACATCCTCTGCCCACTCTCTATCTTGGCTGTTATCTCTTGCTTGGTTTCTATGGTGAGCACAGTTCTTGACACTCCACTCTTTTTAGGCCCATAATATTATCTTTTTTTTTTTTTTGAAATAAAAAGTTCAGAAAAGCACTTACAAAAATTCAGAGAACAGAAATCAACTAGCGCACAAAAAGGTTATGTATACAACTGCCAAAGTCTCGTTCCAGAAACCGTTCATAGATGGCAGTAAAATACAGTTCTACAAATCTTGCACACAGTGTTGCTTCTTCTTGTGTTTGTTCTGTGAGGTATTCATTATCTGAACATGTGTTCGTTGTTCTATTTGTTCGCAGTCCAAACTGTTCGTTAACCGATCACCCACTGTATTGGCAAAACTTTGTATCCTGTAGTGATGTTTTTTTTTCCCTCTCAAAACTCCTGACTCCTGAGAATCACCTCTGTGTTGTTAAAGTATCTACAGCTAACCCTGAATAAGGATTCAACCAAATGAATCTGATAAAAAATAAATTCAGATCATGTTTAGAAAACGATAGTGTGGTCTGATGATGGTCAGTTTAAATGGGCTCCACCCTCTCTTTACAATTTAAACCCAAGAAAACATAGACTTTCTTATATAATTCATGCCTACTAGTCACACCAAAATAGTTTGAATTATATATGATGAATTTCTTTCAATACTGATAAAAGATTTCTCATGTTTCTATGTCAATGATAATATTTATATGGGTTTTTATGCTGCAATATATATTTGTATAGATACTATTTACATGTTTTGTTATATTTTATGAATTGAATGAACTTGTTTATTTGCTCATAGTCATATATCACTGATAAAATGCAAGTTTTTAATTAATGTATAATAGGTGATGATAAAAAAATCAGTGTATTAAGTAGTTAACATATTTGGTTCAACATTGTCAGTTACATGGGATAAAACTTATCCATAGCATTTCATCTGTAATCTTGCAGTTTAACTCGCAATACAAGGAACAAAGTAAAATAAATATTTATTTAGCTATTAATATTTTGTTGGCTTTATACCAAGCATCATAGTTTTTTGCACTATGCATACATTGCCATCAGCAGAAGCAGTTTTAAAATTGTAACAATGCAAAGAATGAAGTCCTAATTGGTGTCTATTGATGGATAAAGAAAAGTTACAAGTTTTAAGTTGACCTTAAAATGACTGTCTCCTAGACTTTTAGTAAATTAATTTTGCCATACTTCTTGAGTTGGGAATGTTTTATATTTGCTAATGAGTCCAAAAATGCTCTCTCCAACTTGTAATGACTTCTTCAGCCTCTATTCTATAAACCTCTAGTATGAATGCATTAATTTACCAAAATGTTAGTAGATGGTCATTTTAAGATCAGCTTTTAATAGATAGCACCAAAATTAGAAATTTAGTTCTTTTGTTGTCCATTGCAATTTTTACACCCCTCCCACTAATAACATTGTTAATGCATAGTGTGATAAACTATTTATGTTCTAATGATACCAAATATAAAGCCAGCAGAATAGTAGCTGCTAAATAAATATCATATTTATTTTGTTCCTTCTTGTTGTTGTGAATTAAACCTCAAGATTACAGATGAACACCTGCCAACACTTTAGTTTACCTTCCAGCCATAGATTAACAAAAGTACATAAATTGACCAGGTCTGTGATTGAACACATGATTAGTGAGATATTCACATTTATTGGTGGTCCATCCCAAAATTTTTTGTACCCTACTGATAAGACTGAAATTTTTAATACATGACAAGAGGGAAGAGAATGGATGTTGTTACTGGAATATGAGGCAGAGTGTTGTTTGCAAGAAAATAAAAACTAGATTTCTTTTTCTTGGAGAATAGCAAACAAGTAGAATTAGTTGCCAAAGGGCATTATGACTACATTGTTAGCGAATCAATTTAAAAAGAGATATGATGGTCATTGTGCAGGTTATTGTGGACCACCAACAATGAGACCTCAGAAGCCATTGAGATGTTTGGATAATACTGTAAAATCTAAGTTTTCATAAAATGTGGTAAGTGGAATACATTGCCATACAGAAGTGATGAATGTTACTTCAGTGAATGAATTCAAAGAGAGAGAGAGAGAGAGAGAGAGATGATAGGCACCATATGGGTTAATTGTTCTCTGACAACAAATTCATGGAGATATCTAATTAATAATGAAGACATGTTACATGCTGAACTACGAAGATGGAAATTTGACAAACTCAGGAGAATGTTATCATTAGTTCAATAGTATCAGTTACTGAATGTCTAACAGATAAGCTTAGGTGTTGAAGGTTATTCATGACTTATTTTTAATATTAACAACACAGTGAACTATTTTCTAAAAAAAAAAAAAAGATGTTTTATTAACTTGCTTATACTTTGCTGAATTTCAAATCAGCATTGTCAGAGCAATGCAGCATGCATACATGACAGTGAGTAAGTGAAACAATACAATTATAATGGACAAAAGATCTCAGGTTCTAATTTGATGTTAAAAAAAAATTACAGCTATATGAGAGTTGCTTTTAGTGTAACATTCTCCAAAATGTTTGGCAAATTAATGCGACCATATATGTTCAGGTCAGGAATATTCTTCATAGCCGTGGTTGACTCTAAAAATAACCTTTCGGATCTGTAATGACTTCTAAATAGCACATTAGTTTTCTTCCATTTAATCCTCTGTGAAAAGGTGTCCAAAGCGTGGTCAGCCAGTCCTGACTTACCATAATAATGGTAGTGAATGTATTTTTTATGTTCTTCCAAGCAGATGTTAACAGATCTCCCTGTCTGCCCATAGTAGGCCAAGTTGCAGTCACAAGATACTTCATACACTCCAGGGTATGCTAGTATTTAGTATTTAGTCCCTAAGTTTATCCTTAGTAGAGCAGATCAGAGTTGATAGTTTAATGAGGTTTGAATGTGGTGCAAAGACCATGTTTCATTAGTACTTGCTATCTTTTTCTGATGTACTTCTGCCATAGGGAATAGAAATGGTAATGTTGTGTTCACCTATTGTTTATTTGGTGTTGTTAATATGTTAAAAATAAGTCATGAGTTATTGATTGGGAACGATATCAGAATTGCATGGGAAGCTTTGAAAAGGTACATAAATGAGATAATATCTGAATTTGCTTGAAGAACAGATAGGATGGAAGTGAAATAGATGTGCAACCTTATTAAGCAAGTGATCCATATGAAGATGATGTGGAAGGAATATTGTGAGAATAAAAGTGAGAAAAGTTATGAAATGTATAAAGTACAGGCCAGAAAACTTACAATGCGTTTAAGTTTTCTGGCATACCTCTAGCATACCCTGGTGAGAGTTCAGAACATGAAAAGAAATTAGCTGTGTATTCTAAAGGCAACCCAAAAGAATTGTATTGCCATCCTGCAAGTAAAAGAAAAAATAAATGTGGAAGAATAGCTTTAATGAATGCAGACAATACTCTTGTGTCAGAAGCAGATGAGATTGTTCAAATAATGAGTGCTCACTTTGCT
This sequence comes from Typopeltis vanoorti, assembly GCF_054136105.1. Taxonomy (NCBI): domain Eukaryota; kingdom Metazoa; phylum Arthropoda; class Arachnida; order Uropygi; family Thelyphonidae; genus Typopeltis; species Typopeltis vanoorti. Next base: position 21,922,809 of record NC_143573.1, read on the forward strand.
AAGATGTATGTAATATGGTGTGCAGTGCTAACGCTACCCTTGGAGAAGAGATGGAGATACATGAGAATGAGATTCAAGAGCTACTGCATAACCTGGGTAACAGTTTCATAATGTGACCTGATATAGGATATCAGTGCAGGTCTAAAGAAATGTTCAGCTGAAATGGTGTGTCCCTTGGCATGTTTGTATAACTTGAGTCTCTGCTCAGGAAAGATCCTACAGCAATGGAAAAAGTATGTGATAGTTGTACAACAGTGGTGCAAAAAAAACTAACATGTCTGACTACTGACCTATCAATATCTCTGGAGTGGTGGTGAAGATTTTAGAGAAGTTGGTAAGAAATGGATTGACTGGTTAACTGTACTTTGCAAATAACATCATGGGTTTACTAAATTAGTAAATATATGGAATAATATAATTTCTTGGCATCATTAATTTATAACAGTTACTGAAGGTAGGTCATATTGTGTTACAGCTAAATTGGATAAAAGGAATGGATAGACTATGATACTGTTAGATTTTGCTAAGGCATTTGATAGGTTACCACATGAAAGGCTGTTCAATAAATTGGAGAATATAGGATTGGAATAGAAACTATTAACTTAGATAAGTGGGTGGCTGACAGATAGGTATCAGAAAGTGGTATATGGTGGGTGTGAATCTACCATATGTAAGGTGACCAGTGTGTACCCAGAGATCAGCCATTGGACTGTTGTTGTTCGTTCTATACATTAATGATATCTGGATGGACCTGATATGAGATGTCAATTATTTGTTGATGATACAAATATAGGCAAGGCAATTAAGATGCTACTGATATACAGTTACGGAATTCTTTGAATAAGCTGGAACAGTGAAAAAATGATAACGGCACTATCAATTCAATGTAATTAGTGTAAAGTTATGTACTTTGCATGTTCTTTCCAGCGACATATTTGGTGGGATTATTTTACAAGAAATTGGTGAGGTTAGGATCTGGGAGTTATGATGGATATTAAACTAAAGTTCAAAGGTTACATTGCAAAAATTGCATTATAACTCAGAGGATACTTGCAACATTGAAATGAATATTGCAAGTATCCTCTGACTGAGGATAAGGAAATCATTTTGCCTATTTATAAGGCCTTGACTACTGTATGCAGATTTGGTCTCCTAGGTTCAGAGAAGATAAAGAAACTGTGGAAAGGGACAGATTAAAAGTATGTGAACTGCAGACACTGATAAATAGGAAAAAGAAAGGTGATATATTAGAGGTCTAGAAACAAAATTTTTGTAACATTAGAAGGAAAGTAATGAGAGGACAAATCTCACAGAGCAGTGAGTGAGTGGAACAGTTTGCCTGTTGCAGTATTGAGTGCATCCAGTGGGAATGAGTTTAACAGAAGATATGACAGCTGGTGTTGGTTATCTACACCAGCCATGTAGATAAAAATTTGTAACCTCCCTTGTTGAGTCCTTGGCCCCCTGGATTTCTTTGATGATAATGATAATGATAATAATAATAAAATAATAATAATAATGTGTATAAAATTAAAAATTTATTCAGAAACTTAAAAAATATTAACATTAAAATTATATGTATTTAAAAATATCAATAGCATTTTTTTTTTATTTGTCATATTTTTCTTTACTGGTATGTTTCAAATTATTTATCTTAGAGATCTACCTTGCCATCCCACACCTGTAAATCATTCTCATCTGCTGCCTAAGCATAACTCACCAAGCTTTTATGATTTGCCATCTTGTAATTGTGATGTGGGAACCATGCAATGTCCAGTGCAGGCTGCAGGTCCTGAGCCCCCTCAGATTAAAGTTAGTACTACAGATATTCTTATTAACATGACTGGAAGAAATATTAGTGACTGGATCTTGAAAACAAGAAAGCAGTACTATAAGCAAAGGTATTACTGAATATCTGTAGAAAATCATTAAGAGATTTTTTCCAGCTTATATTTTATACAGAAGTCAGAAATTTTGCTAATTTTTGTAAATTAAAAGCAAATTTAAATTATGAATCAGTAATAATATCACTTTTGTAATTTGAGTTCAAGTATAAAACATATCTTGTTTCATCTGTGAATGAGACATCCAGGCACAATGAAATAGTGACCACTGTGATAAACATTGACTTCAGTACAAAAAAACAAACTGTGTCAGTCAACACTTTTATACAAGTATTTTTATGTGATGTGTGTGTGGGTATGTTCATGCACACACACACGTATATAATATATATGTATGTATGTGTGTGTGTATATATATATATATATATATATATATATAAATAAAAGCTTTAAAATGGCATGAACCTGAAACAAAAGTAGGATATACCAGAATTCTTATGATGTTTTATATGTTTATCATTTACATTGTATAAAAACTATCTTTTTTCTATCTTCTTCTATCTTTTTGATAAATTTAAAAGACAGTACAGGGCACTTACCTAATTTTAAAAATAAATAAATAAATAAATTACTTTTCTGAAGAACAAAAATGAGAAATCCTGGAAACTGCTGATCACATCTACAGTTGAAAAATTAATGGTTTATGCAAATGTGAGATGAAGGGGTACACTTCAGTTCTCAATCAGCTTGAATACCTTCAAAAAATTCGATACAACTCACCAAGTATTAAGTATTTATTTTTTTACATTTATTTATAACTAATTGTGGTTTCTTTGAAGTATAAGCATAGCTCACCAAGCTTTCATAATTTGCCATCTTGTAATGATCACATGGGAACCACACATAAAAATTTTTAATATCACTTCTTTCTGAACAAGTTCTAACTAATGGTAGTTAACAGTTCAACAACAAACTCATCCAACCAGTCCCTTTCTCACTCTCTATCTACTTTCTTTATTCTATCTACCTGCACTTTCTAGACCATCCTTCCTCACTCAGTGGTCCATTAAGTTTAACTTTTTTTTTTGGGGGGGGGGGGCTCTTTTATTATTTTTTTTAATTTTACTCTCGTCTCCATAATGCATAGCACTAATTGAAAAGAGAGTTCTTTTCCTTGTAAAGTTGTTTCTGCCTGGTCTCTAATGAGAACCAGTTGTTGAAATGGCTGTCAGAATAAAGAAACCTTCAAAAGAAGCAATAAAAGTAAATATATGAACTCTTGAACGCAGTTTGTCTTTTTAAATATTGCAATACTACAGCAAGCTTCATCAAAAATACTGAAAGCTGTTGTTATCATAAGCTGTCTGATCAATTTCAAAATGCTTTAAATTCAAATGTTTGCTGTGAATTTAATTATTTTTATCAGAACAAATGATTTGAAAGTTGAAGCACATAATCTGAGAGAAAATATTATTACTATTAAAATATTAAAGAATTTCTGAGTGAAGCAAAAAAGAAAGACAAAAGAGTGAGGATGACGAGTCTAGTGAGCAGAGTCAGAAAACGGTGATTCCAAGTGATGAGAAATTGTGAGTGGAATGAGATAGAAAGAGAGAGCAGTAGCATGTTATGGATGAGCCTAAGAGATTAGTTTGGTTAAGAAAGACAAGTGAAATTGCTTACCAAATTTCCTATCATATAGGCAATATGATAGGGAATTTGGTCGAGAAATCTCCAGTTTTGTGTTTGAGCTAGTCATTATCTTTGTCAGATCCTTTCTTCGGTGAAATTAAATGGTGAACAGCACTCATTATATTTGATTTATGGAGTCACCTGCCATTTCAGATAAAACTGATTGGCTGTCAGACAGGTATCAGTAGGTTCTATATGGAGGAGTGGTATTCAATAAGAGGAAGATTACTAGTGGAGTGCCACAGGGATCTGTTTTGGGACCATTATTGTTTAATTTTTACGTTAATAACATTGAGACCAGCTTAACTGGAGACGTGCAGCTGTTTGTAGATGATACAAAGTTGGGAAGGGCTATGAGAAGTAGAGCAGACATTGTGACCTTGCATGAGGATCTGAATAGACTATGTGAGGAAGCAAATAATTGGAGCTGTCAGTTTAATGTTGCAAAGTGAAAGAGCTTAAAATTTGGTAAGCAAGGTGAGGATGCAGAGTATACAGTTAATGAATAAATTCTGAAGGATGTGGAGGAGATGAGAGATCTGGGAGTGATGGTGGACAGACTCTTGAATCTAAACCTTTAGGGATGTTCTTGCCATCCCTAAAGTATGGGAAATTGTCATACAAAATTGTTTAAAAATAACTTAACTGTAATGTAATTTTAATTTAATTTAATTCAATTTAATCTAATTTAAGTTCAGGCCGCAACGTGCCACTGCACGCAATTTGGATTCCATTGTACGTACGCACCCTATACTTTGTGTCATTCCTAGTATTGTTTTATTGTACTGATGATGTCCTAAGATACCTAGGACTAAATATTTACGTAATAAAAAACCTACTACTGTGGTTTATGTGTGTTAATTTAGTCATGAATTCTCCACAGGTTTCTCTATATAATCAAATTTTAATATTGTTTCCCTGATAATGTCTCAGTAGGGCTTCAGCACTTTCTTGATATAAGTGTTCATATTTATATGAAGATCTGTCTAGGAGTTTTGTCTTTTCCCAGTGGATCTTGTGGTTTGGATTTTCAACTCCGTATTGAGCGAGGCCTGATTTTTGTGGTTTGATGAGGTGGATATGGTCTTGATGTTCCAAAATGCATTTAAAAACTGATCTGCCTGTCTGTCCATAATAAGAGAGTTTATAGGAGCATGGAACCTCGTATACACCAGGTAGTAGCATAGGTGAAAGTTTGTCTTTGGGCGAAGGTAACAGGAAATAGCAAAAATAATTTTCGATGCCAAACCTTCAGTCTTAAACATTCTGCCTTCAGAATTGAAGGCTCTTACTTCCTTAAAATATAATAAAAACATAATCATCACCAGAGCCGACAAAGGAAATACCACAGTGGTGCTTGATACTGTTTCATATGACCAAAAAATGAATCTATTACTCCAAGACCGAAATACTTATGCAAAACTTGACTATGATCCCACAAAAAGACAGCTGAAGAAACTGAACAAGTTACTCGATGAAACAAAGTCTTTAGATGAAGAAACTTCAAAAAACCTCAAGACATATCATGCTAGACCTCTGAGAATATACGGTTTACCCAAACTTCACAAGAACAATGTCCCACTCAGCCCTATCGTTGATTCAATTAGCAGCCCAACTTACAAGTTATCAAAATTCTTATCCAACCTTCTCCGTCCCCACATAGGCTATTCATCCTCTTCAATAAAAAATTCCACAGAATTTCATGCCAAAATAAAAGACTTTCAACTGCTGAAAACAGACATGCTAATTCTTTCTTTTAAGCTTACACGGTGATCTGAATGCATTTTTGAAAATTATGGAGACAACTACCGTGTTTGAATAAAAACTTTAGTTTAATATAACTAAAATCTACATTCGACGTTTCGACCTTTATATCAAGGTCATCTTCTGGAGCATACAACTATACACAGAAAACAAGCTACACTACAATCAAACTGGTTTGTTAAAGACACTGACAAAAAAACATATATATATATATATATATATATATATATATGTTAAGAATACCAAGCAATTTTTAAACCTCGTTTTACTCCATTTCCCAAGTAAACAAACAGACAAATAAGTCAAGTTTGCGCCTGCAAGTGATGCAAGTCTAGCTGATCCTACAGGTAGTGCAAGACCAAGGCAACTCGTGGTAAAGGTGGCATAAGCTCTGATCACTAATCTTTATATTTACCCTTAATGCCAAAACACATCTCCAAGAAGGAGATGCATGATGTTTTGTATTAAAGGCAAGAGGCCACTACCCAGACCGGTTTCGACCTTTATTGAGGTCTCATCAGTGGGAGCTAGGCTAGAAATACCAAGATTTAGTAATACAGAGCTCATAAGTATTTTACCAGAACAAGTTGCCATAAGATGTTTTAACCTTATTAAATAAAAATCTCTGGAGGAGATATAAATGTAGAAAGTATTTTACCTTGGGTATAATAAATGTTAAGAATACCAAGCAATTTTTAAACCTGGTTTTACTCCATTTCCCAAGTAAACAAACAGACAAATAAGTCAAGTTTGCACCTGCAAGTGATGCAAGTCAATGCCACCTTTACCACGAGTTGCCTTGGTCTTGCACTACCTGTAGGATCAGCTAGACTTGCATCACTTGCAGGCGCAAACTTGACTTATTTGTCTGTTTGTTTACTTGGGAAATGGAGTAAAACCAGGTTTAAAAATTGCTTGGTATTCTTAACATTTATTATACCCAAGGTAAAATACTTTTTACATATATATATATATATGTTTTTTTTTTTGTCACCAGAGGTCAGGCCAACAATTGTTGTAGCGGTTGGTCAGTGTCTTTAACAAACCAGTTCAATTGTACTGTAGCTTGTTTTCTGTGTATAGTTGTATGCTCCAGAAGATAACCTTCACATAAAGGTCTAAACGTCGAATGTAGATTTTAGTTATATTAAACTAAAGTTTTTATTCAAACACGGTAGTTGTCTCCATAATTTTCAAAAATGCAGACATGCTAATTAGCTTTGACATCATTTCGCTCTTCACCAATATCCCCCATAAAGAAACTGTAGACCTGTTAAATCAAAAATTTCCATCAGATATTGTTGAACTTTTCAAATTTGTGATCACTTCCGGTTACTTCACATGGAAAGGAAAAATCTACAAGCAAGAGGAGGGAAGAACAATGGGGTCCCCCTTGTCACCCAACTTGGCAGACCTGTTTATAGAACATCTTGAAGAAAAAATTCTTGCATTTAAACCCAAACCAAAACTCTGGCTTCGATATGTCGATGATATCTTTGCAGTCTGGAGTCATTCCAAACAAGAGCTACTTCAGTTTTTAGAAAAAATCAACCTTCTTCATCCATGCATCAAATTTACATTAGATAAAGAATCCCCACAGGGCATCCCCTTTCTGGATTTACACATCCAAAGAAAAGAAGATGGTTCCATTTCCACCTCTGTCTATCTCAAGCCGACATTTTCAGGTCGCTACATTCACCATACTTCTGCTCACCATCCCTCTCAAAAATTTGGCATCATTAAATCATTGGTAACCAGAGCACACAGATTTTGCTCTTGAAGTTGAAAGTTTATTTTTCACTTGGTCAGACTATAATAAATTTAGTTTAATCCTTTATCCAAGTGTGTGCAAACAAAGTTTGCGCCTGAAAGTATCTTCAGGACTGGGGTAAAGTGGTACAACACTGGACGACTCCTTGCAAAGGTGGAGCAAGCGACTAACACTCCTATCTCGGTATCTCCCATAATGCACAACACATCTTGCGGATATGTATAATGTTATGCATTAAGGGAAGGGCCACTACCCAGACTAGTTTCGACCTTTATTGAGGTCTCTTCAGTGGAAGCCAGGCCCAAGTGGAGATACCAAGGCAGAAGCATTAGCAAGGTCATCTCCTCCTATAGGAGCTGCCAAACAGTGTGCCATCTTTTTATTAAATTACTCTGGATTTAGAGAAAGATGTTGAAAGTTTATTTTCACTTGGTCAGACTATAATAAATTTAGTTTAATCCTTTATCCAAGTGTGTGCAAACAAAGTTTGTGCCTGAAAGTATCTTCAGGACTGGGGTAAAGTGTTGTACCACTTTACCCCAGTCCTGAAGATACTTTCAGGTGCAAACTTTGTTTGCACACACTTGGATAAAGGATTAAACTAAATTTATTACAGATTTTGCTCCTCCGAGGATTCTCTAAAACAAGAATTGGAAATAATCAAAAACACAGCCACTCTAAATGGATACAATCTCAAAACAACTCAAAAAATCACCAGCAACTTCTCTACACACATCAACCTAGACAAGAACAAGCCCATAGGATTCTCATACCTTATATCAAAGGCATCTCTGAATGGCTCTTGAAAATTATGAAGAAATACAATCTTACTGCCACCTACAAACCCATCAACCAGGTCCACAACCTGTTACCTTCGCCCAAAGACAAACTTTCACCTATGCTACTACCTGGTGTATACGAGGTTCCTTGCTCCTGTAAATTCTCCTATTATGGACAGACAAGCAGATCAGTTGTTAAATGCATTTGAGAACATCAAGACCATATCCGCCTCATCAAACAGCAAAAATCAGGCCTCGCTCAACACGGAGTTGAAAACTCAAACCACAAGATCCACTGGGAAAAGACAAAACTCCTACACAGATCTTCGTATAAATATGAATGCTTATATAAAGAAAGTGCTGAAGCCCTACTTCACAGACCAAATCTAAACCGCAATGATGTTCTTGTCATCCCTAAAGTATGGGAAATTGTCATACAGAATTGTGTAAAAATAACTTAACTGTAATTTAATTTAATTTAATTAATTTAATTCAATTTAATGTAATTTAAGTTCAGGCTGCAACGTGCCACTGCATGCAATTTGGATTCCATTGTATGTATGCACCCTATCCTTTGTGTCATTCCTAGTATTGTTCTACTGTACTGATGATGTCCTAGGATACCTAGGATGAAATATTTACGTAATAAAAAACCTACTACTGTGGTTCACTTGTGTTAATTTAGTCAATATTAAAATTGCAAATACAAAATTGCACAAAGCAAGTAGAAAAGATCAGACTGAAAGGCTGTTCTTTTCTAAAGTTCTATGAGGGATGCCCTCTATGGATGCTGTTGGCTAGCTTTAGCTGTTAGGCAGAATGCCTAAGAATTAAAGTTTCCCAAATCTTGGGTAGTTGAATACAACCATATTTATTAAGATTAGGTTGTTTTTTTAAGTCTGCTGCTGATTTAAAAAAAAAAATTTTCAAATTTGAATTTGTTGTGATGAAGCATAATAGTTTTCTTCTTTTTTGATTCTGTGCAAGGTATCCAAGGCATGGTCATTTATACCTTACTGACTGATAAATCCATATAAAGAGAAAGAAAATATTTATCTTGCTGATCCAAAAGCCTCTGGATTTGTTGGTATCATATTTGGTCCTATGTACTATCTAGCATACAACCTGCCAAATCATTTTACTGCTGCACTCTTAAATGGGGAATGTCTTAATCCCATGAGCAACAGGCATGTCTTTGAAAGATATCATCTGCACTGTATGTCAGAAGACAGGAAAAGAGAATCCTGAGTGCTTGCACTGGAGACCAAAGATTGTGGCAAGCCACTTTAGGATGGTAGTTTGCTGCTGCCTAGTTTCATGTAGAGGTCTAGTTGGCATTACCTCCAGCTAGGGAAGGGATGATTTTGCAGTGGTCATACTCACTGGATATACACCAGAATCTCATTTATGGAAACAGGCTACACAACTCTGAGAAGCTAATATTACACATAGACTTTCCTTTAGTCTGAAAATTGTAGTCCATAGCCTTATTTGCAGATGAGTTAGTTCTAATATGGAGGTGATGAGGATTTTCCTCCTAAAACCTGAGTTTTTAACCCTGTAAAACAGACAAACACTAAAGAACATGTAATTATTAAACAAAATATAATCACAAATATCCAGGATTTTTTAATATCATATAGACTTTGAAAGAGCAGGGTATTAAGAGTAACATAAAAAGATTTTATTCTGTCTGATTATCTGAAAGCTGTAATATAATTTAATTGCACTAGTGGATATCTGTATTGTGTAATTATTATTATTTTTTTTTTTTCCAGATATGGTGGCTTTACATTTGGCTTTAAGAATCCAACATCCCATTTGAATTTTACCATGATACATTATCTTATTCAAAAAGTAGTAGGCAAATGGTTATCTTCAGACCAGCTCTCTGGAGTTCATGGAATTTTGATCTCACTAGAAAAAAATTTGCATAACTTGAAAGTATTTGACAATGTAAAGGTATGCATCAATGTTATGATATTTGTAAACATTGTTTTTTAAATGAGAATAGTTTGCTGCTAATAGTGAATTGTATAGTAGAGATTTTTTGACATCTTATTAGTAGGAAACTTTAATGGCAGCATTATGAAAAATAGCTCCATAAATGCATATATATCTGTAAATTCTTTCAGAATGCTGAAAATATAATCTATAGATCACTCAGACTCTGATTATGGATTTTCTGAGTAATTCGTATTAACCAAAATACAGATCTAATGCCTTGTTATAGTTGATCAACTATAGAAAGTGATATGGTGATCAAGGATATAGTGATGAGGGTTGCTATGTAGATGGCTACTCTGTTTTGTTCTGCTTGTGAAAATAGTTTACGAAAACTATTTACAAAAATTTGACTTAAAAAATTGTAGATATCAACATTAAATTACATGTAACACATTTAATAACACAGTCTAATTTCTGTAGGTTTTTTTTTTTTAATTTCAAATAAAAAGATAATGCACTTATGTTTTTAGATATCGTATAATATCCTGATAGTACTTTTGTTTGAAAAGATATAGATTCAGATCTCATCTAGAATGCAAGAAACATTCATAAAGCTTCAAGTGAAGATGATTAAATTGCCACATATAGAGGCAGTAAGGTTTTTCATTCCGGAAACTTGAACTCCCTACCCCTCCACCAGTGCAAATAAAAAAAAACTTATTAGAGAACATAATGTACAAGCTTTGACAGATATAGCAGACTACATTTAGCTTCACCTAGCTATTCCAGTCCTACCTTCCTAGTAGTCTAGCCTGTTTTATATGTGGGATTCTGTCAGCCTTGGCTCATATTCATGTTGTAAAAGCATATCTGCTTTGTTCTTACATACAGTCCTTCTATGGTATGCTAAACACCTGCCAAGACTGGGAACTTAGGAACCCCTCCCTGCTTCTGCATTTGAAGGTTTGGCACAAATTGGTTCTTCAGTCAACTGCTAAATAGTACATGGCAGTGAGCATGATGAGAATGCATCTCACAGTTTCACATTAGCTAGCAAATAATCCTGTTTTTCCACTTCTGTCAGAGCATAACTAGGGATTTTATACATAGATCTATGCATTTACACTGTCAAAGACATCAATATACATGTGACTGGATACCTTGTGTGTTTATGTGTGTGTGGTGGAGGGGAGAGAGAGAGAGAGAGAGAGAGACATGTTTACAAGTCATGCAACCCATCACTGAATATTATTATTATTGCACGGGTACCTAAATGGAATCCATGGGCTCATCACTGGAGCAGTCCACACAATCTGTCAGACCTCTCCTTGAACCCATTAACAGCAAAAGCACTAACATCTGACTCTGGCAACCCATTCCATTCATTCACAACTCTCCAAGCAAAAAATCTGATCCTATTAACCACACTTTTACTCAACTTTGGGATGACCTTTTTTTCTGTGCCCTCTAGCCAAGTGCTGAGAGAATTCTTCCACATCAATCCTATAAAACCTTTTAAATAACTTAAATGTTTCTATCATATCCCCCTCTTTTTAACCTATCAACCAACTTCTCCAGTGCACACACCCTCAATATATTCTCATATGGAATGTTCCATAAACCACTCACCATCTTGGTTGCTCGTTTCTAAATTTCCACCTCTTCCTCATCCCAGGAAACCAATGAGACCAGACCTGAGTACTAATCTAGATGTGGATGTATCAAAGAGGAATAACAACTTCCTGATCTCTACTTATTAGTGTGTTCTTCAACAGCCAAGTAATCTTGTGAGCTAATCTAGCTACCTCAGCAATATGTCCTCTAAATAGCAACTATCTGTCCACCACTTCCCCTAAGTTCCTAGCTTCATCTATTTCCTAGAATATAGTTCCACAATGTGGTACACAGTTTGTAATCAATTTATCCCAAAATGTATAACTTTTACATTTCTCCAAATTAAACTGATACCCATTATCTTCTACCCATACTGGCAGCCTATTTAAATCATCCTGCAAGCTCTCCACAACATCTTGATTAACTATTATTCTATCTAATTTTACATCATTAGCAAACAAGTGAATATTTCCTTTCAGGTTATTTCCTATATCATTTAGTACAAATTAAGCAGTAGTGGTCCTAGCACTTAACCTTGTGGCACACAACCAGTCACCAGCTTTCACCTGAATTTTGCTCCTTCATATTTGGAGGAGCAAAAGGACCTCCAGATGAGTCTTTGACTCCATGAGGTCTTGGGGTAATAATAATAATATACACTTTTTGATATCTATCCAGCAGCCACCCCTCTTATCCACATAATTAATGTCAAATCCCTTCCCATTTGTTCTAATTTGTGTTACCAAGTTCCATGTGGTATTTAGTCAAATGTCTTTGCAAAATTCAGCAGAATCATTGTGTATCCATTTCCCTTATTCAACTCAGCTATCATTCTATCATAAAAAGTTAGTAAATTACTAAAGAGTGACTGACCCTTCTTAAAGCCATGTTGCCCATCGTAGAGTATCATATTGTTACCCACCTATTCTTGAATTCTCTTTATGACTAATTTTTCCAGTATTTTTACCAGCATTCCTGAGCTACCAATTGGTCTATAATTTGCTACTGCAGTCTTAGAACCTCCCTTATGCAAGAGAATTATTTTGCCCTCTCCCTTGGAACTCCACCAGAGCTGAGACTTAAATTAAAGAGCCTAGTCAAAGGCATTGCCACTTCCCTTGCACATTCTCACAGAACCCCTAGCTGATATCCTAACTAATCTGAGAGCTGCATATACTAGGAGATTCTGCAATATCCTAAGAACCTCCAGTTCATCCACTTCTGTTTCCACATCAATGTCTGTCACATATCTTACAGCAGTAACCTTACTTGGATGATATATCCTTGCAAAGTGGTCACTCAGTAACTCAACTATTTTATCTGCTTCTGTTGCCTCATGATCATCATCATCACTCGTTAATGTTAATCTTCCATAGTCATTCTTCCTCTTACTTTCCACATAATGAAATAATTCTTTGGGATTTCCTTTGGTCTGCTTGGTGCGATTCTTCTCATAATCTGATCTTGTCTTCCTTTCCATGCTGGTTACTTTTCTTGCCTGGGCCTTGTACTGTTCATGAATTTGCTGGTCACTTTTCTCCTTATATACCCTCCATAGCATCTTCTTTTTCTTCTTCTGCAGCTCATGCTTAATGATAATAGTCATTCATCTAACTTCTACCTGATTAAACCTCCTTACCTTAGATATACAGTTTACTATTGCTTCCTCTAGGTGATGCTTAACTATCTCTCATTCTGTTAACATCCTTCCCTTGCAGTCTTTTATACAATGGCACAAATTTAAGCTTCCTCCTAAGCTTGTCATAATCACCTACCTTGTAGGTCCACATATATCCGTTCTTGAAAGAACACACACACACATTCGATTGTCCTCTCAGTATTTTAAAAAAATATTAGGGTAGAAGATCATCAATGCCCTTCTTCATTGCCATCCAGAACTCACCAATTAAATAATTATGCATTCTTTCATTTTCACCCTTTCCCTTTTCCAGCAGATCTCTCAGGCAGCTTGATAAGGCTTTTGGAGAAAATCTTGTGGTTACCCTTGATATTTCCAGGGTATTTTTCATAGATGCATATATACCAATCTATCATCATACGATGTACTTCCTAATCTTTATAATTGTTTTGTGAATTTCCTCTCTGATCATTCAGTACATATTATGGTAAAGAGGAAAATACAGAATCCTGAGTACTGTAGATTCCTCTTCATCATAATTAAACCAGGAAAAGATTAGTTCAATTGCAATTAGACAGCCCTCAGTGCTATAAAGAAACAAAGCAAATGAAATGGTTTCATTAATTGAGTCTGTTTACCCAAAAATTGTTGGAATAAGTGAGATATGGTTGGATGAGGACGGCATCCTGGCTGGAATAGAGATAGAAGGGTTGGATGTGTTTCATGAGGACAGAAAGGGTAAAGAGAGAGGGGGAGTGCTATTGATGATAGATTATAAAGAAACAAAGCAAATGAAATGGTTTCATTAATTGAGTCTGTTCACCCAAAAATTGTTGGAATAAGTGAGACATGGTTGGATGAGGACGGCATCCTGGCTGGAATAGAGATAGAAGGGTTGGATGTGTTTCATGAGGACAGAAAGGGTAAAGAGAGAGGGGGAGTGCTATTGATGATAGAGATGCACGAGGGAAATAGTGCCAGTGGTTTTGAGGCAGTATGGTATGAGATGGAGGTGAATAGAATGAAATACTTAGTTGGATGTTGTTATAGATCTCGTAATGTGGATTGTAGTGACTAGGAAATGCATAATAAAATTAGTCAAGCAAATAAAAAAGGGCGATTATTATGTGTGCTTTTAACTAGCAGTACAGACTGGGATGATAAGATAGCAACTGGAAGAAAAGAAAATGGTTTCTTGAGTTTTTTGAGGGACAACCACCTCAGACAGTATGTAATAGAGAGCACACGAGGATTGAGGGTATTGGATTTGATCCTCTCATCAGAGGATGTAATTATAAATGAGGTGTCAAATCACCCTCCAGTTGGTGAGAGTGACCATGAAGTGATTACCTTGATGGTTGCCAGCAGTGTGAGGACCTCTGTGAGAAATGGGTATATGTGGAACTACAAGGGTGGTAATTATGAAGAGCTCAGGAGACAGATTGCAGGTGTAGCATGGAACAAGGAGTTAGCTGAAAAACAGATCAATGCAGCTTGGGGGATTTTGAAAAACTATCCAGTAGAAGCAAGTCTAAATGTATTCCAATGGTCATGAGGTTAAATAAGGTAGGTGTGAAATGGATGAATGAAGAGATTAAGCATGTGAAACAAAAAAAAAAGGCATTATGGAAGTAGCATAAGAGAAGTGGTAATAACCAATTCAATGTGGATTACAAAGACCAGGCAAGGATGGTGACTTGGTTGGTAAGGGTAGCAAAAGTGAAGTATGAGCAGCAGCTAGCTAATTAAGCCAAAAAGAATCCTAGAGAGTTCTTTTGATATGTAGCCAGCAAAAAAAAAAAAAAAAAAAAAGAAAGATGACTTTGATTGAAGAAAATGGTATAAGGACAACTACTGTGGAAGATATAGTGAAGATACTTAATGAGCAGTTCATAAAGGTCTTTCATTCTTTTGAATGTGGCATTGTGGAGAGATTAAGAGCAGTTGATGATGGGGAGGAGAGACTGACTGTAAGTGAGCAACAGGTGTACGGGAAATTGAGCAAACTTAATGTTAATAAGGCTGTCGGGTGAAAGGAGGGCAAGATTGTGCCACTTCATGAGGGAGGTGTAGAACTCAGGCAACAAATTATAGGCCAATCTGTGTGTCAGGTGTTGTGGTTAAGTTGTTGGAGAAGCTGGTGAGAACTAGGATCCAGAAGTGGGTTGACAACAATGGAATTATCTTTGATGGTCAGCATGGATTTACTAAAGGGAGGTCATGTTTTAGTAATCTACTTACTTATTGGAATAAGATGACAGCTTCCTTGGACAGAGGAGAGGGATACACAGTAGTATACTAAGATTTTGCAAAAGCTTTTGATATATTACTGCAAGATAAGTTGATAGTCAAAGCAGATGGGGTTAGATATTAGATTAGTACATTGGATCGGAGACTGGCTATCTAATAGGTATTAGCAAGTTGTGTATGGGGGGGGGGAATATCCAGGAACAGAAAAGTCACTAATGGTGTGTTTGCCTCAGGGGTCTATTTTAGGGCCATTGCTGTTTAACTTGTATGTTAATGATATTGGCAAAGGGCACAGAAATGGGGATGCGAGTTTAATGTTGCAAAATGTAAGGTTTTAAAATTTGGGAAACAAATATGGGATGTAGAATTTATGCTTGGTGTGGATATATTGTTGGAGGTTTGAGGAAATAAGAGGTCTTGGGGGTGATAGTGGATAAGGATCTGAAATTTAGGGAACACGTTGCCAAAATCATGAGGATAACACAAAGAATTCTGGGAATGATCTGGAGGACACTGATTTGTAGAAGTAAGGAGATTCTTGTTCTATTGTATAAGGCTTTGATTAGGCTCATATGGACTTCTGTGCACAGATTTGGTCACTTGATTTTCAAAAGGATGAAGAGATGTTGGAAAGGATCCAGAGATAACTTACTAAGGGAGTTTCTGATCTCTGGAATGTCGAATATGAGGAAAGGTTGAGAAGATGCAATTTACATAGTCTAGTGGAGGAGGAAGAGGGATGATATGATGGAGACCTACAAGTTAGTAAGGAGTTGTTATAGGATCAATGTTGGAGAGGTTTTACATCAAAACTGTGGGAGATCATGGGAGTACCAGAGGACATACCTGGAAGCTGTATAAGGAGAGTATGAGCAGTGGAGTGAGAAGCAGGTTTTTTGCATGCAGAGTTGTGAATGATTGGAATGCCTTACCTGAGAGTGTTATGTCTGCAGAAAATTTGAGTGTGTTAAAGGCATGGTATGATGAGCTGTGTGTATGACAAAAGGATCTCCTAGATGAGTCTTTGACTCCATGGGGTCTTGGGGTAATAATAATAATATTATGCTGGAGTACCCAATGCTGTCTAATTGTAGCAGTCTTTTCCTGCTCTACATAGATGACATTCTGTCTCTCTCTCTAACCTTTGATCCTGTTCATTGTTTTGCCGATATGACAGTAATAGTACACTCCGAATATTCCTCTTCTTTCCCAGGACACTAATTGTCATCTTATACTACATGAATCTAAAATCTGCTGATCTTTACATATATTTTCACATTTAGAGTTGGATCATAAACCTCTCTCAAGCACTTGCTTCCATCCATAAAAGAGCAACCCAATGATCCTCTCTCTCTCTCTCTCTCTCTCTCTCTCGCAAACTGTGCTCAATTATTTTTTCACATATATATTTTTCTATTGAACTGGCTATCATTATTCATCCTCCTTCCTCTAAGAGTATAAAAGTACAAGCAACTGATAGTCATGTCATCCATTCACAGCTCAGTTTTGAATCAAGCTTACCAAACCAACTTCCCATGCTCATCATCTGCTGTCTCTGTTCTCTGAAACAGCCTTCTTTGCTCTGTTTTTCCAAAGGACTGCAACTTCAGCTCTTTGCGAAAGACATCACAAGCTTTTCATTCCTTCTAAGTTTTATCTCATTACTGGTTTGAAAACTTGGTCTGTTCAATGTACAGTATTCTTTTCCATGTAGAACTGCACTATTCTGAATATTTTATTTGCCAAAACTATAGGAGAGTCAAGAAATTTATGCTTATGTATTTTCCATTTTTATTGAGCTCTTTGTGAATTTTAGGTTTAATGTGTTTGAGATTATTTGTTATGTATGAAACAACAAGCTGATGTTTCTTAATTACTCAGAATTTTTGATTGTAAGCTATTTAATTTTAAACTAGTAGAAATAAATATAAACTTTTAAATGCCTCTTTCTCTTTTATTTCCTTTAGAATCTTGGTGGGTACAACCACGATATTCCTTGGGTTATATGATAGTGACATATAAATTACTTGAAGGCTTTCATAGGACTGATACTGAGAAAATTTTTCAGCACAGGTCTGGTGTAGAGAGAACTAGGAGATCATCCCTGGAAATCATCCCCGGGTTTTCAGAAGGATGATGAGATGTTGGAAAGGGTCCAAAGGAGACTGACTAAGGTAGTTTCTGATCTCTGGAATGTCGAGTATGAGGAAAGATTGAGAAGATGTAATTTGCAGAGTCTGGTGGACAGGAGGAAGAGGGGAAGATATGATAGAGACCTACAAGTTGGTAAGGGGTTGTTATAGGATCAATGTTGGAGAAGTTTTACAGAGAATAGTGGGAGATCAGGGAAGAACCAGAGGTCATCCCTGGAAACTGTATAAAGAGGATGTGAGTAGGGGAGTGAGAGGTAGATTTTTTTTGTGCAGAGTTGTGAATGATTGGAATGCCTTACCTGAGAATGTGGTGTCTGCAAAAAGTTTGAATGTGTTTAAAACACGGTATGATGAGCTGTGAGTGTGATAAAGGGACCTCCCGGATGAGTCTTTGACTCCATGAGATCTTGAGATGGTAATAATAATAATAATTGAGCAAGGGTATAGTTAGCAAGGATGTGATTAGATTTTATGCTTGGAAAGTAGTGAATGAGTGGAATTTGTTGCCAAGGTCTGTTGTGGGTACTGTGTCAGTGAATGAGTTTCAAGTGAAATACAACAGATATTGTGTACTTGGCATAATGTTTAGGGCCTTCCTCAATGAGTAGGTGGGCTCAATTAAGTTGCCCATATAATAATAATATTCAGCAATGTGCTAATGCCTTTTAGCATCTCTGATGGCATATTATTGTCAGAAATAGTGTGAATTATATGATCAATTTTCTATAAACCTAAGTTTCCAGGAGAAAAGTTTATTACTTGCTCATGCCAGAGATCTCCTAACTCGATAACCACCAAAGAAGGGCTTAGAAAATTTCTCTAGTCAGCATCTGGAATCAAACTTATAACTTTTCTTTGAGTGGCCAAGTAATAGGAATGCAAATGCCATTTCCACAGAGCTACATAGTAATGAAGCATAGTTTCATATGAGTGTATCTAAATAATAATAATAATAATATATTATTATTATTAATAACACCAAACCCCCATGGAGTTAAAAGACTCATTGCTAGAGGTACATGCCATTACACACAAAACTTATCAAACTGTGCTTTTAACCCATTCGGTATGTCTGCATTCACCACACTGTCAGGCAATGCATTCCACTCACCATCCATCGTCCATGAGAAGAACCTGTTCCTTATGTCTTTGCTTAGACCCTTTTCAACATCTTAATCATATCCCCATGAATTCTTTGAATTCCTAAGGTCCTAAACATAGAAACTCATTAAAAAATAGAAAGCCATTATTATGAAGAGGCTGTTTCATGAAAATGGAATTTTAAACTTCTGGGGTCCAGATGATTCTTAAACATAGAGACCTCTTAAAAGATAGGGAACAGTTATTGTTGCAAATACTATACTTACTCCATACTTTGCATGCTTAGTAAGTAAATGAATTAACATAAATTAAACTTATTAAAATTTTTCTTTTATCTGCAATGGGAGAATTCAACTGAAGGTGAGTTAGCCAATCTCATACAGAGGAAGCAGGATTTTTTATTCCGGAAACTCAGGTTTTTCATCCTGAAAATACTGTTATTGGTGATGATGGGTGGTACATGACAGTAGTATTATAATGGGAGAATTAAGTAGTAGTAGTAGTGGAGAGGGTGAGATGTATTTAGCAAAGTAGAGTAGAGTAGAGTGCCCTCCTGCGATGAGTCCTTGGACTCCCTGGAGGTGTCACGTAGTAATAATAATAACCAGAATTTTGCAACACCCTTGTAAGCCACTGTCTAGAATATGAGGATTATATCTGTAAAGTTTGGTGATAGGATTAGCTGGCCTATTATTACCAAAATTATGCTTATGGTAATCAAAGTTGCTTATCTATAATAAGCCATTATGTCTGGTTAGATAAAAGTTATGGCAAGTAACTTTAGTAAGGAACCTGAATGCATGACTTCCATTTTGACATTGCAAGTTTCCTGTTTTTGTTCAAAATCACTTTTCAATGTATTAATAATTTGCTTGCAACTATTTATTATTATTATCATCATCATCAGATCTCCCCAGAGTCTAAAGACTCATGGTTAGAGGTTGCACTACCCTCTTCCACACACACACACACACACACACACACACAGCTCATCATACTACGCTTTAAATTCATTCACCTTCTCTGAATCCACCACACTTTCAGGAAGTACATTCCAATCACCCAAAACTGCCCTTGCAACAGTCCTATTCTTCACCCCTGCTCACATACCAGAGAGAAATTTGAAAGGATTCAGAGATAATTGGCTAAGGTTGTTTCTGGTCTCTGGAATGCTGAATATAAAGAAAGTTGAGAAAGTACAATTTGCAGTCTATTAAATGGGAGAAGGAGATACATAAGTTGATGAGCAATTATTACCAGATTGATGTGGAAGAGATATTTTAATAGAATGGGAGAAACAGAAGGAAAACAAGAGAATATTCCTGGAAACTATTCTCTTTATAAAGTTTCTTCTCTTTATATTCTCTTTATATTGTTTCCAGGAATATTCTCTTGTTTTCCCTCTGTTTCTCCCATTCTATTAAAATATCTCTTCCACATCAATCTGATAATAATTGCTCATCAACTTATGTATCTCCTTCTCCCATTTAATAGACTGCAAATTGTACTTTCTCAACATTCTTTATATTCAGCATTCCAGAGACCAGAAACCACCTTAGCCAATTATCTCTGAACCATTTCAAATTTCTTCCTATCCTTTAGAAAAACAAGGTGATCAGATCTCTACACCACAATCCATATGACACCTGATTAGGGCTCATGCCATGATACCATAATCTCCTCACTTCTCAACATCAGTATTGTCTATATCATTGCTATAATCTGTTGCACTGTTCTCACTGTTTTAGGAATGCATCCTCTAAATTTTAGATCCTTATTCACCATCAACATCATCCATTTCCTGATATGTACCCACAAGTGATGTTCAGGTTATTATGACAGCACTACATGATTAAGTTTACATTATTATTAATCTTCTATCCATAATTTCCCTTCAAATTAGTGTATGACTTGGGAACACTCCAGTATTGTCATATCTAACATTTCATTCTTCTTAAGTCACTTCTGGCCAAATCAATACATCTAGACTCTGGTCTTCCTCGGGGCCTCTTTCCTGCCATCTTGACATCAAATTCAAGTCCTTTATTTCTAACCCAACTCTCAGCTCCATAACTTAAAACTGACTTGAACACCATCTTGTATACTGCTAGTTTGGTGTTTTGGCTAATTTCTCTCTTATTCCATATAAATTTATTCAGCTATCTACCCACCATACCAGCTTTGTCTATTTGCATATTTAAACTGCCATCTTCACTAAAACTGTGCCTAAATAGCTGAAATATTTTACTTGTTTTTTAGGATCTCCATTCAGAATGCAGTTTTCTGTGCTCCTGCCTATTTTTATAGTTTTGGTCTTTTTATTGCTAATTTTCATACCAAATTTGTTACAGGTGTTATTCAATTTAGTTAGAGAATCCTAGAGACTTGTGCTAGGTATGTTTAGGAGTAGTGCATCATATGCATAAAGCAAAGAGCTAAGTTTGACATCTCCAATTCTTATGTCAGGCTTAATGCCACTTTCTTTCATAATGTGATCCACATGAGTGGAGATGATGTGTATCCTGACCAATTCTAATATCAGGCCTAATGCCACTTTCTTTCATAATGTGATCCATATGGATGATGAATAACAGTGGAGATGATGCACATCCTTGTCTTACCAGTGTTTTTACATCAAACCATCTGCTGTATTTCCTTCAATTCTAACTGCTGACTCTTACAAATTAAATATAGACCGTGTATTATAATGTATAATGTTCCATTCACCCTTACAGTTGAAGCATTTTGAAAAACTTTTCCAGAATCAGGCACCTTGTCATTTGCTTTTTCCAGATCAACACAACTTAAATACATATCCTTGTTATATTCCTCAGATTTCTCAACTATTTGTCTTAAAGCAAAAATTTGATCCTGACAACCTCTATTTGGACTGAATTCACATTGTTCTTCACCCGGCTTGCCTTCCACGATTTTTCTTAGCCATTACAAAGGCCTTTGCAAATTCCATACATAACACTGTGTATGATTCTCTCTCTTGTCCAATGCATGTCACCTAGCACTGTAGTGCAATTGAAGAACAGCAGAACACTGCGCCCTTCAATTGGAAAAGACATGAGTTCGATTCTCGTCGTGACCAGGGGAATCCTTATATGGGCTTTTTCAATTGAAGGTGAGTTAGCTGATCTCATACAGCAGTAGCAGAGATTTTTACTCCCAGAAACTCTGGTTTTGAATCCTGCATATGGACAAATCGACCTTCAGAACACATGCAATTTTTAACGACCAAAAATACTGTTATTGGTGATGAGAGGAAGTAGTAGATACCATTGATGGTAGTAGTTTCATAGTTATTGTTATTATTATTATTATTATTCAGGCCTCCATGGAGTCAAAAAAACTCATCGTGGGAGGTCCTTCTTAGGAAACACAAAGTCTATCATACCACTCCTTGAACTCATTGACTGTTTCTTGCTCTAACCACTCTCTCAAGCAATGCATTCCACAGTTCAACCACCCTCCATGCAAAGAAACCACTTCTCACCCTCTTGCTCACAGCTTCCATTTGTAACTTCCAGGAATGGCCCCCCTTGTCATTCCACCTGCCATTCCACAAAGCGAAAGAACTCCCCATTGTCTACCCTGTAACTGCCTCTCAACAGTTTAAAATCCCTCAGTCAATCCTTGTAACTGACATTGTACAGTCCTAAAACTATCTTTGTTATCTGCCTCTGTACCCCTTCCACAGTGAATTTATCCCCTTCAAATCCTGGGGACCAAATTTGAGAACAATAGTCTAAGTGTGGTCTGATCAGGGTCTTATAATACAACGGAATGATAACACTTTTATCTCTGCAGGTCAGTGTCCTTCTCACTATTGCAACAATACTCTGGGTAACCTTCACCACCTTTGCAATACATCCCCTGAATTTCAGTTTTCTATCAATCATCATCCCCAGTTCTCTTGACTCCCTACTTCCTCCAGTATAGCTCATCAATCAAATATGCATTCTCCCATCGATGGATCTCAAACTTCAAGACCTTACATTTTGCTGCATTAAACCAATATACCCATTCATTTGCCCATCTGTCTAGTTTATTTAAATCCTCTTGCAGGGCTGCTGCATCTGCGCTGTTACTGATAACCCTTCCCAGCTTTACATCATCTGCAAACAACTGAATATCCTCTAGCAATCCATTGACAATGTCATTGATATAAAAGTTGAACAATACAGGTCCCAGTACTGAGCCCTGTGGAACCCCACTTGTAACCTTCTGCTTCCTTGATATTGCCCCACCATACACAACTCTCTGATACCTATCAGATAGCCATTCCTGAATCCATTTGACTAACCCGACATTTAAACCCATTTGCTGCAACTAAAATATAAGTTTATCATGTGGCACACTGTCAAATGGCTTTGCAAAATCCGAAAAAATGGCAGTGTACGCCTTTCCTACATCAACTGCTCTTGTCACTTTATTATAAAAGGCAATCATGTTACTAAAGCAAAAGAGTCCCTTAACAAATCTATGTTGATTCTGACAGATAACATTACCCTCATCAGCCCAACACTATATATAGTCCCTCACTAATTTCTCCAACACCTTAACAACTACTGATCACACAGAAACTGGCCTATAATTAGACACTTCAGTCTGCTACCACCCTTGTGCAGCAGCACTATCTTTCCTTCCTTCCATACCTTGGGTACCTTTCCCGCAGCCAGACTTTTATTGAAGAGCCAGGTCAACGGATCTGTCAGTTCTTTAGCACATTCTTTCAAAACCCATGGTGAAATACCATCCAGTCCCACAGCTTTACTAATATCCAGAGTACTCAGTATTTGGAACACACACACTCTCCTCTTGCACCTCTAAACCCTGAACCTGCCCTACCCCTCTAGTATTAAAACCTTCTTCTTCAGGATGAAATAATCCAATAAAGTGCTCATTGAACAACTCCACTATGTCCTCTGCATCAGTCACTCAATTGCCATTTTTATCCTGCAGTGATTCTTCCACAATCATTTCTCCTCCTACTGCCCACATAGCTAAAAAATTCCATAGGATTTTCTTTGGATCTTAGTGCCAATCTCTTCTCATATTCCAGTTTTGCCTTCCTCACCATACTGGTCACTCTCCGGGCCTGCGTCTTACATTCTTCATGTATCTGCCCTCCACCCCTCTCCTTATATCTCTTCCATAATCTATTTTTCAATTGCAGTTCCTGATTG
The DNA here is from genome assembly GCF_054136105.1 of Typopeltis vanoorti. Lineage (NCBI taxonomy): Eukaryota > Metazoa > Arthropoda > Arachnida > Uropygi > Thelyphonidae > Typopeltis > Typopeltis vanoorti. The sequence goes on from NC_143573.1 coordinate 21,946,558, forward strand.
ATATTGTTTGTCATCCACTTTATGCCAAATTGTGTCCCCTTCACAGCAACAATAGTAAGCTAAATACAGTTTACTATTGCTGCTAACAAATATTCCTTCACAATTTCCAAAGCACTAATGATATCCTGACCTTCCAATTCTGCCCTCCATGGAACTGCCCCTAGTTGATACCTAAGACTATTATAATCACCTGCCTTATAATTCCACATATGTTCCCTTTTCTTTGATACACCTGCATGACTATTCATCTTCAAAGTCAAAACTACATGGTCACTCTTTCTCTCTAACTGGTGGGAGAGATGTGATCGCACTTATTGTCATCTCTTCTGATGCTATGACTAAATCCAAAACTCTCGAACCTCTTGTTCTCTCTATTATATGTTGCCTACGACATTTGAGAATTAAGCAGTAGTGAGAAAGTGAGATGTATTTAGCAAAGTAGAGTGTCCTCCCATGATGAGTCCTTGGATTCCCTGGAGGTTTCACATAATAATAATACTTGCATTAATTTTACTAGGAGCACTCAGTAGGGAAATACTTCTGTAATTCTCACATTCAGATTTATTCCCTTTTTTTATAGATGGGTACTATGAAAGGTCTACTCCAATCATCTGGAATTCACCCATCTGTCCAGGCCCTCTGAATTATACAGTGTAGCCACTGCAAAACTTTTATACCTCTGTACTTAAGCATCTCTGGTCGAATATCATCTACTCCAGCTGTCTTTCCACGTTGCAAATTTTTGATGGCTTTTTCTTTCTCGAGTATAATATGTAATCCTCTTTACATTCCTCTCGAAAATGTTCTAATACAGTTCTGTCACTGCTTGGTGCATGTAACAGTCTTCCAAAATAATTACTCCAGACATCTGGAATATTATTATCGTCAGTTTTCATGTAACCTTTATCATCTTTGATTCCTTTTACAGTAATCTTTCCTCAATTTTTTAACGTCTTATTACTTCGAGAACATTTTGCCATCTTCCTGATATTTATTTTTTTTCTATACTGTTACCAAAGTCTTCTCATGGCATTTGTTTATCTACTTTTACATATAGATTAGTTCTTTTACATTTTGCTCTTTATTCGTTTAGGGTATCTGCCGACTTATTTGCTAAGAACTTTTTTGTATGCTTTCTTCTTTTCCAGGACTGCTTCTTCCAATTCCATAATCTCCTTCACCTTCTCTAAGATATTCCCACCAATTTATACTCTACATCCAGTCTTTGCTACCTGAATTTTAGAAGCCTTAACTTGGCAACATTTAACCTCACTCACTCAATTTCTCATTCACTTATCCGTAGCCAAGTCCTCTTTTATAAAGATACAACTCTGCTTATTTGTAGTTCTTCCACACCTTGCACAACTACATATCTGTATTTACACCTTTCTCAATATTAGTAACATGAAAATTAAACAGGAATGGCTCCAAAATAGACCCTTAGAACACACACACTAATGACTTTTCTCTTCCAATGATCTCTGAACAAAACTTGCTGATATTCATTCTCCAAACCAGCACACTAATCAATTTTCAAACCCCCTTCTGTTCTAATTTAATTAAGTTTGACAAATTGCTGATTATCATATGGCCATTTATCAAAGGCCTTTGCAAATTCTAAATATAACACTGTGTGTGCTTCTCCCTTGTCCAATGCTCATCTTGTTATGATAAAGAACAGCAATTCCATGCTGTCTATCATAGAAAATGCTACTGCTCTGAATCTTGATCCTCACTAACACAGACAAAAATCAGTCTATAGTTTGAAGCGTTAGTCTTATTACCTCTCTTATGAAGTGGAACAATTTTCTGCTCTTTCCAATTCTTTGGAACTTGGCCCAATATAAGACACATTCCCTCAAAATGTGCATGTTATCCTCAAGCCTTACAACATATTAACATCAATCAGTTAATGGGATAAAAATCCCTTATTGTTTTTCAGCCAGTAAGCAAAACAACGATCGAAAACTACAATCTGAACGTTTCATGCCGACGAACTGTCAGCGTATCCAAGTGTAAGTGACCACTTGGTAGTGCCACACCACGGCAACTCGTTGCAAAGGTGGAGCAAGATCCCTCACTGTTCTTGATATTTTCTCATAATGTAAAACACACGGCTCTTAGGAGATGTAATACTGTTTTACATTATGAGGAGAGGTCACTACCCAGACCAGTTTCAACCTTTTTTGAGGTCTCATCAGTGAGTAGCTAGACCTAGAATATCAGAGTTTAATACGCTGACAGTTCGTCGGCATGAAACGTTCAGATCGTAGTTTTCGATCGTTGTTTTGCTTACTGGCTGAAAAACAATAAGGGATTTTTATCCCATTAACTGATCAACTTCGCCAGAAAAAAATAGCCGTTTGGTTCATCTTAGTTATACTATGTTATAATAATATAATATAGTGACACACCTTTCTGGCAATCGTATAGCAAACGTATGTAAGTTCTTTTCACTTAAACTCTGATATTCTAGGTCTAGTTACTCACTGATGAGACCTCAAAAAAGGTTGAAACCGGTCTGGGTAGTGACCTCTCCTCATAATGTAAAACAGTATTACATCTCCTAAGAGCCGTATGTTTACATTATGAGAAAATATCAAGAACAGTGAGGGATCTTGCTTTACCTTTGCAACGAGTTGCCGTGATGTGGCACTACCAAGTGGTCACTTACGCTTGGATATGCTGACAGTTCATCGGCATGAAACGTTCAGATCGTAGTTTTCGATCGTTGTTTCGCTTACTGGCTGAAAAACAATAAGGGATTTTTATCCCATTAACTGATCATCTTCGCCAGAAAAAAATAGCCGTTTGGCTTTTCATCTTAGTTATACTATGTTATAATAATATAATATAGTGACACACCTTTCTGGCAATCGTATAGCAAAAGTATGTAAGTTCTTTTCACTTAAACTCTGATATTCTAGGTCTAGCTACTCACTGATGAGACCTCAAAAAAGGTTGAAACCGGTCTGGGTAGTGACCTCTCCTCATAATGTAAAACAGTATTACATCTCCTAAGAGCCGTGTGTTTTACATTATGAGAAAATATCAAGAACAGTGAGGGATCTTGCTCCACCTTTGCAACGAGTTGCCGTGGTGTGGCACTACCAAGTGGTCACTTACGCTTGGATACGCTGACAGTTCATCGGCATGAAACGTTCAGATTGTAGTTTTCGATCATTGTTTCGCTTACCGGCTGAAAAACAATAAGGGATTTTTATCCCATTAACTGATCAACTTCACCAGAAAAAAATAGCCACTTGGCTTTTCATATTAACATCAAGTTTACTTCATTATATGGTTTCTACTCACCACTCTCCATCAGTCCCTCTCTTATCCTTCCCACTTTATTCAAGTTCTGCATGATGTCACATTCATAAAGATGAAATGCCTTTAAAAACTGCTCATTTAATATTGTTATCTTCAACAGCAGTTATCATTCTACCATTTTCACCAACTGATACATCTGTTCATAAGTATTCTTTCTTTTACTGGCCACATTTTGAAAAAACACCCAGATTTTTTGTTCTCATTAGCTCACTGCTGCTAAACTGCAATTTTGCTGCATTACCATGCAAATGCTGCCTCTATAATGCTATTTGCTTTCAGATGTCATGTTTCACCTTTTTATTCATCCATTTCACACCTACCTTATTTAATCTCCTTAACCATGCAATACATTCATGCATCACCTCTGCTAGATAGTTCTTGATTAGAGTCCAAGTTTCATTAATCTCCTTTCCTCATTTCCTGACCTTTTCCTACTCACCAGCCTTAGAGTTCCATATGCATCCCTTTCTTACAAGAGTCCTCTTATGGCTTGCATTACCCAGTGATCACATCATGGTCTCTCTCACCAGCCAGAGAGTAAGTTAGTACCTCATTTATAACAGCATCCAGCAAATGATCTAATCCAAGTCCCTTGATCTTCACTTGTTATAGATTACTGTCTAAGGTAATTGCCTCTCGAAAACTCAAGAAATTCATTCTCTTTTTCCACCAGATGCCATCTCTTCATTCCAAAAAATGACAGTTGCACAATGCTTCTTTCTTGTTTTGAATATTTATTATGTGCTTCTTCAAAACCAAGATTTGTAAGCAATGAGAATTTAATTAAAATAGAAAATAAAGGTTCATACTTCTAAATATCATTTTCATAGCACAGATATTTACATTAGAATGCAAAAATCATGTAGATGACAGTGATTATGTGAATGCTCATTTACATTTAGTTGATCCGTGTGAAAGGGCAAGCAACATCCACTGTATACTTCCTCACTAGTGAAAGATCACTAATGAAGGAGATAATTTATTATTATTATTATTAACATCTGACTTCCATGGAATCAAAGGACTCATCGTGGGACTCATGCCAAAAAATCATCAAACCGTGTACCTCGAACCCATTCACAGTTTCTGCACTCACCACATTTTCAGGCAATACATTCAACTCACCAATCACTTTCCATGCAAAGAACCTGCTTCTCACCACCCTTTTCATACCCTCCTTACACAGCTTCCATGGATGGCCTCTAGTTTTACACTTACCTCCCTCTGCTCTTTGAAATTTCTTCTCTGCATCAATTTGGCAATAACTCCTTGCCAATTTATATGTTTCAGTCATATCCCATCTTCTATTCACAAGGCTCTAAATTTCATTCCCTCAATCTCTCCTCATATCTGACATTCCATAGACCTAACACTAACTTAATAAACCATCTTCAATACACAGAAATACATTTAATGGTGTAGGTTGATGACCAAACTAGTTGTCATGTTTCTTCAAACGAATATTTTCGGAATAACTTTTTCATTTGCAAAAATTATTGTAAATATTTCATGTATGTGTATCTGATGTTAATAAATGTTTTATGTACATCATTTATGCACATATACAACATTAAGGCAACTTTCAAACCTCCTGCAAAATTAAGCAGCATACTCAACTCATCCAAAGATCCCTCTTTCCTACCTTGTCCTCCAAGGGGTTTACAAAATTCAGTGCACCTGCAACCTAGCCTACTTAGAGGAAATAGGATGCTCCATCCCAATAAGAAAAGACGAACATAAACTCCACATTAAATTCCTCCATTATGGTAAATCAGGCCTGTCAGACCATGCACTTCAAGGAAGCTTGTGAGATGCTGAAACATCATGTGAATCTAAACAAGAATGATGAATTAGTAATTCCAAGAATCTGGAGGACCCATCTGCAACTTATATAGCATCCAGAACATGACAGTAGAACCCCAGCACACAGAAAAAAATGAATATAAGAGGACTTTATAGATGTGTTTAATGTAATTCTGCTATAAAACTTTATTTTTATTTTGTTATATTATTATTATATTCTTATTTTATTTTGTTAATGAATTTATATTTATGTATAATTTTTTATTTATTATTATTAATTTAATGAAATTAATTTTTTTTCACCAGAGGTCAGGCTGGGGTAAATGATTAACAAAGCATTTATATTTATCTTACTTTTGTGTAGTGTCGTGTATCTTGTGTCCTGTGCATACGTCTGTTTTCCTGATGATTACCTCGATACTGAGGTTGAAACATCGAGTGTTAGTTTCATAATTATAAGTAAAGTAATCACTTCAGCATGTGCGTTTTAGTCTCCATAAATTCTTCACAGTGAATTTATATACTAAAGTAAATAAGCTATTACCAGAAATAATTACTAAAATTTATAATATTCATTAAAATAAAAGACATATTCCTGGAAAAATAAATAAAATCTTGGGCAAATTTGGGAATGCAGATTATTGACTCTAAGAAAGAATCCATCTCAGTTACTATGGTTGCTTTACTAGAGTAAAGAGTAAATCTCTCTTCTAATATTGGCACAGTATAAATTTTGCATCTTCCATTGAATTAATACTAATAATTCTTATTATTTATAGGTATGGTTTAACAACATTGGATGGGCTGCTTCTGTATCTTATATAAATGCCATAAATAATGTTCTGTTGAGAGCACATCTTCCACCTGGTACAGATCCACAATACTATGGTATTTCAGTTACTAATCATCCAATGAATTTCACTCAAGATCAGTTGCAGGATGAAGTTTTGTAAGTACCTTGGATTAAAAACAGAATCTTTCTTGCAAAATATGAATATTTCATTATTACAGTAGAATCACATTAATAACGTACATTTATACAAAACAATTTCCTAAATGATAGATTATACTGACTAATTATATCCATTTATTACACATTATTTCTTCACATTACACATTTATTTCTTAGACTACTCTAAATTTTGACTGTGTTCAGCATGTGAAACTGTGGTAAGTAATGAAAATAATGGGTTTTCCTCAACACACTATCAGGTTGATAGCCAACTTGTACAGGGAGCAAGAAGCCATGATAAGAACAGGTGTTGGTTTGATGGATTGGCTTCAGGTTGGAAAAAGAGTTAGGCAACGATGTTTACTTTCTCCTCACTCGTTATGTTATGTGTGAAGCATTATCTAATGCTTCACACATGACAGGAATTAGGATAAAAGGTAGATTGATCAGTATTCTGAGGTATGCTGATGATACAGTACTCCTTTGTAATAACAAGGAAGAACTAGGACAAATTCTGGACAAAGTTAACAAGATCAGTAATAACACAGGACTTCAACTCAATCCTAGCAAGACAAAGATTATGGTTCTCAAAGGAAATACAAACAGGGAAGCTCTTGAGAAACAAGTGTACCTTAATGGAGAAAGAATTGAGGAAGTCAGCAAGTTTGAGTACCTGGAATCCATTATTAATGTGAAGAATTGCTGAGACGTCAGATGAAGGTTAGGAATGGTTAAAACAACGTCAGAGACTTCTAAAATCTGGAAGGATGGATCTATCTCCATGGGAACAAAGTTGAGAGATTTTGAATACAGTTGTTTTTCCAACAGTGACTCATGAATGTGAGACTTGGAACCTAAAGAAGTCAAATAAGAAAAGGATATCTGCTTTTGAGATATGGTGTTACAGAAGTCTGTTGAGGATATCATTACTGAAAGGTAGACAGATGGATGGGTTTGCTTATTGGGTGTTATGTGTGAGGCCTCCACATAACTGTTGAAATAATTTTCTGATGTAATGTTTCTATTTTCACTAGATGGCTGTTTGATGTGTTTGCATAGATTGTTATGCCATACCTGAGTAGCAATTCGCAGATGCTGTGATATAGGAGTTTTCTTACATTACATGGAATCGTCTTTTACTTGGAAAAATTTTGCTGCAATGATGCGGAGTTTATTATGTAGGTATTCTACATATTTGTCCATTTGCAGTGGAAATCTCTGTAAAGGCCAATGTATTTTGCATGTGTTATGGGTGTGATGTTGGGATATTGGCAGCTATTTTTGTTGTTAATGTAGCAATATATGTGACAGTGTAGTGATAGTGGTGCGGGTCGTGTGATTCTCGGATTATGTATAATTAACCCCTTAATGTACCAATTAAAAATCAGAAAGCAGTCATTTTTCTGCCAATTTTTTGGGCGAGGGTGATTTGCTGGATCAAATTCATCATTATTTGAAAAATAATGATGAATTTGTGCAAACACAAACAAATGCCAATACACGCCGTTGGCAACTTTTCTCGGCTGAAAGGAAATACGCACAAGATTGTCTAGCATCTATATTCGGTTGTATTTATATGTGAAACCAAAATTCAAAATCAATTTTGTGCAATAAACAAAAAACGTGTCACAGACGTCTTTGTATGTTAAGGGGTTAACATCAGTGCTTTTTGGTGCTATTTATTATAATAGCACCAAAAAGCGTTGTTGAGTCAAACTTACTTCTACCAAATTGAGTTTTGGTAGAAGTAAGTTGTGATTTCATTTAGGTCTTGTTGTGCTTTGGAAAGATCAGTGTTGATGTCTTTGTGGACTGCTAGTAGCGCGGTGTCATCTGCAGATTGATATATTTTACTTCACGTGTGGTCAAGTTGTGAATGTCATTAATGTATACATTGAACAGGGTAGGGTGATAACATAGCACCTTGTGGGACTCTGTGTTTTATCTGTATATCCCTGCTGCAATGTGTGCCTATTTTTGTTACTTGTTCTGTTTGAGAGATAGTTTCTGAACCAGGTATGCACTGTCCCTCTTATTCCAATTGGATGTAGTTTGGTCAGCAGTATATCATGTTAAAGTGTATCAAAAACTTTAGTTAAGTCAATAAACATGAGGAAAGCAAACTTGTTTTTATCAAGAGCTATGTTCATGATGTCGAAAATATCTTCCTATAAGGTGATGATGCTTTTTGTGGGAAGCTATATTGGTTTTCTGATATAATGTTGTACTTTTCTAAATAGTTCTGTAGTCTAGTGCAGTGCTTCCCAAACTTCTGGATGTCAGGGCCCCCTTTGGAAAAATTAAAATATTTCACCCCCCCCTCGAAAAAAAATCGTAATATAGACATATATTATTATAATATTTATTGTATTTATATTCAATACAAAACATACACAGCGAATATTGCAAAAATAAAATGCAAATATTACCTTTTTAGCATCTTACATACACATTTGGCATGGCACATTATCTCATATTTTTATATAGATAAATATATTGTTATTGTACATTTGCAGTACAAGCACATGAAACGTAAAACGATTAGTAATAAAGAAAGAATTAAAAACATAAAAAGTTTAATAACAAATTAATGTGATGGACGTGTTTCAATACTGCTACACAGTCAATATCAGGTGAAATATTTGAAACTGCAATTCTTAGATTTCTGCTTTGAAATGAAATTTATATGAATAAGCATCTATTTACTAATATTCATTAAACGGCGAAATACGCAGGAAGCACCAGTGTGTGATTTTTTCCATTAAAATATAAAAAAGAAATAATAAATAAAAATTAAATACGTTACTTTTAAGATTTAAAAAAATCTACTTAGTCTTAAAACATTTTAAATTTGTTTTCATTATTTCACGCCCCCCCCTCAACAAAACCTATGACCCCCAAGGGGGCTGCAGCCCACAGTTTGGGAAGCACTGGTCTAGTGTGTGTTATTTTTTCAAGAATTTTCGATATAACTGGCTTGCTATGTCACCTGGTTGGTTAACTATTGGTCTGTAGTTCTGTGTATCGTTTCTTTTGCCATGTTTGTAAATTGATGTGATTATCACAGTTTTTAGTTGTTGTGGAATAATACTGTGAGATATTATGTTCACTAGTCTCAGAAATATAGGGTTTATTTGTTCCAGGTGTGCTAAAAGGTCTGTGAGCCTTATTTTGTCTATTCCTGGAGTAGTCTTTGTTTTTAGCTGTAACAGCACTTCCTTCAGTTCCTGTTCTGTTACTGGTGGAAAATACATGGTTTGCTGTTGACTTTGTGTTGGTAATTTTTTGTTGATCATTGGTAGATTATCTTTTTTGAGTTGTGTGATATTATTTGTGGAGTAGTTGAATAGGTCTAGCAGGTCCTTTTGCTTCATGTTCTGGCCAAAGCTTTTTGCTATAAAATCTTGTGGTGAATTTTTTTTTTCTTTTGAGTAATTTGTTAAGTGTAGCCCATGTTTTCTTCTTGTTTTCATTATATTCCACAAATTTTTGATAGTAGTAGTGTCTTTTTGCTCTACGAATTTTTGTTGTTAGTCGATTTCTTGTATTTTTATATCTTTGTCATCTTTGTAGATGAATGTTATTGGGTGACTTTTTTAGTCTTTTCCCTAGATTTTCATTTACAGAAAATACTATTTAGAATGTCACCATTTATCCATGGATTATTGTCAGTTTGTCACCTCGTTAGTGTCAGCTTTGTTGCCTTTTTGTATATTTCTGTGAAGATTAGTTGGAAGTTCTCATATAAAGTTACAAAGTTACAGTATCATTTATTTTTAGCAGGCAAATCCAGTCTGTATTTTTTACAAGGTTGTTGACAATGCTCTTTAATATGATCGAGTTTTGTGGTGTTGGGTGGGGGGAGGTGAAATGAAGTTAGACAAAGTAGCGATCGGCAATTTTGACAATATTAATTTTAATTATGATAATTGTGAATATCACATTGATAAGAACAGTATATAAAAAAATTTTCAAAAGAAGTGAAATTGAGTAGCTTTTACAGGTAAACTGTAGACTCAACTACATACATTTTATTGAAGAAAAAAACAAAGTTCAAAAACAAGAACCAAACCTTGGAGTTTCAGTGGCAAACCTTGAAGGAAACATGGATTTATTCAACTAGAGAGGCATATGGTGAAGTTTTCTGCAGGGATAGAAAAATAAGAACACCATGTTGGATATAAGAAGGTAAAGGAACAGTACTGGGAAAGAAGACAGTATACTGAAAATTCCTACCAAATATTATTATTATTATTATTATTACCTGACACCTCCAGAGAGTCCATAGCCTCATCAAGGGAGGGCACATACTCTACAGCTCTCTGTCTCCACCAACAAACCACAACTACACCAATGCCATCTACTGCCTACAACCACCACTAGTATTTTCACAGACAAGCACACACGTCCATGCCCATGGTGGGATTCGAACCTGCAGCCTTTCAGCTGGACAGCGGATACATTAACCACTCAGCCAACCAGAGCAGATGTCATAAAAGAATACACAGTAGAATGTAATCTGGCTAAGTTATGTGTAAAAGTTCTTTCTTCTTCTTCTTCTTCAGCTTTCTGGACCTCTAAGATTCTTTGCTGCTTGTACCAACTTCCTCCATTCCTTTCTGTCTTCAATTCTTTCATTCCAGTCTTAGATTCCTATCTCATCTAAGTCTCTTTTGATATTATCCTCCAAAAGCATCCATGGTCTACTGCTAGATCACTTTCTATGAGGCTTCATCTTGAATGTTTCTTCTGCCTTTCTCTCCTCACCAATTCTTTCCACATGTCCAAGCCATCTTGCTCTGCAAGCTAGAATCAACTAGAGGTCGAAATATATAGACTTCATATAGTTCTTGATTATGTCTTCTGTTCCATTCACCGGAGTCTGACAAAGATGACATGAAAACTGGAAATAAGAATATCTTTGATGTTCGGAGTAATTACTTTGAATGACTATTAAGCACAACAAGTGCTATCAAAATGTGGGTAGAAAATTTTCAAGCGGAATGCAAACAGGAATACACAATACTTGATGTAGTAAAATCTGTCAAAAATTCAAAATGTGGAAAAGCAGCTGGAGTAGATGATATTTGATCAGAAATGCTTGTTTATGGAGGTATAAAAGTTCTGCACTGACTACAGCATAATTCAGAGGACCAGGTCAGAAGGTCAGATTTGAGATGATTCTAGTAGAGCTTTCATAGTTTCCCCATCTATTACAAAGGGAATAAAGCTGAATATAAGAATTACAGAGGAATTTGTCTAAGTGTTCTAGGTAAAATTTATTCAAACAGAGGTTGTGAAAAATTATGGAGGTAAACTAGGAGAAGATCAAGCTGTTGTCAGGCCAAATAGAGGTTGTCAAGATTAGATTTTCACTTTACCACAAATAGTTGAGAAATCCTGGGAATATAAATCCTGGGAATAGCAAAGGTCTGCACTAAAGTTTTGCAGATCTGGAAAAGGCATACAATACCTTCAGAGAAAAGCTTTTCAAAACAACTAAATAGGGTAAGTGGAGCATTATACAGAGCAATACATACTAGGGGAGACTGGAATGTTCTGATGAACACCTAGAACAAAAATTATATAAAAGCAATTGATATAACCACAAGAAAGAACATATCTTAAAACTCTCTAACCCCAATGGTTCATCAAATTGTAATAAGTTATTATTTTTCTTTTAGGACATATAAGAACACATATCAGACATTTCAATTCCTTCATGGTGATTATCACAACTTTTCAGTACATCCATAACAGTGAGAGAACAAAGGGAGAAAACTTAGAACTGTACACAGTGTGCACTAATTATCTTACCCTTAGATCAGTATTTCCCAAAATGTCAGTATTGGCAAAAGATAATTGGTGTCAGCTTAATGTAAGAAATGTAAACTTATGTATTTTGGAATAAATAGATTACCAGCTTTACAAGCTGTGTATCATATTAATGGCACTGTACTCCAGCAAATAGATGAAGCTAGAGATTTGGGGGGGGGGGGGGGTAGATAGAGAGTTGAAGTTTATAGGACATATTGCTAAGGTAGCCTATAAGATTACTTGGCTATTGAAGAACACACAAGTAGAGAAAAAGAAGTTGTTATTCCTCTTTATAAGGTCTTGATATGCTCAGGCCTGGTCTCATGGATTTCTTGGGGATGAGGAAGTAGTCGTGAAGATTCAGAGGTGTGCGGCCAAGTTGGTGAGTAGTCTGTGGAATGTTCCCTATGAGGATAGATTGAAGGTGTATGAATTGCAGCAGTTGGTTGATAGAGGAAAAGAGGGGGGGGGGATATGATAGAAAGATTTAAGTTGCTTAAAGGGTTTTATAGGATTCATGCAGGGGAAATGTTTCAGCACTCAGCTAGAGGGACCAGAACAAGAGGTCATACCTGGAAGTTGAATAAAAGTATGGTTAGTAGGAGTGTGAAAACTAGATCTTTTGCTTGGAGAGTTGTGAATGAGTGGAATCGGTTTCCAGAGTCAGTTGTGAGCACTTTGTCTATTAATTGTTTCAAGATGTATGATAGATTGTGTGGATAGTTTGGGTCTCCTGCGACGAGTGTTTGGACTCCATGGAGGTGCCCATACAACAATAATAATAATAAATTCTCTCCATCTCCTGAAATGTTTTGATTCATGGATAGCTCTGGCTCACTATCAGCACAGACTTGAAGGAGGATGAAGACTGGCTACCTACTTTTCTTCAAAAAGTTAGTTATGGCTAAAAAAAGTTTTGCTTATTCTCTTTGGGGAATAAAAGGAATGATTATTGCTGATGTTGTGCTTTAAGAAACTCAGCAGAAGAACTTCAAGAAATGCACAATTACTTGAGTATGATTTATTATTTTCTCATACATCTCTATGGAGTTAGAGGCTCATCATTTTGTAAAGTGGCTAAAATGACATAATAGATCAATGGGATGTTGAAAAAAACAAATGGAAGAGTAGGGACAGTTATTTCTTGCTATGTATTATTTCCAGGGCAGGCAGTTAAGATAGTGATGTATTTGCAGAATGCTTCTTATTGAGAATAGAATAAAAATGGTTTGTGGGTAGCAAAATCTGGTTAAGATGCAGAAAAGAGGAGATATGATTGAAATATAAGTTACCAAATAAATTTTATAGGATGAATGCAGAATTGATGCTTATAATTATTTAGTAAATTTACGACACTTTTTTTTCTCTTCTTTTTCTTAAAATATTTCTTTCATTTCAGAGAAAGAAAAGGGATAAGTTTAATACATGCAGTTTCAATCATCTTTGCTATGTCTTTTGTAACTGCCAGTTTTGTAATGTTCCTTATTGAAGACAGAGTAACAGGATCCAAACATCTTCAGTATGTTAGTGGTGTCAAACCTGTGATATATTGGATTGGAATTTATGCATGGGATTTAGTAAGTTAACATTTTTATACATTTCGCATTACACATGTATATTTATTAAAATAAATATTAGCATTATATGATACCTCAAGCACATGTCCTAATTAATTAAATATGATTCTTTTAATACTTGAGTTTATATCTTGTAACAAAAAAAAAAAATCAAGTGATATTAGAATTGAATTCTGCTATCACTTTTGTGAAACAAACGAATAAATTCCTCATACATTTAATGAGGTAATGCAGAAAGGAGATGCTATAATTAAAGTGTCACTTGTCTTTAACTTCTAGATTTTGGATGAACCTAATGAGGTCTTCAATCTGTTAAGGAGAAATTGTGTAGTCTGCTTCTTGTAAACTGTTTTCCAGTTTTTTTCCAGTTGCTTTCCATTATTTCAATTTCATGCCTATCATTCTTGATTTGGAAGCTAGTTATTTTCTTTTCATAGATGCTAATCTGATAAAACTTTGAATCAATAACATTTATTATTGTTTTTATCTTTAATTTTTTTATCTTTTAATTGTATCTCTTGCTGTCCCTTTATTAGCAAGAGATGGTTCTTCATAGTGCATAAACTCTTCTGAGCTTGATGAATCTTCATTTGATGATCTGCAAACTTCTCCATCTCTGCAATTTTTGTTATTTCTTTTTCTTTTAGATTTAGTTACTTTTTTAACAGAATTCTTTTTCTTTTGGACGATCTTGTCTGCATAAAGTTCTTTCAGTTGGCTTATTTGTTTTTCTGTTTCTTCTCCAGTTTCTCCTTTACAACAGTTTCATGTGTTTGCATTTCATCTTGTATCTGTTCAGTTGTTATACTAGGTTCATTATTGGTAATTTCAACTGATGTTGTTCCTCCCATATTTAACTGGGAAAGTGGCTCCTGCAGTTCTGGAATTTTGGTGCTAATTTCTGGTTGATTTGGTTGCACACGTTTTTGTGATATTACCATGTATACTTTGTTTAAAATCGCCATCTTTACTAGACTGAATTGGAAGATCCAGGAACTCTTCTTTATGCCTCTGATATATACGCTGTTCTAATATATTTGCTATTGGCTCTACCTGTCCTTTCTGATAGGATTTGGGACATTGATTAGTGACATATCCAGTCTCCATGCAGTTGAAACAATTAGATTTGGAGCAGTTGCCACCAGAGTGATCATATGAACCACAACGCAGGCACTGACGCTGTACTCCAGGATAGTTTAACCATAACTTGCCGGCCTGCTTGGCCGAGTGGTTAGCGTATCCACTCTCCAGCCAAAAGTTGCAGGTTCGAATCTCGCCGTGGGCATGGATGTTTGTGATTGTCTGTGAAAATACTAGTGGTGGTCAGCGGTAGATGGCACTGGTGTAGATGATGAAAGTAGTAGCAGAGACGGAGAGTTATGGAATAGGTGCCCTCCCTCGATGAGTCTTTGGACTCCCTCGAGGTGTCATGTAATAATAATAATAATTATTATTATTATTATTATTATTATTATTATTAAACAAGACCTCATGGAGTCAAAGACTCATCTAGGAGGTCCTTTTATCTCACGCACATCTCATCATACCGCATCTTAAACACATTCAAACTCCTTGCAGACACCACACTCTCAGGCAAGGCATTCCAATCACTCACAACTCTGCACGAAAAAAACCTGCCTCTCACTCCCTTACTCACACCTTCTTTATACAGTTTCCAGGGATGACCTCTGGTTCTCCCATGATCTCCCACTATTCTCTGTAGAACTTCTCCACCATTGATCCTATAACAACCCCTTACCAACTTGTAGGTCTCTATCATATCTCCCCTATTCCTTCTCTCCACTAGACTCTGCAAATTACATCTTTTCAATCTTTCCTCATACTCAACATTCCAGAGGTCAGAAACTACCTTAGTCAGTCGCCTTTGGACCCTTTCCAACATCTCTTCATCCTTCTGAAAACCTGGTGACCAAATCTGGGCACAATAGTCCATGTCTGGCCTAATCAAAGCCTTATACAATGGAACAAGAATCTCCCTACTTCTACACGTCAGTGTCCTCCGCATCATTCCCAGAAGTCTTTGTGTTGTCTTCACAATTTTGGCGATGTGTCCCCTAAATTTTAGATCCTTATCCACTATCACCCCCAGATCTCTTATTTCCTCTACTTCCAACAATATATTCTCACCAAGCATAATTCTGCATCCCATCTTTGGTTTCCAAATTTTAAAACCTTACATTTTGCAACATTGAACTCACATCCCCATTTGCTTGCCCAATCACTCAATTTATTCAAGTCTTCTTGCAAGGCCACAACATCTTCACTACTCTTTATGGTTCGTCCCAACTTTGCATCATCTGCAAACAACTGAATATCTCCATCTAAATCTTTGTCAATATCATTAATATACAAGTTAAATAGTAATGGCCCTAAAACAGATCCCTGAGGCACTCCACTAGTGACTTTCCTTTTCCTGGATATTGCACCCCCATACACAACTTGTTGATACCTATCAGATAGCCAGTCTCCAATCCAATGCACTAATCTAATATCCAACCCCATCTGCTCTAGTTTGACTGTCAACTTATCATGAGGTACTCTATCAAAAGCTTTTGCAAAATCCAAGTATATTACTGTGTATCCTTCTCCTCTGTCCAAGGAAGCAGTCACTTTATTGTAATAAGTAAGTAGATTACTAAAACACGACCTCCCTTTAGCAAATCCATGCTGTCCATCAAAGATTATACCATTGTTGTCAACCCAACTCTGGATTCTAGCTCTCACAAGCTTCTCCAACAACTTAACCACAACACCCGACACACAGATAGGCCTATAGTTTGATGCTTGAGTTCGATCACCTCCTTTATGAAGTGGCACAATCTTGCCCTCCTTCCACTCTTTAGGGACTTGACCAAGTGCAAGACTCGTATTAAAAAAATATGTCAAGGCAGGTGTCAACTCTCTGGCACATTCCTTCAGAATACGTGGTGATATATTATCAAGTCCCACAGCCTTATTTACAACTAGTTTACTCAACTCCACAAACACCTCTTGCTCACTTAAGTCAGTCTCTCCTCCCCATCATCAACTGCTCTCTTAATCTCTCCATGAGGTCACATTCACAAGATTGAAAGATCTTTATGAACTGCTCATTAAGTATCTCCACCACACATTCTGTAACAGCTGTCTTTATACCATTTCCTCCAATCAATGTCATCCTTCCATAATCATTCTTTCTTTTGCTAGCTACATATCGAAAGAACTCCCTAAGGTTCTTTTTGGCTTCATTAGCTAACTGCTGTTCATACCTCTCTTTAGCTACTCTCACCAACCAAGTCACCCTCCTTGCCTGGTCTTTGTAGACCTCATGAAATTGGTTACTTCCACTTCTCTTATGCTGCCTCCACAATGCCCTTTTTCTCTGTATTGCATGCTTAATTTCTTTATTCATCGATCTCACACCTACCTTATTTAACCTTCTCACCCATGGCATACATTTAGACATTGCATGTACTAAATATTTTTTGAAAATCCCCCAAGCTGCATTGATCTCTTTTCCAGCTAACTCCTCATTTCATGCTACACCTGCAAGCTGTCTCCTGAGCTCTTCATAATCACCCCCCCCCCCCTTGTAGTTTCACATATACCCTTTTTTCACAGAGGTCCTTGCACTGCTGGCAACCACCCAAGTAATCACCTCATGGTCACTTTCACAAATTGGTGGATGATTTGATACCTCATTGATAATTACATCCTCCGATGAGATGACCAAATCCAAGACCCTTAATCCTCGTGTGCCCTCTGTTACATACTGTCTGAGGTAGTTATCCCTCAAAAACTCAAGAAACTCATTTTCTTTACTTCCAGTTGCTATCTCTTCATTCCAGTCTATATTGCCATAATTAAAATCACCCATAATGATCACCCTTTTCTTATTTGCTTGGCTTATTTGACTATACATTTCACTATCACCACCATCCACATTACCTGGTCTATAACAACATCCCACCAAGTATTTGATTCTATTCACCTCTATCTCACACCATACTGCTTCAAAACCACTGGCCCCATTTCCCTCTTGCATCTCTATCTTGTATGGACATAACTCTTTCTCTATCATCAATAGCACTCCCCCTCCCTTTTTACCCCTTCTATCCTCACGAAACACATCATACCTTTCCATCTCTATTCCTGTCAGGATGTCATCCTCATCTAACCATATCTCACTTATTCCGACAATCTCTAGGTGCACAGATGCAATTAGTGCAACCATTTCATCCGCCTTGTTTCTTATACTTCTAGCATTGGTATACAAACACAACAACTCATTTCTGTATCTACAGCTAGTTCCACTGATACCACTCACTCGATGTGATCTCTCCATGCTGGACCGGGGCCATTTCCCTTTCTGCTTCTTCATTTTAGAACCCTTTGCAATTCCATCTGTTTCCTTTTGATCCCTGATCATCCCATTACTTTCCTGCCTACACATGCTCTCACCTCCTCTTGGAACATCCACCTTTCTCATGCTGTGTATCCCTGTCCACCCTGAGCCTCCCCGTTTCCCTGCTCCTCTTGCACACCCATTCTCTCATTTTCTATACTCATACCACTCACTTCCATTCATTTCCACTTCTTCAATCTCTCCTGTCTTACTCTCCTGCTCTTCCACATCACTCCCCTCTCGATCTGATTCATTCTCTCTATTCACTTCTCCCCTTTCCAGCAGCAGTCTCTCCAAGCGACTCACACCATAACCACTCAAATGCAGTCCATCGCTCTCATACAGCTCACTTCGTCCCTCAAACTCATTCCACACATTAACAAACTGTACTCCCATCTCCTCACACATTTCAGCCAGAATATCAATCATAATCCTTGCTCTCCACCTCATTTCACCACAATCATACCTAGGCAACACACTGACTACCCTTCCTGTCACATTATTCTCTTTTATCTTTCCAAGCAGTCTCCTGACATTCATTTTAACATGCTCTTTGTTGTCTCTCAAATCATTTGTACCAATTAATACAATTAACTCTTTTGCTCGTTCCCGCCTCATATTCAATGCCTCAATCACTCTACTCATTTTACTGCCTGGGAAACATACCTTGTGCATTTTATCCTCTAGCACACCTTTAATAATGGAGTCGCCATACAATGCCACTCACTCATCTTTTGTTAACTCTTTCATGCCATCATGATTTATTTTAATAGTTTTGACCTGAATTCTCTTAATTTCATTCCGCATCCATTTCATTTCTTGCTTCATCCATTTCATTTCTTGCTTCATCCAATCCAATTCACCTTCCGAACCTTGCGACACATTCTCTCTATCATTAAATCTTTCTAACTTTCTAACTCTCGACCCCCTCTTCTCATTTTCCCTCTCATTCATCCTTCTTTGTTTCCGTACTTTCGGTCCATCATACGTCCAACTTTCACTATCATTCTTCTCACTTTCACTCTCACATATCTTTCTTTGTTTCTGTACTTTCGGACTAACATGCATCCAAGTTTCGCTATCATTCTTCACACTTTTACTGTCATTCATCTTTCTTTGGTTCAGTACTTTCGTTCCAACATGCGTCCAACTTTCGCCATCATTCATTCTTTTTTCGCTATCATTCATTCTTTCGATTTTTTTTACTTGCGATTTCTGCATCACACCGTTTCTACTTTCATTCATTCTCTCAATTTCGTTTCTTTCCGCCTCACTTTCGTCCCATTTAACATCCGTTACAGTTGTCAAATCGCTGTTTTTTTTTTTTTTTCCTGATTTTTAACATTTTTTTCTCTGTCTTTCTCACCATCCTACTCTTTCAAACGTGCACTCACGACACAATCGGTACTAGCACTTTCTATCATCAATTTCATATTTGCATTCATCAATTCCTCGTTCAGGTCACATTTTCCACACACTCTTCTTCCATCTGCACTAAACATCCACAAATCATTTATGTAATCAAAGGAATACATATAACAGACCTCACACTTAACGAAATAACTGAAATCTAAATTAAAATCATGGAATGATAATGCCGCCGCCATTTTTTTTTTCTCTGCAGGTTACTAGGTCTAATATTAACGATTTCGTATTTAGTTTAGGCAAGAAAAAAAACCCCACACTAATAATATCGGTAGCATACAATGTTTAAAGCCGCTCTTGCTTAAACAATTACGCATATATACTTAATTATTCCTAGTAAAACTTATCTGAATCAGGAGCTCTTCAAAACACGTCCGTAGCGCTTGACCCACTAGCGCCCTCCTATAATAATAATAATAATAATAATTTGGGTTGTACCGATGTTGAAAAAATTTGGTACAGGCATCATCATATTCATTGTGAAGGTGGCCCACAAGAAAACCAGTTTGGATCTTCACCTGATAAACCCTTTCATATATTACTAATTGTATCCCATTTTGAGAATGTTTGTATATGAATTTCATTATTGTTCTCTATATATTCATTGGAAATCTTTTAATTTTTACTGTTTTAACCAGAACCTCCCACCATTACAGGAATAACCGTGTTGCATAGAAAAGTAAATTCCTTTAATAGTTTGTCCCTTGTTTCCACATCTTTAACTAGAATTAAATAATTCCCTCTACCATACAGGCTGAAGGAATAAATCTTACTAACAACAACTATCTCTTGTGAAACCTTAGTCAACCATCTTGCTTCTTTTCATCCTGAAATTCCTAGAGGACACACTCTTGGAGAAATTAGTACCATTATCTCAGGTGGGAGAAAAAGACTAAAACCTCTGTGTTGGATTGGAGAAAAAAAAGAAAACCTTTCAGTCATAAGACTGAGAATTAAATAATCCTGTGATATAGAAATAATTCTACACCACCAGCCAGTGCTCTATTTGAACTACTATAAAATGGCAGACGTGACACCTCCAAAAGTAATACCCACTAATGCAGATATGAACTGCACTACCAGCAGTATTAATATTTACTTTAAAAAAAAAAACAGCACTAGTGGGGGAAAAACCACTACTAGCACCAGTAAAATAAAATCAAAGTGAAAAACAAATGAAATAAAACCAAAGTATTTATCTTGCCGAAATCTGAGCTGTCATCGGTGAGAGCCACACCCAGAAGTGAAATCAAAGCTGAAGTATTGCAGAAGTCATATTTCCATATACAAGTAGCCAAAAGATGTCACATCTTATTACTAAAATACTCTGGATTAGAGCTAGAGATTGAAAGTTTTTCCACTTGGTTATACTATAAATTAAACATGTCAAGTAATTATATTGTTGGGTTATTCCTTTATCCAAGTGTAAGCAAGGTTTGTGCACGAAGTAACCTCATGACTGGGCAACTCGCATATAGAGGCTAATGACTTGACATCATTTGCCTTAGTATCCCATAACACAAAGCAATATCCTTATGGATATAATGCATAGCTGTATACACATCCATAAGGATATTGCTTTGCGTTATAGAATACTAAGGCAAATGATGTGAAGTCATTAGCCTTTATATATGAGTTGCACGTTTGTGCGTAAGTTACTTCACGCACAAACTTTGTTTAGTTACACTTGGATAACGGATTAAACCAAGAATATAATTTCTTGGCATCTTTAATTTATAGTGTAACCAAGTGAGAAAAACTTTCAACACCTTGTAAAACCCTCAATTCTTGTAGAGGAGCAATATCAGCATTGGATCTCCTTAATGTTTCTTGATGAGAACATATGTTCAGAACTAAACATCAGGAAGAGATAGATAAGAGGTGAATCCTGACCTAAGGATGTTTCCAACCAGAAACATCATCCTTACTTTGGATGTTCCCAAGCCTCCAACATCTGTAAAAGGATGATAACTCAACTGTCCTGTTTAGACTCTACATCCCTAATTCACTCTCTCTTGTCAGATGTCATCTCCTTCCAGGAGGTGACTATCATGAGTTTCCACCATGTACAGTTTTGTGCTTCTCTTTTGCATTCTTCGTAGGACAAAAAGCTCCAGTCCGTATTATTTCCCATCCAATCTTCTTTGTCTTCCTCTTCTTCTTCTTTTTCCTTGTATCATTCCTTCTAGAAGTGTTTTTTGTAAGGATTCATGCCTTAGTATGTGACCAAGGTAGGTGTTTTTCCTTTTCTTAATGGTTTTCAACAGATTCCTATCTTCTCCAATCATCTCTAATATTTCTAAATTAGTTTTTTTGGCAGTCCATGGGACTCTAAGAATTCTTCTGAGGATCCACATCTCAAAATCTTTTAGTTTATTTTCACAATATTTTGATATGCTCCATATAGCAGTGTTGACCATACGTAGCATTTGGACATCCTAATTCTTGTTTTTGTGTGAATTTCTCTTGAGGTCAGAATGTTTTTTATGCTAATGAAGGTTGATCTAGCAAGTTCTGTTCTTAATATTTCCTTATCACACTTTCCATTCTCTGTAATTAGTTGACCCAAATATATATAACTCTCTACTTGATCTAAAGTATTTCCTCTGATCTTAATATTTATATTAGGTATTTTCCCTTTTTCTCTTGTTACCAGCATGGTTTTGGTGTTTTTTTTTTTTTTTAAGTTGAAATTAAGTCCCTATTTTTCACTTAGCTTCAGCATCTCTTCTAGTAGGTTTTGAAGATCTTTTTTATTTTCAGCTAGTAGTACTGTATCATCTGCATATCTTAAGTTGTTTGTATTCCTGCCTCCTATGCTGACTCCTTTAAATTCTTCTAATTGCTGGAAGATATTTTCGGTATAGAGGTTAAACAATATAGGAGAAAGAACACAGCCTTGTCTGACACCCTTCTTTACTGGGAATTCCTCCGAGATTTCTCCTGATATTTTTATTGAGGCAGTTTGCTCCCAATATAGATTTATCAGTAATCTGATAAATTCTTTACCATCTACTCCTAAATTTCTGATGCATTTGATTAGTTGTTCATGTTGTATATTGTCAAAGCCCTTTGTGTAGTCAATAAAACATAAGTAGACTTCTTTCTGCTTCTCCAAATTCTATAATAGTTCTAATGTTGAAGAGTCTTTCTCTAGTTCCTTTATTTTCCTGGAAATCAGATTGTGTTTCATTAATTTCCATTTTGATTTTATGTTTATTTCTTTCTAGGATGATATATAATATAACTTTTGCTATCTGACTGATTGTTGTGTATTCTTCACATTTGATTGTCTTCGATTTTTTAGGTATTGGTAGGAACGTTGAGTGCTTAAAATCTTTTGGCAGGTGTCCAATTATGTATATTTTGTTACATATGTCAGTCAGTGATCTTATAACCTTATCATCTAAAGCCTTTAGATATTCTGCCATAATTCCATCCATTCCCGGAGCTTTTCCTAGTTTCAGTTTCCTAATGGTATTTGTTACTTCCCAAATCCTCCAAATCTTCTTGCATTGGCTTATCTATTCTATCATCATTGTAGAGTTCCTTTGAATACTCTACCCATCTATCCCTTATTTTGTCTTTTTCCATTAGAATGTTTCCACTGGTATCTTCAATGCAATGAGAGTCTACCCTTTTGCAAGATTTGTTAGTTAGCTCCCTAACTTTTTCATGAAGTGCTCTGAGTTTGTAATTTTTGTCCAGAAGTTCAATTTCCTTGCATTTGTTTTTGAGCCATAGTTCTTTTGCAATCCTACATTCTTTCCTGATCTCCTTGTTTAAGTTCTATTATTCAGGATGATTTTTGTGTTTCTTTTTCTCTTTCCTCCATCATCTTCAGTATCTTGTTCATCTAGGGTTTACTCATCTTCTTCGCAAATTTGGGAATTTTTATTTTACTGCCTTTTTTATGCCCTCTTTAAATTTCTGCCATATCATTATATAGTCAATCTGGTACAAACAGCTGTCTCTGGGACTTTTCCATGTGTAAAGTCTTCTATGAGGGTGGCTAAATAAAGTATTTGCTATTACCAGATTGTTTTCTTCACAGAACTGTATTAATCTTTCTCCTCTTGGATTTTTATGTCCGAGGCCCTGTTTTCCCATGCAGGAAGAGATCTTTTCTGAGCCTACTTTAGCATTTAGATCTCCCATAACGATAGTTATGTCATCTGATTTAGCGTTGTTTAGCACATTTTGAATGTCTTCATAGAAACATTCTACATTTTCATCTGGGTAATCAGAAGTAGTTGCATATATCTGGACAATAAAAATATTAAAAGGTTGAGCTACAATTTTTAATGCAATCATCCTGTCACTTATGGGCCAAAATCCAAGTAAGGATTGCACAATCTTATGTTTTAGTACAAATGCTACTCCATTCCTATGACTGTGACTGTCAATGCATAAGTATATAATTGAATGGCTCTTTCTGTTTATTTTTCCACTATTAGTCCATTTGACTTCACTGATACTAGCAATGTCAATTTTCATTGCTTCGAGTTCTTGTATAAGGTTATGTAACTTAACTTCCCAGCTTCATATAAGGTCTTGCATTCCAAGTTGCAAGCCTTAAGAGAAGATTCTTGGTTTTCAGACATGAAGGATCAGGAGATATCCTCCCTGGAGGGTTTAAGGTATCTTCATCATATGCTATTTTCATAGTATCCATCTTACGTTCCCGAGTTTCTTTCTCTTCTTCCCTGTAATGTTTCCAAGAGACAAAAGTTGCAGAGCGTCTAACCTTGTCTCTATTGCTTAAATCCTACATGGTTCTCTGTTTCATGATTTACTACAGAAGGCTATGTGGTGAGGTTCCTGTCTCTTCCACGGTGACTGGCCACATCTCTGTTTTGTCTCGGAGAATGCCTGTACTATATCACATAGTTTGCTGTCATGCCTTCATTACCATTGTCAAATTAAATTTTGGTCATCTGCTAACTCAACCATTCCAGTCTTCAAGTGCAACAAGGAGGAGACACTCTCCTTCACTACAGCATAAAATGCTGATACCCTCACTTAGTTTTGCATGGCAGTCGAGGCACAGTCCCAGGGTATGGCTGCTGGTGCACTCTACCAGCTACTTGGAGCCATAAGTGAGAGTTGTATGAGCAGTGGGGACCAATTCCACCCAGCCACCAAATATTTTGATGTGACTGCTGAGCAGGCAGAGGTGCTACCCCTACTACCCATACCTTACACCCCCACTAATTCACTGGGATGCTTTAAATGTCAGAAATACGGACATGCCCAAACTGCCTGTTGTGACTATGTCACCTGTGTCCAGTGTGATATTAAAGAGCATGATAACAATTCTTGCTTTTCAAAGGATGCTAAATGTATCAACTGTCAGGGGCTCATCTGGCTCACTCTCATGCATCTGAATCTGAGAAGTTGAAGGATGAAAAAGAAATAAAAATGAACTGTTTTTTCTGATATAAAACCACAAACAAAGGTATCAAATAGAAACTGTATATTTTATTTCAACTAGTTTTGTAAATTACTTTGTTTAACCTCATCAGAAAATCATGGGAATATACTAAAAACTAGAATGCAACAATAACAGTTAATATTAGTAACTAATATTAATTAGTAACTAATTATCAATTAATATTAGTTAATATATTAATAACAGTCAGCCTGGTTGGCCAAGTGGTTAGTGTATCTGCTTTCCAGTCAAAAGGCTGCAGATTCAAATCCTGCCATGAGCATGGATGTTTGTGATTGTCTGTGAAAACACTAGTGGTGGTGGGCAGTAGATGACATTGGTGTGTAATAGATGGTGGATTGAGTGATGGAGACAGAGAGTTATAGAGTAGGTGCCCTCCCTCGATGAGTCTTTGGACTCCCTGGAGGTGTCATGTAATAATAATAATAGTAATAATATCTTTAGTGAAAAAAAATTGAAAATATTTAAATGATAGAAAGCATGTATTTGCTATTATGTAGGTTGCTGGTTCATGTGTTGCTGTATGCTATTAGTAGATACAAGTGTGTGATGACTAATCGATTGTAAAATCTTCCCTTGTTTTTTGGTGCACTGTAGAGGATGATTCATCATTTCAGCTGATTCTCTAAATGCTCTTGAGTAAAAATAGTAATCAGTGTGGACTATTTCAGTTTGTTGCCATTCTTCTTGGTGTTTTGTTTGCATTGTATGTGCTGCCAGCCCTGATATGTGCTTTCTTTCATTCTCAGTGTCCTTGAAGTGTTCCATTCAGGTTATCTCACCACATCTGCCAGTCTGTTCTGTGTAGTGTAGACCACAATTGCAACTAATCTTTTAGACAGCTGTTTTTTTTTTTTTTTTAAATGGCAGATGTGGAGTTTAGGAAGTTTCAGGTGTTCAGAGATTTTATTGTATGGCTAGAAGGAGATTTAAGTTTTGTTGGCAAAGCAACCTTTCTATTTTATCTTTGGTTGATTGTATACATGGGAGAATCACTGCTCCTTTGTATTCTTTTTTTTTTTTTTTTTGTGTTTATTGTTTTGGAGGTTGAAATAGAATTTTTTGGAAGGACAGAATTACGATACTGTAGCTATTGGCTTCTTTTATCTGTGTTTGTGGAAACTCTGTCGGCTCTATCACCTAAGGAACAGAGGATGCCTGTTTTTTGTGGTGGATGGTGATAAAAACCAGCTGTATCATGATGAAAAGTTGCACGTAGGGAAAGATTGCTCACCAACAATATTTAAAAGTCGCATTCTATCCAGTGAACAAATTCTCTGAACACCTTAACCTATTAAGCCTCCACATCCACCATTATGAAACTAGGTGTTTAAAAGATCAGTTGCAATTGTGGTCTATAATACAGGGTGTTCGGGATAAATTTGACATATTTATAATTAATTATATTTTTCCGTAAGTTACATGTATTAACACACACTTCGCTTCATTTAAAAGTTTGGACCCTTCTTCATTCATATACAAGATGTCAGAAAGGATGGATAGCTGGAACCCACCTGAATCATGGAAGAGAATAACTTGTATCATGATGATTCGTGCCCGCCATCAAAATAAGGATATTACGACTGCTGCCCAATGCTCCCTGAATACAGTAAAAACAATCAGGCATGAACTAGAGACTTGCAATGGTGACTACGAGGATGTAGCAAGAAGAAAGATCCCTAGCAGACGATCTGATTGCGTTCGTACAGCAGAATTCCTCGCAAATCTGCAGGAACAGGTGTTGAAGAACCCTGGCATTGGAATTCGGGCTTTGTTCGTGGAGTTGCTAACTGTAGTCAAGCCCTGGATAACAAGGGTAGCCAATGGTAGGCCGCAGGATTCGGCCCCTTGCCACACCTCTGGGAAAAGTCAAAAATGGTTGTCTGAAAATTTCTACGACTTCACCAGTCCAAATGTTTGGCCTCCAAACTCCCCAGACCTTAACCCCATGGATTATTTTGTATGGGGTGCAGTTGAAAAAGACACCAATCGCACTTCCAGTAATACAAAAGCCCAGTTAATGGATAAAATTAAAACAGTTTTTGCGGCCCTTCCCAGGGAGACTGTAGCATCAGCTTGTTCGAGGTTCCGAAGCAGAATTGAAGCTGTGATCGATGCTAATGGTGGTTATTTTGAGTAAATCTTGTTGATAGTATTGTAATTAACTCTGCCTGTAATGTTTTTTTGTCAATTCATTAAATTTAATAGATACAAAGAAGATTTTCTTTTTCCTTACGAAACTGTCAAATTTATCCCGAACACCCTGTATATAGGACAGACTAGTAGATCTGATGAGATATGCCAATCGATACACTTCAAGGGCATTGAGTATGAAAGAATGCATAAATAAGGCTGGCAGCACATACAATGGAAACAAAACACCAAGTAGAATGGCAATGAACTGAAATGGTCCACATTGATTACTGTTTTTACTCAAGAGCATTCAAAGAATCAGCTGAAATGATGAAACATTCTCTACAGCCAAAAAAAAAAACAGGATGATTTTACATCAAGTCTTGTCTTCTTTAACCTCTCTACCAGCTGTAGTGGATAAAATAGTGAGATCAAATTGTGCTTCTTATCCATTTTATTCAATAGGTGTTACAGAATCATATCCAGATTTTGCTGGATGTCTATAGATGTCATTGCTGGTTGGGGTGATAATCCATAATGACACTTGTATCTACCAGTAGTACACAGTAACCCACAAACCAACAGCCAGCGTAATAGGAATCATGCTTTTCATATATTTTTCACTAGAGATGCTGATTTCAGCAGAAAAAAAGTGTCTGTGTAAACTTCTGCTTGAAATGCATGCACTCTTCATCCAGCCCCTGAGTTAAGAATAGGACAAACAGTTATTCCAGTAGCAACAGAAGCCAAGTTCTTGGGACTTGTCTTTGACAGAAAAGTGCAAGAGCACATTGAATCTCCTTCGCACTCTATCCTCTACTGAATGGGATATAGATCATTTTTCATTGCTTTGTCTTTATCATGCACTTATAAGTTCAAAGGCTGGATTATGGGTCTCAAGTCTATGGTTCTGCAAGGCAGAGTAGCTTGTGATGTTGGATCCCATCCACCATCATGGTATATATATGTGAAGAACTGCTTGTGCCTTTCGCACATTCCACTTTAAGTTTCTATGTTAAATCAAATGCACTGCTTCTATCACTTAAATGGAAATAGTTGTTTCTTAACTATGCCCTAAAAATAGGGAAGCTCAATATCACACACTTCAGATTTCCACAGGTCCCTTCAGTATGTATGCTAAAGACATTATTATCATCACCAGACCTCCATTGAGTCAAGAGAACTCATCATGGGAAATCTCACTCTCACATGCACAGCTTGTCATACCTTGACTTAAATGCATTCACTGTCTCTGCACTCACCACACTCTCAGGCAATGCTGCTTGCATCTCCACCTCAAATGAGCTCAATCCCATCTGCCATCATCAGTAACACTCCTCCTCCCTTTTTTTGCTTTGCCTATCTTCATAAAAGACTGTGTATCTCTCCCATTTGCATTCTTGTCAGAATGCCATCCTCGTTCAACCATATCTCACTTATACTAACAATTTTTGGGTGAATTAACTCTATCAACACTACAGTTTCATTCCCCCTTGTTTCAAATACTTCTAGTATTTGTAAACATACACAATAGGACATTTCTCTTTCTATAACAAGTTCCACTAACCCCACTTCTTGGACATGACTCCTTTATACTCCCCCTGTCCATTCCTGTCTATCATCACTGATGTTACTCCCTTCCCCAGACCTAAATGACACCCCCACATCCTTGACTCTCTTAATCCTTTCTTGTGCACTCACACATCTACTCCTGAAACTATAACCTACGCTTTTCACACAGTGTCTCCCTGTTCACCCTGTGTTCCTTCTTTTTTATTCTCTTTGCTTGTGCCACTCACCTCTCCATTCACAAATGTGCCTACTTTACCCTCCTTCTCTTCCACAACACCTCTTGCTTCCTCAGGTCTAACATTCACTTCAGTCATTCTCTCTTGCAGCAACAGATTCTCCAATTTATTATTATTATTATTACATTACACCTCCAGGGAATCTAAAGACTCATCGAGGGAGGACACTACTCCAGAACTCTGTCTCCACCATTTAATCCACCAGCTGCAGTGGACAGCAACTACCATCTACAACTCTGTGTCTCCACTACTCAATTCACCAACTACAGTGAAGAGCAACTACCATCATCACTAGCACCTACTGCCCACCACTAGTATTTTCACAGACAATCACAAACATCCATACCCACAGCGGGATTCGAACCTGCAGCCTTTTGGCTGGAGAGCATATACACTAACCACTCGGCCAACCACCAGGCTAGCAATTTGCCATTCAAATGTAGCCCATCTCTTTTATACAGCTCTATCCACCCCTCAAACCCATCCCATACATTTACAAAATGAACACCTTTATCCTTATACAACACTGCTAGCATACCATTCATAATTTTTGCTTGCCTTCCCAATTCATCATTATCATATTGGGGCAACATGCTGACTATCTTACCTACCACACTGTTATTTTCACTCTCCTTAACAGCTTCATGATATCCCCATCTTACATTCCTCTTGTTACCAGTCAAATCATTCGGAAAAACTACCACTACCAACTCTTTTGCTCGCACACTCATCTTATTCAATGCTTCAACTACCCTGCTCATTCTACCTCTCAGAAAACAGATCTTGTGCACTTTTTCACTTACCACAACTCTTATCATCGAATGCCACTCTTCATCCCATTCTTCCTTACATTCCCATTTAAATTTCTAATTTTCTTGTCATTTCTCATACGTTTAATCTCTTGCCTTATTTTTACCAGGAGTTACTTGAAGAGACAACAGGAGTTACTGAACAAAGTTACCATAGATGGATTTCAACTGGAAAATGTGGAACACTTCACATATCATTGATGCCACATGATGCATGACTTGGACCCAAATAAAGGGGTAAAAATTAGAATAGCCAGAGCAACAACTATCTTAAAAGCCATAAACAAAATATGGAAGAGCCAAACTATAAAGATACACACTAAACTGCATATTGTAGAAACCTATATCTTCAGCAACATGCTCTATGGATGTGAGGCCTGGATACTCCTGAGAGAATCTGAATGGAGGATATTAGCATTTGAGAGGAAGTGGTATAGAAAAGATCTGGAAAATGAGCTGGATCCAGATAGTGAACAATGAGGAAATGTATAGACGAATACAACCAAAAGAAAACCTGATCCAGAAAATAATCAAAAGGAAATTACATCTCTTTGGCCATATATGTAGAATGAACGATGAGAGGAAATTAAAAACACTGCTGTTTGGTATTATTATTATTATTATTATTATTATTATTATTCAGGCCTCCATGGAATCAAAAGACTCATCGTGGGAAGTCCTTCCTAAGAACATAAAGTCTGTCAAGATTCATTGAGGGGGAGGTCCCCCCTAAAGAAACACAAAGTCTCTCATACCACTCCTTAAACTCATTGACCGTTCTCGCTCTCACTACTCCATCAGGCAATGCATTCCACGGTTCAACCACCCTCCACGTCAAAGAAACAACTCCTCACCCTCTTGCTCACAGTTTCTTTTCGTAACTTCCAGGGATGGCCTCTTGTCATCACTCCTTCCCGCTGTTCAACCAAGTGAAAGAACTCCTCAGTGTCAACTTTGTAACCACCTCTCAACACTTTAAAAGTCTCAATCATATCACCTCTCCTTCTTCTATCCACCAAACTCTGCAGTCCACATTCCCTTAGCCGATCCTCATAACTATCGTTGTACAGTCCTGAAACCATCTTTGTCATCTGTCTTTGTATCCTTTCCACAGTTAATTTATCCCCTTCAAATCCTGGAGACCAAATCTGAGAACAATAGTCTAAGTGTGGTCTGATCAGAGACTTATACAACGGAATGAAAACCCTTTTATCTCTGCAGGTCAGTGTCCTTCTCATTATTGCAGCAATCCTCTGTGTTACCTTCACCACCTTTGAAATATGTCCAGTAAATTTCAGGTTTCTATTAATCATCAACCCCAGATCTCTTGTCTCTCCTACTTCCTCCAGTATAACTCCTCCCATAGAGAATGCAGCATCCCATCGATGTTTCCCAAACCTCAAGACCTTACATTTTGCTGCATTAAACTGAAATCCCCATTCACTTGCCCATCTATCTAGCTTATTCAAATCCTCTTGCAGGGCTACCACATCTGCACTATTATTAATAATCCTTCCCAGCTTCGCATCATCCGCAAACAACTGAATATCCCCTTGCAATCCGCTGGAAATGTCATTGATATAAAGGTTAAACAATATAGGTCCTACTACTGAGCCCTGTGGGACCCCACTTGTAACCCTCTGCCTCCTTGAAACTGCTCCACCATACACAACTCTCTGATACCTATCAGACAGCCAATCCTGAATCCAGTTGATCAATCTGACAACCAGACCCATGTGCTGCAACTTAAATATCAGCTTATCATGTGGCACCCTGTCAAATGCCTTCGCTAAGTCTAAGAAAATTGCAGTATATGCCTTTCCCTCATCTAATGTTCTTGTAACTTTATTATAAAAGGCTAGCATATTGCTAAAACAAGAGCGCCCTTTCACAAATCCATGTTGACTCTCACAGATAACATTACCCTCATCTGCCCAATGCTGTATACGGTCCCTCACTACTTTCTCCAAGATCTTAACAACTACTGATGACACACACAGACTGGCCTATAATTAGACACTTCCAGTCTGTTACCACCCTTATGCAATGGCACTATCTTACCTTCCTTCCATTCTCTGGGCACCTTTCCCGCAACCAGACTTTCATTGAAAAGCCAGGTTAAAGGCACTGTCAGTTCCCTAGCACATTCTCTCAAAACTCGTGGTGAAATACCATCCACTCCCAAAGCTTTACTGACATCCAGAGTACTCAGTATCTGAAACACACTCTCCTCCTGTGCCTCTAAACCTCAAACCAGCCCTATCCCTCTAGCATTAAAACTGACTCCTCTAGGATGCAATACTTCAATAAAGTGTTCATTGAACAATTCCACTATGTCCTCTGCATCAGTCATTCTATTCCTATTTTAATCCTACAATATCATTCTTCCACAATCATTTCTCCTCCTACTGGCCACATAGCTAAAAAATTCCCTAGGATTTTCTTTGGATCTTAGGGCCAATCTCCTCTCATATTCCAGTTTCGCTTTACTTACCACACTAGTCACTCTTCTGGCCTATGTCTTATATTCTTCAGGCATCTTCTCTTCACCTGTCTCCTTATATCTCTTCCATAGCCTCTTTTTCACATGCAATTCCTGTTTAATATTGTTTGTCATCCACTTTACTCCATATTGTGTCCTCTTCTTCACTCTTGGTATACAACTTACCATTGCTGCTAACAAATATTCTTTCACAATTTCCCACGTACTAATGATATCCCGGCCTTTCAATTCCTCCCTCCATGAAACTTCCTGAAGTTGATGTCTGAGACTATTATAATCACCTGCTTTATAATTCCACATAAGTTCCTGTCTCTTTGATACTCCTGCATGTCTTTTCCCAAGTCAAAACCATATGGCCACTCTCTCCAACTGGTGGGAGACTGAATATGGGAGTGATGACATCTCTCCCATCGGAAGAGTTATTATCAACTCTTCAGATGCTATTACCAAATCCAAAACTCTTGAATCTCTTGTTCCCTATGTTACATGTTGCCTAAGACATTTGTTCCTCAAGAATTCTTGAAATTCCATTCCCCTATTGCTACACGCATCTTCCTCTCTCCAATTTATACTACTGTAGTTAAAATCTTCCATAACAATCATTCTTCTTGCACTTGCCAAACTTAACTGTCTAAACATCTCCTGGTCCTCATCCTCTGTGCTCCTGAATCTGTAGCAACACCCCACTAAATATCCTATCTTGCCTACCTCTACCTCACACCATATGCTCTCAAAATCATTTGTCTCACTTCCTTCCAAAGCCTCCACTCTTAGAGGACATAGGTCATCACTTATAATAAGCAGTACCCCACCACCACGCTTTCACCTACTATCCTGACGAAAATGCTGTACCCAGCGACTTCTATTCCTGTTATTATATCCCCTTCTGTCAACCACGTCTCAGTGATCCCAATAATTTTTGGCTAGGCTGATGCTATCTGCGCCACCAATTCTTCTCCCTTATTCCGTATACTCTTGGCATTAGTATAAAGCATATAAATGCCATTGTTTCTATACCCCGCATTATACCCTCTAGACTCCACTGGGCTCAGTGTTACCTGACATCGTCTCCCTTCTCCCAAGTATCCATTCCCACAAGAGGCCACCCCTGCTATCATCCTTCCTGGGACACACTGACTCGTTCAGAACAGCAATCTCTCCAGATTCCTACGTCCTTTTTCATTCAAATGTAAGTGGTCTCTCGCATACAATTCCTCTCTTTCCTCAAACGCACTCCAAGCATCCACATATACCACTCCTCTCTTGTCACACATTCTCGCTATTATGCCATTCAATATCACTGCTCTTCTGCTCAGCTCATCATTATCATACTTAGACAACACGCACACTATTTTTCCTCTCTCTGTCTTCTTCCGTACAGCCTCAAGCAAAAATCTCATATTTCTTGCTTCCCGACTTACATTACCACTCAAGTCATTTGTTCCTACCATCACAATCATCTCATCCACCCTTTCACCTCTCTTAATTGCCATAGCCACCCTTTCTATTGTTCCTCCTGGCAAACACTCTTCACGCATCCTATCTTGAACACCACGGATCATTGAGTCGCCATACATTATACCTTTTATCATTCCCTTTCTCCTATTGTTTCCATTCTCTCCTCTTCTTTCATTCCCATAGGTCTCTCTCATTCCCTCTCCTCTACTGCTATTCTCTCTTCTAGCATTCCCATACCTCTCTCTCTCCTACTGTTTCCATTTTCTCCACTTCTAGCACTCCCATATCCCTCTCTCATTCTGTCTCTCCTACTGTTTCCATCCTCTCATCTGCTAGCATTCTGATACCTCTCTCTCATTCCCTCTCTTCTACTCTTTCCATTCTCTCCTCTTGTAGCACCACCATACCTCTCACTCATTCCCTCTCTTCTACTGTTTCCTTTCTCTCCTCTTCTAACACTTCCAAAATTCTCTCTGTCCCCTACTATGATTCGGCTTGCATTTATCTCTTCCATTCTCCTAATCTTATCTTTCATACTTCTGCTCTCATTCACAAGACATTCCACCTCCTCTTTCAGCTCATCTATCTCCCTGTGCAGGTCAGTCACTCTTAATCTAAATTCACTCTCCCAAACAAAACCCCCTTCTAAACTTTCACAGTCACTCATGCTTTCCACACTGTCAACTATTATTTTCTCATTCATATATATATATATTTTTTTCATTCTCTCCTATCACACTACTTGTCTTCCTACATTCATTCCCCGTTCCTGGAGCAACAAGGTCGGATATCGATATATTTTGAATGCACTTATTTCCTCCCATTGCCTGCATTTTGCACATATATGCTCTCCGCTCTCTTTCACAAGCCACATATCCAATTCCCGAGACGCACACATGCCGCAAGTACTGCATGCCACAAAGTCCCTTATGATATTGCTTATAATAGAGTTCTTAAATAGTGGAGGACTTGGCGATACGCCACTTGCGACTGCAGCTGAATCCGCCATCATTCCTTACTGCCAAATAGCATAATCGTTAATTATTCAATTAATAAATTCCGTTAAATAAATAAAAAAAAAGTACAAACAATTACAAGCAAAACAAAACATTTAAGTACACTAAATAAAATGAAATATAACTAAATACAGTAATGAAAACTTAGCTTTGTTTTGTCTTCCACCATTATGCATTCGATTCCGACGGTAACCTAAATATATTATATTGCGACAGCAACTAACTTCCAAAAAACAACCACTGTAGTACACTCGTATTCAGAGAAACAATTTAGCACTCAAAAACGTAGAAAAACTGGAAAAAAAAATGGACTATTCACCGATTAAAAATCACTTT
Organism: Typopeltis vanoorti; assembly: GCF_054136105.1. Lineage (NCBI taxonomy): Eukaryota > Metazoa > Arthropoda > Arachnida > Uropygi > Thelyphonidae > Typopeltis > Typopeltis vanoorti. Next base: position 21,981,385 of record NC_143573.1, read on the forward strand.
CTTCTGCACAGCTCAAATTCACCGCCACGTACTACGGCGACGCTAGTGCCAATTAGTTATGATTGAAGGAAAAAACAAAAGAGGAAGACCAAACAGAGAAAAGGGTGATGACATTGTCAAAGGGTGCAGAAACTCTGTACACAAACTGAGTCATCTTTCACAAAATAGAATGCAATGGAAGAACCATATCATGATGGCATCAGATACCTACAGGCATTGAATCCATGGTTGTTAATTGATTGCTAGATTATCTTTACCACCCCCACTTTCATATCTTCAATTAGTTTTTCAGTGCCATTTACTCAAAATTACCTTGCACATCTGTTGTCTTACCGCACACTGCCACTATGTCACTCCCATTTATGCATGCTGTCTTACCATTACTGTTTAAGCACCATCAATTTTACTTACTCCCATAGCTATATCCATGATCTTTTGCCTGCTACTGCTTACATTCAATGATATCTCATAATCCATAAATATGTTACACTTCTTGCATATATAAAATCTCTTATCGCTACTATTAATCTTCTCTCTCCACATAAATATCTTCAATCTCTCTCTCTCTCTCCAAGCTTATACACTGCATTCATGGTATCTCAACATTTTTCAAAAATCCATGCCACTTGCATTTGTTTCGTGTTGTCTTACGTTTCACCATCATTTTAGTCATGCTTAAAGCTGCACACAAGAAATACAAAGAAATTTTATAAATATTGAATTATAACTACATTGAACACTGCCTACCAATCACAACTATTATACAACAATATTTAAAAAAAATTAATGATCACTAATTTATCTTTTTATAGTGATCTTAAAGCACACAGCTCTCTGTTTGCCACCTAGTGGCCAAAAAATGGTTCTGCAATTATGTAAGCTAAGTGCAACTATTGATGAATATAAGGAATATGATAAAAAATTATAAGATACTAATATGGTTTTATAAAGTGCTTGCTAAAATACACCATAGATAGTAGAGAATAATGAGTCATCACCGGAAGTATCATAAGAGTGTGAGTAGCAAGAATGTAAGGACTGGATTTTTTACTTGGAGAATGGTGAATGAGTCGAATCAGTTGCCAGTTGTGAATTTGCCTATATGTGCTTTGTCAGTAAATGTGTAATGAGGAATATGTGAGGCATTGTGCAAATAATGGTTAGCATGAATCTCCCACAATGAGGCTTCAAATTCTGTGGATCTTCCCCTGTGATGTGACAATTATAAATATAACATACAAAAATGTTATTTAGAATAATTTTTGCAACAGAGTTATACAGTTAAATCTAATAAAGCATAAATCTAAATTTAGTGACTTTAATGTTTTATTTAATTTTTCTTTTGTTTTTGTGTCTTTTAGTGTAATTACCTCATTCCTTTCTTTTTGTGCCTGATGATATTTCTCATTTTTCAAGAAGATGCTTATGTTTCTAAAGAAAATGTTTTAGGATTTTCACTTTTGCTTCTACTTTATGGGTAAGTAAGCTATATTACCAGAATAGGTCACCAGTTTTTCTTGCAAAGAATTATTTTTTCTGCTTTTTAAACAAATATATTTCTAAATCACTTAAGGAATTGAACAACGTAGATCCGAATATAAATTAAATTACACTTTAATAAATATTTCCGATATTTTGGCAACGTCATGTTGCCATTTTCAAAAGGAACTTACAAAAAGGCACGTGCATGCAGATACTATAACACACTAACTGAGAATGAAGAGATGAAGCTATTGTTCTCCTAGACGTCCTGATGATGCCCTCTAGCAGGCTAAGTCGGTGTTCTTGGCTGTTGGGCTGAAGGTCTGCTGATGTATGCGTCCCAAATTTGGGGCAGTCGCATACAACCAAATTTGTTGAGGTTTGGAGAGTTTCTTAACGCTGAGGCTGATTCCATAAATAGTCTTTCGAATTTGTATTTGCTATGGTGTATTACTGTAGCTTTCTTCCGGCAGATACATTCACCAACAATTCCCCCCCCCTCACAACAATATGGAGTGGTGAAAACACTATACCACAAGACTAAACTAATCTATTCTAATGACATGGCCCTAAACACTGAACTAAATCACATCCTCAACACTTTCTCAGCCAATGGCTATCCCCCCCCCAAAAAAAAATCCAAAAAATATTAATACCTGCAAACCACAGCCCCCCCCACCACAACAAAGATTACTCTAAATCCATCATCATCCCCTACATCCGAGGCATCTCGGAAAAAATTACCAAAATTTTAAAAAAACGTGACCTCACCTCCTGTTACAGACCTTATAGAAAATTGGCATCCCTTATCTGCTCCACCAAAGACCAACCACTTCCCCTAGACCTACCTAGTGTATACCAGGTCCCTTGCAGTTGTAAACTGTCTTACTTTGGCCAAACAGGCAGTACAGTGAATATCAGAATTTCTGAACACAAGGGCTACATCCGGTTTCAGTACAGCCATTCTGGTCTTGCAGACCATGCTCTGGATACACGCCACAGAATATGGTGGAAGAAAGCTACAGTAATACACCGTAGCAAATATGAATTCGAAAGACTATTTATGGAATCAGCCTCAACCCTAAGAAACTCTCCAAACCTCTACAAATTTGGTTGTATGCGACTGCCCCAAATTTGGGAGGCATACATCAGCAGACCTTCAGCCCAACGGCCAAGAACACCTACTTAGCTTGCTAGAGGGCACCATCAGGCCTTCTAGGAGAACAATAGCTTCATTCTCAGTTACTGTGTTATAGTGCCGTTTTGTAAGTTCCTTTTGAAAATGTCAACGTGATGTTGCCGAAATATCGGAAATATTTATTAAAGTATAATTTAATTTATATTAGGATTTACGTTGTTCAATTCCTTAAGTGATTTAGAAATGCATAACCAACGTATAAGCCTGTCTACGAGAATTAAACAAATATAATATATTTATGGAATTTAAAATATAAAAGTTGTAGCCATTTATTTTGGTGAGTTTAGTAGTATATTATTTTATTTATATTTTCTTTATGTGAATCCCACCCACAAAAGGTTAGAAAACTATTATATATTTAGTAGCACTGGTGGACTGAGGTTAAATAATCTAGAAACCTTGCTCTACGTCAAGATACTTCAAAACTTAATAAGCAAATTATCTCATACCAGAAAATAACATTCATTGACTTCTAAGCCATTTGTGTTTTACAAGAAATTATTTTGTTGTTTCATCCATATATTACTAGGAACTGTAAGCAAACTTCTTCAGAAGTTTACACTGGTAACATCATCATACATATTATTATTATTATCATCATTATATGGCTATCTCCATGCAGTTAGAGGAAGACTGATAGTCAGGAGACCCACACTGATCTTTATATACACAATACCTGTCATACATCTCCTTAAAGTCATTCACTGTCAGGGCACTCCCAAGTAATTTTGGTAATCCATTCCACTCGCTCGACTCCAAGAAGAAAATCTAGCCCACACCTCCTTGCTAACCTCAGCTTGCAATGGTGGCTTAAGAACCACAACTTCCAGTGGTGACATCTAGTTCTCTCTCTGTTTGTAAATTACAGTCATATCCTAAAGTTACGCGGTAGGTGGGACCAACAAAAAGTGCGTAAGTCGAATTCGCCTAACTCGGGGTATAATTTTGCATGTAATTTATATATACAAACATACAAAATATTAGTTAATTGGGAATCAAAGGTTTACAAAAACACGTATATTTTTTAAGAAATATAATCATAATTGTAGTTTTTCATACATAAAAAAAAGAAGTTATTTCGATGTCGATGGTTTTATAAAATCTAATAGATATGTCTGATGGCATAATGTCTTTTTCTTGTCACGCAAAATTTCTTCATAGCAAGCTAATCATTTTTTTATTCCTTGCCTTGTGGCTACAATTCATTTCTCATTAGAATCTGTGTCTTCCAAAATCTGTAAACCTTTTTTTTATGATTGTTCTTACTGTGGATTCCTGTAGATTGAACTTCTTTGCTAGCTCGCAAATTTTCATTCCACCTTCAAAATCCTTAATAATGTTGAGTTTTGTTTCCAAAGTCAATGTTTTTCTTTTCTTGCTAGCTGTAGAAGAATTGGACTTGCTTCTTTTGGACGACATTATTATTTTTTTATGTGATAAAATTTTTATCTAGAACATGACATTAAACAATTGCAAGGTTTGTAGACCATAAAAATCGTGTATGAATGGAGACCGTGCGAAACACGCCAGTGCTTGTTCACAGCATGTGCGACACTCTGGCGAATGCGGCCGGAAAGATATGACTAGTGGTGAGGCATGAAGAGGGACGGGAATACGTACATATAAGAAGCCGCATAACTCCGGATTCGCGTAAGTCAGGGTATGACTGTATTAAAAAATTTCATTGCCAATCTTATAGAACCCTTGAATAAGTTGTTACCATGTTCCTTCTTTTCTGCCTATTAACTAACATTGCAACTTGCACACTTTCAGCCTATCTTAATTGTGAGCATTCTTCCACACACGCCTTTCACCAGCTTGGTCACTTGTCTCTGAATCCTCTCCACCACCACCTCCTGATTCCAAAGAAACCAAGGTGACCAAATCTGTGCACAGCAACTAAGGTGCACCTGAATAGCCTTATACACAAGGATAATGAGGGATAATAATCTTCCTATCTTTACATGTTAGTGTTTTTTCAACATTCAAGTAATCATTTGAGCTATTTTAGTAACTATTACAATATTCCCTCTGACCTTCAATCCTCTGCCCATCATTATCCCCTGGTCCTTAGCCTCATCAATTCTCTGAATCCAGTAACATCACAGAGATATGCAGTGTGTTACCTTTTCAACCTGAAATGCATAATCTTACATTTTGCTACATTAAATTGACAAACATTATCCTTCATCCATAACGCAATTATTTAAATCATCTTGCAGGATATTATCCACATCACCTTTATCAACTATTGCCCATCTTAGTTTTGCATCATCAGTAAACAATTGAATGTCACCGTCCCCCTTTCTTAAATCTTTCCATTTATTATTTATATGCAAATAAAAGAGTAGTGGCCCTGATACAGATCCCTGAGGCATCTAGTTACCTTCATTCTCCTAGATTTCACTCCACCATATACTTCTCTCTGGTGTCTGTCCATCACCCTTGTATCCATGCTATTAGCTTCATATGCATTCCCCTTTGCATATGAAACTAGTAGCCTGTGTGAGTAGCAAGAATGTAAGAACTGGATTTTTTACTTGGAGAATGGTGAATGAGTGGAATCAGTTGCCAGTTGTGAATTACAAAATAGTTTTTTATGTGGTCTTCTGTCAAATGCCTTTGCAAAGTCCAGCAGCATGATGGGTAGCCATTTCTCTTATTTATTTTTGTTGTTCTCTTCTGATTCTCTTTCAATTCCAAAACCTAGTCTCTGTTGCATCCGCAGTTGCAAAATCTTCACCTGGATGATATTCGACTATTTCTTTTTCTTCTCTCCCCTTCCTACCCATCAGCACTGATTAAAGTCATCCTCCCTTAATTATTCTTCTTCTTACTCACTACACAACAAAAATCACTTTTGGATTTACTGTGGCCTGCTTAGTTAATTTTATCTCATAATCGAAATTTGGCCTTTCTTACCATAATCTTGTTTTAATGGCATGTATGACATCATAAAGATTATTTAGACACATGTTTTCACAAGAATAAATAATAATTTTTAGTTATTCAAATATTTCAATCAGAAACTAACTGGGCAGCATCAGTGCATCAACATAATCACATGGTTGAGCTAAAACAAAGAATGTTAATCCTATTTATAGAGGTGAGCCATGTGCCAGAATGCAACTATACAGGTGGTTACAAAATAAAATCAAATTAATTAAAGCCCAAATTAAAAATTAAAGTGATTTGAATTAAAAATTAAAAAAATTTAATTAAATTATTGAATGACAGAGCTGCATAAAAAAGAAACATTCTGGCAGGAACATAAAGAAAAAAGGTGATCACCATACTCTTGAGCAGCACAAAGTGCTAGCAACTTGGTGACAGGTAACTAGTTTGGTAAAATTATTAGATATATATATTTGCAAGAATAAATAATGATTTTTATTTTGACAAATATTTCAACCAGAAACTAACTGGTCATCATCAATGCATCTGGTCTATCCACTTAATCCCCCACTTAGTTTATCCTGCTGAAGATGCTAGCCTGGTTGGCTGAGTGTAGCGTATCCACTCTCCAGCCAAAAGGCTGCTGGTTCGAATCCCACCGTGGGTATGGATGTTTGTGATTGTCTGTGAAAATACTAGGGGTAGTGGTGGACAGTAGATGGTGTTGGTGTAGATGATGTGGTTTGCTGTAGTTAGAAGATTGACTGGTGGAGATGGAGAGTTGTAGAACAAGTGCCCTACCTCGATAAGTTTGGGACTTCCTGGAGGTGTTAAGTTAATAATAATAATATGAATATACAGTCTGATACTACTCCTCAAACAATCCCTGACAACTTTCTATGCACTACTGACATTCTTTCCTTGTAGCTTCTCAAGCCTTGGCTCTGCTTCATGATGCCCCTAAACCTTTCATAATTGCCAGCTTTATAGTTCAACATAAACCTTTTCATTACAGAGAAATCCACACATGTATATCAACCTACTAGAACAAGACTGTGCATGTGGCCATGCTCCCTGATTGGAGGTTGGCTATGCATAACCAAGGCAGAGTGTCCGCATTGATTATGGATACATGTTGTGATGCTGTTACCATATCCAGCACTCTCAAACCCACCATCCCTTCCATGACATGCTGTTTCAGGTAATTATCTCTTTGCATCCCCCTTTCGTCTCTCTCTCTCTCTGTCTCCATAGTTGAATTCACCCATAAGTATTGCTTAGCCTGCATTCATTATGCTAATCTGCTAATGTATGGCATGCATATCTTTCTCTGGACCCCCCCCCCCAAGTCCATACCAGCAATGAATAATATATTTTGTCCTTTTTGTCTCAATCTCACTTGTTCAGTCTCCTTGAGCCATTGTTGTTCAATCTATAAATTAATGACATTAGGAAGGGTCGAACAGACAGGAGCTGTTTGCCAGTGGTACAAAGATAGACAGGGCAATCAGGGATGCTACTGATATCCAGCACTTACAAAATGATTTATATATGCTGGAAATTTCGACAAATGAAAATGACCTGTTAGTTTAATGTTAGTAAGTGTAAAGTTATGCACTTTGATGTGATGAGATTTCCCACACCATACTATATTATTATTATTATTATTATTATTATTATTATTATTATTATTATTATTTCGGGTGACTCCAGGAGTCCTTAGACTCATCGAGGGAGGCCCTAAACATCATGTCCACACAACTATGCGATTACATTCTCACAGTATCTATCATACCTTGTCTTGAACTCGTTCACCATCATAGCACCCACAACAGACTCTGGCAGCTTATTCCACTCATTTACCACTCTAAAAGTAAAGAACCCAGCTCTAACACCCCTGCTAACCACACTCTTGCCCAGCTTCCATAAGTGTCCCCTAGTTCTCCCACCACCAGTCCTGATCTCAAAAATATCCTCTGAATTAATCCTATAGAATCCCTTTAGCAATTTGAATGTCTCAATCATATCTCCCCTCCTCTGCCTATCAACTAGTTTCTGCAACCCACAAATCTTCAACTTGTTTTCATATGGTTCATTCCATAGACCTGTTATCATCTTAGTCACTAGCCTCTGGATCCTCTCCACCTCCTCCCCATCAAGAAGGAACTGAGGTGACCAAATCTGGGTACAGTAGTCGAGATGAGGTCTTATCAAGGCTCGGTACAGAGGTATAATAACTTGCTTGTCTCTGCTCGTCAAGGTATTTTTCAACAACCAAGTGAGTTGATGAGCTGATTTAGCTAATTTTGCAATGTGCCCCCTAAACTTCATCTCCCTATCCACCAACACTCCCAACTCCCTGGCCTCATCAATCTCTTGGAGTACAGTTCCACCAATGTGGTATACTGCTGCTAATCTTTTCACCCCAAAATGCATAACCTTACATTTTGTCACATTAAATTGACATCCATTCTCCTTAGCCCAGAACTCGAATCTATCTAAGTCATCCTGCAAGACTTTGACATCTTCTGCATTCACTATTGCCCTACCCAACTTTTCATCATCAGCGAACAAATGAATTGTTCCACTTAGATCCTTCCCTATATCGTTAATGAACAGATTAAACAGCAGTGGTCCAAGAACAGAACCCTGCGGCACACCACTAGTCACAGGCCGTCTTTTGAACTCTACTCCTGAATAAACTACTCTTTGATATCTCTCCATCAACCAACCACCTATCCATCTCACCAATCCTATATCCATTCCCATATGTTGTAGTTTACGGATTAGTATTCCATGTGGTATCCTGTCAAATGCCTTTGCCAGGTCCAGCAGTATCACTGTAAACCCATTTCCCATATCCAGTTCAGCCGTCACCTTGTTATAAAACTTGAGCAAGTTACTGAAGCATGATCTACCCTTCACAAAGCCATGCTGTCCCCTGTACAGTATCTCGTTTTCATCAATCCATTCCTGTATTTTTCCCTTGACTATTTTCTCTAAGACCTTGACAACGACTCCTGATATGCTGATCGGTCGGTAATTTGCAACCATAGTCTTGGATCCTCCTTTATGCAGTGAAACTATTTTCCCCTCTTTCCACACCTTCGGGACTAAACCAGACCTGAGACTCAGATTAAACAACATGGTCAAGGGCACTGATAATTCTTTAGCCGCTTCACGCAAGACCCGTGCCGGTATACCATCCAATCACACAGATGTGTTCACATTAAGGTTCTGTAATAGACTAGTCACCTCCACTTCATTCATCACTATTCCCGTATAAACTAATGGTTCCTTCATTTTTTTAATGTCACCACCTGGATGATATGCTTTTGCAAAGTGTGCGCTCAGTAACTCCACTATATTGACTGATTCAGTGACCTCCTTACCATCGTCATTCCTTAAAATCATTTTGCCGTGTACAGTTTTTTCTTGCTTGCAGCATATTGAAAGAACTGTTTGGGATTCTCTTTTGCTTGCAAAGCTAGTTTCCTTTCATAATCTGCTTTTGCTTTTTTTACCACACTTGTTACCTTTCTGGCCTGCACTTTATACCGTTCATGTGCTTGCAGGTCACCCCTTTCTTTAAGTTCCCTCCACAGTTGCTTTTTTTTTTGCAGCTCAAGCTTAATGGTGTTATTCATCCATTTAACCCCTACTTGTTTTACTATTTGGACCCTAGGTATACAATCAGCCATTACCTCCTGTAAATGCTCCTTGACCACTTCCCATGCTCTATCGACGTCCAGCCCTTGCAGTTGTACATGCCATGGCACTGATCCAAGCAATCTCCTAAGCTTGTCATACTTGCCAGCACGGTAATTCCACATATACCCTGTCTTAATCAAAAATTCCACACCTTTAGCCACTTCCCAGGTCAAGACCTTATGATTACTCTCACCAATAGGTGGCAACATGGTCATATTCATTACAGTCAAATTCTCAGATGCTATTACCAGGTCAAGCACTCTCACACCCCTAGTATTTTCAATTACATGCTGTCTCAGATAGTTATCCCTTAATAATTGAATAAAATCCTTTTCCTTCCTCACATGTGTCCTCTCCTCCTTCCAATCACTGTTACCATAGTTGAAATCCCCCATAATAATTACCCTCCTTCCACTCATTTCATCAATTTCCCTATGCATACTATATCCACCATATGCATATCTATTCCATCACCTGGTCTATAGCAGCACCCAACTGTATATTTTATTCTGCCAATCTCAATCTCACACAAATAGCCTCAAATGAGCTCCTTTCACCATCCTGTGATACAACTTCAATTCTCCTTGGCTGCAGTTCATCAGCTATCATCAATAATACCCCTCCCCCCATTTTATTCTCTCTGTCCCTCCTAAACACACTATAACCTACACATTCTATCCCACTAACTATATCTTCTTCCGTCAGCCATGTTTCACTAATGCCAATAACCTGTGGCCAGGAAGAGCCAATCAAGCTCAAAAATTCTTCCTTCTTGTTCCTAATACTCCTGGCATTAGTATACATGAAATGCAGTGATCCCTTAGTCCCATCCCTATATTGATGCGTTATTCTAAATGACCCATTCCCATTTTTTGTCCTTAGTGCTGGCTCGGGTACATTATATACATTCTTACACTCATCTGTCTCACTGATGTCTGCATATCCATTCTCCCCCCCCTCCTTGGTAGTTCTAGTTTCCCTGGTTTTGCACATCCATTTTCACTTCATTCAGCAACACTCTTTCCAGTCTCCGCACACCAAGTCCATTCAAATGCAGGCTATCCATCTTGTATAAGTCCTTTCGCTCTTCAAATTCATTCCACACGTCAACGAATTCCACACCACACCGTCTGCATAACCTGCGCATAATGTCGTTTGCGATTATGGCCCTCCTCCTAAACTCCTCTCTGTCATACCGTGGCAACAGACTAACCATTCTAACTCTGTCACTCTTTTCTTTCGTTACCTTTAACAATACTTTCAAGTCCTCTCTCATAAAAAATTTATCACCTTTCAATTCATTCGTACCCGCCACAATTATTAATTCTTTCACCCTCTGTTTTTGCACTCTAATACTCTCACTTACATCCTTAAATTTCGCACCTGGTAAGTACGATTTAGTTACACTGCCATCTATCACCCCTCTTAATAACGAGTCACCATACAACACTCTTTCCTTCATTTCAGAAACTCTCTCATTCTTGCACTGTTTTTTTTACATTAGCCGAATCACTCTGGAAAGAGTTTTGCAGGTGCTCTAATTGCCGCTGTGCATTTTGTATCACTGCGCGCAACCTAGCGATCTCACTTCCTACAAATAATTCCTCATTATTTTTATCATTTAAACCATTTTCTCTCTCAGTATGGTTGCTTTCACTCTTTCTTAGATCACCGCTCTCATTGCCATCTTGTACATCGCAATTCTCTATCAAGCCACTATTTTCACTCACATTCTGGCAATTCTGGCTATCATTCTAACTATCTCACTACCTGACACATACTTCAACTCCTCATTTTGCTTACACTTTCTGCACATTCTCCCACCACTATCACTTTCAATCCAAATTCCAGCCTTATTCGGGAATGCATACATCCCACACACACATCACATTGGACAAACTCCCTCACATTATAGTTTTTGAACAATGGCGTCGTATTTTTGGACGCCATTATCTTACATCGCATTGCCGCCATATTCAAATTTATGAAATGTAACGTTATATACTAAATTAAATAACGTAATTCACACCAAAATCCCACAGACACAACAAGCTACCAAAATTAGGCAATATTATGTTATGATTTTAACCTATATTCTAATTTTTACTCAAAATTGTACTTAGCTTTTGGGAGCTCTCTGAAAACACAACCATCCATCTGGCCCTCTAGTGGGCAAACTCAATATTAGCAGGGTTATGCTATAAGAAACTGATGAGGCTAGGGATCTTGGCATAATGGTGGATAGTAATTTGAAGTTCAAAGGTCACATAGCAAAGGTTGCAAATACAACTCGGAGGATAATTGCATGTTGAAGCAAACCTTGACATGTATGAATAAGGAAGTCATTTTGCCTCTTTATAAGGCCTTGATAAGATCACACCTGAATTATTGTGTGTAGATTTGGTCTCCCGAGTTTGGGGGGGGGTAAAGAAACTGTGGAAAGGATGCAAAGAAGAGTTACAAAGATTATATCTGGATTATGGGATTTAAATTATGGGGATAGATTGTGAGTATGTGGATTACAGATTATAGTTAATAGGAGAAAGAGGGATGATATGATAGAGGTCTATAAACTTCTCAATGGGTGTTATAGGATATCATCTCATGAAATTTTTCATTATATGGAAGATGAGGAGAGAACATCCATGGAAGTTAAGCTTGTTGACAGTCAAGAAAAGGGTAAGAGCTAGGTTTTCTCTCACAGAGCAGTGAGTGAGTGAGTGGAATAGTTTGCTTTTATGGGTAGTGAGTGCATCTAGTGTGAATTAATTTAGGGGAAGGTGTGACAGCTGTTTTGGGTGATTTATAGCCTCTCTTGACTCCCTGGAGGTCTCAGATAATAATAATAAAAGATGACTGAACCCACATTTGACTGCATCCTCCCTAATACTTCTGATTTCCCTGATTTTGCACTTCCAGACTCTCACTAAACAACACTTGTTCTAACTTGAAAACCCTTCAAGTGAAGTCCATCTGGCATATACAAGTCCTTTTATTCATCAAATTCACTTCATACATCTATAGATTGCACAATCTCTTCATTGAATTTTTCTGACATATACTCTTTTCATTCACTCCATATGTCTATAAACTGCACACTCCTGTGCAATCTTCTCATTGATTGTTTTGAAATCGTGGGCCTTCTCGAGTATCCAGAGCATGGTCTGCAAGACCAGAATGGCTATACTTGTAAAAGTATAGCCATTCTGGCTATAGCCATTCTTGCAGATATAGCCATGACTGAACCCAGGTCCCCATAGTATAGCCATTCTTGCAGACCATGCTCTGGATACTTGCCACAGAATACGGTGGAAGAAAGCAACAATAATACACCGGAGCAATTATAAATTCGAAAGATTATTTATGGAATCAGCCTCTGCCCTAAGAAACTCTCCAAACCTCAACAAATTTAGTTGTATGCGACTACCCCAAATTTGGGAGGCATACATCAGCAGACCTTCAGCCCAATGGCCAAGAACGCCTACTTAGCCCGCCAGAGGGCATCATCAGGACTTCTAGGAGAACGATAGCTTCATATCTTCATTCTCAGTTACTGTATTGTTAGTGCCTGTGTGAACCTGCCTTTTTGTAAGTTCCTTTAGAAAATGGCAATGTGACATTGCCGAAATATCGGAAATATCTATTAAAGTATTATTTAATTTATATTCGGATCTATGTTGTTTCAATTCCCTAAGTGATTTAGAAATTCATAACCAATGTATAAACCTGTCTACGAGAATTACTAATTTTGTAATATATTCTTGAGATATGGCTGATATTCCATTTAATCTCATAGCCATATTTACATTAAGATGTTGCAATATCCTAAAAATCTCCAGTTCATCTACCTCTATTCTCCATTACATCTGGAACTGCTGTCTCCATCTGGATGATACACCATGCAGTGTGTTCACTCAGTAATTGTTATCATCCTCCCCATTGTTATCATCCAGTAAGGAAGAGTAACTATGGAAGGATAACCTTCCATAGTTATTCTTCCTTTTACTTGCCATGTAATGAAAGAACTCTTTGAGATTCTTCATCCATTTAACCCCTACCTAATATCTCTCCTCAACCTGAGTATACACCATTATACTTTGCATAACGTATAATACTTTACAGTATTCCTTGGCAGACTTTTTTTCTCTATTTTCTCTACCTCTCTCTTTTGTAGCGGGACTTCTGCAAGCTGCTTTGTAAGCTTATTGTAATCACCTAACCTGCATTTCCACATATACTAGTTTTTTTTAACAATGAATTTCATACAAATTTTCCTTTTTTTATATAATGTGTTAATAATAATTACTATAGATGGTAATTTATAGTTTGCAATTGAAGATTACATTTTTTTAACAACATTTATAATATAACAATATGTTATATTTTACAGTTTTTGCTTTTAATATATTTTTATAATAATTAAAAAAAATGTTTTTTTACTCTTTAATTCTTATATATTTTATTATTAAAAAAAACAACAACCCCCAGCTAATGCCTTTTTGTTCTTCCCGTATAGGGAGTAGGCGAGGCCATTTTTTAGCACTATCTAACTTTCTAACCTATCTAATTTTATTATTATATTATTAATTCTAAGAAACCTTTACATCAAAGGATTAATTAATTAAATAATAATTTTTTTAACAGCATTTATAGGATAACAATAAGTTATACAGGTATCCCTTGATTAACGCGGTTAATTATCCCTCGATGTTACCGTGTATATCAAAATCGAAAATTACAATTCATCCATGATCGCATGATCAATTACTGTATTAATAATTCGTTTTATATGGTACTCTTTTAGGAAAGATAAAAAATGAATGCAAAGAAAATGTGTAATAAATGCTTGTACTTACATTATTTACTACAATTTTTTTATCAAAAGAAGTTATCAAGAGTCGTTTGAACAGTTTAACAAGTTCGAACAGGATAACAAGCAAAATGACTCTCCAGATCTCGGCAAGCAAACAATAAAACATAAAGAAAAAACACTGCAAATATAATGCATGATGGGAAAAATTAAGTAGATATTGAATCCATCCAGTAGATATTGAAACTACAAGAATTTCTTGCCAAATATATAGAAACTAAAAGTTTTGGCAGATGCAAGCATAAGCAACCTTATGGGCAACTCGTAGTAAAGGTGGATAAGCTGCAGATCACTTTCCTTAGTATTTTCAATAATGTGAAGCACATCTCTTAGAGGACATGTATGATAAATAAGCCTTTGGCTTTCTATTTCAGCAATACATGATGGTTTATTTATTTTCAGTTACAATCTACAAATTATTGAACAAATAAAAAAAAGAAACAACTAAACCATACTATACTGACATCGGAGGTCGCGGTATCTCTCAGATACATTTTATTGTCAAATATCACAAGCCTTTACATAACGTGTTAAACCAAACTGATAGCAAAAAAACAGTGCAAAATATCACTCGTGACATATGAATGCACAGCTACTCATGACCTCCAAGCTATACACTGAATTGTGTAAGAATATTTATATTAAACATTTTGCATGTATCTGTCAGATCAGCTGCGAGCTCTGCAGGGTTTAAGACGCGCTAATCAAAACTCTTGCCGCGTATATCAAGGGATTGCCGCAATTAATTTTGGCGTGTTAATCAAATCCTTCGTTAAGCAAAACCGCGTTAAGCAAGGGATACCTTACAATTTTTGCTTTTAATGTATTTAAGCGCTGTAACGACAGCACTTCAATGTAATACTTTTTTTTGTTGTTGTTGATCTTAGTTGAGATGTAATGTTTCTGCTTGCATCCTCAAAGCTTTTTAACTTATCTGAGGATGACACCGGTTAGATATATATATATATATATATATATATTTTTTATTTATTTATTTATTTGATTGCTGTGTTGGAAATAGACTGATGTTTGGGAAGTCGAATGATCTGAAAGGTCCGATCAAAGTGAAATTGCCGTTATATTCTGGTGTTATTGCATCTGTCTTGATGGTTCACATTCATTTTTATAGTGGTCTTCTTTTTGAACTAATTAGGAGACTTTTTTTTTATAATAATAATAATAATAAATCCTAATGCTCCTGGCATTAGTATAAATGAATTGCCATATTTTCTTTGGCCTACTACCATATTCTCATCTTGTAATAATATCCCATTTAAATATGAGACCTGAATAACAGCATTTTTATTATTATTATTTTCACATTTGCATGGTTAGGATCCTACTGAATAAAGTAGGATCCTAACCAACTTTCTTTAGATACCTAATTTTTTTAGGTTATTTTCTATATCATAAATGATATAGGAAATAACCTGAAAGGAAATATTCAGTTGTTTGCTGATGATGCCAAATTAGGTAGAGTAATAGTTAATCAAGGTGATGTGGAAGCTTGCAGAATGATTTAAATAGGCTGTCAGTATGGGCAAAAGTTAATGGGTGTCAGTTTGATGTTGAGAAATGCAAAGTTATGCATTTTGCGATAAATAGATTGCAAGTGTAACACATTGATGGCACTGTACTCCAGGAAATAGATGAAGCTAGAGATTTAGGAGAGGTGGTGGTAGACAGAGACTTAAAGTTTAAAGGACATATTGCTAAGGTTGCTCATAAGATTACTTAGCTATTGAAGAACACATTAACAAGTAGAGAAGGAAATTGTTATTCCTCTTTATAAGGCCTTGATACGTCCACATCCGGATTACTTTGCTCAAATCTGGTCCCCTGGCGTTTCTTGGGTGACCAAGATGGTTAGTGGCCTGTGGAATATGCCCTATGAGAATAGATTGAAGGTGTGTGAATTTCAGAAGTTGGTTGATAGGAGAAAAAGAGGGGATATGATAGAAACATTTAAGTTGCTTAAAGGGTTTTATAGGATAGATGCATTGGAAATGTTTCAGCACTTGGCTACAGGGATCAGAACAAGGGGGTCATCCCTGGAAGTTGAATAAAGGTGTGGTTATTAGGGGTGTGAGGACTAGATTTTTTGCTTGGAGAGTTGTGAATGAGTGGAATTGGTTGCCAGAGTCAGTTGTGAGTTCTTTGTCTGTTAATGGGTTCAAGGAAAGGTATGATAGATTGTATGGATAGTTTGGGTCTCCCACGATGAGTCTTCCGACTCCATAGAGGTGCCTGTATAATAATAATATTATCTGCATAAAGTAAGGAGCTGAGATTAACATTTCCAGTTTAATATCAGGTTTAATACCACTTTCCTTTAATGTGATCCATACATATGAATAATAATAATAATGATTATTATTATTATTATACAAACACCTCCTGGAGTCGAAACTTATCAAGGGAGGCTATAGTAAGATGCATTCTAACAGAGATAATGTTTATCATACCTCATCTTAAATTGGTTCAATGTTTCTGCACACATCATCTCATTTGGCAATAAATTTCACTCACCAACCACTCTCCATGCAAAAAAGTCATGCTGCACTCTCTTATGCACCATACCTTTATACAGTTTTCAAGAATGATCTCTTGTCTCTATCCCCTTCCCTCCTTCAACCCTTTGAAAAATATCCTGGGTATCTATTTGCTAAGCACTCCTTAACAATTTATATGTCTCAACCATATATTGCCTCTCTTCCGCTTATTGACTAGCATCTGTAATCCACATTCTCTCAGCCTGTCTTCATAGTCAGTATTCCACAACTCTGATATTGCTTTAGTTATTTGTCTCTGAACTTTTTCCCCAGCTCGCTTCTCACCTAGGAATGCAGGTGACCAAATTGATGTGCAGTAGTCCAGATGTGGTCTAATCAAAGCCTTGTGCAACAGAATGACCACATCCTTATCTCTACTTGTTAGTGTTCTTTTTAGTATGCTGGCATTTCTTTGTGCGGTTTTTATTATTTTTGCAATATGTCCCTTGAACTTCAATTCTTTATCCACCAGTATCCCAAGATCACACACTTCCTCCACCTCCTGTAACACAACGTATCCAATATGATATGCAGCTCTACCTTTTTGAGATCCAAAGTGCAAAATGTTACATTAACTGGTGTTAAATTGATATCCCCACCTTTCTTCCCACAAAGCCACTTTATTCAAATCACTCTGAAGCATCAGTATATCTTCATCATTCCTAATAACATTTCCTAGCTTAGCATCATCTGCAAACAGCTGAATGTCAGCTTACAGACTACTACTCGCAAAATCATTAACAAACAATAGAATAAAAGCCAAAAGATTGAGGGGACAACACAAATCTTGCCAGACACTTAGTTTAAATTCAGGTAGGTAGCACGAAGTTTCTCATAAGCTATGAAATTTGAGTTTGAAGGAGTAGTAATTTTTACAGGTTCTCTTAGTTTGGTAATGCTATTCCACAAATTGTTTTTTAAGGTTAAGAAATAGTCCATTCTGATGGTAGAGGCATTACATCCAGTATATAATAAGATGTCACATTTAGAGCCCAGGATATCTCCTCCAATTCTCATCAATTGTTCATAAGATCTTTGATGTTTCTGCATTCTATTACCTCCTCTGTGAGGTATGTGACCAAATTTTGAATCCCAGCTTTTGTTAGAGTAATTTCTTTTGTTATGAAAACAATTTCTAGCAAGATGTCCAACTTTATTACAACTATAGCATTTGGGAGGATCTCTATGTTCTCTCTCTCTCCATCTGAGGTTGAGAGACAAATGATATCTGTTGTTTAAGGTTTTGCAGTTCTTGTATCAATTTACTCAAATTTGTTAAAATAGGTCGATTTTGCCTTTCTACTTCCAATTTAATTCTTTCATCAACCTTATCTGTTGTGGGGTTTTGGTTTTCCTTAGACTGTCGAGTGAATGTTGTCAATTGCTTCATCACTTCATTAAGACTATTCATAATTGGTTGATTCAATTTCTTAATTTCCTGGTGAATTAGGCTCTGTATATCTTCCATCAACTTCTTGTTGGTTTGATTTTCATTCACAGTCATGTGATTAATACTAGTAGGACTTGTTCCTATATCTTTTCTTTTCTCCTCCTCTTTATTGTTCTTCCCTCCAACTTTATTCTTCATTATCATTAACAAACAAATTGAATAGCAGTGGCCCTAGAACAGAACCCTGTGGGACTCCACTGGTAACTCTCCTCCTGAGAGATGTGGCACCTCTATGCACAACCGTTTGATATCGATTAGAAAGTCAGTCTGTCATCCAATCAACCAACTGATTTTCCAATCCCATTTGCCTTAACTTATATACCAGTTGATTATGTGGTAGCCTGTCAAATGCCTTTGTAAAATCCAGAAGAATCACTGTATATGAATCACCCCTATCCAGAACGGTAGTCACCTTATTATAAAATGTAAACAAATTTGTAAAACAAGACCTCCCTTTAACAAACCCATGCTGACCTCTATACAGAATTTTTTCCTTGTCCACCGAATCTTGTATTCTACTCCTAACTAATCTCTCCAAGATTAGTTAGGAGTAGAATTGCTTTCACCTTTATGCAATTGAACAATCTTGCCCTCTTTCCACTCATTGACGACACTAGACTCTCATTAAGGAAACCGAGTCAATGGTAGTGTCAGTTCCTTAGCGCATTCTTTCATAACACATGGTGAAATTCCATCTAATCCAATAGCTTTATTCACATAAATATGACTTCATCATAGACTTCTACCTCATTGCCCTTCAAGGAACTGGGTTGAAGTACTGATTCCTCAACTTCCTGTGGAGATAATAGTGGAGATAATGTGCACCCTTGTCTCACACCTCACTTAACATGAAGCTATCTTCTTGTATATCCTTCAATTCTAACTGCTGATTTACAACTCATATATATATTAAGTATTGCTTGATACAATATCCCATTTACACAATATAATTGAAGTAGTTTGAACAGTTTTTCTCTTGGCAACTGGTCATATGCCTTTTTCATACATATAAACTTAAATATAGATTCTTGTTGTATTCTCATAATTTCTCATCTATTTGTCTTAAGTTGAAAATCTGATCCTGACAACAACTGTTTAACTAGTTTCAATTGTTATAAATCATTGAAACTAGTTTAAATGTTTTATTCTAGTTTGTATGTTAGCTAACTACAAGTCAAAGATATTGCATGATGATCACCTCAATCTGCATTTCATTACAGTCATAATAAAAACTTTATACTGTCGTAAAAGCAGGTGACCTGCTGTATACTAAGTGTTAATAAGATATTAAAATTCAATCACACATCACCACATGCTTGAAAAAAAATGTTCTAGAAAGTTAATATCACTGGAAGGTCCAAATGGAATGAAATCGCAGTAAAGTTATTCCCCATTCGAAAGAAGATAAGACTGTGGCTCATATTGCATGTTAATCTGTATGGCTAAGGTTTCAAAACAGTTAGTAACAGTTATGACCCAGAATTGAGATATTATCAGCAAGTTGTCAGCATGAATTTGTTAAGGAGAAGTCATGTTTTAGCAATATATAAATATTTCTAGGAGATAAATGTATCCAAGAAGATCCTTTTATGTTTTCCTTATATCTCTGCCCTCCAGAAAATGCAAATTCCTCATCCATATCACACCATGCTGCCTGAAAACTGCTACCACTGTTTCCTCCCTGCACCCTGCCTTGAATAGACATCATTTTTCTTATCTTTTCTACGCTTAGAAAAAGTACCCCCCCCTTTTCATCTATATTCTCTGTAACATCAATCCTAATAGCCATGTTTCGTTAATATCAAATCAACTCAATTAGTACAAATTCTTCCCCCCCCCAACCATTTATAAATATGCATACGTCATTTATAACTAGTCCAACCTATATCACTTTATCATAATCTGTTCCATTTTCATATCTTCTCTTACTTCATCAGATCTCTCATTTGCTTTCCATTCTCTCATTATTTTCTCTCCTAATAACCACTAAATGATCTACAACGTCTTTCTTCTCACACAGCATGTTCAATTCATCACTTATCATCTTTGCTCACCATTGTAATACCTAATAGTTCAGCGACCACTTTTACCACTGCACTATCGTTATTCCTTCTTCTCAAATAACCTTCTGGCATTTATGCAAGTAAAACCTTCTGACTATGTGAATGTTTTTTTTTTTGTTTTACTTTTTTAACTAACTATAAATTGCTTATAATTAAGATAAAATGTGAATTGTATTCATCATTTTAACCTTAAAATGATTTATTTACAGGTGGGCCAGTATTCCTCTAATGTATCCTGCATCATACTTATTCAGTATTCCAAGTTCAGCATTTGTAACTTTGGCTTGTATGAATCTTTTTGTTGGCATTGTTACTACTCTCTCCACATATATTCTGGAATTGTTTACTGATCAGGTATTAATATGTATTTAGAATATATCATTTGAGTGTGTGTGTGTGCTCATGCTGTTTTGAAATTTGTAATCAGTTTTCATGTACTGCTAATTTTAACTAATAATATCGGATGCAATTTTAAAATCATCTGCACATTCTGAATTTCTGAAGACAATAATAAAGCACAGTGACAATCTAGAGTTTACCAATTACCAGTTATGTCATAATCAGTTTCTATCATTTTGCTAACGCTACCATTTGTCTATATTGCACCACTTTTCTATATTTTGCAATATCTGTTTATAATGGATAAGCAGAGTGGATGATAAGCAGTAGGGAATTTGTATAGGGATGGTCAACATAGGTATGGGATGGCTTGGAATCTAAGGTGAGTAGCTGAGTCTGAGGAGATATGAGTGGTGAGCAGAAATGGGACAATTGTGTGGAAATGAACCAAGAGATGGCATGGATAGGATTGGCAACAAACCTAAAAGTGAGTTGCTGTATTAATTTATAAACAGAAGACAAAACTCTTTCATTGATTGAGTTTATTTACCTAAAAATTGTTGGAATAGCAAGACAAAAACAATGAAAATAGGCAGAAGCATTGAAACTATCAACGGCATCGTGAATGGAGAACCTATAGAACAAGTAAAACATTTCAGCTACTTAAGCACGATTTTTAGTGAAGATGGTAAATTAAATATGCAAATTGACAACAGGATCAACAAAGCTGGTATTGTAGGAAGTCAACTGAATAAAATTATATGGAATAAGAGAGAAATTAGTCAAAACACTAAATTATCTGTATACAACAGAGTGTTTAAGCCAATTTTAACTGATGAATCTGAGAGCTGGGTTAGGAATAAAACACTTGACCAAAGACTAGAGACTGCAGATATGAGAGTCCTGAGAAAGATTAGGGGGCATGAATAGATGGCATCAGTGGCAATATCATATTAAAAACGAGGATATTAGAAAAGAACTTGACATTGTTAGCACCCAGGAATGTGTTAGCAGAGCTAATCTAAGGTGGTATGGTCACTTAAACGAAATGGGAGAAGAAAGATTAGTGAAACAAGTTGGCAAAAAAAAAGACTCAGAGGAAGACCAGATATAGATGGATTAATACAGTAAAAAGTGCCTTAGAAGACAAAAATATAAGATCTGATAATTGGAGTCTTGACAGGTAACAGATTGATTTGGAGGAAAATTGTAGATAGGAAGTTAGTGGTGATGTTAGTTTTTCATGTAGTACTATCATATCCTGTACACCACTTGAGGGTACATGTCAGGAATTTGATGATGATGATGATGAAAAATTGTTGGAATATGTGAAACATGGGTGGATGAGGATGATATCCTGATAGGAATAGAAATGGAAGATATGATGTTTTTCATGAGAATAGAGAGGACAATAAAGGATAGAGAGGGTAGTGCTGCTGATGATAGCAGGGAAATTATGTCTGCACAAAGTTGAGATGCACAAGGAAAGAAATAATGGCATTGGTTTTTTCATTGAGTGCGATGAATTTGAATATGAAGTGGAAATTGATAGGAACAGATATTTGTTGCATGTTGCTATAGATCAGTGAATGCAGAAGTGGTAAAGAAGATGTATAGGAAATTTGAGTTAGTAAACAAAGGAAGGGTGATCATTGTTGAATACGTTTTAATTATAGTAGTATAGAATTGAATGAAGAGTAACATCTGGCAATATGGAAAATGATACTTTAAATTCTGAAGGCCACAATGCTCCTATATTTGAAAGACAAAATAAGATGAAAACAAAAGGATAACAATGAATAAAGTATTATATTTTAATGGCCAGATATTTTGACCTGAAAATTACAGGTCATCCTCAATGGCATATAGACTAGTGAAAAAAGGGTATAGTTCGCCCAGTCGAAGGATCTAGATTAGAGATCCTTCGACACTTCTGCGCATATCACAAAAAGGAGAATCGATTCTGATAATAGGGTAATCGATCCGTATTGCAGGATGAGTTGTTTATTATTACACATCGGAAAATTAACTTCTGTTTTATGATCATTGTAGTTAACTATGTTGCTTGTATAACAGTTGGAAAAATTTACCTATAAAGCACGTGATTTTGGGTGTTGGCAATCAATTCGTACATCCTTCATTTCTTTCTCCCCTTCAGCATGAATCGATTATTCTTGGCAAGTTTCCAAGTGGAGATCTAAAAGCGTGGGCATACTGTAAAACAATGAACAGTCAGTTATTTAAGACACTGAGCTATGTGGTGGTGTAAAATATATTTAAAAATATTTTCTCTATATTTTTTTTAAATTATAATTTAAATTTTACTTTATTTATTTATTTTTCATTTCAATTCATTTTAATTTTTATTTAAATCTAATACATCTGCTTCTAACTGCTTGCATTGGTTCTATTTATGACCACACCACCATGTGGCTCACTTTCTTAAATAATCCACTGTTCATTACCTTATCTTATATTTCACTGGCCTATATACCACTGATGACAACATGTAATTTTTAGATCGAAATATCTGGCCATTAAAGTTGAATGCTTTATTCATCATTATCCTAGTTTTCATGTTATTTTGTTTTACGGCTTGGCACAAGTATCCCTAAGAAATCCGCTTCTATATCTGATGTTAGAATCAAAAAAAAAAAGGGAGGGAAGACATTTTAATAATGGGATGTCCCTTTTTTTATCTAGGTTACAGAAATGCCTAAATAAAGGGGATTATATTAAATAAGGATTTTTAATTTGACATACTTGTGTGCATTTTTTCAAGGTAAGGATGATATAGTACTTGATCATATTGAGATAGTACATAATTAGGAAGTGTTAAAGATGTAGAACCAATAATTTGAACATAGAGATAACTTTTCAGAAGACCAAAATCATGAATAAATAAATAAAACAACAAAAAAAGTTACAAAATCAAACTAACTAAGAATTTAACAGATCTGAAAATAAAGAACAACAGGAGCATAAAACCTGTTATATACTTGACAAGCTAGCAACATGTTTAGCCATAGATTAAAATTCTCCATTAAATATGAAGAAAATAAATCCATAAACTTCTTAAACCTGACCCTCATCAGATCCAATCATAACATCACATCAATACCAAAGTATACTACAAACCCACTAGTGAGAATATTTACATTTCAACTTCTATCACCCTTATTATATCAAAAAATATGATATATCAACACAGTTCATTAACACTTAAAAATACTCATCTTCTATCACTGATTTAAAACAAAAAATCTCACACCTAAACAAGATTTTCTGTTCTCAACAGTATCTCCAATAATTAATAGCTTATCCTCTGCATTCAGTCCCAAATCATGCATCTTTTTTTATTATTATCAATATTATTATTATTATTATTCAAGCCTCCATGGAATCAAAGGACTCATCGCTCACCGGAGGTCCTTCCTAGGAAACACAAAGTCTATCAAGACTCATTGTGGGAGGTCCCTCTTAGGAAACCCAAAGTCTATCGTACCACTCTATAAGGCAATGCATTCCATTGTTCAGCCACCTTCATGCAAAGAAACCACTCCTCACCCTCTTGCTCACAGTTTCCTTTCATAAATTCCAGGGATGGCCCCTTGTCATCACTCCTTCCCGCTGTTCAACCAAGGGAAAGAGCTCCCCAGTGTTAAACCTATAATCACCTCTCAACAGCTTAAAAGTCTCAATCATATCACCTCTCCTTCTTCTATCCACCAAACTCTGCAGTCCATATTCCCTCAGCCGATCCTCATAACTATCATTGTACAGTCCTGAAACCATCTTTGTCATCTGTCTTTATATCCTTTCCACAGTTAATTTATCCCCTTCAAATCCTGGGGACCAAATCTGTGAACAATAGTCTAAGTGTGGTCTGATCAGAGTCTTATACAATGGAATGATAACTCTTTTATCTCTGCTGGTCAGTGTCCTTCTCATTATTGCAGCAATCCTCTGTGTTACCTTCACCACCTTTGCAATATGTCCCCTAAATTTCAGGTTTCTAACAATCATCAACCCCCAGATCTCTTGTCTCCTCTACTTCCTCCAGTTTAACTCCTCCCATAGAGTATGCAGCATCCCATCAATGTGTCCCAAACTTCAAGACCTTACATTTTGCTGCATTAAACTGAAATCCCCATTCATTTTCCCATCTGTCTAGCTTATTCAAATTCTCTTGCAGCGCTACCACATCTGCACTATTATTAATAACCCTTCCCAGCTTCGCATCATCTGCAAACAACTGAATATCCCCTTGCAATCCACTGACAATGTCATTGATATAAAGGTTAAACAGTATAGGTCCCAGTACTGAGCCCTGTGGGACCCCACTTGTAACCCTCTGCCTCCTTGAAACTGTCCCACCATACACAACTCTTTGATACCTATCAGACAGCCAATCCTGAATCCAGTTGACCAACCTGACATCCAGACCCATGTGCTGCAACTTAAATATCAGCGTATCATTTGGAACCCTGTGAAATGCCTTTGCTAAATCCAAGAAAATGGCAGTATATTCCTTTCCCTCATCTACTGCTCTTGTAACTTTATTATAAAAGGCTAGCATATTGCTAAAACAAGAGTGTCCCTTCACAAATCCATATTGACTCTCACAGATAACATTACCCTCATCTTCCCAATGCTGTATACAGTCCCTCACTAATTTCTCCAAGATCTTATCTACTGATGAAACTCAAACTGGCCTATAATTAGACACTTCCAGTCTGCTACCACCCTTATGCAATGGCACTGTCTTACCTTCTTTCCATTCCCTGGGCACTTTTCCTGTAGCCAAACTTTCATTCAAAAGCCAGTCAACGGAGCTGTCAGTTCTTGAATCTTCTTCAAAAAGAAACATGTCAAAATCCCATAGTCTTAAAATTCCCATATATCCATAACATTTATGAACATATATCCGTAACATTTATGAAGCCATAGAACACATCTTCAAATATTTGAATTACAAAACTGTCCTTGTTCCCATCAACATACTACAAAATTTACTATAACATTCAACAATTGCCCAAACCAACATGTTATTATGGCATAACGTTGCTTATAAGTTGAACTACCAGTCAGGATGTAACATTTGTTATATTGGATCTACCATCCATTCTTATAAGGTCAGACCTAATTGAACATTATTGAGATTACAATATTCCCATACCAAACTACTTATTTTCCAACACTAAGAAAGACACAAACAAAAATACACTAGCAACAAGAAAAATCATACCATGAGAAATTCTTACATGCAATGCAGCCCAAACACACCCCTGAAATTGAGAAGGCTACCATTGTCAATTTCCAAGAAAATGAAACCAAGTTATGTTGCTCTGAATTACTAGTGATAACAACCATCCAATATGCCGCCATAAACTCAAAAAGACCCTGTATACCCTCTCCCTCCTGGCAATTAAATAAAATAAATTAACCATCACAGCTCTCAAACCAACCAAATGCTCCAGCACTCTTGAACCACTCAAACCTCCAGATAGTCTTGATCCTACCTACTCTTCTTAATACATCATTTCATTGACACCCCAACAGGCCAGGATGTATATATACATCCAGATAAATCTGGATACAATTCTGTAACACCTATTGAATAACGTGGATAAGAAGTGCAAGTTGGTCTCACTATTTCATCCACCTCATCCAATAGAGAGGTTAAAACTACACAGATGGCTCATAGTTAATTGATATCATGTTGCTGGCTTGCCGTGTATATAAAACGTGTTATGTTCTTTTGGTTCTTTATTTTCAGTTAGCTTCACATCACTTGACTTAGTATCCCATAATGCAAAGCACATATCCTTACAGACATGTATAATGCTATGCATTATTGGAAGGATCTCTACCCAGACCAGTTTCAACCTTTATTGAGGTCTCATCAGTGGGACTCAGCCCCAGAGGTGATACCAAGGTTGAAGTAATGCAGAGGTCATATTTCCATATAGGAGTAGCCAAAAGGTGTCACACCTTATTATTAAAATACTCTGGATTAGAGTGGGATGTTGGAAGTTTTTCCACTTGGTTATACTATAAATTAAAGATGCCAAGAAATTATATTCTTAGCTTAATCCTTTATCCAAGTGTAAGCAAACAAAGTTTGCTTACATTGAGCAGAAATTCAAGGAAGCATGTGAAATGCTCAAACATGATCCGAATCTGAATAAAAATGATGGTCTAACAATTCCAGGAATGTGGAGGACCCATCTACAACCTCCATAGCAACCATGAAGAAAAATCTCAATAAAAGAAGACTTGGTGAAGTGTTTTTTTTTTTTTTCCTTCCTGAACATTGAATAGCAACCTGTACTGTACAAATCCAGAAGATAATCGCAATATAACAATATAAACTGTATAATTCCAGAAGAATCCTAGTACGTTAGGACTTTAGCAGAGTTTATTGTAGTTTTTATTTTATTTTTGTTTATTTTATTTTATTTATTTATTTATTTTATTTTATTTTATTTTTTTCACTAGAGGGCAGGCTAAGGGAAAAAAGATTAGTTAACAATGTAGATGTAATTTACTTGTATAGAGTGCAACAGCATGTAGCTTGTTCTTATACACATGTATCCTTCTGAAGATGACCTCAATACAGGGGTCGAAACGTAAAGTTATTATTTTATTATTAATCAGTAAAATAATCTTTTCAACACTGTGTGTTTTGTGTCCCTAAATTCTTAAATATGAATGCTGATCACCATGTAACCTTAAAAGAAAGAATCATTCTTCCATTTTACATCTACCTTATTCAGCCTTTTGGCCTTCAGAATAGATTCACCCATTGATGCTGTTATGTATTTCTTTGTCAGTTCCCATGCAGCATTTATTTACTTACCACTCAACCCCCCCATTCCATGTTATAGCTCCAAGGTGCCTCCAATGCTTGTCATAATCACCAGCCTTATAATTCCACATATATCCTTTCCTCACAAAAGTCTTCGTATGGCTAGCCACTACCCAGGTGATCACTTTCACCAAGTGGAGGAAAGTGTGAAACCCCTCTCACAATTACATCCTCTGATGAAATGATCAGATCTAGAACTCTTAATCCTCGCATGTTCTCCTTCACATGCTTCCTGAGAGTTATCTCTCAATAACTCAACAGTTCATTTTCCTTATTCCCAAGGCTATCTCTTCATTCTAATCTATACTGCCATAATTAAAATCACCCATAATAATTACCCTTCCTTTGTTCACTAATCCAAGTTGTTTATGCATTTCTTCATCACCACATTCCCGAGCCTATAGCAACATCCAACTAAATAATTCTTCCTGTCAACCTCCAAGTTATACCACACTGCCTCATAACCATTGCCACTATTTCCCCCTTTCATGTCTACCTTATGTGGACATAATTCTCCTGCTATCATCAGCAGCATTCTCCCACCTTACTTGTTCTTTCTATCCATATGAAAAATACAGTATCCTTCCATTTCTATTCCTGTTAGAATATCATCTTCACTTAACCATGTGAAGATGATAAAAAATTGGGGCAAATAAACTCAGTGAAACCATTTCATCTCTCTTATTTATGATACTTCTGACATTTATAAACAAACTCAGTAATTCATTTTTGGTCTGTAACCAGTCCTATCCAAGCCACTTGTTGGTTGTGATTTCTCCACCACACTTGCCCAATCACCTTCATCACATATATCAACTTGCCACATATATCTGCTCAGTCTCTCAACTTCCCCACCACATCGCATTATATACTCCATCTTCATACACATCCACTTTTAACATCCACTCTCCCTGTGCACATGTTTCCCTGTCACCTGGGCTCCCTCCACCCATTTCCCTGTTCTTCTTGCATTCCTGTTCTCTCTTCATCTCTCTCATACTACTACTGTTTTCGCTGCCAAGCACTTTTGTCTCTTCAATACCATTCTCCTGATTTTTCCCTTCATCTTTTTTTTCGGATCTATTGCACGCATCACACACTGTACTTCCATCAAGGCAATACTTTCTCCAGTGCACTCACTCCAAAGTCGTTCAAATGCAACCCATCATTCCTGTATAATTTCTTTCTTCCCTCAAACACATGCCATACATCCACAAACTGTACTCCCTTCTCTTCATACAGCTGCACTAGCATACCATTCATGATTTTGGCTCTCCGGCAGAACTTGTCATCATCATCATACCTCAGCAATACACTGTCAGCCTTTCCTACTACATTGTTATCTTTCACTCTTCTTAATAGCCTCCTGATATTTGCTCTCATATCCTCCTTATGTTCACTTAGATCATTTGTTCCCACAATCACAACTAATTCTCTTGCTCGTTTTTTCCTCATATCTAAATCTTAATAATCCTTCTCATTGTCCCTCCTAGATAGATTTATCTTTTAGAAAATAAACAATCTCACTCTCTTTGTTCACCTAAACTATCTCCTCCTTCCATTCTATGCTTCTGTAATTAAAGTCTCCCATCAGGATCACCTTCTTTTTACATGCTAACTAAAATGCCTAAATATTTCACAATCAGTATTCTCTGCATTCCCTGACCTATAACAGCATCCTATCATATATAGTAGCCTTTTATTTCAGCTTCACACCATTGATTCAAAATCTATGCATGCACTCTCAACTTTGACACTTTGTAGACACAATTCCTCTGCAATCATTAACAGTACTCTCCTCCTCCTCTTTTGACATTTTTATCTTTCCAGAAAATTATATATCCTATTTCTATTCCTGATATCACATCCTCCTCAGACAACCAAGTTTCGTTTATTCCAATTATCTTTGAGCATACTGACTCAAACAATGCAACCAACTCAGCTCTGTTGTCTCAAATACTCCTTACATTTGTGTACAAACATAACAATTCCTCTGTCTTTGAGGCCATTCTACCAGCACCAAAATTCTCTATTCTAGCTGCTACACCACACCTCTCTCTCTGGTCTGACTGCTCCCATTTCCCTGATCCTGACTGATTTCCATTCCTACCTGTCTCATCCTCACCTTTATGCATTCCATCACCTTGTGCTACTGCAACCACATCTTTGGCCTCATATCCATCTTCCTCCTGTCATACAATCCATTTAGTTGTGCTATACTGTTTCACAAGTTGACCCTGATCATTTACTACATTAACTTTTTGAATCTGTGCCTCCTCGAAAAACAATAACCGTTCTAAATGTCCAGCACCGAGCTCATTCAAATGCAATCCCTCAACTTTAAATCATTCCAACTTTCCTTCAAATTTACTCAACAGATTTACAAATTGAATCTCCCTTTGCCTCACCCAACTCAACCATCATACTATTCATTATCCCTGCTCTCATTCTCTATTCACTGTTGTCATATCTGGACAACATTTCTACAACTTTCGAACAACAATCTTCTTCTTTACCTGCCTCAACAACTTCCTGAAGTCCCAATCAACGTTCTTTTTTCCCCAAAGAATGTTTTGTGCACTTTATTAGTCATCAGATCTCTAATGATCGAATTCCCTTACAATGATATATGACTATTCTTTGTATCTTTTTTTGCAATACTAACTTCCTCCTTCTCATTCTCATTAGCTAATCTCTTCCTTAGATGTTTAATATTCTCTTTCAGATGTTTTATTTCACTTTTCATTTTCACTAACTCTTACCTTAGCTCTTCTACTACAGTCCTGACACTTGCTCCCATTTCTGATCGCTGTAATCTCTTAAGACACTTTTCTCATATGCTAATCATTTCCTCTTCTCGTTTACCCAAACAGTCCACAAATCTTTCACATTTTTCGGTGCATGCATATAGCAATTTTCACAATGCATCCGCTATGAAAAATTCAATGCAGAGCTAGATCCTGATACTAAAGCCTTCCATGCCACTGACATGCATTTCTTTATGGACTCCATTTTCAGAAGCAGAATACAAACAAGCATGTAACAATACATAATATAAATAACAAAATATTCCAACAACAACACTACTGAAGGACACTTGTATCCAAACTGAAAAAATGCAGCACAATATGCAATAAAAAGCTGCACTATACACTAATTAAAAGCACTTTTTTTTTTTAGCATAGCTCACATCTACCACTACATTCACTTGCAACACTGAAAACTAATAATTTGCTACTGCTTTGCCATGTCTTATAGTTAATTATGCTATAGACTAGGATTTTCTAAATAGCACACTAATTTACTAGCACACTATGATATTTATTTACAAAAACATGGCCTGATTTCAAAATGTTTATTATAAATATTGTTTTAATTAGAATTTGCTTCTTTTCGCTGTGTTATTTGTGGTTGGAATTTTTCTTTCTAGGAACTACAAGATATTGCAGCTGTATTAAGAAAAGTATTTCTCGTCTTTCCTCATTACTGCCTAGGACGAGGATTAATGGACCTATTCACAAACCAGTTAACTTCAGACACACTTATCAAATTTGGTGAGCTTAATGTGTTGTTAATTAAAAATATGGTTATGCTTAGGTTTTAATATATGACTAGTATCTGAGTACATTCAAGAAAATATTTGAATAGAAGTGTCATGATGGTGAATGGAAGTGTCCTGAACTGTGCATTTGAGGACTATTAACCTTATTATTCTTTTGTACAGTTGTTTTGTGTACTTAAATTTTGTAATTATAGATCCAAGAAAAATATTGGAGTTGTGCTTAGATAAAGATTATCTGTTACATTTGCCTATATGCTTCAAAAGAAAGCTATTAAATATGTTCATTATTCCACTGTTTACCTATGGATGTGAGTATTGGACAACCACTAAAAAACAGGAAGACAGATAACATGTAGTCCAAAGACCCTTGGAGAGAAGAATACTCCACATAACAAAAAGAGGCAGAATAAAAAATATCAGAATTAGAGAGATGTCTGGAGTAGAAGATATTGTGAAGTACTCTAAAGCATGTGAATGCAGATTGCTAGACAAAAGAATTAGAAAAATAAGCACTGAGTGGATACTAAGAGAAGGAAAGGTTGCCAAAGAACAAGATGGAGAGGTGATCTAGAAAGGTTTGAAATGAGAAGAAAGACAGAACTGGAAAGTTAAGAGGGAGATCTATATCCAGCAGTCGATGGAAAGAGGCTAAAGAAGGAGTGATTATTTGAAGTGGTATTAGTAAGTCACTGATATGAAAAAATTTTTAGACATGAAGATTGAGGATGCACTATCATCATCAAATGATCCAGAATGCCTATGCCATGCCTTATCAGTAAGTTCAATGATATTTACGAAAACTCCAGTGGAATAAGTCTAAGAAAGCAAAGAAACAAGAAACTGTATTTGATCACTGAAAAAATAATAGTAATATTCCAGAGTTAGAAGCCATGAGATCCACAACTTGCCCAGATTTCTTTCCTAATCATAATTTTACTATAAGATGGTTAGTCTTATTCATAAATATAAATTTTTGTGTAAATTGTAAAGTTTCATAATGGAATCAGTTAAACTGACCTGATTGCTGAAAGAAAAATTCTGCTGCCTCCATATCAATCACCCACCACTTCTTTGAAACAGGCTGAGTTATTCAGGCTCTGACTAGAAAAATAGTCAATTGCATGTCACTGGAAGAAAAGTTTTGTGAAAAGAAATGTAAAGAACGTTTGCTACAGAACTCTACAAGTTATGCAGCAAATGCAAGAGAAAGAGAAACCTAGAAAATATAAAACTCATTAAATTACTAAACAAAAGTTGAAAAGAACCAACTCTTAACACCATAAAAATATTTCCACAAAGTAGATGTAAGTGAAATGCAATTAGTTAATCAGACTGTATACAGAGAGTCCTGATGATAAATCAAGTAGGAGTTAAATGGATGAGCAGCATCATTAAGTAGACATTGCAAAAAAAATGTAAGCAATGCAAAGCACATGCAAGAAGGGTGAACTTGGTAAAAGTGGTCTTAGCTAAATGTGAAAGGAAACCATATGATAAGACCAAAAAAATTATTATTACCCCAAGACCTCATGGAGTCAAGGACTCATCTGGGAGGTCCTTTTATCACACACATACACATCTCATCATACCGTGTCTTAAACACACTCAAACTCCTTGCAGACACCACACTCTCAGGCAAAGCATTCCAATCATTCACAACTCTGCACGAAAAAAGCCTGCCTCTCACTCCCCTACTCACACACTCTTTATACAGTTTCCAGGGATGACCTCTGGTTCTCCCCTGATCTCCCACTATTCTCTGTAGAACTCCACCATTGATCTTATAACAACCCCTTACCAACTTGTAGGTCTCAATCATATCTCCCGTCTTCCTCCTGTCCACCAGACTCTGCAAATTACATCTTCTCAATCTTTCCTCATACTCAACATTCCAGAGGTCAGAAACTACTTTAGTCAGTCACCTTTGGACCCTTTCCAACATCTCTTCATCCTTCTGAAAACCTGGTGACCAAATCTGGGCACAATAGTCCATTTGTGGCCTAATCAAAGCCTTATACAATGGAACAAGAATCTCCCTACTTCTACACGTCAGTCTCCTCCGCATTATTCCCAGAAACCTTTGTGTTGTCTTCACAATTTTGGCGATGTGTCCCCTAAATTTTAGATCCTTATCCACTATCACCCCCAGATCTCTTATTTCCTCTACCTCCAACAATATATTCTCACCAAGCATAAATTCTGCATCCCATCTTTGTTTTCCAAATTTTAAAACCTTATATTTTGCAACATCGAACTCACATCTCCATTTCCGTGCCCAATTACTCAATTTATTCAAGTCTTCTTGCGAAGCCAAAACATCTTCATTACTCTTTATGGTTTATCCCAACTTTGCATCATCTGCAAACAACTGAATATCTCCATCCAAATCTTCACCAATATCATTAATATACAAGTTAAACAGTAATGGCCCTAAAACAGACCCCCTGAGGCACTCCACTAGTGACTTTCCTTTTACTGGATATCGCACTCCATACACAACTTGTTGATACCTATCAGATAGCTGGTCTCCAATCCAATGCACTCATCTAATATCCAACCCCATCTGCTCTAGTTTGACTGTCAACTTAACATGAGGTACTCTATCAAAAGCCTTTGTGAAATGCAAGTATATTACTGTGTATCCTTGCAGTCACTTTATTGTAATAAGTAAGTAGATTACTAAAACATGACCTCCCTTTAGCAAATCCATGCTGTCCATTAAAGATAATACCATTATTGTCAACCAAACTCTGGATCTTAGTTCTCACAAGCTTCTCCAACAACTTAACCACAACACCTGACACACAGATAGGCCTATAGTTTGATGCTTGAGTTCGATCACCTCCTTTATGATGTGGCACAATCTTGCCCTCCTTCCACTCCTTAGGAACTTGACCAAGTGCAAGACTCAAATTAAAAAAAATGTCAAGGCAGGTGTCAACTCCCTGAACTCTCCAAACACCTCTTGCTCACTTACAGTCAGTCTCTCCTCCTAATCATCAACTGCTCTCAATCTCTCCATGAAGTCACATTCACAAGATTGAAAAATCTTTATGAACTGCTCATTAAGTATCTCCACCACACATTCTGCAACAGCTGTCTGTATACCATTTTCTCCAATCAATGTCATCCTTCCATAATCATTCTTTATTTTGCTGGCTACATATTGAAAGAACTCCCTAGGATTCTTTTTGGCTTCATTAGCTTACGGCTGTTCATAACTCTCTTTAGCTACTCTCACCAACCAAGTCACTCTCCTTGCCTGGTCTTTGTAGACTTCATTCAATTGGTTATTTCCACTTCTCTTATGCCTCCACAATGCCCTTTTTCTCTGTATTGCATGCTTAATCTCTTTATTCATCCATCTCACACCTGCCTTATTTAACCTTCTCACCCTTGGAATACATTTAGACATTGCATCTACTAGATAGTTTTTGAAAATCCCCCAAGCTACATTGATCTCTTTTCCAGCTAACTCCTCATTCCATGCTACACCCACAAGCTGTCTCCTGAGCTCTTCATAATCACCCCCCCCCCCCATAGTTCCACATATACCCTTTTCTCACAGGGGTTCTCACACTGCTGGCAACCACCCAGGTAATCACCTCATGGTCACTTTCACCAATTGGTGGATGATTTGACACCTCATTTATAATTACATCCTCTGATGAGATGACCAAATCCAAGACCCTTAATCCTCGTGTGCCCTCTGTTACATACTGTCTGAGGTAGTTATCCCTCAAAAACTCAAGAAACTCATTTTCTTTACTTCCAGTTGCTATCTCATCATTCCAGTCTATATTGCCATAATTAAAATCCCCCATAATGATCGCCCTTTTCTTATTTGCCTGGCTAATTTGACTATACATTTCACTATCACCACCATCCTCATTACTTGGTCTATAACAACATCCCACCAAGTATTTGATTCCATTCACCTCTATCTCACACTATACTGCCTCAAAACCACTGGCACTATTTCTCTCTTGTATCTCTACCTTGTATGGACATAACTCTTTCTCTATCATCAATAGCATTCCCCCTCCCTTTTTACCCCCTTCTATTCTCACGAAACACATCATACCCTTCCATCTCTATTCCTGTCAGGATGTCACCCTCTTCCAACCATGTCTCCCTTATTCTGACAATCTTTGGGTGTACAGACGCAATTAGTGCAACCATTTCATCTGCCTTGTTTCTTATACTTCTAGCATTGGTATACAAACATAACAGCTCATTTCTGTATCTACAGCTAGTTCCACTGATACCACTCACTCGATGTGATCTCTCCTTGCTAGACTGGGGCCATTTCCCTTTCTGCTTCTTCATTTTAGAACCCTTTTCAATTCCAACTGTTTTTTCTTGATCCCTGGTCATCCCATTCCTTTCCTGCCTACATATTCTCTCACCTCCTCTTGGAGCATCCACCTTTCTCACGCTGTGTACCCCTGTCCACCCTGAGCCTCCCCTTTTTCCTCTTCCTCTTGTACACCCATTCTCTCATTTTCTATACTCATACCACTCACTTCCCCATTCATATCCACTTCTTCAATCACTCCTGTCTAATTAATAAAGTTATTTTAATATGTTGTGAGTAAAAGGAAGAATGACCATGGAAGGCCAAGTTCAGCAATTGTTGCTGATTGAAGAAGATAACAGGTGCAAATAAAAGAGTTGGATTCCTGTCATTTTGCAATGGTGTACCATACAGGTGGAGAGACTGTATTACTAGATATGAGAATAGTGGTAGATGAATTGGAAGGGTATATGATATTACAGATTATTGATGAACTGATGCAAATATGGCCATGAGATAGATGGGAGATGGGATATTAGCCCATCTAATCTAATCTGTATTATATGAATATGCAAGGGAATTATCATCTCCTCTCTGACCAGCTGTTGAATTTAAGTCTCATTTCTGGGAAGATGTCTAGAGAATGGATAGAGACAAAAGAAGTGGTTATGCTAATGGAGAAGTTGGTAAAAGACATAATTCAGAACTGGATGAAAAGAAATA
The DNA here is from genome assembly GCF_054136105.1 of Typopeltis vanoorti. Lineage (NCBI taxonomy): Eukaryota > Metazoa > Arthropoda > Arachnida > Uropygi > Thelyphonidae > Typopeltis > Typopeltis vanoorti. The sequence continues at coordinate 22,017,398 of NC_143573.1, forward strand.
TGATACTCTATAGGGACAGCATGGTTTTGTGCACTGTACGTCTTGTCTTATTAATCTGCTTACTTTTTATAATAAAGTGACATTTGAGGTTGATAAAGGAAATGGCTACACATGGATGCTCCTGTGTCTTGGGTTTGATTCCTGTCACTGACATGAGGAGTTTTGGATCTCTCTCAGAGATTGCCAAGTTAGCTGGTCTTTGGCATGGACTGCAGGGTTTTTTCTCCAGTTTATTATTATTATTATTCTGGGGTTTTTCATCCTACAGGCAGGCAAACCAGCCTTGAGAAACCAATGCTTCTACAGACATTGGATATGCTGGGAGGCATAGGGCTAACCACCTTATCCTTGAGTATGATTGCAGTTAAATGAATAGAAAACCCTCAACACTGTAATGTAAACGAGAGAAAAAAGGAAGAAGAAAGAAAGAAAGAATGGATAATACTCCTAGACTTTGCAAAGGCATTTGACAGGATATCATATAGAACTCTGTTATATAAGTTGGAGCAAAGGAGAAATGTGAAGCTGGTGATTTGGGTAAGAGGCTGACTGATAGACAAATACTAAAGAGTAGTATATGGAGGCACTGCATTCAGGAAAGGTGGATGACTAGTGGTATATTACCAGGCTCAATCCACTGCTGTTTGATTGTTGCAATGGTGATATAGGAAATTATGGAAATATTCAGTCATTGGCCAATGATGCAAAGCTAGAAAGAGCAATACTCAATGAAGATGATGTACAAATCCTGCAGGATGACTTATATAGAGTAAGTTATCTTACCCTATATAAGTCATCCTGCAGAGATCACTTAGACATTGGTGGTTATTCATAACAATTCTTCATGGTGTAAACAAGACCAAGAGAAAAAATATACTTAAATAATTTATTGAACTTGTTAATATTTTGCTGTTTTTTTGAACCAGCTTCATGTCCTAGACACATTACTTACATTTTTAGCACATTTAAACAGCCAAAATATACTTATCTCCTTTCTAGATACACTAGTGACACAATACCAAATGGATTATCCTTTCCTGTTTATAGAAAACCCCCACATACTGGAAAGTATTTACAAAAGTAATCACACCACCCAGCCTTACAGTATGGCATCCTCAAAACATTTACAGGGTCAGGGTAGTTTGTTGAAATGACAGAACTCATGAAACTGAACTTGGGTTCTTTTGCAACACTTGTTTAGCTAATGGCTTCAACTGTATAAAATAGATAAAATACTGCATGCCCTCCCCATCCCTCCTGCAGCCAAAATAAAAAGTCACAGCAAAACCATTCCCATCTCTAATACTCAGGGTACATCAGAAAAGATAGCTAAAGTTCTCCACAAATATAATCTCTATGCCTCTTTCAAACCATTCACGCATATACAAATCACTCAGATAACATTACCCTCATCTGCCCAAAGCTGTATATAGTCTCTCACTAATTTCTCCAAGACCTTAACTACTGATGACACACAAACTGGCCTATAATTAGACACTTCCAGTCTGCTGCCGCCCTTATGCAATGCCGCTATCTTACCTTCCTTCCATTTCTTGGGTACCTTTCCCATAGCAAGACTTTCAACGAAAAGCCAGCTCAATGGAGCTGTCAGTTCTTTAGCACATTCTCATAAACCTGTGGTAAAATACCATCAAGTTCCATGCTTTATTTACATCCATACTACTCAGTATTCCTATGTCCTCTACATCAGTCAGTCTATTCCCATTTTTATCCCACAATGTCATTCTTCCAGAATCATTTCTACTCCTACTTGCCACATTGCTAAAAAATGCCCTAGGATTTTCTTTGGATCTTAGGGCCAATCTCTTCTCATATTCCAGCTTTGCATTCCTCATCATACTGGTCACTCTCCTGACCTGAGTCTTATATTCTTCATGCATCTGCTCTCCACCCCTCTCCCTATATCTCTTCCATAATCTCTTTTTCATCTGCAGTTCCTGTGTGCAGGGCCGGTGGAAGTGAGCATGCGAGCACCATTACGAAGCGGGCGCCGCCCCCAGGGAACGGTTTATAAGTTCATTTTTAAGAAACAAAATTTTTATCATAAAAACAAAAAATTCTTAGAATGATCAATATTAAAATAAATAACGCCGGATACACCGAATAAAAGTTTTAAAAAATTTGTATATTGCCGCCTCTTTGATCAGCCGGCTGTTTATAATTTTGCAGCGAGAGCAGGCTAAACTTGCCTGCAGAATGATGTGTCTACTGCAGTCTAACTAAAGTGAAACAGTGAACGGTTTTTATGCACAGAAACGAATTTTCGTACAAAATATTTGTTCCTAGTTAGCCAGTCATATGCTACGAATCTCGGTAGGCTACTGACAGCAGAGCAGTGCAGACTATTATTTCATCTCTGTGTTGTATTGTGCAATAATTTCTTCTGGGTATAAAATAGAAATGGAATCAAAAATTAAAAAAAAGTTATCCGGTGCACAAAATCATAAGCGTCATGCTGCAAAAGAAGCAGTTATTAACCCTTTCTGCCCTAGTGATTCCAATTGGAATCACTAACTGTCTTGGCTTTCATAGCCCATATTATGTGGCGAATGATATATATATATACAGGGTGTTTGGGATAAATTTGACATATTTATAATTAATTATATTTTTCCGTAAGTTACATGTATTAACACACACTTCTCTTCATTTAAAAGTTTGGACCCTTCTTCATTCATATACAAGATGTCAGAAAGGATGGATAGCTGGAACCCACCTGAATCATGGAAGAGAATAACTTGTATCATGATGATTCGTGCCCGCCATCAAAATAAGGATATTACGACTGCTGCCCAATGCTCCCTGAATACAGTAAAAACAATCAGGCATGAACTAGAGACTTGCAATGGTGACTACGAGGATGTAGCAAGAAGAAATATCCCTAGCAGACGATCTGATTGCGTTCGTACAGCAGAATTCCTCGCAAATCTGCAGGAACAGGTGTTGAAGAACCCTGGCATTGGAATTCGGGCTTTGTTCGTGGAGTTGCTAACTGTAGTCAAGCCCTGGATAACAAGGGTAGCCAATGGTAGGCCGCAGGATTCGGCCCCTTGCCACACCTCTGGGAAAAGTCAAAAATGGTTGTCTGAAAATTTCTACGACTTCACCAGTCCAAATGTTTGGCCTCCAAACTCCCCAAACCTTAACCCCATGGATTATTTTGTATGGGGCGCAGTTGAAAAAGACACCAATCGCACTTCCAGTAATACAAAAGCCCAGTTAATGGATAAAATTAAAACAGTTTTTGCGGCCCTTCCCAGGGAGACTGTAGCATCAGCTTGTTCGAGGTTCTGAAGCAGAATTGAAGCTGTGATCGATGCTAATGGTGGTTATTTTGAGTAAATATTGTTGATAGTATTGTAATTAACTCTGCCTGTAATGTTTTTTTGTCAATTCATTAAATTTAATAGATACAAAGAAGATTTTCTTTTTCCTTACGAAACTGTCAAATTTATCCCGAACACCCTGTATATATATATATATATATTTTTTTTTTTTTTTTTTTTCTTTTTCAGTTTATTACTGCATATTACTAAGCAGTAATATTTACAAATTATTAAGAAATAAACTGGGGCTCTTAATAAATTTGTTAAAATATTCTAATGCAGATTGTAACCAACTCGATACATCAGAAATCAGAGTTGAAGAACCGTGCATATTATCCGGTTTGCATGAAAGAACTATTGCAACTATTGAACAAGATAACAAGATGCATGATTTAAGTGAAAAACAGTTAGGAGAAGATTTAGTTGTAGTTGACCACGAAACTAACACATTGTTAGTCTGTGTAAATTTAGAAAATCCAGGTGAGTGGGGAATTGATGAAATTGATGAAAAATTACGAGTTGTTTTAATTGAAATGGGGCCTGTTCAAAAAAAAAATATAATATATCCCAGAGATACATATGGTCGTAAATTTGGCGACACGTGTTATAATAGAAAAATGGAAAACGGGGAGCTCGTGCCAAGAACATGGCTCATTTATTCCAAAACTTTAAATTCTGTTTTTTGCTTTTGTTGCAAACTTTTTGCACCTACTGAATCAAGTAGTCTTGTAGAAGGTTGTAACGATTGGAGAAATGTAAGTACAACTTTGCATAGACATGAGACTAGTTTAACTCACATGAAAAATTTCTTAAAATGGAAGGAACTTGATAAAAATTTAATAATCAAAACTACTATTGATTGCCAGACTCAAAGCATGTATGAAATGGAAAAGAAACATTGGACGAGTGTTTTAGAACGCTTGATTGAAATTATAAAATTACTTGGTAGTCAAAATTTAGCTTTTCTCGGATCATCTGATAAATTATATGAAAGGAATAACGGCAATTTTTTTAAAATTAGTCGAACTGCTTGGGAAGTTTGATCCCGTTATGGAAAACTCATGTTGAAAGGGCCCTACATCGAAATAATAGAGTACACTATTTGAGTAAAGACGGACAAAATGAAATATTGGAAACTTTAAGTAACGCAATCAGAGATACAAGTTTATTATCAACTCTAAAATCTAAATATTATTCCATAATTTTAGAATGCACACATGATGCAAGTAAAACAGAACAAATGACCATTATTATTCACTTTGTTTCCTGTGACAGTGCAATTGTCAAGATCAGGAAAAACGTTTTAGGTTTTGTAGATATATCAGATTCCACAGGACGTGGTTTATGTGCAACAATAATGGAACAACTGGAAAAATGGAACATTCCCATTGAAGACATGCGAGGTCAAGGGTATGACAATGCAGCAAATATGAAAGGGAAAAAAATATGGGCTCCAAAATTTCCTTTTGAACAAAAATCCTCAAGCTTTCGTGCCACATGCTGCTCATACTCTAAATTTAATCATTAACGATGCAGCCCAAGTGAATGCAGATACAATTAGTTTCTTTACAATTATTCAAAAAATATACAATTTCTTTTCATTCTCTTACAAACATTGGGCAATCCTTTTAAAGTTCGTAAAAATTTTAACATTGAAACAGCCATCAAAAACGCTATGGGAAAGTAAAATTAATGCAATCCGCCATCTACGATATCAGTTAGGAGAAATTTACGATGCACTTTTTGAAATTTTAAATAATGAAAATTTTCATAAAGAAACTCAGCATGAAGCACAAACATTATGTGCTAAAATAAAGGACTACACATTTATTTACTCTCTTATAACTTGGCATGATTTACTTAACAGAATAAACCTGTGAGTAAAATGCTTCAAGATAAACATATGAACATTACACTTGCTTTACAATCTATCAAAAACTTAAAAATATTCTTACAAGAGTATCGATCAGATACAAATTTTAAAGAAGTTCTAAAAATGGCCAAATAACTGAGTGAAGAGGGATGGAGAACAAGAATTTAAAACTGGTACGGAAGTTCGACTACAAAAGAAGACAGAACTATTTGACTATGAGCATCATGACGAAACGCCACAATTGCCAGAAGATAAATTTAGAGTGAATGTATTTTATACACTTCTAGACATTGCAATGTGTTCATTAATAGAACGTTTTGAACAACTAAAAACATATTATGATAATTTCAATTTCTTGTATAGATTACTACAAATTAATAACAAAGATTTACGAAAAGATTGTGACGATTTAGAGATTCTCTTGAAGTACGGCGACAACAAAGACTTAAATGCAGTAGAACTGTATGACAAGTTATGTGCTTTCCAGGATATTTTTCGGAAGGATAATTTAAATATTCAAAACCCTTTTGATATTCTTAACTTTATTGTGTCCAATAATTTATCTTTCCCTAACTTTTCAATTGCTTTAAGAATACCATTAACCTTACCTGATTGTGTAGCGAGCGGTGAACGTTCCTTTTCCAAGTTGAAATTGATTAAAACCTACTTAAGAACAAGTATGTCACAAAAATGGCTTGTTAGTTTGGCGTTAATAGCTATTGAAAATGATATATGTGCGGAATTAGACATTAAGAACATTATTTCTAATTTTGTGAATATTAAATCAAAAACCCTAAAATTTTAATTTAAAAAATTTCAAGTATATTTATGTAATTTAATTTATTTTCTGTTATTCTGTAAAGATGTAATTTTTTTAATATGTATATTAAATGTTCTAATTATTTCTGAATTCTTTTCTTATTTTCTCATCTATCTTGAGTTTCTTTTATTTTCTTAAAAGATAGTTCCACTTATAAAAATTATTACAAGTTACTAAGAATTTACTAACTTGTAAAATTAAAGAATTTTTAAACTTTAGTTCAAATAAATTTTAATTTTAATTAAAATTCATTTTAATTTTGTTAGCGATTCGGGTCGGTGAGAAGGCTATAATCCCTGTATAATTATATTCAATGATTAAAGTGAAGTGGCTTTCTCAAAATTTGCTTTAACTTTTAAGAATTTTTTTGAATCTTCGGGTTTTTAACGATTATCCTGCCTAGTCAACACCCCCGGTTCATTACATTTAGTGAACCAACGTGTGGCTGTTCTGTCAAAATTTATTTAAGAAATTTCAAATAATTTAAATTTTTATTATTGTACAAGAACCACACACGCCTGGATCATTACAGGGGTGCTTAGATAGAAATTGCATGCGGGTGCTAAAGACCCTAACGCCGGTTCTGCCAGTGTGATATTGTTTGTCATCCACTTTACACCAAATTGTGTCTGCTTCTTCACTCATAGAATACAGCTTACTATTGCAGCTAACAAATATTCCTTTGTCATTTTCCAAGCACTAATGATATCTCATCATCATCATCAAATTGCTGCCATGTACCCTCAAGGGGTGTACAGGATATGATAGTACTGCATAAAAAATTTACATCATTACCAACTTCCTATCTAAAATTTTCCTCCAAATCAGTCTGTTACTTGTCAAGACTCCAACATTATCAGATCTTATATATCTGTCGTCTAAGGGACTTTGTACCATATCAATCCACCTATATCTTGGTCTTCCTGCCAACTTGGCAGAGAACACTTGTTTTGCTAATCTTTCCTCGCCCATTCTGTTTAAGTGACCATACCACTTGAGATTAGCTCTATTAACGCATTCCTGGATGCTGACAATGTCAAGTTCTTTCCTAATATCCTCGTTTTTAATACGATATTGCCATTGATGCCATCTGTTATGCCTCTAATCTTTCTTAGGACTCTCATATCTGCGGTCTCCAGTCTTTGGTCAAGTGTTTTACTTCTTCTGACCCAGCTGTCAGATGCATAAGTTAAAACTGGTTTGAACACTGTCTTGTATAGCTAATTTAGTGTTCTGACTAATTTCTCTCTTATTCCATATTAATTTATTCAATTGACTTCCTACCATACTAGTTTTGTTGATTCTGTTGTCTATTTCTATATTTAATTTACCATCTTCACTAAAATTCATGCCTAAGTAGCTGAAATGTTTTACCTGTTCCACAGGTTCTCCATTCACAACACAGTTGACATTTTCAATGATTCTGCCTGTTTTTAATTGTCTTTGTCTTTTTATTGCTGACCTTCATACCATATCAATTACAACAGTTATTCAATTTAGTCAGTGAATCTTGCAAACTTGTAGCGGATTTATTTAGAAGTATAACATCGTCTGCATAAAGCAAAGAGCTGACATTAACTTCTCCAATTTTGATATCATGTGTAATACCACTTTCCTTCATAATGTGATCCATATAGATAATGAATAACAGAGGGGATAATGTACATCCTTGTCTCACACCAGAATTAACATTAAACCATCTTCCTGTACTTCCTTCAATTCTAACTACTGACTTACAACTCAAATAAAAACTAAGTATTGCTTGATATAATGTCCCATTGACGCCATATAACTGAGGCGTATTGAATAGCTTCTCTCTCGGCACCTTGTCATATGCCTTTTCCAAATCGACAAAACTTAAATACAAATCTTTGTTATATTCCCATGATATCTCCACCATTTATCATAAAGAGAAGATCTGATCCTGACAGCCTCTATTTGACATGAATCCGGCTTGTTCTTCACCAAGCTTTTCTTCCACAATTCTTCTCAACCGTTTCTCAAGTATACTTGCATTTATATCTTACCAGAACACTCAGTAGAGAAATACCTCTGTAATTCTCACATTCAGTTTTATTTCCCTTTTTATATATAGGTACTATGAGAGCTCTACTCAAATCATCGGTAATTCGTCCCTCTGTCCAGGCATTCTGAACTATGCAGTGCAGCCACTGTAAGACTTTTAAACCACCTTTCTTGAGGATTTCTGGTCGAATATCTTCTACTCCTGCTGCCTTTCCACATTTCAAGCCTTTGATGGCTTTTTCTACTTCAAGAATGGATATGCATTCCTGACTGCATGCCTGGTCAGTGTTTTTTACCACTGTGCTGTCATCACTGCTTGTTTCATTTAGCAGTTTTTCAAAGTAATTACTCCATACTTCAAGGATATCTTTTTCTCCCATTTTCATGGCCCCTTTATCATATCTAACTCCTTTTATAGCACTGTTTCCTCCATTTCTAAGCTTCTTCAACAATCTCCAGAATATTTTGCCACCTTCTTGATATTTATTTTCTATGTTCTTGCCAAAGTCCTCCCATGACTTTTGTTTAGCTAGTTTTACACAGTGTTTAGCTTTCTTACATTTGTGTCTGTATTCTCTAAGAGCACAAGCTGACTTATTTGCCAGGAACTTTTGATAAACTTTCTTATTTTCCTTCACTGCCTCTTTAACTTTCTGTGTACATCATAGAGTTCTAATTTTTCTAACCTTGCAGACAACTTCACCACATGCCTCTCTAGCTGAATCAATCAGGGTTTTCTTCAAAGCTTGCCACTGAATCTCCAAGGTTTGGTTGCTGTTCTCAAACTCTTTGATTTTTTCTTCAATAATCTTTGTGTATTTTAGTCGACATTTCACATCTGAGAGCTGCTCAACTTTTATTCGCTTTAAAACTTTCTTACATGTTATTCTTTTCAATATGACATTCAATTTTACCTTGCTTAAGACTATATATTGATCACTTCCAATTTCAAATCCTCTGTACACTCTGGTGTCCTGCACCAGGGAGAAAACATCACTATCAACAATAACATAGTCAATGAGACTTTTCTTATTCCTTGCTTCTTCTCTCCATGTGAATGTGTGCACATTTTTGTTGGAATATGGTGTTAGTAATAACCAGTCCATGTCCTGAGCAGAAATCCAACAAGTATTTGCCATTATTATTAGCTTTGCTCTTTTCTCCAAATTTTCTCAAAATATTTTTGTATGTCTGACAATCACTTCCTACTCTGCTATTTAGATCCCCAGCCAGGACCAACTTTTCCTTTTTCATTGAGTCAGTAGCTTTCTCTAGAGCCACAAAAAATTCCTCCACTTCTACCTTAGTAGAACCTTCTGTGGGACCATAGGCATCAATAAGTCTCATTGTCCAGTTCCCTATTCTGATATTTGCCTAAATCACTCTACTTGACACTGCCTGCCATTCAAGAAGATTAGCCTCATATTTTGTGTTGAATACTATGGCTACTCCTTCTTTTCCTTGATTGTCATTGCCTGAATATAACATTTTGTATTTATTGCTCAGAAAGATCTCACCAGTTTTTGTCTTTCTTGTTTCAGTCACCCCTATTATGTCGATCTGGTACTTATCTAATTCCTCCACTAGCTCCATTTCTTTGCCATTCAGGCTTCTTATGTTGATAGTACGGATCTTTAACTCTGGTGATGTTGAGTTGGGGTGTGTTTTCAGATTTGTTCCAGTAGCTGACTTTTCGCTGTTCGCTGCGAAAATAACGGGCGACTTGTTTAACCGGGCAACGCCCCCAGCCGGCATGAAATTTTGTGATGTTGTACCATCATTTTTTATTTTGGTTTAACCATTAAGAATACAATTTGGTCGGCTAAATCCCAAATTGCCAGCCCATCCTCGTTCGTTCAGTATCCAGGTAGATACCCAACAGGGTGCACCACGAGAAGGTGAGGATTGGACATTAGGTCAGAAGCCCTGGTCGGTTCTTCACATTCCTTTAAAGGCTATGTGGAGGTCTCCTCTCAGTTATACAGCTTTGACCCTTAATATGCACTTATTTTTATTTTGCCTAAAACATTTATGCATTACATGCAATGAAGCTTAATTATAATTTGTAATTTTTATAATTTTATACTATGTATTTGTGTCATAGTTTATGTTTTCTTAACTTACATGAATTACCTGAATTAAATAAAAATATATTTTTGTTAGATATGTCATTGTTGTTTATATAATTTTTTTTTTTAAAAAAAGGATTTTTTGTATGTAATCTGAGTCTTGCATAATGTGATTTATATAACGCGCCATTTCTATGGAACCTAACATCCGCGTTATTCGAGGGTTATCTGTATTTCATAAGGATCAACAAACAACAATCTGTTGTTTCTATTTACTAGGGTAAAAAAAAAAATGCCAAAGTTCAATAATGGACTTGGGCATTTTTTTTAATAGAACTGACTCAAAAGCTTGAAGCCCATAGTACAATGTACCATGGGCAGACGTTTTAATAACTCACTGGGGACAAAACTTTGTGCTAGGTTAGGCTTGAAATAAACAAGGCAGTATTGACAATATGGAACAAAGAATATCTTCAACTTATTTTTTACTTTTACTACATCAAAAACTGCCTAAACCATTGTGTGAAGTTATTGAATGCTCTTATCAAATGTGTTAGCTGTTGCAGTTTTCCAGGAGAAAAATTCATGTTTCTAGGATAAAATCCTGCTACCTGTGAGACTAACTTCTCACCTTCAAATAAAAATCTTTATGAAGATTCCTCATAGCATGTTGTTTATTATTTTAACGGTATAATAGAACACAGAAACTAAGTAAATAATTAATTTATTAACTTGATGCTGATCTTTCGCTGGTATTATAACCAGCATCTTCAGAGCACAAAAACACTGTTTGTCACAATACGCGAGACTAAAACAACATGGTGTACTTAAACAAAATTGTAGCAGCAACACAAAGACTAGAGTCCTGATTTTGGCGCCCTCTATCTGAAAAAAAAAAAAAAAAAAAAAAAACGCTGTCATATATTACTAGAGTCCTAGAAATGTGTGCTAGCTTTTTCTTAATATGACTGTCTCCCAGATCTTTGGCAAGTTAATACAGCCATATTTGTTGAGATTTGGAGTGTGTTTTAGGGCTTCTGTCACCTCTAAGAACAATCTCTCTGATTTATATGGGTTTCTGTGTAGTACTTTTGTGTTTTTCCAGTTGATCCTGTGTGCAGGGGGTATCCAGAGCATGGTCTGCTAGGCCCGACTTCCCATAATGATAATTCCAGACGTATCGTTTATGTTCACTGATGCGGATATTCACAGTTCTTCCTGTTTGACCGTAGTAGGCTTGATTGCATGAGCAGGGTACTTGGTAGACTCCTGGATGTGATAAAGGAGGAATGCTATCCTTGGGTGAGCAGATGAGGGTGTCTAATTTGTTACATGGTCTGAATGCAAAAACTAGCACTTTTCTAGGACTCTAGTAATATATGATAGCGTTTTTTTTTTTTTTTTTTTTTCAGATAGAGGGCGCCAAAATCAGGACTCTAGTCTTTGTGTTGCTGCTACATCTTTACTCAATTTTCAGAGATGACTCTGATCTCTCACAAACTCGTCACAAGATGTTTGTAAGAGAGAACTCAGAAATCTCATTTATGTTTCTACTGTAAGATCACTTACCAACTTGTGCTTCTATCAAATCCTCTCTTTCGTCTATTATTCAAACACAATACTGCTTTTCCTTAGTCTGTCCTCATATACACAATTTCATAAGCAAGTTACCCTCCACTAGATCTTTTCAATTCTTTCATCTCCATTGAAACCAAGTGACCACAGCAAAGCGGAGAACAGTATTCAGGATATGATGTTATCAGAGCCTTATAATGGAAGAATAAGGTCCTTATTCCCATAAGTTAGTATTCTTTGTAATACTACAGTTATCCAATGACTTAATGCCCCAGACCTCAGATCTATCTGCCATCACCCTAAGGTCTTTATCTTTGCTGACTACTAGCAGCAAATTACCACTAATATAATCTCTGTTGCAATAAATCCTTAGTCCAAAATGCATACCATGCACACACTGAACTAATGATTGTTATCATTCTAAAAGAAGCAGTCTATAGTATCAGTTTGCAATGATTCTATATCAGAAATGTCCTTTACTATCCTTTCTAACTTTGCAACACATCAGTAAACAGTAAATAATTATGTTTATAATAAACAACAATAGCTCAAGTACAGAACCTGGGATACTACACTGGTTACCCTCCTTCTCGAATTTGGTACTGCTGCACATTATCCTCTGGAACTATTTGCCAATCAGCCTGCCCTAAATCTATTTTGCATACCCTTTGAACATGTATATGTCCATATACCATCAAATACCTGAGAAAGCCCAGAAGTATTGTAGTACATCCATTCTGCATAGTTGGATAAGGGGAATGGATGTACTACAATACTTCTGGGTGTTACTGCCCACCTCTGGATATGGATTCTAATTAGCCTAACACTTTAATGACTACTCCAGAGATACTGCTCCAGTGTTTTTCACTTTTCTGACCATGACTATCAATATGAAATACATTTTACATCACAACCCAGCACACACATTATATTATGTATATAAAAGCTGGAAGTTGTATAAAGATGTGGTGAAGAAGGGTCTGAGGAGAAGATTTTTAATGTGGAGAGCTGTTGGTGAGTAAAATGCATTGTGAATGCAAGGAATGTCTTCAAAGTTCATTATGAAAGACGTTGCTGGTTGAGCGGGCCAGCAATGATGAGTCTATTGACTCCATGGAGGTTACTAAAATTTCAAGTTTCACAATATATATGTCCTTACTACATATAATAAAGTAAAAGCTAAAAAAAAACCTAATGGTGTTAATATCAAATATGATTCTATTAATATTTAAATACAATATAAAAAACTCAAAGTAAACAATACAAAAACAAATTAGGAAATATTTTATTTAATACAACAGGTGTATTTGTCATAAAATATAAAATTCATTTTTATTCACAGGAATAAACACTTCTACTTCCTACACCTATTCTTTCAGACCAGAATGAAAATATCCTTGCAGAGTAAAAAAAAAACATCATCTCTCCAACAGACACCATACTGCAAAATTCTAGAAAACAAGCAACTTTATAGTGTCACTAAATATAGTACAGAGAAAGAGTAGGTACTATATGTAGAGACAATTAGTGTGAACTGGAGACAACTGATATGAAAATTACCCAACATAATGATTAACACCTTCCCTTTCACAGATAGTATGCTGAATACATATAATTTGAAATCAGAATTGCATTTAAGATTTTCTGTATCATTAAGATAGTTCACCAATACTAATTTTATAAATAAAATTTAATTAAAATATTCAAACTAGCATGCCATACATATTTAAATCTTTGTAAAAATGCATCCCATTAATGCAGAATGGATATAATATGCCATTAAGTGCATTCTTGCTTGAAGTGAAATATGAGGAATGTGATGTTGTCCAGTGTGATTGTGTTAAAACTACAAAATCTGAGATAATGTATGATATTTTCTATTCTATTTCATTAAAAAAAAAAAAAAAAAAAACTACCATTAAAAAAAAAAGCTACTAAACTGATTTCACATCCACCGTTTGAAAAACAGTGGCCTAGTCTATAATTGGTTGCTTGTGCCCTTGGCTTCATCCATGTATAATGGATTATCTTTTCCTATTTCCACTTGTTAGGATTTGTGTTGATGTTGAGACAAAGTAAATAACCAAATCAAAGATACTGCTAATTGTTTTGTTCATTCGTTCAACACCTTTGCTGACATCCAATCCTATCCACATACATGTGCAAATCAAGCTTTTGCAAAAAGAGTTCCACCTCTGCAGCCAGGGCTTGGGATGATCACTTAATAGCACCTGCAATTTAATGAATCTGACACTGTCCTACCTTTTGAATTCCCTAAGGTCAATTGCCACATAGCAATAAAATTCTCTCTAATGACTATTTGTTTTTAATGCTAATTGCTTTTCACAGATTCTGTATTCCTCATCATAGCTCCTGCTTCCTGATGTGCTTTTTATTTTGCTCCCGTTGTTAAAATCCAGATTTTCTTTTCTATTTGGCTTTTGCTTCGAAGTCCTATGTTTAAAATAGCAAACACATCTACAAAATGAAAAACATGATGTTCATAAAGAATACAACACTATCTCAACAACCAGAGTGTCTGGAATATTGAAGTTTAATATTTTCAAATATTTATCTAAAAATGAATTTTTAGATGAAGAATAGTCACTTTTATCTGAAATTATTAAAATACCGTTATCTAACATTTACCTGACCATGACTCTTCAATTAAATGACCCTTGCATATCAAACGATGTCTGGTAGAGCATCATGTAATTGTACTTCAGTTATCCATTCTTTTGATTACCAAAACTGTGAGTTCTAATAACTGTAGGGTTAGTAATTGGTATATTACGGTATCTGGAAATTCTATGTAGAAACACCAACAGACCAATTTAGTATCCAATAATGAATCCTATCTCATTAATTTTTAGGCATTCCATATATTCTTACAAATCTTTGTGAAATATGCTATTTGTTTTTGTTGCTTTTCTTTTTTTTTGACAACAAATCTACATTCACCACAGTCAGGTAATGCATTCCACTTGCCAACTACTCTCTGTGAAAAGAGTCAGTTCCTCACACCCATCCTCCATATACAGTTTCCAGGGATGGCTCCTTCTCCCATTCTATAAAAAAGTTTCTTCCACATTAACCCAGTAACAACCCCTTACCAATTGGTATGCCTGAATCATCTCTCCTCTTCCAAGGCTTTGCAAATTGCATTCCCTTCATCTGTCTTCATATCTCACATTTCAAAGACTAGCTACCACCTTAGTCAATCTTCTCCAGACCCTTCATAGCATATCCTCATTACCGTGAAAACTAGGTGACTAAATCTGCACACAATCCATATGAAGACTGATCTAGGTCTCATAGAATGGAATCATAACATGATTATTTCACCATATCAAAGTTCTCTGCATCATTGTCATACGATGCGATGACTTCAACTTGTGCAATGTGAAGGTAAAAAAACTTTCAACTCTGAACCTCTCCCCCAGATCTCATCTCCACTACCTCCTTCAAAATTTCCACACACAGTGTATACTTTGCATTCCATTTTTACCTATCAAATTTCATAATCACTTTGTAACAGTGAACTGACAGTTCCACTAACTTGCCCACTCATACAATCTATTCAAGTAAGGCTCATCTGCTTATCACCTTAAGGCGTCATCTGCCTGACTCACTGCTCTTCCCCATTTTCCATCATCTGCAAACTGATGCATATCTCCAGTTAAACCAACCAATATCATTAACATAAACATTTGTGTGTGTTATCATTAACATACATTTTACACTTCGTAAAATGTATGTTAATGAGTAAAATGTATGTAACAGTTCCACTCACTTGTCCACTACTCATACAATCTATTCAAATACTCCTTAAGGCTATATCTTACTGACTGAATGCTCTCCTTCCCATTTTGCATTATGTGCAAACAGATGTATATCTCCAGTTAAAGCCAACCAATATCAATAACATGCAAGTCAAACTACCTTCCTCTTTCAGGATTCAGAACACTGTACTCCCCCTCTCAATACAAAACTTGCTGATACCTATCTGACAGTCACCTATCCAACTATTTCAATTTAGTTAACTTACTGTGTGGCAATCTATCAAGAGCCTTTGTAAAATCTAAGAATACCACTGTAACCATGCCAGCACTGTATGTGCCGGCCTGGTTGGTTTATCCACACTCCATCCAAAAGGCTGCGGGTGCGAATCCCGCTGTGGGCATGGATGTTGCAATTGTCTGTGAAAATACTAGTGGTGGTGGGCAATAGATGGCGTAGGTGTAGATGATGTGGTTTGCTGTAGTTAGTGGACTGAGTGGCAGAGATGAAGAGTTGTAAAGTAGATGCCCTACCTCGATGAGTCTTTGGACTCCCTCCTTGGAGGTGTCATAAAAAAAAATAATACTAGACATCTTCCATTGACTCAGAAGTGGGTTAATAAAATCTGTGATAGTCAGCATTGGTTTGTTAAAGAGAGGTCATGTTTTACCAATTTACTTATGTACTATCACATGGTAATGAATGCATTGGGCAAGGAAGATGTCTAATTATATCTTACCCTTCCAATTCTTCCCTCCATGGAACTGCGCCAAGTTGATATCTCATCATCATCATCATGCATATCAAGAATTTAGGCCTAGGATGGCCTGTTCCAGCCTTAGAAGTCATCGTTGAATCATTTAAGAGGACGTCCTGGTTTTCTTTTTCCTAATGGCTTGTTTTGGTAATCTTTCTGTTTTCATTCTTTGAACATGTTCCATCCATTTATGTTTATATTTTTTAATTTTTTCTATTACTAGTTCTTGGTTTAATTCTTTCATAATTTCTTCCTTTCTTTTTTGATCAAATAGGGTATACTTTGCAGTTTTTCTATAAACTTCATTTCTGCTGTTATTAATCTTTGTTTGTCTTTATGTTTTGCTGACCAGATTACGCTTCCATACATTAAGACTGGTAGGGCTAATGTATTGTATACTTTTAGCCTAGTTTGTTTTTGAACTAGGTTTCGTTTAAATACATAGTTAATTACACCTGTTATTTTTAAATATTTTGCAATTTTTACGTTTATATGTTTTTTATTTTCATATGTGATCATACATCCCAGGTAGTTAAATGAATTCACCTGTTCTAAGATCTTGTTATCTATTACTATTTTAGTTTTTGCTGGATCTTGTCCTTTAAAGGCCATAGTTTTTTATTTTTCTGTTGATATTATCATACCATAATCTTTGGCTATCTCATTCAGATCTAAAATAGCTTTCTGTAAGTTATCTTCAGAATTTGTAATTATTATTTGGTCATCAGCAAAAAGGAGAGTGTTTAAGTTCACTGTAGGAGAAAGTTTAATTCTTTGATGTAAAATTTTATTCCATTTTATTATTATTTCATTTAAGTAAATATTAAAAAGAGTTGCTGAGAGGGGACATCCCTGTCAGACCCCCCTTGGTTTATCTTTCTCGTATATGGCTCTTGATTTAATCTTATTTGTATTTGATTATTTTCATATATACTTGTGATAGCTTTTAGGATATTATTTGGTATTTGTCTTTCTTTTAATATGTTAAATAATGTTTCTTTTAACTTTGTCAAATGCTTTTTCAAAGTCAATGAATGCAATATGTGTTTCTAAATTGTATTTTCTTCTTTTCTCTATAATTAACTTTAGGTGAAAGGCCTGGTCTATATGTGATCATCTTTTCTAAATTCATTCTGTATTTCTGAAATAAAGTTTTTGGAATATTTCATTAGTTTGCTATTTAAGATTCTGCTGTATATTTTGTAACAGGAATTTAGTATACTGATACTAAAGGGGGAAGTTGCCGCTAGAGGGATTCGTAGTGTTCGTGAAAGCTCCAGATAAGATAAGCATTATTTTCAGTTATCGTTGATAAATTTACTTTAATATTGCATAGTTATGTTTGCCTTGCGTATCTTAGTGCGTCTGTTTGTGTGTTTTTGATGTTTATAATTTATAATGATATAATGATTTGATAAAATACGTTACTAGTAAGTATGGCTCCAGTACGAAGGAAAATGGCGGCCAGTAATGATGGTTCGCCATCTTCTTTCAAGAATGGTAATGTAAAGGAGATGATTCAGTGTACTATCTGCGAAATGTATGCTTTTCAGAGTGCGGTCAGAGTGTGGTTAGATGGTAATAAAGGAGTGAATGTGTGTAGAAAATGTAGGGAGAATGAGAAATTGAAGTGTATTTCGGATCATGGGTGTGATATTTTTGTCAAACTTCAGAATGAAGGAAATAGGAATATGACAAGAAACGGCGAGGTTGTACCAGAGAATTGTGAGAGTGTGAATGTAGAAAGTGTGAATGATAGTATTAATGGTTTTACAGAGAATAAAAAAGATGAGATAGATGCAATGAGTGAGATCGTGATGTGGAATGGTGCGATACAAAGGGCAAAACAGCAGCTAGAGCGTATGAGCAAAAGTCGACTGAATGAACCAACCAATAATAAAAAGTATGACAGGAAAAATAGGCCTACGAGTCTGAACATGAACAAAATGAAGGATAGAGTGCTGTATGGAGACTCGTTAGTACGAGGTGTGTTAGTAGAGGATTTGACAAAATCATACCAACCTGGTGCGACCATAAAGGATGTAGCTGAGTCTATTAGAGAGCAAAAGGAAAGGGTGAAAGAAATTATTGTTGTGGCAGGTACGAATGATTTGAAAGGAGATAAAATGGAAATGATAGAAGACCTGAATGAATTGTTTGAGGTAGCAAAAGAAAAGAGTGAGAGAGTTAGAATGATTAGTCTTTTGCCACGGTATGACAGTGAAATGTTTAAAAGGAGGGCCATAATTGCGAATGACTTTATGCGTGGGTTATGTGTGATGAGTGGTCTGGAATTTGTGTATGTGTGGAGTGAGTTCGATGGGCGAATTCATGTATACTAATGCTAGGAGTATTAGGAACAAGAAGAAAGAGTTTTTCGGCATGGTTGGCACTTCCAGACCACAGGTTATTGGTATTAGTGAATCATGGCTGACTGTAGATGATATAGCTAGTGGGATTGAATGTGATGGGTATAGTGTGTTCAGGAATGACAGGGAGAATAAAATGGGGGGAGGAGTATTGTTGATGATAGCTGATGAGCTACAGCCAAGGAGAATAGAAGTTGAATTGCAGGATAGAGAAAAAAGCACATTTGAGGCCATTTGGTGTGAGATTGTGGCTAGCAGAACAAAATATACAATTGGGTGCTGCAATAGACCAGGTGATGGAAAAGATGGTTGTGACAGTATGCACAAGCAAATAGAAGAAATGAGTGGAAGGAGGGTAATTATTATGGGAGATTTCAACTATGGTCACATTGATTGGAGTGAGGAGAGGACACACAGGAGGAAGGAATTGGATTTTATGTGGTTATTAAGGGATAACTATCTGCGACAGCATGTAATGGAAAATACTAGGGGTCAGAGAGTGCTTGACCTAGTAATTACATCTGAGGATTTGGCTGTAACAAATATGACCACATTGCCACCAATTGGTGAGAGTGATCATAGGGTCTTGACTTGGGAGGTGGCTAAAGGTGTGGAATTTTCAATTAAGACAGGGTACATGTGAAATTATCAGGCTGGAAAGTATGACAAGCTTAGGAGTTTGATTGGTTCAGTGCCATGGCATGTACAACTGCAAGGACTAGAAGTTGATAGTGCATGGGAGGCAGTTAAGAAGTGTTTGCAGGAGGCAATGGCTGACTGTATACCTAGAGTCCGAATAATAAATCAAGTAGGGGTTAAATGGATGAATAACACCATTAAGCTTGAGCTGCAAAAAAAGAAACAACTATGGAGGGAATTTAAGGAGAAAGGTGACCGGCAGGCACACGAACAGTATAAAGCACAGGCCAGAAGGGTAACGAGTGTGGTAAGAAAAGCAAAAAAGGATTACGAAAGAACATTGGCCATGCAGGCTAAAGAGAATCCTAAACAGTTTTTTAGATATGTAGGAAGTAAAAGGAAAAATGTACATGGCAGAATGATTTTAAAGAATGCCGATGGTAGGGAGGTAACTGAATCAGTTGATATAGTTGAGTTACTGAGTGAGCACTTTGCAAGTATATATCATCCAGGTGGTGACATTGCAGAAACGAATAAACCAGTAGATTATACAAGAATTGTGGTGAATGAAGTGGAGGTGAGTAGTCTATTGCATAACCTCAATGTCAATACATCCATGGAATTGGATGGTATACCAGCTCATGTCATACGTGAAGCAGCTAAAGAATTGTCAGTACCCTTGACCATTTTGTTTAATTTGAGTCTCGGGTTTGGGTTAGTCCCAAGGGGGTGGAAAGAGGGGAAAATAGTTCCACTGCATAAAGGTGGTTCCAAGACTGCTGTTGTAAATTACCGACCGATTAGCATATCAGGAATCATTGTCAAGGTCTTGGAAAAATTAGTCAAGAAAAGAATACAGGATTGGATAGATGAAAATGGAATATTGTATGGGGGACAACATGGTTTTGTGAAGGGTAGATCATGCCTCACTAACTATTTCCCCATAATGTGAAACCCAGCCGAGCTGGGTTTCACATTATGGGGAAATATCAAGAATCGTAATCGGAGCTTGCTCCACCCTTTCCATGAGTTGCCTCAGTGTTGCACTCCCTAATGGGTCAGTTGTAACATTATCCAGGTATTTGCTTACGCTTGGACTCGACGAACTTTATATAGTTATTATATTCGGCATGAAACTCTTTGAGTTTCTTATTCGGCTATGAAACAATATGGGATGTAATATCCCTTAACTTAAATAAGTTTAGGTCGCCGAATTAAAGCCTTTGGCTCTTCATATAATTAATAACTTCTTTAGCTATTTCCTTTTCATTTTCGTTAATTGTTTGCCAGTTGTCTTTTTTAAAATATTTGTCTGTTCACAATTCTGTGTAGTAATTTAGAAAAAATTCTTCTAATTTCAATTCTGTGTTTAATTTTATGTTTTCTTTGGTGTCTGCATTTAAGTGTTTCAAAATCTTATATACATTGGGTTTTATTTTATAAAAATCATGTTCTAAATTAGAAACAAATTTGTTCAATGATTCTCTATGTCTTTTTCTGACTTCTCTTTTAGTTATGGCTCTTATTCTTTTATATTCTATTTCATCTTCTAGTCTTTTACTGCTTAATCATTTGTGATAGGCTTCTTTTTTCTTTTTGATTATTTCTTTGATTGTATCATCCCAGATCTTCAGTTTTTTTTCCTTTTATTGAATTTTTTTGGTCGTTCCTAAGCTTTCATTTGCTGCTGCATTTAGTATCGCTTTTATATTAAGCCATTCTATTTCTATTTCCTCATTTTGTCTTATTTTATCTAGATATTGGTTAATTCTTTGTTCATATAGCCATTGTACATTTGTGTCATTCAATAGTCTAGTTTTATAAACAAATATTTCAAATTTTCTTTCTGTTCTTGTTACTTGTAGCGATTTAGGTGGTAATCTTAATTTTATTTTAACAAGGAAGTGGTCACTGCTTATTTCATATCCTCTGTGAACTCTAGCATCTAGTGAAAATTTTGATGTCTTTTCATTTAATATGCAGTAATC
The DNA here is from genome assembly GCF_054136105.1 of Typopeltis vanoorti. Lineage (NCBI taxonomy): Eukaryota > Metazoa > Arthropoda > Arachnida > Uropygi > Thelyphonidae > Typopeltis > Typopeltis vanoorti. The sequence goes on from NC_143573.1 coordinate 22,038,640, forward strand.
TAATATTGATTTCTATCCTCTTGCTGCCCAAGTATATTTATGTATGTCTTTATGTTTATAGAAGGAATTCATTATTTTTAGGTTATTATAAACTACAAAGTCAATCAATTTTTTACTATTTCTGTTTAGCTTATATTCTCCATGTATTCCTATATTATTATTAATATTTGTGTTTCCAATTCTTGCATTTAAGTCTCCTGCTAAAATTATGTAATCATTTTTATTTATTTTATTATATATGTTTTGTAGCTGATTATAAAAATCAATATTATCCTGTTATCTTCCTTCTTCTGGGGCATATAAACCAATTATTGTTAAATAGCCTCTATCTATTTTTATTCTAGCTTCTATTATTCTTTCATTCCATAATTTATAATGTTTTAACTGTTTTGAAAGGGAGTTATGAATCCAAATCATGACTCCTGCTTGTGCTTTTTGGTCTCTGTCAACTCCAATGTATATCACATTAAAATTTTCGGTTCTCATAGTTCCTTTTAATTTCTTTTTTATTTCAGTGATTACTGCTATTTTAAAATTTCTTTCATTTAATAGTTGGTCTAATTCTATTTCTTTATATGCTATTCCTCTTACATTCCAGTTTGCTATGTATATTATATTTTGTCGTTTCCATTTTTGTTTTACCTTTTCCATTCCAAGGTCATTTTCCATAGATTCAATCCGATTATCTTTTTCTGTCAGCTTACAAGTAGAATTATGTTCTCCATGTCAGGGGACTAGCCTGAATATGGAATAGTTCAGTGGTAGGACTGCTACCTTAAGGCTTCTGAACTAGCCTTCTTCCGAATTTAAACCAATAAGAGGAATAAGGTATATTGAAGGGGAAAGAGTAGATTATAGAAGAATTATTGTAAGGTTTATAGAGAAGGCATAGTTGTAAGGCCAGAAATGAAAAGATTCCATGGTCCTCGAGTACTCTATTAGCATAAGGGTCATAAAATAAGGAGAGTTGGTTGATAAGGCCTTATAGGAAAGATTAAAGTAAGTGGATCTTCCTCAAAGTAGAAGAAGAGGAGGATAGATCCAGCTAGGGGTTCATTGGGGTGCCACTCCTCTTATAATCAAGATGATGGCCCTGTTGGTCCACGAGTCCTTATTCAGTATATTTGCACTACTGCACCATACACATACATGCATGCACATATACACACACAAACACGCATGGTGGGCTCCCCTATCTGCCACCCAGGGGACGCGCTCTCTAGGGGTTACAGGTTCCCCTCGAGAGAAGTTAATATCTAAGACTGTTATAATCACCCTCCTTATAATTCCATATATGTTCCCTTTTCTTTGATACTCCTGTATGTCTATTCATCTTCCATGTCAGAACCACATGGTCGCTCTCAAACTAGGGAGAGAGAGAGAGAGAGAGAGAGAGAACGAGAGAGAGGTCATCTTAGTTATTATCAGCTCTTCTGATGCTATGAAAAAATCCAAAACTCTTGAACCTCTTATTCCCTCTATTACATGTTGCCTAAGACATTTGTCCTCAAGAATTCTAGAAATTCTATTCCCTTATTACTACATGAATTTTCCTCTTCCCAGGTTATACTACTGTAGTTAAAATCTCCCATAACAATCATTCTTCTTGCACTTGCCAGGCTGAACTGCCTAAACATTCCCTGCTCCCCCCCCTCTGTACTCCTTGGCTTTTAGCAACACCCCCACCTGTCTTGCCCACCTCTACCTCACACCATATACTTTCAAAACCATTAGTGTCACTGCCTTCCAAAGCCTCCACTCATAGAAAACAAGTCATCACTTATCATAAGCAGTAATCCACCACCACATTTTCCCCTCCTATCCTGTCGAAAAATGCTGTACCCTGCTACTTCTATTCCTGTTATTATATCATCTTCCATCAACCACATCTCAGTGATCCCAATAATCTTTGATCAGACTGACACTCTAAGTTCCACCAATCCATCTCCTTTTTTCCAAATACTCCTGTATAGTATAAAGCATAAAAATGCCACTCTTTCTATACCTATCCTTATCTCCTCCTGACTCCACTGGGCTCAGCATTAACCAATGTATTCCCATCTCTCAGGCACCTATTCCCACAAGAAGCCATTCCTGCTACCATCCACTCTGGTAACTCCAGATTCCTCCATTGACTCACCGATTCGTTCAGAAAACAGCAATCTCTCCAGATGTCTACATCCTTCCTCATTCAGATGCAAGCGGTATCTTGCATATAGTTCCATTCTGTCCTTAAATGCCTTCTAAGCACCCACTTATTCCAATCCTCTCTTCTGACACATTCTGGCTATTATGCTATTCATTATTACTGCTCTTCTGCTAAGCTCCTCATTATCATACCTGGGTAACACACACTATCTTTCCTCTCTGCGTTTTCTTTTGTACAACCTCAAGCATGAATCTCAGATCTCTCGTGACTCGATTTACATTGCCTCTCAAATGATTCGTGCCCGCCATCACAATCATTTCATCTATCCTTCCACCCCACTTAATTGCCATAGCCACACTTTCTATTGTTCCTCCAGGCAAACACTCCTCTGGCATCCTATCTTGCACACCACAGATCATCGAGTCTCCATACATCACACTTCTTACCACTCTGTTACTTGTTTGCTCACCCAACTCTCACTGTCTCTCTCTCCTCTAACCCTTTCTCTCAGTATTCCCCTACTAACCTGCTGTCCTGGCATCACTCTATTCTTGGTTCCAGCACTCCCTCGCATTCTTCTCATTCCCTCTCTCTGACTGTTTCCATTCTTTTCTCTTCTGTCATTCCCACAACTCCCTCTCTTCTACTGTTCCCATTCTCCCCTCTTCTATCCTTCCCATATCTCTTTCTCATTCCCTCTCTTCTTCTACTCTTATTCTCTACTCTACTTTCATTCCTATACCTCTCTATTTCACTCCTCCTCCTCTGATTCGCCTTGCATTCATCTCTTCCATTTGCCTACTCTCATCTTTCATACTTCTCATCTCATTCCCGAGACATTCTACCTCCTCTTTCAACTCATTTATCTCTCTCTGCAAGTTAGTCACTCTTACTCACCATTCATCCTCCCAATCTAGACCATCTCCGAAAACTTCACAATCATTCAAGTCTTTCACCTCCCCACTCTTATTTTTTCATTCATATTTTGCTCATTATTCTCACCTGTCACACTACTTGTCTCTCGAGATTCTCCCGTTCCTGATGCAATGAGATTGGATGTTGTAACATCTAACTCATTGAATTCCTCCCATTGCCTACATTTTATGCATATACGCACTCCACCGCCCCTTCTCTCATCTGCCACATATCCAACTGCTGGGATGCATACATGCTACAAGTCCTGCATTCCACAAAATCCTTTATTATGTTATGCAAAATAGAATCCTTGAATGGGGGAGGACTTGGTGACACATCATTTGTAATTAGCGCTGCGGCTGCTATTTCAAATAGAAAGTGATCCCTATTTTGTTGTGAGTAGGATAAAATTGAATTTCATATTGAAAAGAAGAGTGTAAGAAAGTTTTAAAATAAATAAAAGTTGAGCAGCTTTCAGTTTTAATGGAAAATGCTGAAGAAAACATTGATGGATTCAGACAGAGAAGCATGTGGTGAGGTTATCTTTAAAGATAGAAAAATCAGAACTCCATGGTGGACTTAGGAAGTAAAGAGGCAATGAAGGAAATGAATAAAGCATATCAAAAGTTTCTGACAGATAAGTCAGTTTGTCCTCTTAGAGAATACAGAGATAAATGTAAGAAAGTGAGACGGTGTGTAAAACTAGCTAAACAAAAGCCATGAAAAGACTTTGGTGGGTGGGAAAAGAATGTTTTCCCACCCACCTTTCCGAAAATAAATCTCAGAAAGGTGGGTGGGAAAATATTCTGGAGACTATTGAAAAAGTCAGAAACAGAGGGAAGGGTACTGTAAAAGGAATCAGAGATGATAAACGTGACATGAAAACTCTACAATACTTCGAAAGATTGGTAAATGAAACAATAAATGCCAGCATGGTGATATAAAACACTCAACAGGCATTCAATCAGGAATACATATCAACACTCAAGGTATAAAAAGTCATCAAAAACCTGAATTTAATGGCAAAATTATGACCCAGACTCGGTGTTCTCATGGTTCCATTAATTTGTAAAAATTTAGGGCACTGTTATCTTAAGATCAACTCCTATATAGCTGTAACACTTCTTTTTTTTTACAACGTTAGAAGGCACCAAATTAGGACTTTAGATCTTTTGTCCATCACTATTTGAATTGTTTCACTTACTCATTGTTGCATATAAACTATAACATGCTGCTTTGTGCTCTGAAGATGTTGCTTTGAAATTCAGCAAAATATAAGCCAGTTAATAAACATTTTTTTAATATAAAATAGTTCGTTGTGTTGTGAATACCATTAAAATAAGTTATGAATAACGTTCAACACCTAAACTTGTCTATTAGTTAGTTACTTTATATTCTGCTGCATCATTTTACACTCACTAAACCTGCTGAAGTCAGTTAAACATACCTCTCTCTCTCTCTCTCTGCATAACATCAGTTGCAATACATTTATGGATGCTTTCATGAAAAATATAAATTTCCCCATCTCTCATGATGTCTATATTTAAAATCACATGTAAACATTCTCCTGCCCTCTACAAACTGTGAAGCATATATCCTGCAAATTCACCAAAATTCAGAATATAACAAAATTTTTAAAAACATAATTGTTTTGTTTAATAAATATCAGAAATTTAAGTTTGATGGAATATAATTTGTAAATAAAATTTAATTATCAATAGCATATAAATATCAGCTAGGAAAAGTAGTTGCATTTTTAAATTTTGGAAAAACAAGTATTACTTTTCGGATACTGTTTGTCTAATGAAAATGTTTCCAATTAAATTGTGTTTTTTTTAATTAGTTTGAATAATTTTTTTCTTTATATATGATTTAGGAATCAATATGTTTCGTGATCCTTTAGGATGGAGATTCTTGGGACGTAATTTGGTATTTTTAGCTATTCAAGGTAGTGCTTTCTTTGTTGTCACACTTTTAGTCGAGTACCAGTTTTTCATTAGAAACAGGTATGTCTATTATTAATAATGATAACTTTTCCCATTTCTTTGAATTCATAAGCTGCATAGATAAAAGAAAAAAATTAGAGATGATTTGATGAGTACTACATTTTAGAAAAGTAATTTATAGTTTAAATATTTTGTTCCATACAAAATCCCAAGATGAATAAAATAAAGTACTGATCATGAATTTAATTATTTTTATTTTTTTTTATTTTTATTTATTTATTTATTATTTGTAAGCTTCCTATTATAGTACAAAATGTTGAACAATCACATGTGTAACCTAAGAGCAACAGCTCATCCAGGTTACGATATGCATAAAATATTACATTTATTTATTATTTAAATATTACATTATTTATTTATTACATTTATTACAATGAAATTATGACAAGAGGTTCACATGATAAATTTAATTTTCCCTAAATCTCTTAAACTTTTCTATATAAAGTGCAAGTTACCTGATCAAGATTCTTACAAAAATCTCTAGCAAATGCTTTAAGACAAAATAATTATAGTTAAGATGGAGACATTTCAACATATCTAGAAAAACTGCTGAAGAATCCTAAGTTTCATCTCTTTTATTTTAAAGCACAAATTAGTATTATACTTATTATTCTGAATCTCCATAGAGTCATAATATGCATTGTGGGAGGCTCATCCCAGACAACACAAAGTATCATATCACTCTTTAAACTCATTCACTGTACATGTTCACACCACTCTATCAGGCAATGCATTCCGTGGTTCATCCATCCTCCATGCAAAGAAACTCTTTCTCACTCTCTTGCTCATGACTTCCCTTCGCAACTTCCTATGATGGCTCCTTGTCCTTGCACCTTCCTCATCATCTGTGATACTAAAGAACTCCCCAGTGTCATCTGTGTAAATACCTCTCAAGAGTTTAAATGTCTCAATCATACCTTCTCATCTTCTTCTTCTGTTGACCAAACTGTGCAGTCCATCATCATCATAACTGACATTGTACAGTCCTGATATAATTTTTGTTATCCATACTCTTTCCAAGGTTAATTTATTCCTTTCAAATCCTGGGGAAAAAATCTGATATTACAGGTGTGGTCTGATCAGGGATTCATACAATGTAATCACAAAACTTCTATCTCTGCTGGTCAGCGTCCTTATCAGCATTGCAGCAATCCTCTGGACTTGCATTTTTCCACTTGAATGTCAAGTTTCCATCACTCATCACTCCCAAGATCCCTTGCCTTCCCCACTTTATCCAGTACAGTTCCACCTGCTGTATACAGTCTCCTATCGATGGATCGAAAACTTCAAGAGCTTATATTTATTTGCATTAAACTGATACCCTATTCATGTGCTTGCCCGTCCAGCTTATTTAAATCACCCTAAAGAACTATAACATTGGCACTATTACTAATAGCCCTTCCCAGCTTCATATCATCTACAAACAGCTGAATATCTCCCTGCAATCCTTGTCATTGATATAAAGATAGCACAATATGGGTCCCAATAATGAGCGCCATGAGGGACCCCACTGTAACTTTCTGCTTACATGATATCAGCTTATCGTGTGGCACCCTGTCAAATGCTTTGTAAAATCAAAAAAAAAAAAAAAAAAGGCCGTATATGCTGTACTTTTCATCATTCATTCATGTTACTTTATAATAAAAAGCAATTAGATTACTAAAACAAGAGTTTCCCTTAACAAATCCATGCCAACCCTCACGGATAACATTAACCTCATCATCCCTATGCTGTATATGACTTCTCAGTAATTTTCCCAAAATGTCGACAACCCTCCCAGAAGAAATACAAACTACTTATAGTTTGACACTTCCATTCTAAAACTACAGTTATGCAACATCACTATCTTAGCCTCCTGAAACTCCTTGGGTGCCTTTCCTATAGCCAGAGTCTCATTGAAAAGACAAGTTAACAAAGCTGTCAGTTCCTTAACACATTCTCTTAAAACATGCAAAATCTGATCCGGTGCCATTGCTTTATTGATATCCACAGTACTTTGTATTTGTAAGACACTCTCCTCTTGTACATCCAAACTTTGAGCCCTTCCAATCCCTCTAGTAATATAACTGTTTATTCCAAGATGAAATACCCAATAAAGTGTAAACAACTCAGCTATGTCTTCTGCATTAGTCACTCTACTCCCATCTTTTTCCAATAATGTCATTCTTCCACAATCATTCTTCTTCCTACTGCCCATATAACAAAGAAATCCTTAGGATTTTTATTAGGATCTCAGGATAATCTCTTCCTATATTCAGTTTTGCCTTCCTTACTATTAGTCACTTTCCTAGCCTGAGTTTTATATTCCTTATGAAACTGCTCTCTATCCCCCTTCCTTTTTCCATAACCTACTATTCTTCTGCAGGTTCCCATTTGATATTGTTAGTCATACATTTTACACCAAATCTTATTATTTTTTTCATTTGAGATATAGAACTTTCCAAAGCCTGATTAATATTTCTTCACTAGTTCCCATGAACTTGTGATATCTCTCCCTTCCAATTCTCCCATCTGTGGAACTGTCCCAACCTGATTTTTGAGATTATTATTATTATCATTACCCACCATATAATTTCATAAATTCCTTTTTCCTTTGATACTTCTACATGTCTATTTCATTCCTCAAGTCAGGACTGCATGGTCCCACTCTCCAACTGAAGGCAGAAATGACACTGTTACAATCAGATCGTCTCATGTTATGATCAAATTTAAAGTCCTGAACCTTGTAATCCTTCTCCTGCATGTTACCTGAGACATTTGTCCCTTATGAATTCCAGAAATTCCATTCCCTTACTACTACATGATTTTCCCTCTTCCCAATTCATAATGCTATAGTTAAAGTCTTCCATAATGATCACTTGTTTTCCACTTGCCAAACTCATCAGCCTAACATTTCCTACTTCTCAAACTCTGTATTCCCTGGGCTATAACAGTATCTCACTAAACATCCTCTCCTGATTACTCCCACCTCACACCATATATTCTTAAAACCATCCCATTTCCCTCCAAATTCTCTTATTTGAGAGGATACATCTCATCACTTATCATAAGCAATACTCCATTACTGTGCTTACCCTCCCTATCCTGCTGAAATACACTGTACCCTTCTATTTCTATCAGTATATTCTCTTCTGTAAACTACATTTCACTGATCCCAATAATCTTTGGACTGGCTGAGGCTACCAATGCCACTAAATTATTTTTCCCTCCAGGCTTCATTTGACTCTGCATAAAACCACACCTTCCCCCATTTCCCAAGTATCTATCCCCACAACAGACCATAACATTTCCATCCACCCTCACATCTAGTTTCACTTGCCCCATAGAAAAACTTGCCCTCCAGATGCCTATGTCCTTCTTCATTCAAATGCAGCCCATCTCTCACATACAGCTTTCTTCTACCCTCAAATGCATTCCAGGTATCCACATAATCCAAGACTCTCTTTCTGTATACTCTAACTATCATGCCATTCATTATCGATACTCTTCTCATCATCTCTGCATTATCTCTAGGTAACGTACTTATTATATTCCTTCTTACCTTTCTGCCATACAAGCTCAAGCATAAACTTCAAATCTTTCACTACCTGATTCACACTACCTCTGAGATCATTTGTATCCACCATCACAGTCATCTCATTTATTCCTTTCACCTCACTTAATTTCAATAGTCACACTCTCTATCTCCAGGCAAGCACTCCTCTAGCATTCTGTTTTGCAATCTACAAATCTAAATCTCCATACATCAAACTTCTCGCTGCTCCATTCATTTCTTGCTCACCTACTCTCCCTTTCTCTCTCTCTTCTGGCATTTTACTTACTTGTCTTCCTGTCATTTTTCCATCCCTTGTCTTGCTTTCCTTGCAGCCCTCTTGTCCCCTGGTCCTCATTCACTACCTTGTTTTCCTCCCATTCCGTCTCATCTTCTGGTTCTCATACTATCTCTCCTTCTATCATTCCCATAACTGTTTTCTTTTGTTTTACATTGGTTACCAGTCTACTAATCTCTTCTTTCATGCTTCTGAACTCATTTTTCATTCATTCCACTTCTTCTCTCAGTATCTCAGTACCTCTCACACTTGATAGTCACCTACTTAATCACTACCATCCTCTAAATCTACAACATTCATTTCTCCATGATGTTCAACTTTACTCACCTTTGATCACAATACTCATCCCTCCCTCTCTCTCTCTCTCTGCCAGCATTCACTCATTTCCATCACATCACTACTGTAGCCACTTAAATCCGTGTTGATATCTATGTTGTGAAGCTCTTCCTGTTTAATACATTTTATGCAAACATTTACTCCCTAACATCTAACCTGGCACAATTTTAATTTCTGGGACATAAATATGCTGGAAGAAACACATGCCTCAAAATCCTGTAGTATGCAGGGTAAAAAGTTAAAGATTTAATGATAGAGAGAATCTGTCGCGAGATTTGGAAAGTGAATTGGATTGGATGAGGCAAGAAATGAAATGGATGCGGAATGAAATTAAGAGAATTCAGGTCAAAACTATTAAAATAAATCATGATGGTATGAAAGAGTTAACGAAAGATGAGCGAGTGGCGTTGTATTGCGACTCCATTATTAAAGGTGTGTTAACGGATAAAATGCACAAGGTATGTTTTCCAGGTGGTAAATTGAGTAGAGTGATTGAGGCATTGGATATGAGGCGGGAGTGAGCAAAAGAGTTAATTGTATTAATTGGTACAAATGATTTGAGAGAGAAAAAAGAGCATGTCAGAATGAATGTCAAGAGGCTGCTTGGAAAGATAAAAGAGAATAGTGTGACAGGAAGGGTAGTCAGTGTGTTGCCTAGGTATGATTGTGGTGAAATGAGGCAGAGAGCAAGAATTATGAATGATATTCTGGCTGAAATGTGTGAGTACAGTTTGTTAATATGTGGAATGAGTTTGAGGGAGGAAGTGAGCTGTATGGGAGCGATGGACTGCATTTGAGTGGTTATGGTGTGAGTCGCTTGGAGAGACAGCTGCTGCTGGAAGGTAGAGAAGTGAATAGAGAGAATGAATCAAATTGAGGAAATGAATGGGGAAGTGAGTGGTGTGAGTATAGAAAATGAGAGAATGGGTGTGCAAGAGGAGCAGGGAAACGAGGAAGCTCAGGGTGGACAGGGGTACACAGCATGAGAAAGGTGGATGCTCCAAGAGAAGGTGAGAGCATGTGTAGGCAGGAAAGAAAAGGGATGACCAGGGATCAAGAGGAAATAGATGAAATTGAAAAGGGGGTTCTAAAATGAAGAAGCAGAAAGGGAAATGGCCCCAGTCCAGCATGGAGAGATCACATCGAGTGAGTGGTATCAGTGTAACTAGTTGTAGATCCAGAAATGAGCTGTCATGTTTGTATACCAATGCTAGAAGTATAAGAAACAAGGTGGATGAAATGGTTGCACTAATTGCATCTGTTCACCCAAAGATTGTTGGAATAAGTGAGACATGGTTAGATCAGGGACGACATCCTGACAGGAATAGAGATGGAAGGGTATGATATGTTTCATGAGGATAGAAGGGGTAAAAGGGGAGGTGGAGTGCTATTGATGATAGAGGAAGAGTTATGTCCATACAAGGTAGAGATGCAAGAGAGAAATAGGGCCAGTGGTTTTGAGGCAGTGTGAGATAGAGGTGAATAGAATCAAATACTTGGTGGGATGTTGTTATAGACCAGGTAATGTGGATGGTGGTGTTAGTGAAATGTATAGTCAAATTAGCCAAGCAAATAAGAAAAGGGTGATCATTATGGGTGATTTTAATTATGGCAATATAGACTGGAATGAAGAGATAGCAACTGGAAGTAAAGAAAATGAGTTTCTTGAGTTTTTTGAGGGATAACTACCTCAGACAGTATGTAACAGAGGGCACTCTAGGATTAAGGGTCATAGATTTGGTCATCTCATCAGAGGATGTAATTATAACTGAGGTGTCAAATCATCCACCAATTGGTGAAAGTGACCATGAGGTGATTACCTGGGTGGTTGCCATCAGTGCAAGGACACCTGTGAAAAAAGGGTATATTTGGAACTACAAGGGGAGGTGATTATGAAGAGCTCAGGAGACAGCTTGTGGATGTAGCATGGAATGAGGAGTTAGCTGGAAAAGAGATCAATGCAGCTTTGGGGATTTTCAAAAACTATTTAGTAGATGCAATGTCTAAATGTATTCCAAGTGTGAGAAGGTTAAATAAGGTAGTTGTGAGATCGATGAATAAAGAGATTATGCATGCGATAAAGAGAATAAGGGCATTGTGGAGGCAGCATAAGAGAAGTGAAAGTAACCAATTTCATGAGATCTACAAAGACCAGGCAAGGAGGGTGACTTGGTTGGTTAGAGTAGCTAAAGAGAGGTATGAACAGCAGTTAGCTGATGAAGCCAAAAAGAATCCTAGGGAGTTCTTTCGATATGTAGCCAGCAAAAGAAAGAATGATTATGGAAGGATGACATTGATTGGAGGAAATGGTATAAAGACAGCTGTTACAGAATGTGTGGTGGAGATACTTAATGAGCAGTTCATAAAGATCTTTCAATCTTGTGAATGTGACTTCATGAAGAGATTGAGAGCAGTTGATGATAGGGATGAGAGACTGACTGTAAGTGAGCAAGAGGTGTTTGGGGAGTTGAGTAAACTAGATGTAAATAAGGCTGTGGGACTTTATAATATTTCACCGCGTATTCTGAAGGAATGTGCCAGAGAGTTGACACTTGCCATGACATATTTTTTTAATATGAGTCTTGCACTTAGTCAAGTTCCTAAGGAGTGGAAGGAGGGCAAGATTGTGCCACTTCATAAAGGAGGTGATCGAACTCAAGCATCAAACTATAGGCCTATCTGTTGTCAGGTGTTGTGGTTAAGTTGTTGGAGAAGCTTGTGAGAACTAGGATCCAGAGTTGGGTTGACAACAATGATATAATCTTTGATGGACAGCATGGATTTGCTAAAGGGAGATCATGTTTTAGTAATCTACTTACTTATTACAATAAAGTGACTGCTTCCTTGGACAGAGGAGAAGGATACACAGTAATATACTTGGATTTCGCAAAGGCTTTTGATAGAGTACCTCATGATAAGTTGACAGTCAAACTAGAGCAGATGGGGTTGGATATTAGATTAGTGCATTGAATTGGAGACTGGCTATCTGATAGGTATCAACAAGTTGTGTATGGGGGTGTGATATCCAGGAAAAGGAAAGTCACTAATGGAGTGCCTCAGGGGTCTGTTTTAGGGCCATTACTATTTAACTTGCATATTAATGATATTGGCGAAGATTTGGATGGAGATATTCAGTTCTTTGCAGATGATGTAAAGTTGGGACGAACCATAAAGAGTAGTGAAGATGTTGTGGCCTTGCAAGAAGACTTGAATAAATTGAGTGATTGGGCAAGCAAATGGGGATGTGAGTTCAATGTTGCAAAATGTAACGTTTTAAAATTTGGAAAACAAAGATGGGATGCAGAATTTATGCTTGGTGAGAATATATTGTTGGAGGTAGAGGAAATAAGAGATCTGAGGGTGATGGTGGATAAGGATCTAAAATTTAAGGGACACATCGCCAAAATTGTGAAGACAACACGAAGACTTCTTGGAATGATGCGGAGGACACTAAGGAGAAATAGGGAGATTCTTGTTTCATTGTATAAAGCTTTGATTAGGCCACACATGGACTATTGTGCCCAGATTTGGTCACCAGGTTTTCAGAAGGATGAAGAGATGTTGGAAAGGGTCCAAAGGTGACTGACTAAAGTAGTTTCTGACCTCTGGAATGTTGAGTATGAGGGAAGATTGAGAAGATGTAATTTGCAGAGTCTGGTGGACAGGAGGAAGTGGGGAGATATGATAGAGACCTACAAGTTGGTAAGGGGTTATAAGATCAATGGTGGAGAAGTTCCACAGAGAATAGTGTGAGATCAGGAGAGAACCAGAGGTCATCCCTAGAAACTGTATAAAGAGGGTGTGAGTAGGGGAGTGAGAGGCAGGTTTTTTTCGTGCAGGGTTGTGAATGATTGGAATGCCTTGCCTGAGAGTTTGGTGTCTGCAAAGAGTGTGAGTGTGTTTAAGACACGGTACGATGAGATATGTGTGTGATAAAAGGACCTCCCAGATGAGTCTTTGACTCCATGAGGTCTTGGGAAATAATAATAATAATAATAATAATAATAAAAATGTAGTCCTTGAATAGTGACAGGCTGGGCAATAACGTATCTGCAAAAATTTTTCAGCCACCATTATCATAACACAGCACAAAGACACTGACAAGATATATTAAAAATATAGTACAAAGCATAAAAACCTCAAACATAAAGTATCCATAGCCAATTACAATTTAACAGATAAAGCTCCATTTTTCAAATGGAGCTTTATCTTAAATTTTTCAATTGCAGGTAGATTTCAAACAAATACTCTAATAATTTGTATGGTTGCTTTTATTTTCGTATTTGTTGTAAATATAGTAAAATATGCAATCTGGTACTTGAATTTTGTCTTCTTAAATTAATATTTAAAAATATATTATTTTTAAATTGTAAGTTATATTTTTCCTTTTTTTTTTATTTTAATCACTGAACAGTACTTATGTATCTTGCCATATTTGTAACAAAAAACTCTCACATGGGAGGGAAAAAAAAGTTCCAGTTTTAAATTTTATCTGAAATGCATAGAATTAAAATATCTTTAGTGATCATTGTAAATTTATTTTATATTAAATAATAATATGATTTATTTTATTTCACGTAACCCTTATTTGAGTTATCAAAGAGGTTTTTTTTTTCACTCTACACCCAAATATTTTAAATTACTGTTCAGCTATCTTGATAATAAATCCTACATATTATCAAATTTTTGTGTGTTTTGTTTAATTTTTAGACATGTTTCAAACTTACGTGCTGTTCCTGAAATGGAAGAAGATGTTGCTGCAGAAAGGTCCAAAGTTCTTACTGGACGTGCTAATAATGCTGTTCTCAGAGTTGAAAATTTAACAAAGGTACTGCTCTAATATCTTAATTTCATGTAGGTTTAGTTCTTTAGTTCTCTATGCCAAAATGACCTTTCAAACAGAATTTTTTTTGTTTGTTTTTTGATAATTACTGAATCATTACAGAATATTTGATATATTTTATAATTACGGAAATAATTACAGAATCATTTAATTAATAAATGATTCCATAATTATTCTGTCAAATGTTAAATGTAATAGGAACATATCATGCAGTTTTCTTAAAAACAGCATTCAGAAAATATTCTAAATTATAACTTTTATGACTGTGAACATTCTACCAAATTAGCTTTACAGACTAGGACTTGATTCTGTCTTTGATCTTGGACTGGGCTCATTTCTGTCCTTAATGTTGCTCTTAGTACTGTGTAGTCACTCAAGAAGCCTCGTGATCATTACTGCTATCTTTTTACTTGAATATTTCATCTTATAAATTAGTAACCTTCTCTCTCTCTCTTACTTACTTTAAATCCTTCCCACAGCTTTGCTAATAACTATACACACTATTCTTCTTCTCCATCTGAGGACATAACTTTTAGGCTCAAATGATTCAGGCTTCAAGTGTATATATTCAATCTATATATGCTTTTATCTGCAGTCTTAAAAAAATAGTAAAATGCAAGATTGACTTGAATCAGAAATCTCTAGAGGCAAGTTAGTGTTATGGCACCAAACCTTCTCATGCAGCACTAGTTTCATCACCATAGTCACATGCTCTATACATTTTGGTCTCCATAGCTCAACTGATACAGATGAATGCCCTTGGTTGGAAAGGCCTGAATTCAAATTGCATCTGGAATGCAAAGAATCTTTATAAGGGTCATTATGTGAAGATGAGTTAGATGATCTGCTATAGATGTAGTAAGGATTTTCATCCACTAGACAGACAAATCATTCAAAGAATACATGCAATTGACAGAGCATTAATTAGGGCTTTTATCTGAAGCCACATTACTTGGCTGTGACAGGCTTTTGAGCTAAATCCAGAAAGTGAAGATGAGCTTATTTGATTAATTTCATAGCTGAATCTTTGTCTAGAACTTAATGTGAGTCACTGCTCTCACTGATTCACTCTTGCTTACCATGCTGTCATCATATGATCAGTCTTCCATCTTATACACTTCAGTTGTCAGTGTCGTCTCTGATCATTACTACTTGTCATGGTGAATGGTTTCGTCCCTTCATATTTCCTGACCAATGCTGGAATATCTCCAGGAATCTGCACTATGGTTTTCCTCTTATAAATTAGTAACCTCTCTCTCTCTCTCTCTGTTATTTACTTCAAATCCTTCTCACAGCTTTGCTAATGACTATACACACTATTCCTCTTCTCCATCTGAAGAGATAACTTTTAGGCTCAAGTGATTCAAGCTTCAACATCTTCCATAACTAACATGATAAGCACTCATCCCCTTACCATTTTCTACTAAAGGACAATGGAATGAGCTTTGCCTTTCCTGATGCAAATGCATCACAGCAACAACTTCCTTGCTTTCCAAAAAATGTATATCCTGTTTCATTCATGATATTACTTATCAATGCTACGACTCTCAACTAGTTGAGAGTCGTAGAATTGATAATTTTCTTCTCTGACATAATTTTCATATATTCATATGAAATTTTCTTCATATTTTCATATTACTAATAATTTTCTTCTCTGACAAAACTAGTTCTGCCATTGTAGGAATTATCACTATCAGACCCTCATTGTCTTCTTCATCACAGTTACAAGATTATCCTCTCATCTTAATGCACTCACCCACATCTCTCTTCCTTTCTTTCTTTACTTTCTTCAAGGAGAAGTATGATACCAACTGAGTGAACCTCCTTTGCCTGTTCTTTTTATTATTCATGGAATTAATTATTATCACTCCTCTTATAATGCCTTCATAATGCTTTTTTTTTCTCTATATTGCAGCATACCTATCTTCTTTAACCTTCCGATGTTTGGAATACATTTAGACATTGTTTCTACTAGATAGTTCTTAAATATCACCTAAGCAGTACTGATCTCTTTTCCATCCAACTTCTCATTCCATTCTTCAGCTGCAAGCTGTCCCTTTCCTCATAGAAATCCTCACATGGTTAGCAACCACCCAGATAATTACTTCATGGTCACTCTCACCAACTGGCATAAGATTTGACATCTGATTTGTAATAACATCCTCTGATAAGATGATCAAATCCAATGCCTTCAGTTCTCGCATGCCCACTATGACATACTGTCTGAGGTAGTTAACCTTCAAAAACTCAAAAAATTCATTTTCTTTACTTCCAGTTGCTATCTTGTCATCCCAATCTATATTGCATAATTATCCTCATTTAACCATGTCCCACTTATTCCAGCAGTTTTGGGTGAAAAAAGTCAATCAATGTAGCCATGCCATTCCCCTTCTCCTTTTTTCTGATATTTCTAGCATTCACACGCAATCATAACAGCTCATTTCTGGCTCTATAACAGATTTCACTCATACCACTTATTAGATGCGGCTTCTCTATGCTTTCCTCGAGCCATTTCTTTTTCTCCTTGCTCATCTCAGAACCTTCTTCAAATCCAATTCTTTTCTGTACATTCTAGGTCTTCCCCTTCCCTTTTTGTATATACATGCATTCATGTCCTCTTGGAGCATAAGCCTTTCTCACACTGTTTCCCTGTCTACCTTGAATCTCCTCTCTTCCCCTGTTTGTCTTGCACATTTGTTCTCTCATTCTCTACACTCGTGCTACACACTTATTCATTCATAAGCACCACTTCAATCTCTCCCGCTCTTTCTCATTACCTCATACTTGCTGAAATTCATTCTCTGCACTCATTTTTCTCCCTTCCAGCAGTAGTCTCTCCAAATGACTCACACCAAAACTATTCAAATGCAGTCCATCACTCTTTTATATGGTTCAGTTCTTCCTTCAAACTCGTTCTACACATTAACAAACTGCTCTCCTTTCTCTTCACACATTTCTGCTAACACACCTTGTCTCATCACTTTCATACCTGAGAAACACACTAACTACCTTTTCTATCACACAGAAGGATAAAAGATAATCTTTTATCCTTCTGAACAACTTCCTGATATGCAATCTTACACTCTCCTTGTTCCCAGTCAAGTCATTTGTCCATGTAGTAGTAGCTACAACTACTACTACCAACTCCTTTGCTTGCTTACTCATCATATCCAATGCTTCAATCACTCTATTCATTTTATCTCCTGGAAAACAAAGCTTGTACATCTTCTCATTTACCACATCTCTAATAATTGAGACATAGAATGCCACTCATGAGCCTTTCATTATATTTTTCATACCAACATCATTTGTTTTCATCTTCTTTACTCTTGCATACATATGTATATTTCTCTTCATTTCACTTTGCAAACACTTCATCTTCACCAACTCAGCTTTTAAATCTTGTGTTGTTTTTTTGCTATCACTCACTCTCACTATTTTATCACTAGTAACACACACACACTTTTTTGCCCTCAACTCCCCCCACCACCAACTTACCCTTAATTGCACTATTTTTAAACGTCATTATTGGCCACTTTATTGTCAATCAAACTTTTTTCTTCACTATCAGTTCCGTACACACTCTGAACATTCTTGCTATCTTCAACTGCCATGTCAATTATAATACCATGTTGCCTACTCATATTTAAACTACTTAAACACATATTTAAGCAAGCCTCATGGTCCATCATAATATCACATTTCCTACATACCCACACTCGTTCTTTTCTCTTATTCAGCCTCTCTACATAAATATCCACGTCTTCTCACACATACATACTACATTCACGGCACCATGCCAATTTTGAGAAATCCACGCCATTTACTTTATTTGTCTTCAACATAGACTTACGCAATGATTTGCCTTTCACTGCCATGTTGGATCAGTATGCCAACAAATACGATGAATATGATAATATCACCTAAGAAATTTATCCAAACACCCTGTTCCACACTCAAATATCTCACACTAATACTTAATCTACAATTTAAACAATATCCTCACACATTTAAATATAAAATTTACTTATCTTGATGCAGCCCATATGACAACAGTGTTTAACTAATAAATTATATAGAAGCTAATCAGCCACATTGTCACTTCAATGGAAAGATTTGTCTCTTATCTATGCCCTAAAATAGTCCCTACCACAGCATCCTACATGGATCGGTATCTTTTTTCTGAATTGGGAGGTTTAATATCATCATACTGCTATAAGTCTCTTTAGAAGGTAGTTACAGAGATTATGCAAGCTATTGGCATGAATATTGACATTACCTGTGTTAAAAATAATAGTCCACCATGGCAATTTTGCACTTAATCCTGTAACATATAACTGTGTCAACTAAGGAAGTCTCACACTCAATCTGTCTACATGCAATTATTAAATCTACACAAAGCAGCTCATTCAGATTTCATACACATCTATACTGATGGTTCAAGATCTGAGACCTCAGTTGGGTATACTGCTACGTTTCCTGATATTAATATATCCAACCAGATCCCACATGATTACAATAATTATACTGTAGAGTTGCATGCATTTCAGCTTGCACTTGTGAATGTAAAAGAGAACTGCTTCCAAAAGTGTATGATTTATACAGACTCATTGAGTTCTATATAGGCCATCTAATTTCTTGTATACAGTCCACATCCAGTTCTCTCTGAAGTTCTGAAACTATTATACAAACCGAAGCTCCATAATTTTGATATCCAGCTGTGCTGAATTTCCTGCCACATTGGAATTGAGGAAAATTAGACTGTAGATGCAGCTACTAGATTAGATAATAGTTTTCCTATGTACTGTTTGCCAGTTTCTTACACAGACTACAGACAATTGATAAAATCAAAGCTAATAATGTAATGGCAGTCATCATGGCAGGAAGAACTGACAAATAAATTGTATGACATCAGTCCTGAAATTAAGTACTAGCAGTCTAGCCAATGTAGAAACAGAAAAGAGGAAGTTATTATTGATAGGCTCTGCATAGGTTTCAGTCATATTACACATTAGTATTTACTAATGATCCACCTATGTATGAAGTGCAACATGCATCTTACCATTCATCATGTTCTGGTGAAGTGCCAGCAACTTCACTCGAGAAAGGAAGGAGTATTTTACTGATATAACTGACCCATAAGTGCCTTCATAGCGCAATTTGAAGAACAACGGTATGCTGCACCCTTCGATTGGAAAAGACCTAAGTTTGATTCTTCTCATGACAAGAAGAATCTTTATATAGTGTTTGTTTTTTTTTTTAATTGAAGGGGTGAGTTAGCCAATCTCATATGGAGGTAGCAGGGTTTTTTCTCCCTGAAACTTGGTTTTTAATCCAGCATACAGACAAATTGGCCTTAAGAACATGCAATTTACAGACAAAAAATACTAGTGGTGGTGGTAGGCAGCAGATGGCATTGGTGTTAATCCAACTACAGTAAACCTCCACCAATGTTTGTTTGAGGTTCACTGTAGTTGGATTAGGTGGAGGTTCAAATTAGGTTGGAGGTTCCCTCCCTCGATGAGTCTTTAGACTCCTTGGGGGTGTCATGTAATAATAATAATAATATACGGTATAAAGCACAGGCCAGAGGGGTAACGAGTGTGGTAAGGAAAGCAAAAACGGATTATGAAAGAACATTAGCCATGCAGGCTAAAGAGAATCCCAAACAGTTTTTTCAATATGTTGCAAGTAAAAGAAAAAATGTATATGGCAGAGTGATTTTAAAGAATGCCGATGGTAGGGAGGTAACCGAATCATTTGATATAGTTGAATTACTGAGCGAACACCTTGCAAGAGTATATCATCCAGGTGGTGACATTGCAGGAATGAATGAACCAATAGATTATATGGGAATTGTGGTGAATGAAGTGGAGGTGAGTAGTCTATTGCATAACCTCAATGTCAATCCATGTGTGGGATTGGATGGTATACCAGCTCATGTCATACGTGAAGCAGCTAAAGAACTGTCAGTGCCATTGACCATTTTGTTTAATTTGAGTCTCGGGTCTGGGTTAGTCCCGAGGGGATGGAAAGAGGGGAAAATAGTTCCACTGCATAAAGGAAGTTCCAAGACTGCTGTTGTAAATTACCGACCGATTAGCATATTAGGAATCGTTGTCCAGATCTTGGAGAAATTAGTCAAGAGAAAAATACAGGATTGGATAGATGAAAATGGGATACTGTATGAGGGACAACATGGTTTTGTGAAGGGTAGATCATGCCTCAGTAACTTGCTCACGTTTTATAACACAGTGACGGCTGAACTGAATAAGGGTAATGGGTTTACAGTGATTCTACTGGACCTTGCTAAGGCCTTTGACAAGATACCACATGAATTCTAATCAGTAAACTGCAGCATATGGGGATGGATATAGGGTTGGTGAGATGGATAGGTGGGTGGTTGATGGAGAGATATCAGAGAGTGGTTTATTCAGGGGTAGAGTCCAAAAGATGGGCGGTGACTATGGTGTGCCGCAATTTGTTCATTAACAATATAAGAAAGGATCTGAGAGGAAGTGTTGACTTATTTGCTGATGATACAAAGTTGGGTAGAGCAATAGTGAATGCACATGATGTCAAAATTTTGCAGGATGATTTGGATAGATTGTAGGACTTGGCTAAGGAAAATGAATATCGATTTAATGTGGCAAAGTGTAAGGTTATGCATTTTGGGGTGAAAAAATTAGCAGCAGTATATCACATTGGTGGTCCAGGAGATTGATGAGGTCAGGGATTTGGGAGTGTTGGTGGATAGGGAGTAGAAGTTTAGGGGGCACATTGCAAAAGTAGCTAAATCAGCTCATCAAATCACTTGGTTGCTGAAAAATACTTTAACAAGCAGAGTCAAACAAGTTATTGTTCCTCTGTATCGAGCCTTGATAAGACCCCATCTAGACTACTGTAGAAAGTATTTTTAACTTGGGTATAGTTATGTTAAAGATACCAAGCAATTTTAAACCTGGTTTTACTCCATTTTTTCCAAGTAAGCAAACAGACAAAATGTCACGTTTGCGCCTGCAATTTATGCAAGACTAGCTGAACCCACAGGTAGTGCAAGACCAAGGCAACTCGTGGTAAAAGTGGAGCAAGCTCTGATCACTAATCTTAATATTTACCCTTAATGCCAAAACACATCTCCAAGAAGGGGATGTATGATGTTTTGTATTAAAGGCAAGGGGCCACTACCCAGACCGGTTTCGACCTTTATTGAGGTCGAATGGGAGTTCATGTCTCTCATCATAGGCCTTTGGAGAATAAAGCATGCTGAGGGTCAGCAAACAGTAAGAGAGGAGAATAATGAAAGATAGAGTAGGATAGTAGGAGATAAAAGAGGCCTCAGTCAACCTGTTTAGCCTTATATGGCTAATTGGTCTGTGACACATGTTCTCAATTTATCTGTTCAAAAAAAAAAAAAGAAAATTTAACCATAAAAATTTTGACTAAAGTTCACTTATAAATTTATCCTTAATAATTTTGTCAGTTATCTATGAAGGAGATCCATTGACCTGTTTTGAAAACAGTATTTTCAGTTAGAACATTTTTTTTTTTTTTTAAATTACATAAAAATTAAAGGATAAGGTCCGGTCAGTTGAACTGAAAGGGAACAAAATAAGGAACTTACAGACCTGGTACCACTGGGACTTAGAATGGGGTAGAAGACTGGCCCGGGAGATGCCGCTCACAAGGAGCAGCACCGCCTCGCAGTAAGCCTTCGCAGCCCGGGTTCTCAGATCTACCCCCCTTATTTGGAGTAAAGGAAACCGTGCCAGCGAAAGCTTTGTGGCGAGGAAGAACAGAGTGGTTGTTACTTTTCCTAGGGAGAGTTAGGTGGAGTTTTGGAGATACTAAAGAAATATACAGGGCTTGATGCGTCCCTGTATAAGAAAGCATATTTTCGGTGGTTTGCAGTATTTGTTAACAAATTTAAAGTCGCCTAGTAGATGTCTCTCTTGCGCAAGAAATTTAGGAAGATAAAAAAAGAAACCTTTCCTTATTCCTGCGTACATTAAATTTGCATCCCGTACCTGGGATTTTTTCCGTACCTTCCAGATGTGATACTTTAAGACGTTAATTAAAAAAATGGCGAATTTTTGGGTCTTGTTGACTGGTGGCGGGAATTGCAGGTGTATGACCTCTTCTAGTGATAGCATCGGGATTCCCAGTGCTGTACTCAGTCTTTGCCAGACGCATTGGGCTGGTGGGCAAAAATAAAAGAAATGCTCCACCGTTTCCACGCCCCGGCAGACATCACAAAAGGGATTGCACGGACTGGGTACGTACCTAGATTTAACCTGTTTCACCAGGAGCCGCCCATAAGCTATTCGCCAGGCCAGATCCTGATGAAAAGGCTGTCCCCAGCTATTCTTGATGTTTTTAAAGAGAATTTCATTGTTTGTCCCGAGGTTTGGTGTATCATGCCTGGAGAGTTGGAAGAAATCCCAGTGTACTGCTTTGGGTTTGTGTGTGAGGATTTCTGTTCCTTTGTCTCTAAGTACTGTGAGTGATTTTACTAGTGTGCAGTACCACTTGGGCACAACCCTTGCATGGGGTCCAGCATAGTCCGTGGTTCCAAAGAGGGGGAGAAAAAGTTCTATAAAATATCTAATTAGGAGGCCTGAAATATGGTTTGAGTTTAAGGCCTTCCGTACGGTTTTGAATGTATTTGCATAAAGCAAGCTTTTGAGATCAGGCAGAGCGTACTCCCCTTCTTCATGTTTTAGTTGCAGGTATTGTTTTTTAACCTCATGTTTTTTTTCATTCCAGAAGAAATCTATGAGTTTTTTGGATAATTGGTTTTCTTGTAGCAGTGTGATGCCTGTGATATTGACTGTGTGCATCAGCATTGGGGTAATGATTGTTTTTATCACTGTGGCTCTGCCATAAAAGGAGAAAAAGGTCGGTTTGAATAGACTTATCTTTTCCGTACTTATTTCCTGTAATTTTTTAACTGGTAAAGCTAGCGACTCAGAAAAGGGAACTCCTAGTATTGTTAGCGGCTGCGTATGCAGCGCTAAACCGTAGGGAAGTCTGGTGTTATGGAAATTTCCAAAATTTTTGATTTTGGTTTTTTGTGCATTAACTTGGAGACCACTGACTATGCTGAAGTTTTGCAGTATGTCAAGATAGATGCAGATAGACTCAGAGTCTCTGAGTGTGGCCACTACATCATCTGCATATGCTACTATTTTGCACTGTTTGGAGACTTGGGGCAGTGGAATACCATTAATTGCAGGGGTGTTCTCTATTCTTTTGATGAGGGGTTCTAATGCTAGGGAAAAGAGAAGGGGGCTTAGTGGGCAGCCTTGCCTAACCCCTCTCTTTATACGGATCGGTTCTGTCAGAAACCCATTAATAGACAGTTGTGTCGAGGCCTCCGCGTACATATGTTTAATTGTACGCCGAAGTCTCGGGCCTATGCCTACTTTTTTTAGGGTGTCCTATAAGTACGTGTGGCTGACGCTGTCGAACGCTTTTTCCAGGTCGGTGGAGAGAAGTGCCAGGGGGTATTTTTTTTCCTTGGCCAGTCTGATTAGGTCTCTTAGCAGGAAGAGATTAAATTCCATAGATCTACCTGGGATTCCATAGACCTGTAAACTTGTTATTATGTTTTCTATTCCGCCCTTAATCCTTGTACAGATAATTTTTGCGAAAAGTTTATAGTCTAGGTTAGTTAAGGAGATGGGACGCCAGTTATTTGACAAGGTTCGATCTCGGTCTTTTTTGGGGATAAAGATTGTAATGCTCTTAGCGAATTCCTCGGGGATGTTTCCCGAAGTGAGGAATTCGTTAAAGATCTTTACTAGTGCTGGCAGTACAAGGTCCCAGATAAATCTATAGAATTCTCTCCCCAGTCCGTCTGGCCCTGGGGTCTTTTTTGGCTTCATCGTTTTGCACGTGGCTTTTATTTCAGCTGCAGTTATCGGCCTGTCATGCAGGGCGCTAAGATGCTCGGGAAAACGTTTGACGTCCCACTCACTGAAGTCATCCGTGCCCTGCTGGTCAGCGAAGATGCCGAGATACTGCTGGTGAAAGTGACAGAGTATTTCATGGGTTGAATTTAGAATCTGGCCTTTCTCCTCGATCTGGTAAATTGTTCTTTCATCATTTGCTGCCACCCGTTTTGATTGTAGAATGCGGTGGAGGGTGTTTCCAAATTTCTGAGATAGAGTCTCGTGCGAAAGTCGAGGTCATCGACTCTACTCTGCCGCTCTTGCTGCAGCTCTATTTCTACCTGTCTGATAAGATGTCTGCAGGGAACTCCGCTCCGTTCGCTTGACCGGTACCAGCCGAGTTCCCTGTAGAGATCCCTCAGCCGTTTACGTTGTTGGTAGACCCTTTCACGCCCACATTTTTGAAACAGTTCCTTAGCCTGCCACTTAAAGTGCAGCCAGTTTTCCCAGTCCCAGTTGATGTTTGTCCATTCATCACAGAGTTTCTGTAGCTGGTCGCTAAAAAGACTGGGAAAGGTAGGAGGAAGCCTCCAAGGACCTCTGGCTGTTTCCATAACCTCTGGGAGTGTAATTTTTAAAATGACCAATTTGTGGTCTGTTGACATGTTGTGTGCTGTGGTGTGACGTGTCCTTTGAACATACTGTTCCAAGTTTTGGGACACGTACACCCTATCTAGTCTCGTCGATATCTGGCCGCGGCACCACGTTGTTTCTACCTTAGATGGGTTATTCCTCCTCCAGACATCGACGAGATCAAAATTTACACAGCATCTTTTTAGAGCGGCGGTTCCACCTGTTCCAGAGTTTGCGTTCCCGCCTACTTTGTCCAAACGTGTGTCTTCCACACAATTCCAGTCCCCGGCTACTATTAGGTATTCTGCTCCCAAGAGGTAGTTTTCAAGGGCAGAGAAGAAACCGCTTCTGTGGTATGGGTTGTTCGGGGCGTATACTGCAACAAGCCGGATGGTACGGCCACCGTACTTCCAGTCCACCGTTATTAGACGTCCCATGGCGTCCTTCTGGACGTTGAATTACCCCCCCACAATTGGGGGGCAAATTAGTATCCCCACCCCTCGCGAGTGAGCATCCCCAAAGCACCAGTAGCTGGTGACTGGGTAGCTTCTCGAGAAGTTCTCCACGTCTCAATGCTTATAAAAATAGGTTTCTTGAATCAGGAGGATATTAATTTTGTACCTTAACATTAGCTTCCAGACAGTGCTTTGTGCGAAGGGGTTGCGTAAACCGTTGGTGTTTAAAGTGGCAATTTTAAAATCCATGTTGGTATTTGGAGGAAGGGAGGGTGTTGTCTGTTTGTTGCTCTACATGTTCCACCTGTGATTCACTATCGGAGCTGTTTGGAATATCCATAACGAGGTCGTTTTGAAAATCCATTTCTGTGACGCTATAAATGTCCGTGCTGCAGATATGTGAATGGGGTTCTGCAGGTTGGTCTGCTACTGGGGATAGGTTTCCTGTCTTTGTTACTGCCTCCTCAAGGGGCTGGGTGCCTTCGCGTTGGCTTGTAGTTTGGATGTTGTCCATTTCATCTTCTGACGACAGTAGGCTGCTTTGTTTAGCCTTTTTTGCCTCTTCTGTTTCTGCCTCTCTTGTGCGCTTTATTGGGGCACTGGTTGTTACAACTTCTTCCTCTTTGCTGCGGGTTTCAAAGTTGGCTGTTATTTCCTTGATGTGGCGGGTTGCCCTGGGTGTCTTACCCATTACGGGTTTCATGGAGGTTGTGTTTTCTGCTAGTGTTTCTTTTTCGGTCTGTTGCCGGAGCTCTGGAAAATCACTCCCTGATGATACCTCAGGTTTATCGAGGGGTATAGCCCTGATCAGTATTATGGTCCCTCCGGCTGCTTCTGAGAGTGTTCTGTGCGAGCACGTGTCCACTTTATGGGTCAAGTCCCCACATTTAAGACAAGCTTCTGTGCAGTTTACTATTTTGTGCTCTGTTGATTTGCAATTTCTGCACTGTAGTTTTGGGCATTCTGCCCCTAGGTGACCCTCAGAGTTACATCGGAAACACAATCTTTTAACCATGACCCTTGTTTGGCCTACTAAAATGAAGTTGGGAACTTCCTTTTTCATATCCATCTGTATTTCAACGTCACCTGTTTTCCAGCCTTTGTGATAAGCATGTTCAAATGCTTTGATACTAATAATATCGCCCCATTGGCTAAAAAATTTCTTGACGTCTTCATTCTCCAGGTATTCCAAGGGAAATCTAGTTATTCTTAACGTTTTCCGTAAACTCCCTATTAAATATGGTTTGATCATTTGTCCCGCACAGGGGAAACCCTCTAATAATTTTCTTCTTGTTTGGTCATTTTTGACTACAATTTGGAATCTTTCTTTTGAGTACAGTGTGAAACCGTATATGTTTTCTGCCCCTACTGTATCAATCAGAGCTTTCACTAACGTCCACTCATCTGGTAGCCGCTTGACTTCGATGCCAAGCGTTCTAGTTCTGGATAATAATAACGGCATTGTTGGGGGAAGACCTAACTACTGGCTGTAGAAGGGGGGGGAGGTAAAGGAGGGCGAAGTCGGGGAACGCCCAGTGTCCCTCACAACAAGCAAAGAGATAGCAGAAGGAATGGGTAAAAGAGCCAATAATAAGAAAAAAGGTCTTACCAACGCCGAGGTACTTCTGTAGAAAGTGAGCATGGAGCTCTCTCTTCGGGCCGCAGGAACTGGATCCTCTTTTGGACTGGAAGGCACAGGTTCTTTCTTCTTCGAACTGGAACTGGAGCTCTCTTTCACGTCTTGGCGATTAAGGTCTAATCAGTGGGAGCTAGGCTAGAAATACCAAGATTTAGTAATGCAGAGCTTGTAAGTATTTTACCAAAACAAGTTACCATAAGGTGTTATAACCTTTTTAAATAACAATCTCGGAGGAGATATAGATGTAGAAAGTATTTTTAACTTGGGTATAGTTATGTTAAATTAAGATTAGTGATCAGAGCTTGCTCCACTTTTACCACGAGTTGCCTTGGTCTTGCACTACCTGTGGGATCAGCTAGTCTTGCATAAATTGCAGGTGCAAACGTGACATTTTGTCTGT
Source organism: Typopeltis vanoorti (assembly GCF_054136105.1). Taxonomy (NCBI): domain Eukaryota; kingdom Metazoa; phylum Arthropoda; class Arachnida; order Uropygi; family Thelyphonidae; genus Typopeltis; species Typopeltis vanoorti. The sequence continues at coordinate 22,065,739 of NC_143573.1, forward strand.
TTGCTTACTTGGAAAAAATCGAGTAAAAACAGGTTTAAAATGGCTTGGTATCTTTAACATAACTATACCCAAGTTAAAAATACTTTCTACATCTATATCTCCTCCGAGATTGTTATTTAATAAGGTTATAACACCTTATGGTAACTTGTTTTGGTAAAATACTTACAAGCCCTGCATTACTAAATCTTGGTATTTCTAGCCTAGCTCCCACTGATGAGACCTCAATAAAGGTCGAAACCGGTCTGGGTAGTGGCCCCTTGCCTTTAATACAAAACATCATACATCCCCTTCTTGGAGATGTGTTTTGGCATTAAGGGTAAGTATTAAGATTAGTGATCAGAGCTTGCTCCACTTTTACCACGAGTTGCCTTGGTCTTGCACTACCTGTGGGATCAGCTAGTCTTGCATAAATTGCAGGCGCAAACGTGACATTTTGTCTGTTTGCTTACTTGGAAAAAATCGAGTAAAAACAGGTTTAAAATGGCTTGGTATCTTTAACATAACTATACCCAAGTTAAAAATACTTTCTACATCTATATCTCCTCCGAGATTGTTATTTAATAAGGTTATAACACCTTATGGTAACTTGTTTTGGTAAAATACTTACAAGCCCTGCATTACTAAATCTTGGTATTTCTAGCCTAGCTCCCACTGATGAGACCTCAATAAAGGTCGAAACCGGTCTGGGTAGTGGCCCCTTGCCTTTAATACAAAACATCATACATCCCCTTCTTGGAGATGTGTTTTGGCATTAAGGGTAAGTATTAAGATTAGTGATCAGAGCTTGCTCCACTTTTACCACGAGTTGCCTTGGTCTTGCACTACCTGTGGGATCAGCTAGTCTTGCATAAATTGCAGGCGCAAACGTGACATTTTGTCTGTTTGCTTACTTGGAAAAAATCGAGTAAAAACAGGTTTAAAATGGCTTGGTATCTTTAACATAACTATACCCAAGTTAAAAATACTTTCTACATCTATATCTCCTCCGAGATTGTTATTTAATAAGGTTATAACACCTTATGGTAACTTGTTTTGGTAAAATACTTACAAGCCCTGCATTACTAAATCTTGGTATTTCTAGCCTAGCTCCCACTGATGAGACCTCAATAAAGGTCGAAACCGGTCTGGGTAGTGGCCCCTTGCCTTTAATACAAAACATCATACATCCCCTTCTTGGAGATGTGTTTTGGCATTAAGGGTAAATATTAAGATTAGCGATCAGAGCTTGCTCCACTTTTACCACGAGTTGTCTTTGTCTTGCACCACCTGTGGGATCAGCTAGTCTTGCATAAATTGCAGGCACAAACGTGACATTTTGTCTGTTTGCTTACTTGGAAAAAATGGAGTAAAACCAGGTTTAAAATTGCTTGGTATCTTTAACATAGACTACTGTGCCCAGATATGGGTGCCAGGATTTCTTCTTGATGACCAAGATGATAGCAGGTCTGTGGAATGAACCTTATGAGAACAGGTTGAAGATTTGTGGGTTGCAGAAATTGGTTGATAGGCGGAAAAGGGGTGATATGATTGAGACATTCAAATTACTGAAGGGTTTCTATAAGATTAATTCAGAAGATATCTTTGAGAATAGGACTGGTGGTGAGATGGCTAGGGGCCATACATGGAAGCTGGGCAAGAATGTGGTTAGCAAGTGTGTTAGAGCTAGGTTTTTTACTTGGAGAATGGTGAACGAGTGGAATAAACTGCCAGAGTCTGTTGTGTGTGCCATGACTGTGAATGAGTTCAAGGCGAGGTATGATAGATACTGTGTGAATGTCGAATAGTTGTTCTTGACAAGATGTTAAGGCCTCCCTCGATGAGTCTGTTGACTCCCTGGAGTTGCCCGTAATAATAGTAATAGTAATATACCCTCATGGACAAATTGCATGAAGCTTTTAACTTTTAAAAATATTTAATTTATACAAGCACATTTGATTATATATTCTATTTATATGCAGATACTGGTTTAATTTAATTTTTTAAATTTTCTTTTCTGCACTCAACATATTAATTAAAGATGCTCAGAAATTATATTCTTGGTTTTGTCCTTTATCCAAGTGTAAGCAAACAAAGTTTGCACCTGAAGTAACTACCTGACTGGGCTACTTATATATAGATACTTAATGACTTCACATTAATTCCTTAGTATTCCATAATGCAAGACACATATCCTTACAGACATGTATAATGCTATGCATTATGGGAGTGTGCCACTACTAGTGGTACTTCCTTGGTAGTGGTACTGCATAGTGCTGTGTATGCATTTCTATTGTCCAATACATTTGTTACCTTTTATCATAAGTAAGCAGAATGCTAAAATCTACGATCTACCTTTATCATATTCATGCTGTTCATCAATGAGAATGCTGCTGCAGTCAACTCAACTCTGAATCTTGGTCCTCACTAACCTCTCCAATATTATAACCACCACTACACACACACACACACAAAAAAAAAATTTACCTATAATTTGAAACCTTAGTCTTATTATTATTATTATTATTATTAATATGGTCAACTCCAAGGAGTCCTTGGACTCATCGAGGGAGGCCCTAAACATCATATCAAGAACAATTATTCAGCATTCGCACAGTATCTATCATACTTTGCTTTGAACTCATTTACAGTCATGGCACTCAGAACAAACTCTGGCAGCTCATTCCACTCATTCACCACTCTCCAAGCAAAAAAACCTAGTTCTAACACCCTTGCTAACTACACTCTTGCTCAGTTTCCATGGATGGTCCCCTAGTCCTCCCATCACGAGGCTTGTTATGAAAAATTTCCTCTGAATTAATCTTGTAAAAACCCTTCAGTAATTTGAATGTCTCAATCATATCACCCCTTTTCTGCCTATCAACCAATTTCTATAACCCACAGATCTTCAACCTGTTCTCATAAGGTTCATTCCATAGACCAGCTATTATCTTGGTCACTCACCTCTTGATGGGGAGGAGGTAGAGGATCCAGAGGTGAGTGACCAGCTATTATCTTGGTCACTCACCTCTGGATCCTCTACCTCCTCCCCATCAAGAAGAAACCCTGGTGTAGCAAAGTGTAAGGTTATGTAGTCAAGAATAACCTGCTTGTCTCTGCTCATCACAGTATTTTTCAGTAACCAAGTGATCTGATGAGCCGATTTAGCCACTTTTGCTAGGTGCCTCCTAAACTTCAACTCCCTATCGACAAACACTCCCAAATCTCTGGCTCTGGAGTACAGTTCCACCAATATGATATACTGCTGCTAATTTTTTTCACCCCAAAATGCATAACCTTACACTTTGCTACATTGAACTAATATCCATTCTCATTAGCCCAGACTGCCAGTCTATACAAATCATCCTGCAAAATTTTGTCATCATGTGCATTACTATCGCTCTACCCAACTTTGCATCATCAGCAAATAAATGAACAGTTCCTCTCAGATCCTTTCCTATATCATTAATGAACAAATTAAATAGCAGTGGTCCAAGAAAAGAACCCTGCGGCATACCACTAGTAACAGGCTTTCTTTTGGACTCCACTCCTGAATAAACTACTCTCTGATATCTCTCCATCAACCACCCTCCTATCCATCTCACCAACCCTATATCCATCCCATGTGCTGCAGTTTACTAATTAGAATTCCATGTAGTATCCTGTCAAAGGCCTTAGCAAAGTTATCACTGTAAATCCGTTACCTTTATCCAGTTCAGTCATCACTGTATTATAAAACGTGAGCAAGTTACTGAGGCATGATCTAACCTTCACAAAACTATGCTGTCCTCCATACAGTATCCCATTTTCATCAATCCATTCCTGTATTTTGCTCTTGACAAATATCTCCAGAACCTTGACAACAATTCCTGATATGCTGATCGGTTGGTAATTTGCAACAGTAGTCTTGGAACCTCTTAATGCAGTGGAACTATTTTCCCCTCTTTCCACCCCCTCGGGACTAACCCAGAGCTATGACTTAAATTAAACACTATGGTCAAGGGAACTGACAGTTCCTTTGCCACTTCACGTAAGACTCAAGCTGATATACCATCCAATCCCACAGATATATTTACATTAAGGTTCTGTAATATACCATTCACCTCCATTTCATTCACTTCAATTCCTTATCACCTCCTTTATGTAACAGAACAGTTTTGACCGCCTTTCCACTACTTTTAACTGGGCACAGTGTAAAATTCATATTAAACTAGTATGGTAAAGATCATTGGTAACTCCAGACATATAGGGATATACGTATTATCAAGCCATACTGCCTCGTCAACATCATGTTTACCCAGTTTCCACATACCTCCTGCTCACCTCCACCAATCCCTTCTTTTTCCTTCCCATTACACAGTATGATATCACATTTAAGAGGATGAAATACTTTTATGATTTGCTAATTTAATATCTCAACTATATCATCTCCATAATTATCATTCTGCATTGTAATAATCATATCGTGATTATCATTTCCACCAACCAACATCATCCTTCCATATTTGTTCTTTCTCCTAGTAGCCATGCATTGAAAGAACTACCTGGAATTTTTTTTGTGTAACAGTGCATATGTTTTCTGTCAACTGGAAGGAATCAAGATGGAACATTTTATCTCATGCAGAAAGTTGTGGTGTTCCTTCTTAACAGTGTTCCTTGTGATAGTGTGTGCATTACAGAATACTGAAGATAAGAACAAGACTATAATTCAGCGAAGGATAGAGTGAATATATCTATAAAGATAATGTATAGAGAACTGTATGGCAAACGGTTGACTCTAATGTATACACAGTCTTGACAAAAATAGTGTTACAACTTCCTCACACTCCTACACTGCAAGGTTGGAATGCAACCACCTGTTATTTTCAACATGCTAAAAACATTTGGGATCAGTAGGATGTTTGTATTAAACTGTTAACCATCATAATGATACAGAAGACATTTCTGCAAGAAAGGGGTCAAAACCTCTGCCAAATGTATCAAGACACCATGCTGGAATCTGTGGTACATCCCCCTGAACAACACCTTGTTACATGATAGGCAGTGGACCTTCCAACAGAACTCAGCCCCTACACACAAGGCAAGGACCACACCACAGTGGGTGGAGGCAAAAATTTGCCCAACCATATATATCACCATCTGACTGGCCATCTGGAAGAAGCGATCTGAATCTGTTGGGCTTCAAATTATGGTTGGAGCTTAACAGAGCAGCCTGCAAGAAACAACACCAGCATAACCAGCCTGAAGATGGATTTGGAGCATGCAGTAGCGGCATTTATGTTAGATGTTGTGCATGCATGAAGGCAAAAGGGGAATGTTTTGAACATTGAGTGCTCTTCTATATGTAAGTTATATATGTGGTTTGTATGTGGTGAAAGTTGTAAATGATTTACTGATATTAAAGCTGTTTGTGTTTTTCAAGTTGTAACAGTATTTATGGCCAGACTAGGTATTATCTCCATGTTTAACTTTCTCGAGTGAGTTAAATATCCCTGAAGATAATTTGTACTCGAGTAACAGAGGTAGGATGTGTTCCTTATTTTGTAATGAGTGTTAACTTTGAGCCAGAGTATGAAAAGATTCCTGAATTGAAATGATTGTATTAATATGCAATATTTGTTTGATCCTAGAGAGGATTAAACTCTCTAGGAGAGTTTAATCCTAGTAAAAGAATTTTACTAGGATTAAACCTTTGTTTTCTTTGCTGCTGGATTTTTTTAAATTCAAATGAGTGATTGTTGATATATACTGACTGAGCTATGGAGACTATACAGACAATTCGGCCCTTCAGAACATGCAATTACAAGTGGTGGTGAGTAGTAGATGGAGTTGATGTAGATGATGATGGTAGTAGAGGTTCGGTGTAGTCACGGAAATGGAGAGTTGTAGAGTAGGTATCCTCCATCGATGAATCTTTGGACTCCTTGGAGGTGTCACAAAATAATAATAATGACTTCAGCCCTCCAATAAGTGGAGCAGGAGTCTCACACCAGACAATGAACTTCATCTCCCACATATCTTAATTACATTTGTATAATTATTTCATTAACATTGTTTCTTTTGCATTACAATTTCTTCTCTTATTTTAGAGATAAAGATAAGTGAATGTAATATATCTGTTGCAATAATTTAGGAAAAACTAAGTATTGTTTTTCAAGGTAGATCAAGGTTTTGGATGAAAACAGAGATGTACTTAAATAATGGTCGTAGTACGACGCTAACCTGGAAAAAAACCTATATACGTAGGGTTTTAAATAGATGCAGATAATCGGCGCTTCGGCGTTTACTATATTCGGCATGAAACTCTCTGATTCCAATCTTTGAGTTTCTTATTCGGTTTTGAAACAATGTGGATTTTATATCCCCTTAATTTAAAATATTGTTTATATCGCCGAAATGAAGCTTATTAGCTCTTTATATTTATATTTAAGTAACTTAATGGTTGCACCTCTTTGGAAACTCATATAGCAGAGTATATAAGTTCTTTTCGCTATACACTTTGGTATTATGGTCTAGCTACTCACTGATGAAGCCTCAAAAAAGGCTGAAACCGGTCTGGGTAGTGACCTCCCTCCATAATGTAATAACAGCATACATTTCCTAGGAAATGTGTTTTTACATTATGGAAAATACCTAAGAATAGCGATCTGAACTTTCTCCACCTTTGCAACGACTGGTCCGGTATTGTACTACGTACTAGGGTCACTTGCATTAGCTCACGCTAGTGTCGCCGATACTTTATAGTTTACTATATTTGGCATGAAACTCTCTGATTCCAATCTTTGAGTTTCTTATTCGGTTTTGAAACAATGTGGATTTTATATCCCCTTAATTTAAAATATTGTTTATATCGCCGAAATGAAGCTTATTAGCTCTTTATATTTATATTTTAGTAATAATGAACTTAATTATGTAGTGCTATCCTGTATACCTCTTGAGAGTATATATCAGGAAATTGATTATAAGTGCAGGAGAAAATCTGTGATTTCAGTTGTTTGTTGATGGTGCAAAACTGAGCAGAGTAATAATTAATAAAGATGGTGTAGAAATTTTGCAGGATGATTTACATAGACTGACGGTATGGACAAAGGAGGATGGCTGTCACTTTAATGTAGCAAAGTCTAAGATTATGTATTTTAGAATGAAATGATTGCGGTGCACTACTCATTAACATAACTTGACTACGTGAAAATAATGAGGCTAGGGATTTGAATGTGCTGGTAGTCTGTGAGTTAAAGTGTAGAGGATTTATTGCAAAAGAGTGGTTAAAATACATATACTGGCCACTGAATTAGAAGCCTTTATGCAGATGTACTAAACGTCACTTACACAAAATATGCAAAATACTTGGGTGCGTGCATCACCATGTGCTCTAGGCAACTATTTAAGAATGCTGCTGATCACTAATCATCAATAATGTTGATCACAATGGGAAAAAACAAAGGATCCTTCAGAGTTTATTGTGGGTGCCTGTCTGGCTGTAGCCATGATTTTGAAAAAAAGCAGAGTTGATTGGTTTCTCAAAAGGTGAGATATCCCAGATGTTTAATCAGTGGAAGAATAACCTACATTGCTTGTCTAAGAGGCATAACTGTGGTTCCTGAGACAGTCTGTCAGTCAGTAATGAGATTGCCATCCTCTGAGAAAGCTTGTATGGACAAATAGAGTTTTCTGTGTACAGCAATTGACTGAAGCATTTACTGGAGGCTGCTCCCAACCCATATCTCACAGAACTATGCACAGGGAATTGAAGAAGGTCAGTATTGGAAGTTGCATGTCTATACAGAAACCACTGATTTCTGAGAAGAACCAGAAAGTTTCTTTACAGTGGTGGCAGGAACACAATGACTGGACAATGAAGATTGGAAAAAATGTCATGTGGTCTGACGAGTCATGGTACACTTTGTTCTGTACCGACAGTAGACAGAGAGTTTGGCAGGAGTCCCATGAAGCGATGAACCCAACTTGCCTTGTAAACACAACGCAAGGTTCTGGAGGTGGTGTTATAGTGTGGGGTATGTTCTGTTGGTATGGAATGGGTCTCCTGATATTGCTGGAGGTTGGGTATCCTCCAAGGAATATCTGAACATTGTTGCCAATCAAGTTCACCCTGCAATATTGACTTTTTATGAAACAGGTGATGGTTGTTTTATGTACGACAATGCTACTGTCCACTGTGCAAGAATTGTTCAGCAATGGTTTAGTGAGCATGACAGTGACTTCCACCATATTCCCTGACCATCACAAAGCCCAGAACTGAACCCCATTGAGAATGTATAGGACGTGTTAGAAAAACAGATCTGAGAGCAAAATCCTCTTCCATCAAACTTGAGCCAGTTAAAGGACTGTCTGGTAAACAGCTGTGTGTTGTAGATGCAATCCAACACTTTGTGGAATCTATTCCAAACTGCATACCTGTTGTAATTTAAGATAAAGGAGGTCCATCATGGTATTAAATAAAAGTTTCTAATTCAATGGTGGTATGTGTAGTTCATAAGGTTATCTGGTATTGAAGAACATGCTACCAAGCAGAGATAAGGAGGCTATTATACCTCTTTATAAGACCTTTAAATGTCTCCATGGAACTATAGTATACGTGATCTTGATATAGTTGGAAAGGATCCAGGTTGAGTGGCCAAGAGAACATTTTTGCACATCTATGGAATACTCTTACTGAAGATTTATATGTTACAAAATTAGATGACAATCAAAAAAGTGAAGAGACAGGATTGTTATTCATGAGTGATGGGGAAGGGGAGCAGGAATAAGGATCATCCTTGAAATTTGAGTCATAATATGTTGACATGGGGAGGACTAGGTTTTTTGCTTAGAGGGTGGGGAATGCCTTTGATACTTAGGCAGATACTTCCAGTATTATACTTTATTTAAAAGTGGTTTGTGCATCCACTCTCCAGCCACTAGGGTTTGAATCTCAAACTGCACATGGATATTTGTTGTGGTTTTCTTTCAGTGGAAGATGAGTTTCATCATCCATTGTGAGACAATTACCCTGCTCATTGGAGGTCTGAAGTGGTTTGAAAAAGTTCCATGTTTGGTCTCTAATAGCAGGGTTTCCAGACCAGCTTTAAAAAAGTAATTAATTTTTATAATTTTCATTTTCTTTCATAGGTGAGAGTCACATAAAAAATATAAAAAAAATAAATGAATAGTTACATAAACAAAGCAAAACCGTATCATCGATGAAATAAAAAAGTGTGGCTGAAATGGATTAGCAATATACTGAGAATGGACAGAAGTTCCAAGGTAGCTATGACCTAGATCCTGGAAAAAAGGGAAAGCCAATACTAACTTGTCAAAGACTGACCAGAAAGACAGTTGGAAGAACTGGAGATTAGCAGAATTATTACAAAATACAGGGGTAAGTGAATAAGATGCATCCCAGCTTTATGTGCCAATGGGGCATGACGTGCATAGGTAGGTGGGTGATATTATTATTATTATTTGGTAACCTCCATGGGGTCAACAGACTCATCATGAGAGGCTCACTCAACCAGCAACGTGTCTATCATAATGAGCATGAAGTTATTTACACTTCCTTCACTCACAACACACTCAAGCAATGCATTCCATTCACTAACCAATTTGCTTCCACTTCCTGAAGTAAAGCTCCACAAATACAGTATGTAGTCTTATATCTCTGTATCCCAAAGTGTAACACCTTACATTTATTAACATTAAAACTGCAACCCCACTCATTTGTCATTTGTTATGACAAATGAGTGGGGTTGTAGTTTATTCAAATCTTCCTGTAGAGAATTAACATCAGCACTACTTACGATAATTCTACCTAACTTTGCATCATCAGCAAAGATTTGAAGACCCTCAGTCAATCCACATGAAATATCATTAATAAACAAGTAAAATAGTAGGGGCCCAAGAACAGAACCTGAGGTTCTGTTCTTGGGCCTGCCATTGGTCACCTTCCTTTTCTGAGACATGCCTCATATAAAACTGGTATCTTTCACAGAGCCAATCTCTACTCTATCCAACTAACACTATATATTCCTATCCTCTGCAGCTTGTACACCAACTTATCATGTGGGTGTAATCCATCAAATGAGGCCTGCGTAGCTCAGTGGAAGTGGTGCTTGCATCATCATCTGCCGTAGGCCAAAAATACAGTTGATTTCAAGTCTAGTTGCCTAGAGCAGAGCTTCTTAAACTTCTTGCTGACCTCATTGGCCAAGTGGTTAGCTCATCTGCTCGCCAGCCAAAAGGCTGCAGGTTCGAATCCCGTTCTGAGCATGGATGTTTGTGATTGTCTGTGAAAATACTAGTGGCAGTGGTGAGAAGTAGATGGCATTGGTGTAGTTGCGGTTTGTTGTAGTTGGTGGACTGAGTGATGGAGAAGAGTTTTAAAGTAGGTGCCCTCCCTCAATGCGTCTCTGGACTCCCTGGAGGTGTCACTTAATAATAATAATAAATTCTTTTGCAAAGTTTAAGAAAATCACTGTATATGATTCTCCCTTATCCAACACACCAACACATTTGTCACCTTATCATAGAACATAAACAGAATGCTAAAACAAGACCTGTCCTTCGGAAATCTAGGCTGACCATCATATAGAATCTTATGCACATCGACTCAATCTTGTATTCTATTTCTAACCAATTTTCCAACACTTTGATTACAATCACAGATATACAGACCAGTCTATAAGTCAAGGTGTTTGTGCTCACCACTAATTCTGATACCTGCTCTTTTCTTCTATGCAAAGAATCTGATATTTGTTTAGTATACCACATGTAAAAATTGTCTTGTGCACTTTATTTTTTTACCACTCCTTTAATGATTGAGTCACCATATAAAGCAACCCTATAATCCTTAGATAATTGCTTCTTATTATTAACTTCCTTGTCATTTATATTAGTTATACTCTTCTTTAAACATTCAATTTCCTTCTACATACATTTAACTTGACTCTTCATTTTCATTAACTCTTTCCCAAGCTCTTCCATGTCAATTCATTGACTACTGTGCCCAGATTTGGTCACCTCGGTTCCTTCTTGATGGGGAGGAGGTGGAGAGGATCCAGAGGCGAGTGACTAAGATGATAACAGGTCTATGGAATGAACCATATGAGAACAGGTTGAAGATTTGTGGGTTGCAGAAACTAGTTGATAGGCGGAGGAGGGGAGATATGATTGAGACATTCAAATTGCTAAAGGGATTCTATATGATTAATTCAGAGGATATTTTTGAGATCAGGACTGGTGGTGGGAGAACTAGGGGACACCTATGGAAGCTGGGCAAGAGTGTGGTTAGCAGGGGTGTTAGAGCTGGGTTCTTTACTTTTAGAGTGGTAAATGAGTGGAATAATCTTTCCTCGCCCATTCTGTTTAAGTGACCATACCACCTGAGATTAGCTCTGCTAATGCATTCCTGGATGCTGAGGATGTCAAGTTCTTTCCTAATATCCTCGTTTTTAATATGATATTGCCATCTGTTCATGCTCCTAATCTTTCTCAGGATGCTCATATCTGCAGCCTCTAGTCTTTGGTCAAGTGTTTTACTTCTGACCTAGCTCTCAGATTCATAAGTTAAAATTGGTTTGAACACTGTCTTGTATACAATACAATATAGCTAATTTAGTGTTTTGACTAATTTCTCTCTTATTCCATATGAATTTATTCAGTTGACTTCCTACCATAATTCTGTTGTCTATTTCCATATTTAATTTGCCATCTTCACTAAAAATCGTGCCTATGTAGCTGAAATGTTTTACTTGTTCTATAGGTTCTCCATTTTTTTATCACTGTACTGTCATCACTGCTAGTTTCATTTAGCAATTTTTCGAAGTAATTACTCCATACTTCAAGGATATCTTTTTCTCCAGTTTTCATATCACCATTGTCATCTCTAATTCCTTTTACAGCACTCTTTTTTCCATTTCTGAGCTGCTTCAACAACCTTCAGAATATCTTGCCATCTTCTTGATATTTATTTTCTATGTTCTTAAGTCTTCCCATGACTTTTGTTTAGCTAGTTTTACACAGTATAAGAGCAAAAGCTTTTACACAGTATAAGAGCAAAAGGACCAACTTTTCCTTTTTCATTGTGTAAGTTGCTTTTTCTAAAGCATCAAAAAATTCCTCCACTTCTACCTTAGTAGAACCTTCTGTGGGACCATAGGCACAAATAAGTCTCATTGTCCAGTTCCCCATTCTGATATTTGCCAACATCACTCTACTTGAGACTGCCTACCATTCAAGAAGATTAGCCTCGTATTTAGTATTGAATACTATGGCTACTTTCCTTCTTTTCCTTGATTGTTATTGCCTGAATATAATATTTTGTATTTATTGCTCAGAAAGATCTCACCAGTTTTTGTCTTTTTTGTTTCAGTCACCCCTAGTATGTCGATCTGGTACTTATCTAATCCTCCGCTAGCTCCATTTCTTTGCCATTCAGGCTTCTTAGGTTGATAGTATGGATCTTTAATTCTAGTGATGTTGAGTTGTGGTGTGTTTTCAGATTTGTTCCAGTAGCTGACGTTTCGCTGTTCACCTTGGTTCCCTGGCAAAAACAAAGGGGGCCTTGTTTAAACGGGCAATGTCCCAGCCGGCATGAAATTTTGTCACATTCTTCACATTCCTTTAAAGGCTATGTGGAGGTCTCCTCTCACTTATACAGCTTTGACCCTTAAGCACTCCAATTATTATGATGATTATTATTATTATTATTATTATTAAACTAAGACCCCATGGAGTCAAAGACTCATCTAGGAGTTCCCTTTGTCATACACACAGCTCATCATACCGTGCCTTAAACACGTTCAAATGCTCTGCAGACACGACACTCTCAGGCAAGGCATTCCAATCATTCACAACTCTCCATGCAAAAAAACAGCTTCTCACTCCCCTGCTCACATCCTCCTTATACAACTTCCTGGGATAACCTCTGATTATATCTCCCATGGTTTTCTGTAAAACCTCTCCAACATTGATCCTATAACAATCCCTTACTAACTTGTGGGTCTCTGTTATCATATCACCCCTCTTCTTAGTATCCATGAGATTCTATAAATTGCATCTTCTCAACCTTTCCTCTTAATCAACATTCCAGAGATCAGAAAGTACCTTAGTCAGTCACCTCTGGACCGTTTCCAACATCTCTTCATCATTTTGAAAATCAAGTCACCAAATCTGTGCACAATAGTCCATATATGTGGCTTAATCAAAGCCTTATACAATGGAACAAGAATCTCCTTACTTCTACAAGTCAGTGTCCCCTGCATTATTCCCAGAATTTGTTGTGTTGTCCTCACAATTTTGGCAATGTAGCTTCAAAATTTTAGATCCTTATCCACCATCACCCCAAGATCTATTATTTCCTCTACATCCAACAATATATCTCCACCAAGCGAAAAATTCTACATCCCATCTTTGTTTCCCAAATTTTAAGACCTTATATTTTGCAACACTACACTGAATTTCCATGCTCATTCACCCAATATATTCAAGTCTTCTTGTAAGGCCACAACATCTTCTCTACTCTTTGCATCATCTGCAAACAACTGAATATCTACATCCAAATCTTTGCCAATATCATTAACATACAGGTTAAACAGCAATGGCCCTAAAACAGTCCCTGAGGCACACCACTAGTGACTTTCCTCTTCCTGGATATTGCTCCCCCATAAACAACTTGCTGATAACTATCTGATAGCCAATCTCCGATCCAATGCACTAATTTAATATCCAACTCAATCCACTCTAGTTTGACTATCAACTTATCATTCAGTAATCTATCAAAAGCTTTTGCAAAATCTAACTGTACTACTATGTATCCCTAATTCCAGATTACTAAAACATGACCTCCCTTTAGCAAATCCATGCTGTTTATGAAAGATAATACCATTGTTGTCAACCAAATTCTGGATCTTAGTTCTCACCAGCTTGTCCAACAATCTAGCACAGCACCTGACACACAGATAGGCTTATAATTTGATGCTCGTGTTCAATCACTTCCCATATGAAGCGGCACAATCTTGCCCTTCTTTGGAACTCGACCCAGTGCAAGCATATTTAAAAAATATGTCAAGGGAGATGCCAACTCCCTGGCACATTCCTTCAGAATACATGGTGATATACTGTCAAGTTCCACAGCCTTATTAAAATCAGGTTTGATCAATTCCCTATACACCTCTTGCTCACTTACAGTCAATCTCTCCTCCCCATCATCAACTGCTCTCAATTTATCTATGATGTCACATTCACAACAATGAAAGACCTTTATGAACTGCTCATTAACTATCTCCACTATATCTTCTGCAGCAGTTGTCCTTTAACATGTTCTCCAATCAATGCCATCCTTCCATAATCATTCTTTTTTTTTGCTGGCTACATATCAAAAGAACTCCCTAGGATTCTTTTTTTTTTTTTTGCTTCATTAGCCAACTGCTGTTCAATCTTCACTTTTGCTAACTTTACCAACTAAGTCACCTGCCTTGCCTGGTGTTTGTAATCCTCATGAAATTGGTTATTACCATTTCTCTTATGCTTCTGCATAATGCATTTTTCCTCCATATCGCATGCTTAATCTCTTCATTCTTCCATTTCACACCTACCTTATTTAACCTTCTCACCCTTGGAATACATTTGAAAATTGCTTCTACTGGATAGTTCTTGAACTATGTGCCCCCTTTGATCTCTTTTCCAGCAAACTCCTCATTCCACTACACCTGCAAGCTGTCTCTTGAACTTCTCATAATTGTAGTTCCACATATACCCTTCTCTCACAGAGGTCCTCACACTGCTGGCAACAACTCAGGTAATTACTTCATGGTCACATTCACCAACTGTAGGGTCATTTGACACTTCATTTATAATTACATTCTCTGATGAAGTGATCAAATCCAATATCCTCAATCCTCATGTGCCCTCTGTTACATACTGTCTGAGGTAGTTGTCCCTCAAAAAAATTAAAAAACTAATTTTCTTTACTTCCATTTGATATCTCATCATCCCAGCCTATATTGCTATAATTAAAATCACCCCTTTATTTGCTTGACTAATTTGATTATACATTTCATAATCACTATCATCCACATTATCAGGTCTGTAACAATATCCAACTAAGTATTTCATTCCATTCACCTCTATCTCACACAATACTGCCTGAAAACCACTGGTACTATTTCTCTCTTATGTCTCTAGTTATGTCCATACAAAGTAGAGGTGTATAGGGAAAGATAGAGAGATATGATGATAGAGAAAGACATAACTCTTTCTCTATCATCAATAGCACTCCCTCTCCCTTTTTACTCTTTCTATCCTCATGAAACACATCATAACCCTTCCATCTCTATTCCTGTCAGGATGTCATTGTCATTCAACCATGTCTCACTTATTCCAACAATTCTTGGGTGAACAGACTCAATTAATGCAACCATTTCATTTGCTTTGTTTCTTACAAATGCTATCATTTGTATACAAACACAGCAGCTTATTCCTGAATCTATAGCTAGTTCCACTGATACCACTTGTTTGATATGACTTCTCCATGCTTATCTTGAGTCATTTATTTTTCTCCTTATTCATATTTGAACCTTCTTCAAATCCAACTGTTTTCTCTTTATCCCAGGTCATCCCCTTCTCCTTTTATCTACATATGCATTCACATCCTCTTAGAGTATCTACCTTTTCATGCTGTTTCCTCTGTCCACCCTGAGCCTCCCCTTTTCCCTGTTTGAAATACACCACTACCTCTCTATTATAAATGCTACTTATAAATACACTGCTACTTCTATTATAAATGTCATTGCTCTATTTTCATTATATACTTTAAGGATGAAAAATCTGTTCAGACAATAGTGGTATTTTAATATTGGTATATTGAAACAATTTTTGCCTCTCTTTATGTGAGTTATAAATTTTGTAAGTGTTTAAAATGAAAACAGTAAGCATTTTTGAGTGACATATTTCTCCTTCCTCAATTTCCAGGTCTATCGACAAGGCCAAAATCCTGCAGTAAATCAGTTGTGTGTAGCCGTCCAACCAGGGGAATGTTTTGGTCTTCTTGGAGTAAATGGAGCTGGTAAAACAACTACATTTAAAATGTTAACAGGAAATACATCTATTACTAGTGGTAATGCCTACATTGCAGGGCATAGGTATGTCACTCCATTTATATGTTATGAAATGTGTTTGTTACAAGATTTTTAGAAATCTTTAATCTGAAAATTCATTATTTTAAAAGTTCGTAAAACAGTCCCACCTTAGAAATTATAAATTATTATTATTATTATTATTATTATTATTCAGGCCTCCATGGAGTCAAGAAACTCATCGTGGGAGGTCCTTCCTAGGAAACACAAAGCCTATCATACCACTCATTGACCGTTCTTGCTCTAACCACTCTATCAGGCAATGCATTCCATGGTTTTGCCACCCTCCACACAAAGAAACCACTCCTCACCCTCTTGCTCACAGCTTCCTTTTGTACTTTCCAGGGATTGCCCCTTGTCATCGCTCCTTCCCTACTCTCATTTACTGAGATCTTGAAGTTCAAGAAAATATTTTCACTTTCTACAGATCCATACTTTCTCACTTCTCTTGTTCAATTTCTCCATTAACATATGGAGAAATTGAACATTGTTAAGAGTAATGAACCATCCTCGTAAAATTTACGTCGTAACCTCGTAAAATCCTTGTAACCGCACTGATTTTTGCACTATATAACATAGTGATTTTGTTGTGACAAGCTATAAATTACAAAAAATATGTAACCAACAATCAAGAACTTCACAAACTTTATGCAGCCATGCTAAACTATCAAAAATAACTGAAATTTTACTGAAATGCAAATTATATCAACTGTTCCATAAATAACACTTATGATGTAAATGAAAAGATCAAGGAATAAAGAAAGAAATGGAAAGACCATCTATTTAGGACTGAAAAAGAGGTGGATAGATATAGACCAAAGGGAGAGAGGAAGACAAGCTGCAAGATGGAAAGATGTTCCTATTAACATTTAAGTTAAGGTTAAGAATATGAAAACTTAATTTTTATATTCTTAATTTAATAAAGAATCTTAACTGGCTTCATTTGTCTTTGAAATTTACCTTTTTCAAAAGGTAAATTTCAAATTAAAATGATTGAAATTAATCATTTCAATTAAATAAGAAATTAACATCAATTAACTAAGAAAGTTAATATATTAACTTTCTTAGTAAGTTTATGAACTTAAGCCTACAAATAAATTACATTCATTTGTGGGCTGAGGTTTACACACTGTAAATAATTATTTATATACAATTAAAAAAGTGTGCTATAGTGATATGGTAACATATCATAATTTTGCCAACAACATTATCAGTGATCATATACAAAAAAAGAAACTAAACAGTTATGGCTGCTTCTATAAATATAAGTTTAGTATAAATTTAATTAGTTGCAAAAATTTATATTTCACTTCTTAGTTTGTTACTGTACGTAATTTCAGTTTTCCAAAATTTAGAAATGCCATGCTTTTGTTTTTATTTATTCTTATCTGTGCATATGAAACATTGAATACATATCATCCACCAGCACCATAGACAGCTCAAGGGTTAGATAAGGCAGAAACTCTGCTCTCAAATGAACTAGTGGTATTTCCGTTAACACTAGGCCTCGCCTTGTTAATTAACATTAACAAAAAGGCCTCATCAGAGTCTTTAAATAGTTTCATACTGGAATTCATTTTCTTCTATGTAAAATATATAGAAATATTTTTATGTGAATCCCATACACAAAAGGACATAAACATGCAGTATATTAGTATTAACATCATTGGTGGGCTAAGGGTAAGATGCTCTAAAAACCCTCTCTAGAGTTTAAAGGCAGAATTTTTGAATCCCACCATACATTTGGGTATCTGTCTTAAAGACAGATATCCATATGTATGGTAGGATTCAAACCCACAGCCTGTTGGTTGGAGAGTGGATATGCCATCCATTTGACAAACCAGGTAATGACTTAAAGAATGCAAAAAAAGTAAGCCCGAGTTCATTGAACTTTATAGATATTTCACCTGATTTTAAACTGATATCTTCAGAACTTGAAATAATAGCTGTATGTGTTGGTGCACCTGTGTATAATGTGTGTGTGTGTACAGGCACATCAATCAAGTATGTAGTAGACATGCAAGATCTAAAAAAAGAATTACACCTAAATTTCTAATGAGCATCCTCTGTGGCTTAAATCACTGCTTGTGATTCAAGTCTCATTATTATTATAAAGATAATATTATAAAATATAATAATATTATTATTATTATTATATTTTATAAGTCTTAGGACACCCTCCAGGGAGTCTTAGGACTCATTGAGGGAGGGCACCTACTCTACACCTCTCTCTCTCTCTCCACCAACTACAATGAACCACAACTACATCAATGCCATCTACCACTCATCATCACCACCATCAGTATTTTCACAGACAATCACAAACATCCATGCCCACAGCAGGATTCGAACCTGCAGCCTTTTGGCCAGAGAGCAGATATGCTAACTACTCAGTCAACAGATTATATTAATAACACAATAATATATTGTATAATAATAATAATATATTGTCATATTATTATAATAATTAATATTATAAAAATGTTTCCCTAATTTTGAATAACTTGATACTGTCATTGGTTAAGATTTGAAAATTGTTTTACAGCAGATGCTGAACCAAACTTTAGTCTTTCTGATTTGTTTCTGCTTCTATGAAGGAATGTAGTTTTCTTCCATCTAATAGTATCTATGTCCAATACAGGGATTTTATGAAAGTCTAGACTTTTCATACTAATTATTGACATGTATAAGTTTTATATACTTCGGTGTTGGATATTTACTGTTTTCTTCCAGTGATTTTTCTGCAGATTGTAATATGGGACTAGTGTGATCTGAAATAAGATGGTTTGCTTTTAGATCATTTGATATGTAGTTTAAAATTGACCTGAAGTTTATATTGGTGTGTAGTGTTTGACTTCTCCCCCCCCCCTTTTTTTTTGTTTTTTTAAGATCCTCAATCATATGGGATGAAAATAAATTTTTATGCAGTCAGTAAGACTTTGGATTTGTATGCAGGGGGGGGGTATCCATTTTCCAAAAAAAATGGTTGAGTTCAGTAGAGAGCTGATGAATGTTGTGAGAGCACTTGATTCTGGCCCTATTAGTGTTTGGCTGATAATATATTGTTGAGTGTGTTGATAACATGATGACCATTTGTAAAATACTGCCTATGAGTGTGGGGTTTGTATAAATTGAGAAAGTTACTATACCCATATAAAGATTATTATTTTATTATTATTTTGTGACACCTGTAAGGAGTCCAAAGACTCCTCGATGGAGGGTGCCTACTTTACAGCTCTCCGTTTCCATCGTCTACACCAATGTTTCCCATATTTTTCCTATGACAGAACACTTCACAAAAGAAAGACTAGGTTCGATTCCCATCGGTGACATGAGAGGAGCCTTTATCTGGTGACTAAAGGTGAGATAGCCGGTCTCACACAAAGGTAGGGTTTTTTTTCCTCCCGCATAACTAATCCGTGTGTGAGAACACATGGATTATGGTCAGAAATACTGCCCTTAGAGGATGCAGCAAGGAGTGGTGACCCAGCTGCATTAATTAGCTGCAGGCCCCCCTCAGTAAGAGGGGAGGAATCAAGCAATCACGGGGGGATGGATGCAAGCATATTTAAAGAAAAATTGCCCTTTAAAATGAGCGCAATTATTACATTTTCCCTAAGAGGTTAAGAGGAAAGGGTAAAACTGCAATCTTGACAGTGTGACGATGATAAGTATATTGTTGTAGGCACTCAAATTTACTTATGTGTGCTGGCTTTTTTATTTTTATTTATTTTTCATTTTTTTTAAATTTTTATTATTATTAAAATATACTACCAGGGAGTCAGTGACTCATCAAGTGAAACCACATGTTATTTGCACCAGCTGTTATTTGTACCTTTTGTTGACTTCATTCACATGATGTGAATCACAACCTCCAAAGGCAACCCATTCTAATCACACATTACTCTATGAGAGAAAAATCTAGCTCCCATCCCTTTCTTCACTACATTCATTTTCAACTTCCATGGATGCCCTCTCATCCTCTCCCCACTATTTGTAAAATGAAAATTTCCAGAAGTTTGTAAGTCTTAATCATGTTATCCCTCATTTTCCTGTTTGCCAGCGACTTGCATTCCACAAATTTTTAATTGGTCTTCATAATCTGTATTCCACAATCCTGATATCATCCTTAACTTTCCTTTGGTCTCTCTCTCTCTCTCTCTCTCCCCCCCCTACTGTATCAGCATTATTACGGAAACCAGGAGACCAGATCTGTGCACAGTAGTCCAAGCAAGATCATATGGTGGATCAAGGTCTTATAAAGAGACAAAATTATTTCCTTATCTTTACATATCAAGGTTCGTTTCAACATTGCAATTATCCTCTAACCCTCTCTCTTCACTGTATCAGCATCATTACGGAAACCAGAAGACCAGACCTGCACACAGTAATCCAAGCAGGATCGTATGGCCAGCCTGGCTGGCAGAGTGGTTATCATATCTGCTCTGCAGCCAAAAAGGCTGCAGGTTCGAATCCCTCTGTGGGCATGGATGTTTGTGATTGTTGGTGTAGTTGCAGTCAGCTGTGGATGAGTGGTGGAGACAGAGCTGTAGAGCAGGTGCTCTCCCTCGATGAGTTGTTGGACTCCCTGGATGTGTCGTGTAATAATAATGGTTGATCAAGGCCTTATAAAGAGACAAAATTACTTCCTTATCCTTACATATCAAGATTTGTTTCAATATTGCAATTATCCTCTAAGTTACATTTGCAATCTTTGTTACATGTCCCTTTAATTTCAACTGCCTATGTACTAAAACTCTTTATGCACTTTAGTGCATAACTTTATATTTACTAACACTGAACTGATAGCCATTTTCACATGTCTACAATTTGCATGTCAGTTTCATTCTTGATTAAAGTGCTTATCTTTGGTCCATCAGCAAACTGTATGACCTGCCATATCCTCCCCGGTGTCATTAATGTAAAGTTTGAATAGAAATGGACCAAAGATTGATCCCTGTGATACACCACTGGTCCCCTTGAATCTTGCAAGATCTTATGCACACTAATATTTTATAATTTTTTAATGGAGACTATGTATTCTGTCAATAGCCTTAGCAAAGTCGAAAAGTATCATAATATATATTCCCATTCTCTAACTCAACAGCAGTATTATTACAAAATGTGAACAAGGTACTCAAACATTATGTTCCCTTAGTAAACCCACACGTTCATTGTAAAGTATAGATTCTCTATCAACTCAGCTCTGTATGCAAGCTCTTGCCAACTTTTCCAGAATCTCATCCCAACTTAAGGAAATATCAATATGTCAATAGTTAGACACATCAGTCTCTGCACCATCCTTGTGCAAAGGAATTATCATACATTCTTTCCACTCTTGTGGAATCTTTCCTGTCCTGAGACACAAATTATATAGGCTGTTAAGAAGAAACCGATTCTGCTGAACACGTTTTTTAGCATCTGTGGTAATGTCCTATCAGCTCCTATTGCCAAATTCATAATCAGTTTGAGCAACAGCTCTAGTACCTCCTCCTCATACACCTGAGGTTCTTTATATAGTGAAGAGGTAGCAGTGAGTTCAGTGTTGCATAATACCAGGTTATAACAAAATGGGTCCTCATTAGTTGAACAATCTCTTCTACATCTCACATGCATATGATCTGAATTCAGCAGAATTATTCTTTCATGCTCATTCTTTCTTTACTTGCAGAATAACAAAGAATTATTTTTTGTTTTCTTTGGTTTTTAGAGTTAGTTCCTTTCATACTCAGACTTGGCTTCAGTACAACAGTTACAACTCTTCTGGTCTTCTGCTTATAATTTTCATAACTAACAGCATCATTATGCAAATGTTATTCCTTCCATATCATCTTTTTCTTAAGAAAATCTTACTTAATAAGAGTATACATTCATTTCTCTCCTACCTTATTTATTCTTTGAACACCAGGGACACTCATTCCAATACTGCATCATTTAAGTATTTTTTAAATGTTTCTCATGCACTGACAATATCCTTCCTAGTAAATGATACCATGGGATAGAACCTAGCATACTCCTCAGTTGGTAATAATTTCCAATTCTCCTCAGAAAGGAAACAAGGCCTTATTCTTGCTCTAAAGGAGGAGGAGGAGTGGGCCAATTTGCCTCAAGAATTCCTGAATCACTTGGTGTTAAGCTTGCTATGATGTTGTGAGAGTTAGGACTATGAACTGCCCATTAAAAATCTCAACTATATCCTCCCACAATAGTTGTCCTTATACCATTTTCTCTAATCAATGGCATCCTACCATAATCTTTTTTTTTTTCTGACTACATATCGAAAAAAAACCCTATAGCATTTTTTTTGCTTCATTAGCTAACCACATCTTATACTGAACTCTTACTTCCCTTACCAACTGAGTAACCTTCCTTGCCTATTCTTTGTATTCCTCATGGACATTTATTACCACTCCTCCTAATATGCTTCCATAGTGCCTTTTTTTGTCTGTAATGCATGCTTAATCTCTTCATTCATCCATTTCACCTACCTTATTTAACCTTCTGACCTTTTGAATACATTTAGACATTGCTTCTACTAGATGCTGTGGTTGTTTTTGTTGTTGTTGAGGGTCCATTTCACACAGTCAAAAATACATATTTAAAAATCCATCCTAAGGGATGGAATTTTAAGTATGTATTTTTGACTGTAGATTTGTGTGTGTATTCATGGGCCAGTTTGCCTGTTCTGAAGTACGAAAAACCTGAATTTCTGGGAGATAAAACCCTCTACCTCCTGGCTAACTCATCTTTAGTCGAAAAAGACCAGATAAAGGTTCCTCACATTATAGATGGAAATTGAACCCAGGTCTTTCCGACCAAAGGGTTTGTCCATACTGACTGAGCTACAATGGCTCTGCTTCTACTAGATGATTCTTGAATATCGCCGAAGCACTGATCTCTTTTCCATCCAACTTCTTATGCCATGCTACAGCTGCAAGCTGTCTCCTGAACTTCTCACAATCACCAGCCTTGTAGTTCCACATACCCCTTCCTCACAGAAGTCCTCATATGGTTGACAACCACCCAGGTAATCACTTCATGGTCATTTTCACCAATTGGAGGAAGATTTGACACATAATTTATAATAACATCCTCTAATGAGATGATCAAATATAATACCCTCAATCCTCATGTGTCCTCTGTTACATAATGCCTGGGGTAGTTGTCCCTGAAACACTCGAGAAACTCATTTTTTTACTTCCAGTTGATGTCTCGTTATCTCAACCTATATTGCCTTAATTAAAATCACCCATAAAATCACCCTTTTCCCATTTACTTGGCTAATTTGCTTATACATTTCCTGGTCACTACACTCCACATTACCAGGCCTATAGCAGCATCCAATGAAATATTTCATTCTATTCACCTCTATCTCACACCATGCTGCCTCAAAACCATTACTACTATTTCCCCTTGCATCTCTACCTTGTATGGATATAACTCTTTTTCTATCATCAATAGCACTTTACCTCTCTTATTATCCTTTCTATCTTCCTGAATTATATCATACCCTTCCATTTCTATTCCTGTCAGAATTTTATGTTCATTGAACCATATCTCACTTGTTTCAACAATTTTTGCGTGAACAACCTCAATCAATGCAACCATTTCATTTCCCTTGTTTCTGATATTTCTCACATTCATATACAAACATAGAAGCTCATTCCTGGATCTATAACAACTTTCACCGATAACACTTATTATATGTGACTTCTCCAAACTTTCCTTGAGCCATTTCTTTTTCTCCGTAATCATCTCAGAACCCTCTTCAAATCCAACATTTTTCCCTACATCCCTGGTCATCCTCTTCTCTTTTTGTCTAAACATGCATTCACATCCTCTTGTTGCATGAACCTTTCTTACACTCTGTTTGTTTCTCTATCCACCCTGAGTCTCCCTGTTTCCCTGTTCATTTTGCCCACTTGTTTTCTCTCTCTCTCTCTCTCTGCAGTCATGCTGCCCACTTCTTTGTTCATAAGCTCCACTTCAGTCTTTCATTGCTTACTCTTCCGTTCTGTCACATCACTTCTTACTTGCTCAGATTCTTTCTCTGCACTCATTACTCTCCCTTCCAGCAGCAGCAGTCTCTCCAAATGACTCACAGCAAAACCATGCAAATGCAGTCCATCACGTATCACACTATTATCTTTTTATCCTTCTCAAACCTCCTTATATCTAATTTTCCATTTTCCATGTTCCATTGACATTGACAAGCAATGTCAATGGAAGATGGAAAACACACTGCCAGATGGTTTAAATAAATTGGCAGTGTGTCCTTTGTTCACACTGCCAATTTATTTAAACCATCTGGCAGAAAATTTGCATCACTTTTATCAAGTATTGCCTTCCCCAGTTTAGCATCATCAGCAAACAATCAAATATCCCCCCCCCCCGTCCTCTAGAGATACTTCGTACATAAAAAAGACTGATGAGAACACATCCTAAAGAGGGGAAGAATACCCCTGGATAGCTGTAGCTACATTACTCAAGACCCTAATAATTGCCTTCATGAATGTTATAGATGCAGATGAAGGAATGCATGTTCTACCCCAAACAGTTACATAATACCAGGGGCTTACCAAATTCCTCAATAATAACAACTTGCCATATCATAAATTTGCTGTAAACAGTAAAATAAATCTCCAATTTTTACTATGAGGAATAACAGAGTCTATTTTCACAGAGAAATTACAATCGATATTCAAAACAAAGGCTTCAACATTAACATTAACATTAAACATCAATAAGAGCAACATACATACACGTATGATCTTCAAACAGTCTGTGACCTGGTTATAAAAACATCATCCTGGAAAAAGTCACCACCACACCATGTCATCGATGCTAAAGGTTTGGCCATGCTCAACTTTGTTGCAATGCTGATTATCAATGTGTGAAATGTGGAGACAAGCATGCAATGGAACTTATGTGGTTTTGCCAGAATATCAATGATATCAAGCACCTACAGCAGAAACATGAACCTTTCTGTTTCTGTCTAGAAGACATGTATTTAAAACCCGGTGAGTAATTTATCTTCAGGAATATCATTCTTGTTCACAAGGATAGAACTGGAGATGATCCTGCTCATGGTGAAGTAGCTACAGACACTCGCATTCCTTTCCATCATGCTCAGCTTAATACTGTTCTGGAAGCAGTTGCAATTCGCCTATCAGTGGGGTTTCTTATCACAGTATGCTGAATATATTTACCACCAGGTTTTGAATTAAATGAAACAGAACTCAATAATCTCATAATGCAACTACCTCAGCCCATACTCCTAATGGGTGACTTTAATGGACTTATAATAACAATCTGTGCCAACATGAATAGACGAGGTCATATCATTGAGTGAATGCTCAACAACCATGACCTCTCCCTTATTAATAATAGTGTAAATACCTTCTTTCATGCGACTACCTGATCTTATATCTGCTCCCCTGCCATTTTTACACTGCTCACATGGGATATGTTGATGAAAACATATATGGAAGCAATCATTTTCTGCTTATCAGCACTATGTCTTCATAGGAATCATGTCCTCCTAAATGGATCCTCATGTGAAAATTTACCAGGCTGACTGGAATACATTTTCCCATCTTGCAAAATTTAATACTGAAGCAGCAAAACACCTATTAATGAATCAGTGATGTATGTCACCAATTTTATTGCATGATGCAGCCACTGCAGTAATTCCAAAAATTTCCACTCTATCCAAAGCCTTGGTGGAACCAAGAGTGCCAAGCAGCCAAAACAAAACAAACAAAAATAAAAGATAGCACATGGGATATATTTCATAGAAATCCTACCACACAAACTTAATAGCATTTAAATGTGCTCGGGTCAAAGCACATTATGTGAGGCATTATAGTCAAAAACAATCCTGGATTAAATTTACGTCATTGATTAATCAAACAACCAGTGCAAGCACAGTGTAGGATAAAATCCGGAAGATACAAAGTAGATACAGAACACACGTTGTCTCCCTTGGAACGTATGGATGTATTGTTGCTGATCCCAAAGCTATTGCAGACACTCTGGGAGAAAACTTTGCTATGATCTCTGCAACTATTTCCTAACCTCCTGATTTTTTAATTTTGAATGAACAACAAGAGAAATGGCAGCTAAGCTTTTTTACCAAGGTGATTGAGCTATGCAATCAGCCATTTGTTAAAGAGGAACTAAAAAGAGCACTTCTCCTCTCTCTCTCTCTCACTCACCCTAGTGCATTTTGCCCTGATAAATCAATTATGAGATGATAGAACCCCTACTATCATCTTCTATGAATCTCCTCCTCCTCTTACTATACAACAGAATATTTGCAGAGGAAGAGTTTCTGGACTCTTGGCATAAATCAATTGTCATTTATGTCCCAAAGCCAGGCAAAGATCCAGCCTTGGCTGGATCTTTGCCTGGCTTTTATCAACCCATTGCTGTGACTAGCTGTCTTTGTAAGGTCTTGGAAAAAATTGGAACTTAGAGCAACAAACTTCTTTCCGACACACAATGTAGCTTTTGTAGACACCAATCAACTTAGGACCATTGGTCCATTTAGGAACATGTATAAGTGATACTTTTCTGAAATGAGAACATATGATTTCAGTGTTCTTTGACATGGAAAAAGCCTATGGCACAGCCTGGAGATATGGCATCTTAAAAGACCTTTTTAATCTTGATCTGAGGGGATACTTCCTGTTTTATTAAGAACTTTCTATCCAGTCGTGTGTTCTAAATCCAAGTGGGAAACATGTTATCTCAGCCATATCATCAAGGAGAGGAGGTTCATCAAGGCTCTGTCTTAAGTGTAATCATATGATCCTCTTCATTATTAAAGTGAACTCAGTTACTGAGTTTACTTTAATAGCTTCCTCCCACAGTAGGCAATTGCCTTTATGCTGATGATTTCCCAATTTACTGTCACTCCTGCAATGTGAGGGTTCATTAAAAGACAACTTCAACAAGCAATTGATCGTGTCTCTTCATGAGCTCTTTGTCATAGTTTCAGGTTATCTGCGAAAAAAAAAGCATCCAAAAATGCACTCTTCACCCTAATCCTGATTTATTAAAGAGACAATATCTATTATCCCCATATTTCCAGAGGCAAATTTCAGGGACTCATCTTTAATAGAAAGCTAACTTTCTTTACACACATTTGTCATCTTTGGGATAAGTGCAAAAAAGCATTGATCATCTTCTGCACACTATCCTCTACTGAATAGAGTGCTGATCGATGTTCCTTGCTCCACATTTATTGTGCACTTGTATGTTTAAAGTTTGATTATGGGTTCCAGGTTTACAGTTCTGCAAGGAAGAGCACGTTCTGGTGGTTGGGCCCAATCCATCATCAGGGTATCTGTTTAGCAGTTGGTTCTTTTTGCACATCACCTGTTTAAAGCCTTTATGTTTAATCAAATGAACCCCCTCTATCACTTAGATGAAAACACTTGTCTCTTAATTATGTTCTAAAAATAAAGTTCCTTTCAGATCATCCTACATGGACTAGTCTCTTTTCTCTACATTTGGAAGTCCTGTATCATACATGGCAGACTGCCTTCCATCCTTTTTTGTCATGCCGATAGCTTCCATAGTCTCCTTAATGTGCATTACACATTAAGGAGACTATTGAATCTAACATTACCAAACAAAACAGCATCCTTCCATTGCAGGCTTGCATCCCATTCTGCAACCTTTGTCAACTGTAGAAATCTCACACATCCTTATCTTTCTACCTTCAATTGTTCAATGCACACAGAACAGTGCACTTTGATTTCTTGCCCATCTATACTGATGTGCTGCTGCATTACAATCTCCAACCAGATCCTACTTGATTGCAGTAACTGCAAAGCAGAGTTGCATTCCATTCAGCTTGCACTTGTGCATATCAAAGAAAACTTGTACCAAAAGTGCATGTATAATTTATTCAAACTCTTTGAGTTCTTCACAGGCTATCTCCTCTCCAACATATAATCTACATCCAGTGCTTGGTGATGTCTTCAACTTTTCTACAAAATAAAGATTCTTAATTTTGATGTTCGGTTGTGTTGGATTCTCAGCCACATCTGAATTAAGGGAAATGACACTACAGATGTGGCTGCTAAATCAGCTCATACTTTTTCGACATACTGCTTGACAGTCTCTAATACTGGTTATAAAATCAAAGTTAATTGCCCAATGGCAGTATTCCTGGCAAGAAGTACTGATGAACAAATTGCATGAGATTAAGCCTGAAATTAAACACTGGCAGTCTAGTCAGCTGAGGAACAGAAGAGATGAAGTCGTTGAGTTATCAGGGCTGGTGGGTCATCAGCCCTCATTACTGAGGGCTGATGACCCACCTATGTTTGGAAAATGCAACACCCATCTTTACATGAGAGAAAATTTATTACCATTATTATTCAGGCCTCCATGGAGTCAAAAGATTCATCACATGAGGTCCTTCCTAGGAAACACAAAGTCTATCATCCACTCCTTAAACTCATTGACCGTTCTTGCTCTCACCACTCTAACAGGCAATGCATTCCATGGTTCGACCACCCTCCATGCAAAGAAACCACTCCTCACCCTCTTGCTCACAGTTTCACATGGTATTTTTACTTATCTGGCTGAACCCTATACACTCATTCAGATGTTATCAGACTCAGACAGATTGCATGACATTTTTAGATTTTTATAAAACATTAATTTATTCAAAGACATTTGATTATTGATTTGTTTATATATAGATACCACACTGTAGATACTAAACTTTATACATTTTATTTATTCATTTATCTTGTAACTTTGTACATATGTTTTATATTATTCACTAATTTATCTCCTTTATTTATTTATTTACCTATCAATCTCAGTACCATTTTCAATACATTTAATGATGTACATTTTTGTTTTAACAAATATTAAAAAAGCCCTGTATGAAGAATTCCATCTCAAAAATTATTATTATCCTTATCCAACCACATCTCACTTATTTCAACACATTTTGGATGATTGATCTAGATTGGTGCAACAATTTCACCCCCCCCCACTCCCATTTTGGATACTCCTGGCATTTGAAATCAGACGTTATCTTTTTACACCTGACATTGATTGTCACATAACATTTGTAACATAATTTTTCACACATTTAAATACTCCCTTTAATGTCATTCCTTTATTGATTGCCCATTCTTCTAATGCAATGTCTTTCTCTTCACTCCGACTCCTTCCCATTTCCCTGTCTGTCTTGTAAGGAAAGAGTGTCTTGTTGACACTCTTTCCTTGCATTACTCACCTCTTCAGTCTCACATATCCTGCTCTCCTGTTCTTCCACATCTCCTCCTTTCCCAAATTTTTGGGTTACTTCTGGCATTATTCTCCATTTAAACAACAGCCTCTCCAGTTAGTTCACACCAAATCCATTTAAATGCACTTCATCAGTCTTATACATTCCATTTGTCCTTCAAACTCTTCCTACCTATTCACAAACTACACTCCTTTCTCCTCATACCCAATTGGCATCTCTCTCTACCAAAATATAATTTATGATCTCATCATTAGTTTCTTGATATGTGCCCTCAAGGGATCGATAGGGCTTATTATTACTAAAATCTCTCAACATTTTCCTCCAAATTAATTTATCTCTTGTCAGCACTCTAATATTGTCAGATCTTTTATCTTCAAGGACACTTCTGACTGCATTAGTCCACTCGAATTTTGGATGTCCTCTAAGTTTCTTTCCTGCCATCTTGGAATAAAACACCATTCACCTGCAAACTTATTGAACTAACTTCTGTTTCAGTCTCTCTACTGCTGTCCTCCAGAACTGCCTCACTATATATATATACGTGGGTTGTTCAATAAGTAATAAGACTAATTTTACTGTGGCGAAACCACTCATCACAATATTAATTTCTGTGGAATAAAGAAATGTCGCTGTCTGTATTAACAAAAGAGATTGATAGATGGCGTATACAGGCTGATGTGCCAGAGTGTCACGTGACTAAACACAAGCTTGTTTTGCCGTGCCTACGAGCTGCGACCAGTCTTTGAAATGGAAGCGTCCTTGGAACAGCATTATGCGATTAAATTTTGTGTGTGTTTGCAAAAATCGGCATGGACACTTTTAACATGATATGGCAAGTGTTTTTTGCTGGCATAAAGATCTTGAACGTGACCTTCAATGTCCATCACAGAGATAATGATCAACACAGCAGCGATTATCATCAAGCACGTCAAAAGGAATATCTGTCCTGATCTCATACCGTGCGATTTCTGGCTGTTTCTTCAGCTCACGAAACCACTAAAAGGCTGCCATTTCGAAAGCAACAAGGCATGCGTAAAAGCTGCGGAGGCGGTTTTGAAAGAACTCTCAAAAAACAGACTTTCACATGTGTTTAAGAAGTGGACGCAATGTTGGGACAAATGCATCGCGTCTCATGGTAGTTACTTCAAAAAAGACCATGTAAATGATGACAATTAAAGGTAATCTATATATATATAAGCCTGTCGACTTACCATTCAGATATTGACTATGTACTGCTGTTTATAACTTTCCATACTATACAATTGTAACATTCTGAACAACTTTTCTTCTGGCATAAGCTTTTTTTCATATCTACAAAACAGATCCTTATGTTCCCACAATTTCTCAACTATTTGTTGTAAAGTGAAAATCTGATTCTCTTCCATGGTTTTTCATAGCATTTTCTCATGAATGCTTAGATAAATCTTACTTACCTGGAGCACTTAAGAGAGTAATTCCACTATAATTCTTGCATTTAGTTTTTTTCCCTTTTTATAGTTATGAACTATGAATGCTGTGCTCCAATCATCTGGAATTCAATCATCTAAGATCTTCTGCATTATGCAGTGTAGCCACCATTCATGCTTAAGCATTGCTGGTCAGATAGCATCTATTTCAACTCACATTTCAGGCTTCTGATCATTTTTTTTCTCTGCCACAAATACTGGTATGTATTCCTGATTGCAATTACACTTGATGATAGAGTTACTAAATCAAGTTTCCTGGGGGCTAAAATAAAGGATGTGGCAAATGCAATAGAGAAACAAAAAAAGTAACAGATTTGTGTCAAAACCAATGATTTATGTTGTAAATATAGTATGTGAGAGAGGATATGAAAGGCTTGATGGAAGAAATGGGAATGGTTAGTTTATTACTGAGATATGATAATAATGAGTTAAGAAAGAGGAGGGCTCTGATAACAAATGATTCTATGCTCAGAAAAAATGTGGAGAAAATGGGCATGAAGTTTTGTATATGCAGATTGAGTTTGTTGTAGAAAGACCTGTGGAAGGAATATTATGAGAATGAGAGTGTGAGGAGGTATAAAATATAAGATATAGGCCAGAAAAGTTACAAATATTGTACAGAAGTCTATGTTGGAGTAAAATTGACTGTGCCAGCTGAAGGCACAGTCAATTGTAGAATGTTGTTGTTATGCTGCAAGTAAAAGAAAGAATAAATGTGGAAAACTAACTTTACTGAATGTAGATGGTGCCCTTGTATTACTTGTATTAGTAATGACATAAATTTTTCATGTAGTACTATCATATCCTGTACACCCCTTCAGGGTACATGGCAAGAATTGTAGGATATTGGTTCATAAAATTTTTCATTATATGGAAGGTGAGGACAGGACATGGAGGCATCCATTTAAGTTAAGTTTGTGTGCAGTTAAGAAAGGGATAAGAGCCATATTTTTCTCTCATAGAACTGTGAGTGAGTGGACCTGCTAAAGTAGTGAGCACATCTAATGTGAATGAGTTTAAGAGAAGATCTGAGAGCTGGTGTGGATATGTATGGCAACCCGGAATTCTTGTCTCCCTGGAAGTCTATAATAATAATAATAAAAATAAAGTGATCAAGCTCCTACCTGATGCATAATATATGCAATATACAGTCCAGCATGATAATTAAGCACTGAATGGATAGAATCTTCATGAAGTGTTTTGATTATCTCTTCAGACACTGTTAAGATGATGACTTGATTAAATGATAATCACTGATTGAAAGTGCAGTGGGTGATGCAAGCAAGAGATCAGAAGTAAGAAGTCGAGTGAAAGATTGGGAGAGTGGTCTTGAAGAGACAGAAGTGCTTGGAAATGGAAACAGTAGTAGTGTGAGAGATGAAGAGAGAACACAAATGCTAGAGGAACAGAGGAAATGGTGGGGACCCAGGTGGACAGGGAAATATGGCACAGGGAGAGAGTGGATGCTGGGAGTAGTAGTGAATGTATGTATGGGGATGATCAGCATCAAAATGGAATAGATCAGGATGCCATTGAGGTAGTTGAGTTTGAGTAAATATTGGGGTAAGCAGTAATAAAGGTAATTGAGCAAGAGCAGGTGTTGGAAAATCACAATCAACAAGTGGCTTGAGGACAGGCTATAGACCTAAGAGTGAACTGTTGTGTTTATTTACAAATGCCAGGAGTATTAGCAATAAGGGAGATGGAATTGTTTCACTCATTGAGTTTATTCACTCCAAAATCATTGGAACAAGTGAAATGAAACATGGTTGAATGGAGATGATATCCTGACAGGAATAGAAATGGAAGGGTACAGTGTTTTATGTGAAAGATAGGACAAGAAGAGAGGGAGAATGCTGCTGATAATAGCAGGGGAATTATGTCCACATAAAGCAGACATGAAAGAGGGAGATAGTGACAATGGCTTTGAGGCAGTGTGGTGTGAGGTAGAAGTTGACAGGAAGAGATATTTAGTTGGATATAGGCCAGAGAATATGGAGGATAGTGATGAAGAAATATAAGCAACTTCAGTTAGTGAAGAAGGAAAGAGGAATTATTATGGGTGATTTTAATTATGGCTATGTAAATTGCAATGAAGAGAGAGTATTTGGGAATAAGATAAATGAATTTTTCGAGTTGTTGAAAAACAACTATCTTAGGCAGTATGTATATGTAAAGGACATCATGTGAAGATCGAGAGTTTTAGATTTGATCATTTCATCAGAAGATGTAATTGTGAGTGGGGTTTTGCACTTCTTTCCAGTTAGCAAGAGTGATCATGATTATGGTTTTTTTGATATGTGCAAGTAAAAGGAGGAATGATTATGGTAAGATGCCGTTTATGGATGAAAGTGGGAGATTCATGATAGTGATCACCTTGGTTGTGGCTAGCCATATAAAGACTTCTCTGAGGAAAGGGTATATGTGGAACTACAATGCTGATGATTATGTCAAGCTTGGAGCTATAGCATGGACTGAGGAGTTGAGCAGTAAAGAAATAAATGCTGCTTGGGAACTGACAAAAAAATGCATAACAGCATCAATGTCTGAATGTATTCCAGTGGTCAAAAGGCTGAATAAGATAGGTGTAAAATGGATGAATGAGCATATTAAGCATGAAATCTAGAGGAGGAAGAAGAAGAAAAAGAAGGCATTTTAGAGGCAGCACAAGATTAAAATGGTAATAATCATTTGCATGAAGAATGTAAAGAGCAAGCCAGGAGAGTGACTCAGTTGGTAAAGATAGCAATAGTGCAGACGAGCAGAAATTAGCAAATCAGGCTAAGAAAAACCCTTGTGAGTTTCTTCGATATATGTGCAAGTTAAAGGAGGAATGATTATGGTAAGATGCTGTTTATGGATGAAATGGGAGATTCATGACAGCTGCAGAGGACACAGTTGAGATGTTCAGTGATCAGTTCATCCTTGGTGTGAAATCAAAGTCAATTGTAGATAATGAAATGAGAGAAGACTTAATGGTGAGCAAGCAAGAAGTAGATGAGGAGTTTAATAAGTAGATGTCAATAAGGCAATATAACTTGATGACAAATCACCACATATCTTAAGGGGATATGTTTAACTTGTTTAACTGCACATGTTTAACATGTATATTAATGATATTGGTGAAGATTTGGATGGAAATATTCAGTTGTTTGCAGATGATGCAAAGTTGGGATGAGCCATGAAGAGTAGTGAAGATGTAGTGGCCTTACAAGAAGACTTGAATAAATTGAGTGATTGTGCACGAAAATGGGGATGTGAGTTCAATGTTGCAAAATGTAAGGTTTTAACATTTGGAAAACAAAGATGGGATGCAGAATTTATGCTTGGTGAGGATATTTTGTTGGAGGTGGAGGAAATAAGAGATCTGGGGATGGTAGTGGATAAGGATCTAAAATTTAGGGGATACATAGCCAAAATTGTGAAGACAAGACAAAGGCTTCTGGGAATGATGCAGAGGACACTGACATGTAGAAGTAGAGAGATTCTTGTTCCATTGTATAAGGCTTTGATTAGGCCACACATGGGCTATTGTGCCCAGATTTGGTCACCTGGTTTTCAGAAGGATGAAGATATGTTGGAAAGGGTCCAAAGGCAACTGCCTAAGGTAGTTTCTGACCTCTGGAATGTTGAGTATGAGGAAAGATGGAGAAGATGTAATTTGCAGAGTCTGGTGGACAGGAGGAAGAGGGGAGATATGATAGAGACCTACAAGTTGGTAAGGGGTTGTTATAGGATCAATGTTTCAGTAGTTCTACAGAAAATAGTGGGAGATCAAGGGAGAACCAGAGGCATCCCTGGAAACTGTATAAAGAGGGTGTGAGTAGGGGAGTGAGAGGCAAGTTTTTTTCGTGCAGATTCGTAAATGATTGGAATGCCTTGCCTAAGAGTGTGGTGTCTGCAAGGAGTTTGAGTGTGTGTTTAAGACACGGTAAGATGAGCTGTGTGTGTGATAAAGGGACCTCCCAGATGAGTCTTTGACTCCATGAGGTCTTGGGTAATAATAATAATAATAATTCCAAGGAGTTAGATCAGTCTTGTCCAATCTGTTTAACGAGAGTCTTGCAACAGTACAAGTCCCAAAGGTGTGGAAGGAAGGCAAAATTGTTTCACTTCACAAAGGTGGAGATAAGGCTAAGGCAACAAATTATAGGCCAATCTGTATATCTGGAGTTGTAGTTAAGGTATTGGTGAGAGATAGGATACAAAAATGGGTTGATAACAGTGATATTCTTTGTACTTGTCAGAATGGCTTTGTTAAAGCTAAGCTAGGTCATGTTTTACAAACTTGCTTATATATATTGTAACAAGGTGACAAATGCATTAGACAAAGGAGATGCATATACAGTGGTATACTTAGATTTTGCAAAATATTTTTTTAGATTGTGACACTACGATTGTCACTAAATGGAAGCAGATGTGATTGGATGATGGACTAGAGTTGGATAGGTGAATGGCTATCAGATAGGTATCAGTAGGTTGTGTATGGGGAGCACTATCTCGAAACATGGAAGTCACTAGTGGTGTGCCACAGAGGTCAGTTTTGGGACCAGTGTTATTTAATTTGTATATTAATTATATTGGGATAGGATTAACTTATGATATACAGCTGTTTGCAGATGAGACAAAACTGAGGAGAGTGATGAGGAATCAAGCAGATCTTGTGGCCTTAGGAGTACTTGAATAGATTGCATGAACAGGCAACAGTATTGGATTGTCAATTCAGTGTTGCTTGCCAAGTTCAAGGTTCTGAAATTTAGTAGGCAACAATAGGATTCAAAGTATATACTTGGTGGATAAATTTTGGAGGAAGTTGAGAAGATAAGAGACCTTGGAGTGGTGGTGGAGTGCAAGCATCTGAAGTTCGGAGATCACATCACACAAGTTGTGAGAACATCACATCAGATTTTGGCAATGATATGGAGGGCCTTAGCTTGTAGTAATAAAGAGGTTCTAGGTACCTTGTATAACTCCTTGATCAGGCTTTGTATGGACTATTGTGCCCCTGGTTTACATGGTGAGGAGGATATGTTGGAAAGGGTCCAGAGAAGACCTTTTCTCTAACTTTGACTTTTTCTTTGACTAAGGTCATAACCTCTTTTGGATGTGGGATATGAGGACAGATTGAAGGAATGCAGTTTGCAAAGCCTTGTGAATAGGCGGAGAGGGGATATGATTGAGACATTTAAGTTGGTAATGGGTTGTTACCAGGTTAATGTGGAAGAAATTTTTTATCGAATGGGTGGGAATAGAACTAGGGGAAATGCTTGGAAGTTGTATACAGAGAGTGTAAGCAGGATCATAAGAAGTAGGTTCTTTGCATGGAAAGTGATTGATTAGTGGAATGTGTTGCCTCACATTGTGGTGAAATGCAGATACAATGAATAAGTTTAAAGCATGGTTTGATGAGCTTTGTGTATAACAGCATTTGCCTCCTGCAATAAGTCTTTTGACTCCATGGAGGTCAGGTGTTTATAATAATAACTACTTGAAGATTCTGTCCATATAGTGTCATGACAGGTATCATATATTATTTTATCTATTTTATGGGAGTTGTAGCCATTGGCTATAAATATTTAGTGAATATTTCAGTTCAGGTAAAAGCTATGTCATTGAAAGAGATATCCTGGCCATATTTATTTCTGTTTTAAGAATATCCTCTTGTTAGGTTGGGCTATGCTGAGATTATGTGTCTTAAAGTGTATATAGACTTTCTGTATATATGGAGAATTATAGTGAACAATTTGAAAGATGTTTGACTAATGTACGTAGGAAGCAAAAAATGAATAAATCCAATAATGTTGTTTCATTCCCCAAAGAGAGCAGCTGGAACTCTTTTCTCCTAAGTCACCAATAAATAAGTTCAACGATTTGGAGGAAAGAATACAGCATACAAGTGCCTCCATTTCTTCATAAATCCTAACACTTGTATTTTTTTCTGAAATAGCACCTGTTCTACAACTGATTTTCTTGAATTATAGGATTAAAACCCACATTCCCAGGAGAAAAAAAAACTATATGCCTTTAGAAAGTGAAGCTAGTGATTTGATTTCTTTTATTATATAGTGAAATATCTCCGAATGTTGGCTGTAGCTGACTAATATGTCTAGGCCATAGGATGAAACATTCAACACATCAACATAGTTCATGCAGAGCATGTCTGAGCATGATACTGTTAAAGCTTTGGTGTTCCATATAGAAATTGGCAGTGGGAAGATGGGAGAAATACCCATGTCAGTCTCAGTCAGTCTTCATCCATTTTAAATAACCAACGTAAAGAGTGAATCTAAATAATTCAAAAATGTCATTGGTAAAGTGGGACTTAATAAGTTATATCTTTTAGTGTACATTAATAAACAGGGATGTAATATCAAAATTAATCATGTCCGAATTTTTGTAGTGACGTTTTCAAAATCAGGCTTGAAATTAATAATATTTTTTATGAAAGTGGGGAGTTGGTCTTGTGGGGTAGGAAGATTTTGTCTTGTTTTTGCAAGTTTATGAATGAAACTTCATACCTTCAACTACTGGATTAAAAGAGGGCATCTCTGAATTTGGATTTTTGGGATCCCATATATCCAGGACAGTTTAGCATAGTAAGGTTTCAGCTTATTAGTGATTTCGTCAAGCCAAGAAGTAACTTTTTTTTTTTTTTAGTAATTTATAAACCTTTTTCTTTCATGCATTAGTGGGATCATTATGTATAATCTGGTAAGTAGTATGATCTTTTAAAACATTATGCATTTTTGGTATATTCCCTTTGATTCATTTTCTCAATAGCATTAGCTTATCCACTTGTATTACAATATTCTTTTTTATTGTATAGATTTTTAAGAGTTGCTATTTCTCTTTGAGGAATACTAAATTTGGGTAATTTACCTTGGGAGAAGGATGCCAATTATATCCGAATGAACAATGTTAGCAACTGCAGCAAGTAGACTGTAGGCCCTCACATTCAACATTGACTGTGATATCCAATTGAGATACATGTCTAAGTGCTATTAAAAGTTAATGACCTCAGCTGAGTTTTTTTTTTTTTTTTTTTCTACTAATGATAAATTTGCTAACTACATGATTCCAAATGATGCAAGTTTTACACCATTGAAGTATTTTTTTAAAAAATCACAACTTCTCACAAAATTCGCATAGCTTTCAGATTTTTCAAATGTTTTAGTATGTTGAATTTTAATTTTTCTCATTTGTTTTTGTCTCGGATTGCAAGTGCATTCAATTAATTAAGAAGGAAAGTTTGATGAATAAATCATATTAACTCACAACCAAAATCATGGATCAAATCAAAGTGACACATGTAAATTCATGCCAATATATATGTTACTACACAGTGAGCCACATGATGTCTGGCCATTTTTATAGTAAATCAATTCAGGAGGTTGGAATAATTGGATGCTATCATCTATGTGTATGGGAGAAGGGGAAAAGGAAGGCTAAGAACCAAATCAGAACTGAAGCCAGTAATGATTAATTATTATTATTATACGATACCTTGAAGAAGTCAAAGAACTCATCATGGGAGGATACTCTACCCCCCCCCACACACACACACCACAGCCATCTGTCTATACTGCTTTTTTCTCCCATCTACACACACACACACACACACAGCACCACCATCTACCAACTTATAATGCCATCTACTGCCTATTAACACAATTTTCTGTGTAAATTCTCTGGCCAATTGGCCTTGATGAAAAACTTGAGTTTCCTGGATAAAAAGACCTGCTACCTCAAAGTCATATGAACTCACTCTCCTTCAACTGAAATATAAAGAATTCTCTTATCACAACAAGAATCAAACTTAGACCATTTTCAATGAAAGGAAGAGTGCAAACATCTTATCATTGTTCCAGTTGTGCTATAGAGGTGATTATTATTATTATTATTATTATTATTATTATTATTATTATTATTATTACGGGTATCTCCATGGAGTCAGTAGACTCATCGCGGGAGACCCAAGCTAGCAAAACAATATCTGTCATATCTCTTCTTGAATTCATTTACAGATGAAGAGCTCACAACAAAGTCAGGCAATGAATTCCACTCATTCACCACCCTCCAGGCAAAAAACCTTGTTCTGACACCTTTGTTAACCACACTCTTCTTTAATTTCCAGAGATGACCTCTTGTTCTTCCATCACTATCACACAGCTGAAACATTTCCCCTGCATCAATCCTATAAAAACCTTTTAGTAATTTGAATGTTTCTATCATATCCCCTCTTCTTCGCCTATCAACCAATCTCTGCAATCCACAAGCTCTCAATCTATCAATGTAGGGAGCATTTTTTATATCACTCACCAACTTGGTCACTCTTCTCTGAACCCTCTCCACAGCCTCCTCATCTCCAAGGAATCCAGGTGACCAGACCTGAGCACAGTAATCCAAATGTGGAAGTATCAATGCTTTATAAAGGGGAATAATAACCTCTTTATCTCTGGATGTCAGTGTGTTCCTCAACAACCAAGTAATCCTATGTGCAATCTTGGACACCTTAGCAATGTGTCCTCTGAACTTCATCTCCTTATCTACCAATACCCCTAAGTCCCTAGCCTCATCAATCTCTTGGAGTACCTTTCCATCGATGTAGTACACAGCTGGTAATCTTTTAATCCCAAAATGCAAGACT
This sequence comes from Typopeltis vanoorti, assembly GCF_054136105.1. Classification (NCBI taxonomy): domain Eukaryota; kingdom Metazoa; phylum Arthropoda; class Arachnida; order Uropygi; family Thelyphonidae; genus Typopeltis; species Typopeltis vanoorti. The sequence goes on from NC_143573.1 coordinate 22,105,237, forward strand.
TTACACTTTTCCACATTGAACTGACATCCATTTTCTTTTGCCCATTTTACCAGCTTATTTAAATCCTCCTGCAAACTTTCAACATCAGCTTGATTTTTTATTGCACTACACAACTTTGCATCATCAGCAAACAACTGAATATCTCCCTTTAAGCCGTTTCCTATATCATTTATATACAAATTAAACAACATTGGCCCAAGCACAGAGCCCTGAGGCACACCACTGGTCACCTGCCTCATTCTGGACTCGGCTCCTCCATACCTTATGGTATCTCTCCCTGAGCCATTCTCCTATCCATATCACCAATTTAATATCCATTCCCATCTGCTCCAATTTGCGTAACAGTGTTCTATGGGGTATCCTGTCAAAAGCCTTAGCAAAATCCAGAAGTACCACTGTGTAGCCAGTTCCTTTGTCCAACTCTGATGTTATTCTATTATGGATAGTTAATAGATTGCTAAGGCAGGATCTACCTTTAACAAAACCATGTTGGCCTCTATAGAGTATCATATCCTGATCCACCCATTCTTGAATTTTGTCTTTAACCAACTTTTCCAATACTTTTACCACTACTCCTGAGATGGTGATTGGTCTGTAATTCAATACTGCAGTTTTAGAGCCACCCTTATGCAAAGGAACCACTTTGCCTAACTTCCACTCCCTAGGGACCATACCCGAGTTCAAACTTAAATTAAATATCCAGGTAAGAGGGGTTGACAATTCATTTGCACATTCACGCAACACCCGAGCTGATATTCCATCTAAGCCTACCGCAGTGTTTGCATTTAAGTTTCGCAATATATTTAATACCTCTGATTCTTTAGCTTCAATTCTCACATTAGGTATTGCTATAGGTATAGAGATATCCTCACTTGGGTGATAGACTTTTGAGAAGTGATCACTCAGTAACTCGACTATTACATCTGATTTTGTCACCTCAATACCATCAGCACCCACTAAGGTTATCCTTCCGAAGTCATTCTTCCTCTTACTTGCCACATAGCGGAAGAACTCTTTGGGATTACCCTTGATCTCTTTGGCTAAGGTCTTCTCATAATCTGATTTAGCTTTTCTTACTATGCTGGTAACCTTCCTAGCTTGAGCCTTGTACTGCTCATGGGTGTCCTGATCGCCCTTCTCCTTGTAAATTCTCCATAACATTTTCTTTTTTTGTAGTTCAAGCTTGATACTACTGCTCATCCATCTAATGCCTGCCTTGTTTGACCTCCTGACCATGGGGACACAATCTGATATTGCTTTCCTCAGATACCTGCTGATTTTATCCCAAGCACTGCTAACATCTTTCCCTTGCAATATGTTCTGCCATGGGATGGCTGCAAGCTCACTCCGAAGCTTGTTATAATTGCCTAACCTGTAGTTTCGTACATACCCCTTCTTAATAGAAAAATCCACAGATTTTGCAACCTCCCAAGTCAATACCACATGATCGCTTTCACCAACTGGAGGTAACGAGGACACCTTACTTAAGCATATAACCTCTGAACCAATAACCAGGTCCAACACTCTCACACCACGTGTCCCTTCAGTTACGTGCTGTTTCAAGTAATTATCTCGTAGCAGATGTATGAACTCCATTTCCTTTTTGCTACGTGATATTTCCTCCTTCCAATTGATATCACCATAATTAAAATCCCCCATAATAATCAGTAAGCCTTCACTCATTGCACTAAGTTGCTGATGCATGAATTCAATATCTCCCCCTGTACTCCCTGGCCTATAGCAGCATCCAACTGTATATTTGGTTGCGTTGGTCACTATTTCGCACCAGACTGCCTCAAATGAACTCTCATTCACATGTCTATCATCATGATATACTACTTTCTTTGGCTGCAACACATCAGCTATCATCAACAGTACTCCTCCTCCTGTTCTATCTTCTCTATCCTCCCTGAAAATACTGTACCCATCACATTCAATTCCAGTGACCACATCTTCTGCTGACAGCCAAGTTTCACTAATGCCTACAACTTTTGGTGAGATTTCACTGACTAATGCCAAAAATTCTTCTCTCTTATTTCTAATGCTTCTAGCATTGGTATACAAAAATTGCAGATTCCCTCTAGATCTTGTACCGGCTTTAGAACTGATATATAAGTCACTAACTACCGTAGTCCTATGCCGATTTTTTTCCCCTCTCTTCTGCAATTTATTCTGCCTATAAGGATCAATAAATACACAATCAGTGCTAAAGTTTCTCTCTCTTACACTCAACCTTTTCAATATTAGTTTCCCTGCCCAATAACTTCAACCTGTTCAGAAAACAATAACTTCTTCAATCTCTTATGTCCTTCCATGTTAAGATGCAGTCCATCTCTAGCATACAACTGCCTTTTTCCTTCAAACACACTCCAAACATCAACAAACTCCAGATCTCTTTTTCTGCACATTCTTGCAATCATATCATTCATTATCATTGCTCGTCTACTTAACTCGTAATTGTCAAAACGAGGCAGCACACACACTATTCTCCCATTGACACTTTTCCTCTTCACAATATCTAATAATGTTCTTAAATCTTTTCCTACCCGATTTATACTACCTCTCAGGTCATTCGTACCCACCATAACTATCATCTTGTCTGTTTCATGCCCTCTCTTTATTGCTAAAGCCACTCTTTCTATTGTACCATCAGCCAAGCACTCCTCATGCATACCACTCTCCATACCCTTAATCATAGAATCACCATATATTTTACCACTATTAACTTCATTCAAGTTCACACTCATGGACTCATTCTCTACACTATTCAGCATGACTCTCCCAGCTTCATTACTCAACTCTCTATTACTTACCCCCCACTCTCACTACATCTCATTTCTTCTTGGCTACTTGTGGTTTTATTATGTTGACTCCCAATCACTCCCATACTATTTATTACTGAATCATTCACCAAAGACTCACCCATATGTAATCCTGTTCTAGTTACTTCAGCTAAAGTAATCTCTATAGTCCTAATTTCTCTGTTTAACACATTAAACTCAGCTTTAACTTCCAGTATCTCCTTACCGATCACTTCCACTTCCTCATGAAGAAGATGAAGGTCATTTTTCATTTTCATAAACTCCCGCCGAAGTTCTTCCGCTACGGTCCCGATGTCAGCTTCCATTCCTAAACGCTCCAGCCTATCCCGACACTTCTCACATACGTCGACATTTTCTTTCTTTTCATTTTGCCAGACCGACCACAGATCCTTCACATTTTTCGGTGCATACATGTAGCAATTATTATTAATTATTATTATTATACGATACCTTGAAGAAGTCAAAGAACTCATCATGGGAGGATACTCTACCCCCCCCCCACACACACACCACAGCCATCTGTCTATACTGCTTTTTTAAAGGCAGATTTGTTACTGATAATTGTTATTCAGATTAAAACAGGGGCAGCAATTTCAAAGAAATTACATCTGCATATTTGTTGCAAATTTCATATTTTTAGCTAATATTTAGTTACAGCAAATGTATATTTAAAAAAAAAAGCCTTTTATGGATAGGTACAGTTATGATAATACAAGATTTTAAGGAAGATGTTATACTTTTTCTGTGAATAATGTGTAGCATGCTTGCAGCATAATCGTGTGGAAAGGCTTATGTGTTCATCACATGTTGATATGATTTTAACAGTATAAATGCGAACACAGATTGATAAGAAAATAACTATTTATTAACTTAAATTCTAATATTTCGCTGGTATTATATCCAGCATCTTCAGAGCATGCAAACAAAGTTTGTTACAGTAGCGAGACAACTGCAATCCAGTGTAACAGTGGGACTAGTATGAGTGATTGTAGTGTGCAACACAAAGACTAAAGTCCTAATTAGGCACCATCTAAGTTAAAAAAAAAAAAAAAAAAGAAAAAGAAAAAAAAAACAGATATTAATTTTGTCTTAGGATGACTGTCTCCCAAATCTTTGGTAGATTTATACAGCCATACTTGTTGAGGTTTGGAGTATGTTTCAGGGCTTCTGTTGATTCCAGGAACAACCTCTCTGACTTGTAAAAGCTTCTGTGCAGTACTTTTGTTTGTTTTTTTTTCAATTGATCCTGTGTACAGGGATATCCAAAGCATGGTCTGCCAGACCCTACTTGCCATAGCGAAAGTGTCGGATATATTTTTTGTGTTCACTGAGGTGGATGTCCACAGTTCTTCCTGTCTGTCCATGGTAGGCTCGATGACACATGAACAGGGCACTTCATAGACTTCTGGATGCGATAAAGGAGTCCTTAGGTGAATGGATGAGAGTTGCCAATTTCACATAAGGTTTAAATACTGTGCATAGTTGGTGTTTGTTAAGCACCCTAGAAATTGGGTGCTTAACCTAATAGCACCCTGGCATTTAAGTGCAATCTAGATGCAATCTGTGTTTGCATCTATACCATTAAAATCCAATCAACATTTATAAATTCTTATTATTCACAACTTGCATGGTGTCATGATGCATCATGGGAGGCCCATTTATGACTTATTTTTAACAGTATTAACAACACCAAATGAACTATTTTATGAAAAGATGTTTCATTAACTTGCTTATATTTTGCTGAATTTCAAATCAGCATCATCAGAGCACAACACAGACAGCATGTATACGCGACAGTAGCGAGTAAGTGAAACAATACAATTGTAATGGACAAAAGATCTGAAGTGCTATTTTGGCACCCTCTAATGTTGTAAAAAAAAAAATAAATTACAGCTACGTGGGAGTTGCTCTTAAGATAACAGTCTCCCAAATTTTTGGCAAATTTGTTCTGTATGCATGTTATGTTGTGCTCTGATGATGCTGATTTGAAATTCAGCAAAATGTAAACAAATTAATGAAACATCTTTTATAAAATTGTTCATTTGGTGTTGTTAGTACCGTTAAAAATAAGTCATATGAATAACAACCATCAATACCTAAGCTTATCTGTTAGATTAATGGGAGGCTCTTCTTAAACAACACAAAGTTTACTGTACCATTCTTTAAATTTATTCACTCTTTGTGCTCTCACCACTACCATATTAGGCAATGCATTACATAGTCCAGCCACCCGCTCCATTCAAAAAAAACACTCCTCACTCTCTTACTCACCACTTCCATTTGTAACTTGATCAACCATACAAAAGAACTCTCCAGTGTCAATCCTGTAACTACCTCTCAACAGTTTCAATGCCTTAATCATATCACCTCTCCTTCTTCTATCTACCAAACTCTGCAATCTGTATGCCCTTAGTCTATCCTCATAGCTAACATTGTACAGTTTCATTTTTACTCTCCACCTTTCCACCCTCCCTTTCTCTCTCCTTCAAATCATCCTGGTAACCCAATCTGAGCACAATAATCTATATGTGGTCTGATCAGAACTTTACACTGGAATCACCACTTTTCTATTTCTGCTAGTCAGTGTCCTTCTCGGAATTGTAGCAATCCTTTGGATTACCTTCACCATCTTTACGATATGTCCATTAAACTTCAAGTTTCTATCAGTCATCACCCAAAGTTTTGTTTCCTCCTCCACTTCTTACAGTACAGTTCTTCCAACACAGCATGCAATCTCCCATCGAAGGATCCCAAACTTTAAGACCTTACATTTAATTTAACTAATCTGATATCCCCATCATTTACTCATCTGTTTAGCTTATTAAAATCCTACTGAAGGGTTACCACATTGGCATTATTACTAATAACCCTTCCGAGCTTCACATCATCTGCAAACTAAATATCTCCCTGCAGTCCATTGATATAAAGGTTAAACAATATGGGTACCAGTACTGAGCCCTGAGGAACTCTGCTATATATCAGACAAGCAATCCCCAATCTAATTCACTAACCTCATATCCAAAATCTTTGTAAAATCCAAAAAAAATAGCAGTACATGCCTTTTCCTTATCAATTGCTCCTGTTGCTTTATTAAAAAACACAATTAGATTACTAAATCAAGAGTGCTCCTCAACAAATCCATACTTGACCCTCACTGCCCAATTTGGTATACAATCCTTCACTAAGTTCTCCAAATCTTAACAACTACAGAAGAAATACAAACTCAAGTATAGTTTGAAACTTCAATTCTACCAAGACTGTTATACTTATACAACTGGTACAACTGTTATGTTGTACTGTCTTACCCTCCTGCCACTCCTTGGGTACCTTTCCCATAGCCAGACTCTCATTGAAATGCTAAGTCAATGAAGCTGTCAGTTCCTTAACATATTCTCTTAAAACAAGTGGCAAAATCCCATCCAGTCCCATTGCCTTACTGATATTCACAATACTTTGTATCTGTAACACACACTATTCTCTTGCACTTCCAAACCTTGAACCCTCCCAGTCTCCCTCTATTAATAAAACCCTGCTTTCTAAGATGAAATACCCAATAAAGTGATCATTAAACAATTCCACTATGTCCTCTGCATCAGTTACTCTATTCTATTTTTGTGAAACCATGTCATTCTTTCACAATCATTTCTCCCCCACTTGGCACATAAGGAAAGAATTCCTTCAGACTTTCATGGGGGGGGGAGGATTATTATTAGGGCATGTTTGCCAATTTTATCTTTTTATTCTTCACATCAGAAATATCCGCAATTTGCAAATTGTAGCGTAATATATTAATAATAATCAATCCCGATGGTTCATTCACTGGCAACAGTATATCAGTCTGGATGCTTCATCCTATGGAGTCCTTTACTAATTAAAGACATTTGCTACTATTACTAATAATAATAATAATTATTATTATTAATAATAATCCTTTTAATTCTCCTCACCTTAATGGTTAGCAGAATGGTAATGCTTTTGTCTTCGTTGTGCAATAAGAGTTTTATGTTTGTAGATATGTGTGTTAAGGGGATTAGTTTGTCTGTTTGCTAACAAAATGAAAAACAAAAAACGAAAAATGAAAAACAGTTTGTGGGAGGAAAACCCTGCCATCCCTGTGAGACTGGCTACCTCACCTTCAGTTACAAATGACTGATAAAAGTTCTTCACATCACAGATGGGATTCAGACCCATGTCTTTCCAACTAAACTATGGAGTATCCATTATTATTAATAATAGTAGAATTATATGTGTCATCCATACACCAATTATTGTGAGATGAATTTTGCTCATATTTGGTATTTGAAACATTTACAAATATTTGTCAAACCATTTCAGTTTTCATTTCAACTATAAATAACATATAATCTCTATATATTATTTGACTACAAATAACATATAGAGATTATATATTGCAGTAATTCTCGGACTTTAGGATTAGTGAAATGTACAAGAAGTTGTCTCTGCATTTCAGTTTTAGTTCTGCGTGGCTCACTTCTATTAGAAAATTTGGTAAAGAAGTTTTGAAATGATATTAATAATTCCACTCTGACTGGATGAAATTTAATGTTATAGTTAAGTATATTTAACTTTTTAAAATATACTTAACTATATTTTATAGTTAAGATCTATATTAAAATTTATTATTATCATTATTATTATCATTTAGGCCTCCTTGGAGTCAAAAGACTCATCGCGGGAGGTCCTTCCTAAGAAACACAAAGTCTATCAAGACTCATTGTGGGAGGTCCCTCCTAGGAAATACAAAGTCTTCCATACCACTCCTTAAACTCATTGACCGTTCTCACTCTCATCACTCTATCAGGCAATGCATTCCATGGTTCAACCACCCTCCATGCAAAGAAACCACTCCTCACCCTCTTGCTCACGGTTTCCTTTTGGAACTTCTAGGAAAGGCCTCTTGTCATCACTCCTTCCCACTGTTCAACCCAGCAAAGAACTTCTCCCCAGAGTCAACCCAGTAACCACCTCTCAACAGTTTAAAAGTCTCAATCATATCACCTCTCCTTCTATTCATCAAACTCTGCAGTCCACATTCCCTCAGCCGATCCTCATAACTAACATTGTACAGTCCTGAAACCATCTTTGTTATCTGCCTTTGTACCCTTTCCACAGTTAATTTATCCCCCTTCAAATCCTGGGGACCAAAGCTAAGAACAATAGTTTAAGTGTGGTCTGATCAGAGTCTTCTACAACGGAATGATAATTCTTTTATCTCTGCAGGTCAGTGTCCTTCTCATTATTGCAGCAATCCTCTGTGTTACCTTCACCACCTTGCAATATGTCCCCTGAATTTCAGGTTTCTATCAATCATCAACCCCAGATCTCTTGTCTCCCTTACTTCCTCCACTACAACTCTTCCAATAGAGTATGAAGTGTCCCAAACCTCAAGACCTTACATTTTGCTGCATTAAACCGACATCCCCATCCATTCATTTGCCCATCTGTCTAGCTTATTCAAATCCTCTTGCAGGGCTACCACATCTGCACTATTACTAATAATCCTTCCCAGCTTCACATCATCCGCAAACAACTGAATATCCCCCTGCAATCCACTGAGAATGTCATTGATATAAAGGTTAAACAATATAGGTCCCAGTACTGAGCTCTTTGGGACCCTTTTGCTTCCTTGAAACTGCTCCACCATACACACTCTCTGATACCTATCGGAATCCAGTTGACCAATCTGACATCCAGACCCATGTGCTGCAACTTAAATATCAACTTATCATGTGTCATCCTGTCAAATGCCTTCGATAAGTCCAAGAAAATGGCATTATATGCCTTTCCCTCATCTACTGCTCTCGTAACTTTATTATAAAGTTACGAGAGCAGTTACAAAATTATTGTGAAAAAATTATGTAGAACAAAATTTTGTTCTACATAATTTTCTTGGGTAACATTTATCGTTACCAAAACACTTGTAAACAATAATTCACAAGAAAGTTCCTCTTTGATGGATTATAAAAGGAATTCATTGAAAAATTATCAGTGAATTGTTGAATAAATTGCCATTTGTTAAATTGTTGTTAGTGAATTGTTGAGCCAATAAAATGCTTTTTTGATTAATTGTATTCATTAAACTGTATTTTGATGATTTTTTTAATGGAAAATGTGATGAGACATCAGGAAAAAGATATAGCCAAAATTTTGGATATCTCAATAAAAGAATGGATACAACATTACAGACAACTATGGTACAATCCATCTCTTAGTAATGAAGAAATATAAAATAAAAATGTAAGTAATTCAGGAATAGACTTATTAGAGTCTATTCTTATTGGAAGAAGCTTTATCAACAAACAAAAAATAGAAAAGCAACAGGAATAATGAAATTACCTCAGAGTTAATTAAGTGTAGTGATATCTCTTTTAAAATAAGATTCCTCAACCTGTCAAATAACTGTTGGATTACCTACAGTATACCCCAAGAAGAGCTGTACTGGAGGAAGTAGGGGAGACAAACGATCTGGGGGGGGAGTGATGATTGATAGAAAACTGAAATTCAAGGAGCATATTGCAAAGGTGGTGAAGGTAACTCATAGGATTGCTGCAATACTGAGAAGGATGCTGACCTGCAGAGATAAGAGAGAGTTATCATTCCATTGTATAAGACCCTGATCAGACCACATTTAGACTATTGTTCTCAAATTTGGTTCCTAGTATTTGAAGGGGATAAATTAACTCGTTTGGTGGAACAGTGGGAAGGAGCGATGACAAGGGGCCATCCCTGGAAGTTGCAAATGGAAGCTGTGAGCAAGGGAATGAGGAGTGGTTTCTTTGCATGGAGGGTGGTTGAGCCATGGAATTCATTGCCTTATAGAGTGGTGAGAGCAAGAACGATCAGTGAGTTCAAGGAGTGGTATGATAGACTGTGTTTCCTGGGAAGGACCTCCCATGATGAGTCTTTTGACTTCATGGAGGCTTGAATAATAATAATAATAATATAATACCCCAAGAAGGGAAATAGAAGTTTATGTGAAAATTACAGAGGTATTAGCTTATTAAATACAGCATATAAATTATATAGTAAAATTTTAAATAAAAGACCTGCCACTATTGCAGATAGTTTGTTTAGGAAGGATAGGAGTTGCATTGATGATGTATTCACACTAAAACTACTCATAGAAAAAAAAAAAAAGACAATTTAATTTATAGCTTAGTCTAGCATTCTCAGATTATGAAAAAGCCTTTGACCAAGTTAACAGAAAAAAATTATGAAATATAATAGAAGACTGAGGCTATCCAAAACAGTTATTAAAGTTAAGAGCCTATAACTATACAACTGCACTCATAAATATTAATGAATACATAGCAGAAGAAATAGAAACTAATCAGGGGAGTCTGACAAGGATGTAGGCTTTCTCCTATCTTATTTAATATACATATAGATGATCTAATAAGGAAGTTCGTAATAAACCCAGGAATAAATATCAATTGGCATGCAACAGTAAACACAGTACTTTTTGCAGATGATTAAGTAATTATACAAAAATCAGAAGATGATCTACAGAGATCCATTTACAGCAGGTAACTAGTGAATGCAGTTTATGAATCTCATTAAAGAAAACTAAAACTATGGCATTCTGAGATAAAGATCCCATACAAACAAAAATAGTAACTGAAACCAAACTCTAGAAAACATAACACATTTTCCAACTTTAAGATGTGACCTAACATTCATATAGTTTGATACAGAAAATAAGTGACACCATTTTCAAGCAACCTGTGGTACTAGAAGACAAACAACAAAAGGCAAAACAAGGAAGGAAACACAATTAAACTTTTATAAAATCATGGCAGTGCCAACAGTGCTATATAGGTGAAAGTTGGATAATGATAGAATATGAAATGATGAAATCAGGAAGGAATTACAAATGTAAGCAATAAATGATAAAATCAAAGAACACCAAACGAATTGGAGAGAATATACATAAAGCATCTCCGAGGGAAGGCTACCAAAAGAAGTAAAGTATAAACCAAAGAGGAAATGAGACATGGGAAAACCTAGAAAGAGAATGAAAATATAGTCCTTAGGATGCTGAAATAAGCTTTTAGTCTATATCTTGAAAGAATAATAAGAAGAGTGTGCTGAGTGCAGAAGCAGTCTTCATTTGGCAATCCAAAACCTTCTCCATCTTTACATTTTTTATTATTTCTTCTTCTTCTTTTAGATTTAGCTCCTTTTTTTAAAGACTTCCTGTACTTTTTCTTTGTTTATCATCAATTTTTTTTTTATTAATTCATCTTTTCTTTTTGATGATTTTGTCTGCATATTAAGTTCTTTCAGTTAGTTGCCTTACTAGCTTTTATGTTTCTGCTCTGGTTTCTCCTTGTATAACAGTTTCATGTGTTTGCATTTTGTCTTGTATCTGTTGAGTTGTTATACTCACTATTGGTTCATTATTGGTAATTTCAACTAATGTTGTTCCATCCATATTTGACTGGGAAAGTGACTCCTGCCATTCTGGAATTTTGGGGCTAATTTCAGGCTGATTTGGTTGCACACTTTTTATGATTTTACAAGTATAGTTTGTTTGAAACCATCTTTACTAAACTGAATTGGAAGATCCAGGAACTCTTCTTCATAACCACTCAAATATGTACACTGTTCTAATTGGCTCTACCACTGCTCCCACTCTTTCAGCAAAAGTTCTGAAAAGAGAGGTATTAACACGATGTTCAGAACTTTCACATTTCTGACAAGGTTGGAGACACTGATTAGCGATATGTCCAACCTCAATACAGTTGAAACACTCAGCTTTATGGCAGTTGCCATCCAAGTGATCATATGAACCACAACGCAGGCACTTCCCCTGTACTCCTTAAGTTAACCATAACTTAAGTTGTGCCGATATTGACAAAATTTGGTATGGGCATCTTCATATCCATTGTGAAAGTGATCTCACCAGAAAACCAGTTGGATCTTCTAATATACCCTTTCGTATGTTACTGATTTTACCCCATTTCGAGAATATTTAGATAAGAATTTCATTACTGTTCTCTATATATTCTATTATATATATATATTTTTTTTTTTTTATTTATTTTTTTTCTGTCCTTGAGAACTCAACACTACAGGACATAGGATACACCGAGGTGACCACCTTATCCTGTGAACGGCTTGAAGTCCAATGATTAGCAAACCCTTGACACCGCAAGGTAAAAGAGGGTAAAAGGAAGATGAGATATATTCCATTACTGTTCTCTATATATTCCATTAGAAATCTCTAGATTTTTATTGCTTTAATCTGGCTTCCTGCCATTACAAGAATTACTGTGCTATATTCAAATGTAAAACCCTGTAATAGTTTATCCCTTATTTCCACATCCCTAACTACAATTAAATATTTCCCTCTGTCATATGCTGTTAAAGAATAAATTTTACTAGCCCCGGCTATCTCATTTAAAACCTTGGTCACTTATCTCGCTTCTTGACATTCTGGAATTTCAATTCCTAGAGTTCTCACCCTTGTTAGAATTGGTATCATTATCTCAAGGGGTGGGGGGGGGGGACTAAACCTCTGCATTTGATTGTAAGAGGAAAAAACTTTCAGTGGTAAGACTGAAAATTAAATAATCCTGTGATATAGAAACAATTCTACACCACCATCAAATGCCAAAAGTAATCCCATAATGCAGATATCAACTGTATTACCAGCAATTCCTAAAAAAGCCAGTGAGGGTTGGGAGAAATCACCAAGGTTGCAGAATGCAGAACGATACTGACTTGATGGATGAAGCATAAATGCTTTTCATATTCCCCTTTGTCTGAGAAGGAAAGTTCTTTGAGTGGAGAATTATTGAGCTTTAAGCTCGCCCTGAAAGGGCAGTGAGATTAGCTGTGTTTAGCTGAGCATAGAATTGACTTGGGTCTTTAGTATTCACAGAAATCTGCTTCATTGTAGTCTGATGCTTGCTTGATCAGTGGGTTTGGATGATTAATTGTCTTGATGAAGAATTTTTCTGCTAGGTCGTGAAGGAGGAATGTGATGTAGGGAATGTTGACTTCTCTGTGAATCTGGGAGTTTCTGATAAACCATGAGCCATCCAAACTCATTCTCAGACATTTGTTCTATATTCTTTGTAGCTTTTGAATATTTGTATTCGAGGTATGACTCCATGCAAGAGATGCGTAAATGATGACTGGGCATATTACCATCCTGTATATGAGTAGTTTGTTCTGAGTGTCCAGTTTACTTTTTCTGTTGATCATGGGGTAGAGCTGTGTAATTACTTTGGATGTCTTTGAGCTTATGTGTTTTATGTGTCTGAATTATAGTTTTTTGTCGATCATTATGCCGAGATATTTGACTATATTCTGCCATGGGATCTTAACTTCTAGTAAATGTATATCTTCTTTGATCTGAGGCTTCTGTCTAATGAACAGTATGGCTGAACTCGTCTGTGGATTTGCTTGGATCCTCCAGTCCATCAACCATTTCTCTAGTGTGTGAATACCGTTTTGGAGTCTTTTGATGGCTAGTTTGGGGCTGAGAGATCTTGCTAATAATGCAGTATCATCTGCATATAATGCAGTGATTGTTGAGCTTGAGTTTTGAGGGATATCAGCTATATAGATAGAAAACAGCAAGGGGGCCAGGAGTGAGCCCTGCGGCACACCCACCAGGACCTTGCGTCTGGTTGACACAATTTCATTTATTTTGACTTTCATGAATCTGTTGAGGTATGAGTGAATTATTTTAACTAGATTTGTAGGCATATTGAATGTGATGAGCTTGTAGAGAAGACCCTGATGCCACACCTTATCAAAAGCCTTCGCAGCATCTATAAAGACCGCAGCTGTGCGGAGGTTCCAGTTGAAGCCTTTGGAGATGAATTCGATCAGCCTGTGGATCTGTTGAACAGTAGTGTGGTTTTTTCTAAATCCAAACTGCTCATTAGGAATTATATCTAGTTTATCCATTTCTGATTGAAGCTTTGTAAGGATTACTTTTTTTGCGATCTTTCCAAGGCTGGACAGAAGACTGATAGGTCTGTAGCTTTCAGGGAGCTGGGTGTTTTTTCCAATCTTTTTAATTGGTGTGATATCCGCTATCTTCCATGTTAAGGGAAAGTACTTGAGTCTGAGGATGGCATTGATTATGTTGACTGTACAATGGCTTTTCTGGGGAGTAGTTTGATTATTTTGTTTGTGATTCCATCTGAACCTGGAACCTTATTGTTGTTCAGGTGGGTTATGAAATTTATAACTTCTGTTGGAGAAGTGGGTGTGACAGGTTCTAGGTCATCCTTTTGTTGTGTTATGGCCTGCCTGACTTGGCGGTGAATCTTGTAGATAAGATTGATGTTCAAATTTTCATAAGAGGGGTTGCATTGAGTTTCCAAGCTGTCTACCAGAGCCTCTCCCTTTTCCTTGTCAGTATGGGATATTCCCTTCTAGGTCTGAATTGGGGATAAAAGTTGCCTTTTAGTGCGGAAGGTTCTCAGGAACTTCCAAATGGAGTTGTCCTCTGGGTTTAGTTTCGTTAGCTTGGATTCTCAGTCTTGGTTTCGATGTTTTTGGAGAGCTTCAACGGACTTGTCTGTTTAATTTATTCAGATTTGTTTTATCTTGCGGGGGCTCTTGTGTTATGGTACCTCTTTCTGGTTTTGTTTTTCAGTCTGATTGAATCCATGATTTCCTCAGGGATCTGACCACTAGGGTGAAAGACTGTAGTTTGGGTAACTGACTTTATTGCTTTTTTGATTTGACTGGTAAGGTTGTTTACAGCAAAGTCTATCTCCTTTTTAGTGTGAATAGCAGGGACTGGGCCAATGTGATCAGGGAGACTTCTGGAGAGCTTTTCCCAAGATATGAAAGAGTGGGGAGGGGAGAATTGCTTTTGTGTACCGAGTTTAAGCAGAATAGGGTTGTGATCGGACGAAAGTTCATTTAATGTTTTCAGCTGATATTAGTATCTGATGTTTTTGAGGATGACCATATCAAGTACATCTGAGCTTCCAACTGAGCTGTGATGGGTGGGCTCTGTGGGTCTGGCTACAACAATAGAATTTTGTATTGAGTGATCGTTTAGAGTTCGACCTTTGTTGTTGATTGTGGAGCTATACCAGGCTGTATGTTTGGCATTAAAGTCACCAGCCATGATGATGATGGAATCTGTGAAGCCGAGAACGGCATCCAAGTCAGATACCAGTAATGGAATGCTGGGTGGATTATATACAGCACAGATTTTAATACTGCCAGCATTGTTGGTATGAACTTCAATGCCTGTTATCTCTAGGTTCTTGGTTTGTGGATTGGTCAGAACATTGTGGCTTAGGTAATTTTTAATGTATATGGCTGTTCCTCCTCCACTGCTGGTAGGTCTGTCTGTTTTGTACATAATATAGTTCTGTAACTTGGGGTTATTAGCTGGCCTGAGATGTGTTTCATTTACTAATATTATGTCAGGATTGTGTCTGTGAGTGAACTCTTGCAGTTCTAGGATTTTGTTACTCAGTCCATTGGTGTTCCATGCAGTGATCATGAGAGAGTTGGGATGGAATTTTCTTTTATTCATTATTGAGGGCTGTCAGAATTGAGTGGGTACCTTGTATGAATCTTTTCGTGGAAGATGGTGAAGGATTTATCATGCTGAATTCTTGTAACATGGTAGCTAGTGAGGCGGTCAATACTGATGTTATATTTGAGCTTATTTGATCATAGGATGGAGCAGTCTTTGTTTGTGCTGCCTCTGAATAAGTTTTGGGCATTTGTTTTCTTTCCTGAGTTGTCAAGCTAGAGATAATTTGGACCGAGGTGCGACCTGCACTGCTGTCTTGAGCATCGCTGAAATGTGTTGGAAGGGTAGTTTTTGATGACCCTCAGTTCTTTGGGTGTGTAATGCATCCCTTGTAGTTGGCAGGTGAGGTCCTCCACAGTTGGCACATTTAGCTGGTGTGGATCTTGGCTTGGTACACATGACGGTCTGGTGGCCCTTGCCGCATTTCAAACACCTGTAATTTGCCTTGCAAAGTTTTTGGACATGGCCAAACCATTGGCACTGCCCAGCTGATGACTTTTTCCTTAGTGGTCAGTAGAAATTCTGAGGCCACAGATCGCAGTCAGTTTCATATATCTCTTTCTGTGCCTTGTCAATTTCTACGAGCACCAGTGGCATTGGCCGTTTATCTGACCTGAGCATCCTGCTCACTTTTACTGGGGCCCCGACTCATAAGGTCAGCAGTGATTTCTTCAGAGGTGACACCTTCGGTTACCCCACGAAGTACTACTTTGAGATTCTTTTCACTGGATAAAGCAAAAATGTGATAAGGAAGACTTTTGTTATCCATTAGTTTTGTCAATTGTCTGTAGTCAGTGACTGAGACTGGCTTGATTTTGACTCCTTCATCTTGATTTTTAGCCCAGGAATATGAGATTTTATGTTCCCTAAGGGCTGATGTGACAGTGGTCCAGTTGTCCTTGTCCCTTAGTATAACAGGTGGAACCTTTTCAGTGTTCCTCGGGACGTCTGGTGTTGGTGAGTCTTCATCCATCTGGTCCTCTAGTTCTTCGTCTTTTGTTAGAATGCTCTCCCTGAGAGTTGTTTTGACAGGGGATTTTGGTGACAGAGCATTAATGAATTCTTCTTGTGATATCTCATTTTCCTCCTCCTCTCCATCCTGATCATTAGAGTGAATGTACTGTTTTATAAAACCTGGCCAGTCAGATTCAAGCTTGCCTATTATGAGTTTCAGTACCTCTAGGGACTGCTCCTTATTAAGGATCTGGATCTGCTCTTTGATGTTTTCCATATCAAAGTGACGATTTCCTGCCAGCAGAAATCGTTTGACAGCAGTATAAATAATCCCACAGGACTAGGGGCCTGCCAGCAAAAGTCCTGTAGACTGAGTTAGTCTACTAGCAAATTAGGGGCCTGCCAAAAGTATCCTGTAGACCTAGATGGACTACTAGCAATATGTAATCCCACAGGGCTAGGGGTCTGCCAGCAAAAGTCCTGTAGATGGAGTTGGTCTACTAGCAAATTTAGTCTTGTTGCGACCTACTAATTGGGGAAAGGAGTATCAGTATCTCACTTGGCCACAGTTTGGAAACCTACCTCCCTATAAAACCTTAAATCCACCACTGGTCCTCATTGCTGGTGGGGACTGCTGGCCATTTGATCTCTTGCATGTTTCATGCAGAGGGGGAGACAGTAGGAATCAAACTGTGTCGGTGCCAGTGCAATGTGAGATTACTGAGAAACCTTGTATGCAATGTAATCAAGCTCAGTCTAAAAGAACATGTCCATTCTCATCAAAAGCCAAAAGCAGAATCCATCACCAAGGTTGAAGTAATTCAGAAATCATATATTTCCCATATACAAGTAGTCAAATGGTGTCACACCTTATTATTAAAATACTCTGGATTAGAGAGAGATGTTGGAAGTTTTTTCACTTGTTTATACGCTAAATTAAAGATGCCAAGAAATTATATTCTTCTTTTCATGTCTTATCAAAGTGTAAGCAAACAAAGTTTGGTGTGAAATAACCTCATGACTGGGCTACTTGTATATAGAGGCTAATGACTTGACATCAATTGCCATAGTATCCCATAATGCAAGCCACATATCCTTATGGATATGTGGCTTGCATTATGGGATACTATGAATTATGGGAAGGACTACTACCCAGATCGGTTTCAACTTTTATTGAGGTCTCATCAGTGAGATTACATTATTTCAAACATTGCATACTTCAATCTTGGTATCTCTTCTGGGTCTTACTCCCACTGATGAAACCTTAATAAAAAGTCGGAACCAGTCTAGGTAGCAGCCTTTCCCATAATCCTTAGCATTATACATATCATAAGAATATGTGCCTTGCATTATGAGGTACTAAGGCAATGATGTGAATTCAATAGCCTCTATATACAAGTAGACCAGTCATGAAGTTACTTCACGTGCAAACTTTGTTTGCTTATGGATAATTAATTAAATATGATACGTAAGTAGCTCTAAGATCCAAATGAATTCTTTCATTACTTAGCCAGTAGGAAGAGAAATTATTGTGGAATTATGACATTGTTAGATGAAAATGGGATCAAAGCAACCAATGCAGAAGACATAATGGAGTTATTTAATGATTGCTTTATTTGGATATTTCATCTTGGAAAAGTAGTTTTATTACTAGATGGATGGGAAGGGTTCATTATTTACAAGCACATGAGGAGAGTATAGTATATTTCAAATACTAAGTACTCTGAATGTCAGTAAAGCAATGGGGCTGGATGGGATGTCACCATGTGTTTTAAAAGAAATTGCTAAGGAACTGACAGTTCCTTTAGCTTTTCGGCTAGAGTCTGGCTATGGGCAAAGCACCCAGTTAGCAGAAGGAGAATAAGATAGTGCCATTGCATAAAGGTAGAGGAATGGAAGTGGGTAACTATGGACCAATTAGTATTTCTTCTGTAGTTGTTAAGATTTGTTACTAATTATTATTATTATTATTATTTATATAGAGGTTGCTGTGTAGGCATACGATAGGGCGCACGGTGATATCGCTACCCCCATTTTTTATAGTTTTAAAGTGGTTCCAACTTCTGTTTTTAATTTGAAAGTGTTCCCATGTAACTCTACCAGTCACGCTGAAGACAGTGATATAAAATTCACCGAAATCGGCTAAGAAGAAACCGAATTTTGAAGTGTTGAAAAGTGAACAGAGAGGACCGCGGTCAACAATGAGTGAAGAACAAACAACGTCACCATCTTTGCAATCACGCCACAATTGCTCAAGGGAAGAAAGGTGAGTCATGAAGTGTATCAAATGCCTGGAGGATTTATCATCCGACGGAAATCAAATAACCTGTACGAAATGCAGTAGGATTCTACACTTAAAATGTGCCGGCTTTTCAGAAACAAACTGGCAACTTAAAACCAATGCAACACACGAGGAATGGAAGTGTGTAATCTGCAGGAGGAACAAAGAAATGCACCTAAAGCAGCCACCTACGACACAGCTGATTATACCGGAGGCAAAATCAGATGACGAACTGAACAGACAAAAAAATGCAGATGAGGCCTATAATTTCAACTCTTTAAATATACTAATAGAAAACGGTCTAGAGACTATAAAAGTCAGCTTAGTAGATCTTGTGCAAGATCTACTAACTGGCAGATCTTGTGCAAGAACTCTTCGACAAACAGAACGAACAAATAACAAAAAAATCTAGCGAATATGAAAATTTGATGAAACATAATAATTTAGAAGTGATAGAAGTGTTGCAAACGGTAAAAGACATCAAAATCAGCATTAACACACTAAATGGGAACACAATTTGATGAATGAAACATCCGAACTCCGCCAAGAACTTCATTCTCTAAAACTACAATATGAATATTTAAATCAGCAACAACATAAAGAAGATCTTATCATAAACGGTCTTCTTGAAACTGCACCTACAGAAAACTTCAGAGACATAGTTTTAAAATTAGGCCATGCAATTGACATCCCCCTACAGCTTAACGACATTCAGACCATAATTCGGATTGCTAGGAAGAGCAAAAAACAAGGCTTGCCATGGTCTGCACCAGTCATAGTTCATCTTACAAGCAATTCCACAAGAGACAATCTCATAAAAGCCAGCAGACAGAAAAACACCTGTTGCCAAGGACTTCAATGCATTGCAAGACAACACACTAATCTTCCTATCTGAATGTTTAACACCATTCATCCAGAATCAGTTGTACCAAGCTAAAAAAAATCAAAAACAGAAACAAAATACCAATTTTTGTGGATCAGAGATGCCAAGATGTCTTGTGGAAGTCACAAGCTTCAAAGCCAATACAAATTAAAAGCTCAGAAGACATAGAAAGGCTGCCACAGTGGAAAAAAAAAAAAAGTCTCCTAATTAGTTCAAAAAGAAGACCACAATAAAAATGAATGTGAACCACCAAGACAGATGCAATAACACTAGAACATACTGGCAATTTCACTTTGATCAGACCTTTCAGATCATTCATTTGACCTCCCAAATATCAGCCTACTTCCAACACAGCAATCAAATCAATTAAAAAAAATATACATATATCTACCGGTGTCATCTTCAGATAAGCTCATTAAAATGCTTTGAGGATGCAAGCAGAGACATTACATCTCAACCGAGATCAACAAAAAAAAAAGAATTATTTATTACATCGAAGTACTGTAATTACAGTGGTTTAAAGACATTAAAAAGCAAAAATTGTAAAATATATATAACTTACTGTTATACTATAACTGCTGCTAAAAAAATGTAACCTTATCCAATTGCAAACTATAAATTACCATCCATAGTAACTATTATTAATGCATTTTAGAATACAAAAAATGGAAAAATTTGTATGAAATTCACTGTAATATATATATATATATATATATATACAGGGTGTTCGGGATAAATTTGACATATTTATAATTAATTATATTTTTCCGTAAGTTACATGTATTAACACACACTTCTCTTCATTTAAAAGTTTGGACCCTTCTTCATTCATATACAAGATGTCAGAAAGGATGGATAGCTGGAACCCACCTGAATCATGGAAGAGAATAACTTGTATCATGATGATTCGTGCCCGCCATCAAAATAAGGATATTACGACTGCTGCCCAATGCTCCCTGAATACAGTAAAAACAATCAGGCATGAACTAGAGACTTGCAATGGTGACTACGAGGATGTAGCAAGAAGAAAGATCCCTAGCAGACGATCTGATTGCGTTCGTACAGCAGAATTCCTCGCAAATCTGCAGGAACAGGTGTTGAAGAACCCTGGCATTGGAATTCGGGCTTTGTTCGTGGAGTTGCTAACTGTAGTCAAGCCCTGGATAACAAGGGTAGGCAATGGTAGGCCGTATGTATGGCAGCAGGATTCGGCCCCTTGCCACACCTCTGGGAAAAGACAAAAATGGTTGTCTGAAAATTTCTACGACTTCACCAGTCCAAATGTTTGGCCTCCAAACTCCCCAGACCTTAACCCCATGGATTATTTTGTATGCGGCGCAGTTGAAAAAGACACCAATCGCACTTCCAGTAATACAAAAGCCCAGTTAATGGATAAAATTAAAACAGTTTTTGCGGCCCTTCCCAGGGAGACTGTAGCATCAGCTTGTTCGAGGTTCCGAAGCAGAATTGAAGCTGTGATCGATGCTAATGGTGGTTATTTTGAGTAAATCTTGTTGATAGTATTGTAATTAACTCTGCCTGTAATGTTTTTTTGTCAATTCATTAAATTTAATAGATACAAAGAAGATTTTCTTTTTCCTTACGAAACTGTCAAATTTATCCCGAACACCCTGTATATATGTAGAAAGTATTTTACCTTGGGTATAATAAATGTTAAGAATACCAAGCAATTTTTAAACCTGGTTTTACTCCATTTCCCAAGTAAGCAAACAGACAAATAAGTCAAGTTTGCGCCTGCAAGTGATGCAAGTCTAGCTGATCCTACAGGTAGTGCAAGACCAGGGCAACTCGTGGTAAAGGTGGCATAAGCTCCGATCACTAATCTTTATATTTACCCTTAATGCCAAAACACATCTCCAAGAAAGAGATGTATGATGTTTTGTATTAAAGGCAAGAGGCCACTACCCAGACCGGTTTCGACCTTTATTGAGGTCTCATCAGTGGGAGCTAGGCTAGAAATACAAAGATTTAGTAATACAGAGCTCATAAGTATTTTAACAGAACAAGTTGCCATAAGCTCTGTATTACTAAATCTTTGTATTTCTAGCCTAGCTCCCACTGATGAGACCTCAATAAAGGTCGAAACCGGTCTGGGTAGTGGCCTCTTGCCTTTAATACAAAACATCATACATCTCTTTCTTGGAGATGTGTTTTGGCATTAAGGGTAAATATAAAGATTAGTGATCGGAGCTTATGCCACCTTTACCACGAGTTTCCCTGGTCTTGCACTACCTGTAGGATCAGCTAGACTTGCATCACTTGCAGGCGCAAACTTGACTTATTTGTCTGTTTGCTTACTTGGGAAATGGAGTAAAACCAGGTTTAAAAATTGCTTGGTATTCTTAACATATATATATATATATATATATATATATATATGTAATATGTAAATATATGTAAATGCTCTGTAAGATGATAAATAAAATGTTATTACCAAAAATAAATAAAACAAAAAATATTATTATTATTATTATTATTACCCAAGACCCCATGGAATTAAAGACTCATTTGGGAGAGCCTTTTATCATACATACAGCTCATCATGCATGCTTTAAACACACTCAAATTCTCTGCAGACACCACACTCTCAGGCAAGGCATTCCAATCATGCACAACTCTGCATGAAAAAAACCTGCTTCTCACTCCCCTGCTCACACCCTCTTTATACAGTTTCCAGGGATCACCTCTGGTTTTCCCCTGATCTCCCACTATTTTCTGTAGAACCTCTCTAGCATTGATCCTACAACAACCCTTTACTAACTTGTAGGTCTCTCTATCATATCTCCCCTCTTCCTCCTGTCCATCAGATTCTTGAAGTTGCATCTTCTCAACCTTTCCTCATACTCGACATTCCAGAGGTTAGAAACAACCTTAGTCAGTCACCTCTGGACCCTTTCCAACATCTCTTCGTCCTTCTGAAAACCAGGTGACCAAATCTGGGCACAATAGTCCATGTCTGGCCTAATCAAAGCCTTATACAATGGAACAAGAATCTCCCTACTTCTACATGTCACTGTCCTCCGCATCATTCCCAGAAGTCTTTGTGTTGTCTTCACAATTTTGGCGATGTGTCCCCTAAATTTTAGATCCTTATCCACTATCACCATCACCCCCAGATCTCTTATTTCCTCCACCTCCAACAATATATCCTAACAAAACATAAATTCTGCATCCCATCTTTGTTTTCCAAACCTTACATTTTGCAACATTGAACTCACATCCCCATTCCCATGCCCAATCACTCAATTTATTCAAGTCTTCTTGTAAGGCCAGAACAATCAGTGTCATCCTTCCATAATCATTCTTTCTTTTGCTGGCTACATATCAAAAGAACTCCTTTGGATTTTTTTTTTTGGCTTCATTAGCTAACTGCTGTTCTTACCTCACTTTAGCTACCCTCACCAACCAAGTCACCCACCTTGTCTGGCCTTTGTGGTGCTCATGGAATTGGTTATTTGCACTTCTCTTATGCTGCCTGTCAACTCCCTGTCACATTCCTTCAGAATACATGGTGATATATTATCAAGTCTCATAGCCTTATTTACATCTAGTTTGCTCAACTCCCCATACACCTCTTGCTCACTTACAGGCAGTCTCTCCTTGCCATCATCAACTGCTCTCAATCTCTCCATGAAATCACATTCACAAGATTGAAAGATCTTTATGAACTGCTCATTAAGTATCTCCACCACACACCTTCTGCAACAGCTGCCTTTATACCGTTTTCTCCAATCAGTGTCATCCTTCCATAATCATTCTTTCTTTTGCTGGCTACATATCAAAAGAACTCCTTAGGATTATTTTTGACTTCATTAGCTAACTGCTGTTCATACCTCACTTTAGCTACCCTCACCAACCAACTTAACCACCTTGCCTGGTCTTTGTAGTCCTCATGGAATTGGTTATTTCCACGTCTTTTATGCTGCCTCCATAATGCCCTTTTTCTCTGTATTGCATGCTTAATCTCTTTCACATACAGCATTGAGTGAAACATGGGTAATGTTATCCGTAGGATCAGCATGGATATGTTAAGTTTAAGGGATATATCGTAAAGGTGATAAAGGTAATCCAGATGATTACTGCAACAATGAGAATGAAGGATGCTAACAGCAGTAATAGGAGAGTGGTAATTCCATTCTATAAAGCCCTGATCAGACCATATTTTTATTATTTTGCTAAGACTTGGTCACTGGGATTTAAACAAGATAAATTAACCTTCTGGAAAGTGCAGAGGCAAATAACAAAAATTATATTAGGACTGTACAATGTTAGTTATGAGTATAGACTGAGGGCATGGAGATTGCAGTGTTTGCTAAATAGAGGAAAGAAAAGTGATATGATTAAGACATTTAAACTGTTGAGAGGGAGCTATGGGGTTAACACCACTGGAGAGATCTTTCTTATGGTAGAACAGAAGAGGAAAGAGCCTGGAGGTTATCAATGGAAGTGGCACCAGAGGGTGAAGAGTGTTTTTTTTTTTTTTTGAATGTCGAGTGTTTGGATTGTTTCATGCATTGCTTGAAGGGTAGAGATAGCACAAATGGTTAATGAGTTTAAGGAGCAGTATGATAGACTCTGTGTTGTCTAGGATGGCCCTCCCACAATGAGTCTTGTGACTCCATGGAGGTACTGAATAATAATGATATCACTCTTGAAAGTACCTACAG
Organism: Typopeltis vanoorti; assembly: GCF_054136105.1. Classification (NCBI taxonomy): domain Eukaryota; kingdom Metazoa; phylum Arthropoda; class Arachnida; order Uropygi; family Thelyphonidae; genus Typopeltis; species Typopeltis vanoorti. The sequence continues at coordinate 22,129,409 of NC_143573.1, forward strand.
GATGGCCTTGAATAAAAAATACATGCTCTATGAAACAGTACTTGAAGTCATTTTGTTGCTGCTGGGTTGGAGGGGGGGGGGGGGATCATTGAGAAAAATCTAGATCTTATCCTCTTCTTAGCAGCATTCATTCTCAGCTTCCAAGGATGTCCTCTTGTACTTTCCCCACCCTCCATAAAAAGAAAAATTCCATCAACTGAAATCCTGTGTCACCCTTTCAGAAGTTTGTAAGTCTCAATCATATTACCCCTCTTTCTCCTCTTTGCTAGTGTCCTGCAGTCTATAAATTCTCAATGTGTCTTCATAACCAGTATTCCATAATTCTGATATCATTTTTAACACTCTTCTTTGTAATCTTTTCACTGTGTTAGAATCACAACAGAAACCAAGATTCCAGACCTATGCGCATTAGTCCAAGTGAGGTCTTATCAAGGCCTTGTAAAGATGCAAAATGACATCCTTATATTTACATTTCAGAGTTCGTTTCAACATTGCAATTATTTTTTGTGCATGGCCCCTGAACTTCAACTTCCTATCTACTAATACTCCAAGATCCTAGCCTGATCAGTTTCTTTTTGGATATTTAATCACACCAAAGTGCATGACTTTACATTTACTGACACTGAACTGACATCCATTTTTCCATGCCCACAATTCCAACCCATTCAAATCATTCTGCAAGTACTGCATATGAGCAGCATTCCTGATTACCCTACCTATCTTTGCATCATCAACAAATAGCTGTATGTCGCATTTCATATCCTTCCCAATGTCATTAATGTACAGATTGAACACCAGTGTAACAAGGACTGATCCTGGTGGTACACCACTGGTTACCTTAAATTTTGCAGACTTACATCCCCTGTATACTGCTTTTTGATATGTGTCAGTCAGCCATCCTCTTATCCATGCTAATATTTTATAATCCAAACCCATATTCTCCAATTTATGCAACAGTCTTCAATGCTGTATTCTGTCAAAAGCCTTGGCAGAATCCAAAAGTATCATGGTGTATCCATTCCCCTTATCCAGTTCAGTGGTAACATTATTATAGAATGTGAGCAAGTTGCTAAAATATGACCCTCCCTTAGTAAATCCATGCTGTTTGTTGTAAAGCAGAGATTCTGTGTCAACCCATTTCTGAATGAGAGCCCTAACCACCTTTTCCAAAATCTTCTCCACCACTCCTGAGATACTGATTGGTTGATACTTGGATACGTCAGTCTTTGTGCCACCCTTGTGTAATGGGATTACCATGCATTCTTTCCACTCCTGCAGAATCTTCCCTGTTCTGAGGCTCAAAATATATAGCCTGGTTAAAGTAATAGCCAGTTGCATACACCAGAATAACTCAACTGAATGCATGTGCATTCAATAGAGTTATTCTTTCATATTCATTCTTTTACTTTCAGCATATTCATAGGAATCTCTGGGTTATCTTTAGCTTGTAGAGCCAGTTTCTTTTCATACTCAGACTTAGCTTTCTGTACAGTGCAACAATTGCAATTCTCCTGACCTGTTGCTTATAATTTTCATAACGGACATCATCCTTATGCACATGATATTCCTTCCACGTCATTCTTTTCTTACAAATCACTTACTTGATAAGATTACACATCCATTTCACTCCTATCATATTTATTCTTCGAACTCTTGGGTCACGTTCTGATATTGTATCATTACTTTTTTATTGCTCTTTTTGCTTTTGCTTTTTATTGCTTTTTTTTTTTGCTCTTATACAATCATACAATTACAATCATATGTCTCAACTCTAACTGAATTCAGGTCATCCAATATCATTTGCAGCAACCCTCCTCCTTTTCTATCTTGTCTATCCTTCCTAAAAATACTGTACCCTTTACACTCGATGCCAGTTAGTATGTCTGAGAGCCTCGTGAATAGGAGGAAGGGGGGGTGGATACGATTGAGACATATAAACTGGTCAGGGGTTGTTATCAGGTAGGCATGGAAGAGATTTTTCATAGAATTGGAGAGGGGAATAGAACAAGAGGCCATTGCTGGAAACTGTATAAGGAGGGTGTGAGCAAAGGAGTGAGAAGCAGGTTCTTTGCATGGAGGGTGGTTGGTGAGTGGAATGCATTGCCTGAGCATGTTGTGGATGTGGACACATTGAATCAGTTTAGGACTCAGTTCGATGAGCATTGTATGCAATAGTGAGTACCTCCCACAATGAGTCTCTGACTCCATGGAGATCACATGTTGATGATAATAATAATAATAATAATAACTTAGCTTTCATAACCTTAGTAGCACTAAAGGTGATTACTTTATCCTCACCCCATTGAAGAATGGCATAGGAATCAGCATTGGTTGTGGAAGATCTTGATGCTTGGAATGTTGGAGCAGTACAAGAAAAATGGAGTGTACTATCATCAGCAAAGCTATGGAGGATTTGAAGTCAATAACTTGACAAATAGAAATGTACATGATAATTAATAAATACTATAAAAACGGATTTAACTTATGTCCTCGTGTAAAATTTTTGTCATAGTATCAAGGCATCTTCAGTATGACTTTCAAATTAAACAAGAACAGAAACCAGTATATCATTAACAAATGCATGAAAACTGCACATACATGATGGTGAGCATTATGGTCTAATTATATTAAGATTCTAGTAAAAATAAGTTTAACAAGATTTTTTTTTAGTTAATTCTGAAATTTGTGAAGAAGAACTATTTTCCATAAGAGGATAATTTTAAGTTTTAGATCTGGTTGATGTAGCAAGGTCTCACGACTCTCTTTGTATAAACATTTCAAGAAATCATTACTTTTATGGTGAATCTTAATTTTCTTCCAAAGAAATCAGTGTCTTGTGATGATAGCATGCTCTGCAAATCCCAATTGCTCTGGCTCATGGAACTCATAACGTAGTCCAAATGTTCAACATGACGCATGGTTGTAGATCTACCTGTTTGACCAAAATACAATAATCCACACGTGCAAGGAATTTGATACACTTCAGGGCTAGCTAAGAGTAGAAGTTTATAAATATGATACATTATATTGGATTTATTGGACTATGATTTTGATAAACATATATACATAATCGTCGACAAGTTTCACCAGCTAGGCTTTTTCAAGACGGGAAAGGTTATACTGCCATTAAATGCTAAAACAAAAGAATGCAGTAACGACTTAAAAATCAGTTAAACAAATTAAAAGAAACACACGTATTAACCACAGTGAAAATTATTTAATTGTAAATATTTCATCCTAAGTATCTTAGGACATCATCAGTACAGTAGTTTAAAACAATAATAGGAATAACATACAGTTAGGGTGCATGATTACAATAAAATCTCATTAAACTTGCGTAACGTGCTACAGAAGTAAAAAAAAAAAAAAAAAAAAAAAATTATTTAACACAATTTTGTATGACAATTTCCCATACTTTAAGGAATAGTAAGAACGTTGTTGCAGTTTAAGTTTGGTCTGTGTAGTGGGGCTTCAGAACTTTCTTTGTATAAACGTTCATGTTTATATAAAGATCTATGTAAAAGTTTAGACTTTTTCCAATGGATCCTATGATTTGGATTTTCAATTCCGTGTTGAGAGAGGCCAGATTTCTGCGGTTTAAAAAGACGAATGTGGTCTTGATGTTCCGAGATGCATTTCTGAACAGACCTACCTGTCTGTCCAAAGTAAGACAATTTGCATGAGCATGGAATCTCATAAATGCCAGGCAACATCAAAGGTGAGAGTTTGTCCTTGGGAGAAGGTAACAAATTGAAGAGCACGCATGACATCAAAAGCATAAAGCATGGAGACTTAGTCATTGTTATTAAACTGTGTTTTATAATTTTTTGCATAATTGAGTTTTGCTAAATATAATGAATTTATTAAGTTTTTCCCAATGTCTTTTAATATTATGCCTTGGTTTCTATTGAGGTTGTCTCCTGTTCGTAGTACCACTGCAGCTTCTTTAAAGATTCTACATCTGAAATCTTCTTCAATGTATGGCATGGAGCTGTGGAATGGTTTGAAATTGAGAAATGATGTGCTAATCCTGAGGTGTCTGTTCTGTTATTATTTACATCTCCGACATGTTCTTTCTTTCGGATTTCTAGGCTTCGTGAAGTTTGGCCTATGTAAGTCAGTCCACACGAACATGGTATACTGTAAACTCCTGCGTATTTGTAGAAAGCGATGCTCTCCTTAGGAGATCTTAACATGTGCCGTGTAGTTAAAATAGGTTTAAATGCAACTCTGATGTTAAAAAGCTTCATGATTCTTGCTATTTTGATGGAGACTGAGCCTGCATAAGATATGACGATGGATGATACGTACTGTGTCACTAGAGGTTGTTGCCGGGGGTTGTTTCTATAGAGAATTTTTTGAATTATATTTTGTGGATAACCATTTTTGGATAGAGTTTTTGATATAAGTGAGAGCTCATCAAGTACATCTTTTTCTTCTGTGATGATATTTTTTGCTCTGTTTTTAGCATATGTATGATGCTAAGTTTCTGTGCATAATGATGATTAGATGTAAAATGAAGATAACGTCTGGTATCTATAGGTTTGCGATAGATTGCGAGCTTGATTTGTCCATTATCTTGTTTTTTAACTAGTACATCCAAAAAAGGTAATTGATGGTTGTTTTCTAATTCTAATGTGAATTTAATTTTATGGTGGAAAGAATTTATTTTTTGGAGGAACTCATGTAAGGCATCTTCTATGTCTTTCCTAACGATGAACACATCGTCAGCATATCTCCACCAGACTGATGGTTTCGGAGTTATTTCTGCTAGGATGTCATTTTCTGGTTTTTCCATGAACAGATCCACACACGGTGGTGACAGGGGACTGCCCATGGCTAAGCCTTCCAGTTGTTGATATAATATTAAAAGTCATTTGGAAAAACTTAATAAATTCATTATGTTTAGCAGAACTCAATTACGTGAAAAATTATAAAATGCGGTTTAATAACAACGACTAAGTCTCCACGCTTTATGCTTTTGATGTCATACATGCTATTCAATTTATTTAACTGATTTTGTCATTACTGCATTCTTTTGTTTTAGCATTTAATGTTAGTATAACCTTTCTCGTCTTGAAAAAGCCAGACAGACCCCAGCTGGCAAACCTTGTCGATGATTATGTATATATGTTTATCAAAATCATGGTCCAATAAATCCAATATAATGTATCATATTTAGTGAAAAGGACCAAATATTAACTATCAAAAAGTAGAAGTTTATCTTTAGCTGGGCCTAGAAAAGTAGATATCTTGTTGATAAGACAGAAGGGCACTTGTAGGCCAACAGATCTAAGAAGTTTGGCTATATCTTCTGAGATGCCTTTAACATAGGGAATTGTGACAGGACAGATGACCTCTATATCACTATTACAATGTAAGGTAGATGACAAGGAAACTCTATAATTATTAATTATCTTGTTGACATACAATTCAATAAAGTTATCAGTAAGGAAGTGTACTTGATGCAATTTATTTCTTTGAAGAGCAATAATTCAGTGATAAGTTGTGTCAGTTTTTTGGCAATTATGATGGTGTGAAAGGGGAATGAATGTAAAGTCCAGTATGTGTTTTCTTTCTGAATACTGAGAAATGAAGGCTACCATCTGGCTTAAAAAGTAACAGGAGATCTTAAAAGGCAATCCAATTGTTCTCTTCCAACTCACAGATGAACTGGATATACAATGGTCAAAAGTGTTGATCTTATTTATAAACTCTTGTAGATCTGGACAAATCCCAAACTGTGTAAACATCATCAACATATCAGTACCATAAGGATGGCTTAGGAAGGATGCTATTCAGTATCTGCTGTTCACGTAGTCAGCTAGTATAGGAGAAAGAGGACTACCCATTGATGTGCCCTCAATTTGTTGATAATGCTTATTTTGGCATGCAAAGTAGCCTGATTGAATATAAAATCAAATAGGCTGACAATATCTGCTGGAAAATCTTACTTGAGGAAGCTGTGTCATCTGAAGAAACATTTGTGAATAAGGACACAATATCTAGATGAAAAGGAGATCACCTGAGTAAAGACAAAGCTCTGATATCTTGTCTTTAAAATGAGAACTAGTTTTGATAAATGAAGAGAATCTTCTTGTGAATGCCAAAAGCAATTTGGAAAGGTGTTTTGCAATTTTGTAACATGAAGAGCCAAATGTAGTCCACCACAGGACATAATGGAATATTTGTTTTGTAGATTTTTGGTAGCCCATATAAACAAGGAGGAAACTTGAGTTTCTTCTTGGTTTCCTCATCCAAATTAGAACCATTATCTATAAGAGTGTTTAATTTCCTAATCTGGGTCATAGTAGGATCATTAGCAAGAGGATGATATGTAGAGAGGAGTCATGTAGCATTAAAGTTAATTTTCTATAGTATTCATTTCAATCTTGAACTACTAGTGCTTCCCCTTTGCATGCCTTTGTAATAAGGTTATTATTATTCTGTAGAGAGAGTAAGGCTTTCATTTTTGAATAAGACAAATTTGGAGGAGGAGGTTTGGCTTTGAAAAATATTTGTGCTGTTTGGAACTGAAGCCAATTAGTGACATCTAAAGAAATATCACATAACATTTTGTCAACTGCCAGAAAAAAAAAGTCCATTACTGGAATGACTTTTGGTGTTGACACAATATCTGGACTTTTAGAAAGTGGCTTTCATCCTTGAGTAGTAAGAGGCCACCCTGAGATATTAATGACCATCTTTTGAGGATCTCCACTGGATGACAAAGAAGGCTGATAATGACTAATAAGATAAAATTATTTTATGAGCTTTTCCCACATACATAGTATCAAATACTTATCTGCAGAAACAGTTGAAATATGCCTGCACTATTTCTAATAAATATGGAGACAGAGTTGCAACTAGTCCATCATGAATGCATTTAATTTCATTATTTAATATGGCTAAGCATTTTTTAGCTTTGGACAACTGTAGGATAAGTAGTGTTTACTGGTCTGTTTTTTGTTTGTTATTCATTCCTCTTTCACACCATCATAATTGTCAAAAAACTGACATAACATATCACTGAATTGCTGCTCTCCGAAGAAATAAATTGCATCAAGTACACTTCCTTAATGATAACTTTACTGTTTGTTTGCTCATTTCTTTGACACATTGGCAATGTGTCAAAGAAATGAAAAAAATGATATTGAGGCCAAGATATGAATTTTACTACCTAATAGAATCTGCTGAAATGATTTTCTACCATTTAGAGGAGACAAGACAACGGGGGGGGGGGGGGGGGGGAAGGACGTAAATCGAATGGATGAAATGAAGAAGGACAAGAGGTTGATTTGAAGCAGGACAGTGAATTGATATTGACTAGAAGTTGTTTATAAGCTTAAGGTGAAATTGGAGGAACAGCAGTAGTCATACCAGAGCATCTGTGAAGTGACTGGAGCATCTGGGAAATGGTCATCAATTACAGATTGCTCTTTTCTTAGGAACACTTAGTTGCCCTAGGGAGGTTTTTTTCATCTGTCCCAAATGTGAAAACAATATTCTGAGGTTGGACAGATTTGAGATTTATACACTGCCAGAAATTGTGCAGATAAGTAGTGTCATGAGCAGAAAATACACCAATTTTTTGGGGGAGAAAGCATGAACTGTGGATGTAATGTACTTATGCCAGGAAAGGCTGGAGGTGTAAATCAGTCAAATATGAGCAATCTGATCTTGATCTCATTTCTTACCTACCTCATTTAATGTCCTACTCTGTGGAATGCATTTACATTGCCTCTGTAAGATAGTCTTTAGTAGGGGCCCAAATAGCATTGATTTCCTTCCTTTCAGTTCCTCATCTCATGATATAACTGCAAACAGTCTCCTAAGCATATCATAATCATTAGCCTTATAGTTCCATATGTACTCCTTTCTCACAGAAGTCCTCATATGGTTAGCCATCACCCAGGTGATTGCTTCATGGTCACTCTCATCAAGCAGAAGGAGAATCAAAACCCCCATTTATAATAACATCCTCTGATGAGATGATCAGATCTATAACCCTTAATGCTTGCTTCCTTCTTAATACTGCCGAAGGTTATTTGTTCATCAAAACTCAAGAAAGTCATTCTCTTTTTCCCTGAATGCAATTTCTTCGTTCCAGTCAATATTATCATATCTAAAATCATCTACAATGATTACCTCTTTTTATTTGCTAAATTAATTTGTCTGTGCATTTCCTTTTAATTTCCTTCCACACCAGTTCTGTAGCAATATCCAAATAAAGATTTCATCCTCTCTGCTACTTCACACCATACTCTGAAAACCACTGTCACTCATTCCCCCCTAAGTGCCACCTTAGATGGGCATAACTCCTCTGCTATCACCTACAGCACTCTCCCCCCTTTCTTTCCACTCTACCTATCTTTGTGAAAAACATCATACCCTTCATCTCTATCAGGATGTCATATTCATTCACATCTCACTTATTTTGACAATTTTGGGATAAATGAACTCAATCAATGCAGCAGTTTTTCCACTTATTTTGGATATTTCTAGCATTCATAAACAAACATAATAGTTCGTTTCTGGTCTCTTAACAACCGACTGACTCCTCAGATGTAAATCCATATCTTCCCCTGGACATCCTTCTCTATCACTACTCATCTAATAACTCTTCCTAGACCAAAATGCTCTTCCCCATGCCCCAGGCCATCCCATTCCTTTTGTCTGCTTAGACATTCACTTCTGCATCTAGCATTCACACCTTATATAGTGTTCCTCTGTCTACTCTGATTCTTCCCCCCATTTCCCTATCTTTCATTCTTGTTTATTGTGATCTTTTTTTGTGTGTAATAAGACTAAATAAATAAAACAAAAGGAAAAGAGTGTGCTTTCATCAGCAGACCTAGAATAGGATTTCAGGATAGTGAGAGAAGATAATGCATGAAGAGGAGAAAGAATGTGGGCCAAAGAACAGATCCTTACATTTCACATTAGATTTTCCCTAATGTAATAATTTCCCAGTAATTACCATTACTGGGAAATTATTATTATAATCATTCAAGACCTCCATGGAGTCACAAGACTCATCATAGGAAGTCCATTTTATACAATACAGTATCATACTGCTCCTTAAACCTGTTCATTATCTACACATTCATCACCCTATCAGGCAAAGAATTCCATAGTCCAACCACCCAGTTACAAAAAAAAAAAAAAAAAAAAAAAAAGTTCCAGTCATGGCTCTTGTCCCTTCTTTGTTGCTCTTCTGTATAAAAAAAATCTCTCCAATGTCAATACTCTCTCAAAAGTTAATTTATTCTCTTCAAATCCTAGTGACCAGATCTGAGTTCAAATAGTCAAAGTAGCACTTCTTAGTATTACACCATTCATCTAGGTTAACTTTGCCACCTTCACAATATATTATTATTATTATTCCTGATACCTCCAAGGAGTCCGAAGACTCATCGCGGGAGGACATCTTCAACTGTCTCTACACCTTACCTCTACTACGAATCAACACCATCTACCGCCCACCTCCAACACCACCACAACTAGTAATTTTTGTCTGTAAATTGCGTGTGTTCTGAAGGGCCGATTTGTATGTATGCGGGATGAAAAACCCGAGTTTCCGGGAGAAAAAACCCTGCTACCTCCGTATGAGATCGGCTAACTCACCATCGATTGAAATTGACCAGATAAAGATTCCTCCCGTCGCGACGAGAATCGAACTTAGGCCTATTCCAATCGAAGGGCGCAATGTACCGTCGTTCTTCCAATTGCGCTACGGAGGCGCTTATATGCCCTAAACTTCAAATTTTTATCTGCTCTCATCCCAAGAACCCTTGTCTCTTTCACTTCCTCTAGAATAAATCCACATAGAATATGAAACCTCCCATTGGTAGATCCCAAATTTCAAAACCTTACATTTAGTTACATTAAACTGATATTCTCATTTATTTGCCCATCTCTCCAGCTTCTTTAAATCATCTTGAAGGGCTATCATATCAGCACTATTACTAATAACCCTTCCAAGCTTCACATCATCTGCAAACAACTGAATATCCCCTTGCATCCTAGCAGCAATATCACTGACATAAACAAGGATCCCAGTCTCTATAGAACCATACTTGTGCCCTCCCTCTTCCTTGATACTGCTTTCCCATACACAGCTCTCTGAAATCTATCAAACAGCCAATTGCAGCTTAAATATCAACTTATAATGTGACATCCTATCAAATGCCTTTGCAAAATATGAAAAAATAATAATTACTAAAAAAAATCACTAAATAAAAAAAAAGGTTGTATGCCTTTCCCTTGTCAACTGCTCTTGTCACTTTATCATAAAAACAAATTACTTAAACAAGAACACCCCTTAACCAATACATGCTGACCTTCATAGATAATATTCTCAACTGCCCATTTGAGACTAACCTTTCCAAAATATTAAAATCTAAAGAAGAAATACAAACTGGTCTATAGTGTGACACTTCCGTTCTATTATCACCCTTGTACAATGGCACTATTTTGTCCTCCTATTCATTAGGCACCTTCTCTTAAAACACATAGTGAAATCGCATCCAGCATTCCACAGACCTTTGTTAACAACTGCATGGACACAGAACTGAAATAGTGGATCAGTGAAAATTGGTTATGTGAAGCAAATGAAATTTGTGACTTTTCTCTTTCTTGATACTGCTCTCTCACATATGAACTCTCTAATATCTATTAGACAACTAATTTTCAATCTAATTAACTAACCTGATATTTAACCCCATCTATTGCATGTTTGATTGCCAACTTTTAATGAGGCCTTTATCAAATATCTTTGCAAAAAAAAAAAAAAAAGATGGTATATGCCTTTCCTTCAATAGCTGTTCTTGTCACTTGATTATTAAAAAAAAAAGCAAATTACTAAAACACGAGCACTTCTTAACAAATCCATGCTCACCTTCACAGATAATATTACCCTCATCTGTCCATTTTTATATACAATCTTCACTAATCTCCTATAGACACCTCTATTCTGCCATCACCTTGTGCAATAGCACTAACTTGCCCTTCTATTCACTGGACACCTTCCCAGTAGCTAGACATTCATTGAACAGCCAGGTTAATCAAGCAGTCAGTTCCTTTAACACCTTTTCTTGAACACACTCATCTCGCATATGACAAAACTTTGTTAACAACAGCATGGATGCAGAACTGAAATAGTAGGTCAGTGAAAATTAGTTCTGTGAAGTAAGTCAGTCTACATGCTCTCCATTCTTGTGGACATGTTTGGAAATTGGAGGATGCCCCATGAATGATTTTTTTAACTGAGTGTGCTATTACAATACACTGTCACCCCAAACTTTATTAATGATGTTTGATTTCTTCTTGTGGTATGAATTATGTTCACTGGTGTGTTGACCAGAGGATCTAATCCATACTGAATAGCAGTAAAAATTGATAATTCATAGAATTCTGACTAATTCTTATATGTCTGTTCTAAATAATTTTGCATGACTTATAGCAATTTTATGGTCCTTTTATAGAATTAAGCCACAGCCACTTATTGCTTTCAAGGAAAAGAAAAAAATGTTTCTTTTGAAAACTTTCTATTCCACCTTACCCCAGTCCTGAAGATACGTTCAGGTGCAAACTTTGTTTGCTCACACTTGGATAAAGGATTAAACTAAATTTATTATTTCTATTCAGTTAGTAAAAAAGTTTCCCTGATTTGTTGAAACAATTATTATGATTAAGTAAGTTATTAATTTTTGTCAATAAAGATATTTGGTTTATATTTGCGTCCGCTTTTGGTAGGATATTGTAGAGATGGTACAATACATAAAGCCCAGCGTGGGAAGAACTCTTGGCTCTCCATGAACAAACTCTCCAGCTGATTTTACACCTGCAAAGAGTATAAAATCATGATGCACTACCCATGAAAGATTGTAAACTGATAGCATGTTAGCATTATAGGTGGGCTAAATATTAAAAAATGTCTGTATAATATTCTTGAATTACTATTTTTGAAAAAAAAAATATTAAGATCTCCTTAACTTTCTCTCTCTCTCTCTCTGATTTTAAGAATATTTGTGCAAAACTAAATGAAGGGATGAAAGGTATGTCCTTCCCAATATCAGCAGATCATCCCCCAATATCATTAATGTACAAACTGAACATCTGCATTTCAAATGCAGAACCCTGCAGTACACCACTAGTAATCTGTATTCATCTTCTTCATTCTGTTATTGTTGTTATCCAGTCATTTTCAACTCTTGGTGATCCAGTAAACAAAGGCTCTCCATCCCACTCAGCCTCTTGTCCTTTCTTTCAGTAATTGTAAGTTCAAGTTGGTAAGTTCTTTTATGTTGTCCATCCAACTCTTTTGTGGTCTTCCTATTCTTCTCATTCCCTCAATCTTCCCAACATAACAGCCTTTTCCAATGATCTTCATTCTACTCCACTATGTACTACTCTTTTGACAGCTATCTGTTGGTCATCTTCTCATCCACATGATGAGAGGATGGCCAAGCTTCATATCTATTTGTATTTCTCCAGTTTATTTCATAGAGTCTGGTCTGGTCTCATGTCCTGTGAAATGCCTTTTCAAAATCCAACAGTGCCGTAATTTAGCCATTTCCTTTGTCCATCTGTCACATTTTTATAGAATGTGAGTAATTCATTAAGACTTCCCTTACAAAGCTGTGCTGCTCCCTCTCTAAAAAATACATATATCAATATATTATTGATCCCATACATGAGAAGTGAAGAGACCTAAAAGCACATCAAGCACATCAGTGATGTGTGTGAGATAGATGCAGGTGAGGACTGAGATAGATTTTTTTTTTTTTTTTTTTTTTTTTTGAAGAGCTAAAAATTTCTATCAAGTCAGATAACTGTAGATATCAACCAGTTCCATAATTCTGGCTTTAACTATTTTTTATATAGGAAGAACTCCTAAGATACAGATAGGTCTTTATTTGCAAACCCCTGTCTTGGAGCCTCCTTTAAAAAAGTACTAGAACAGTTTAGTTCTCTTTCAACTCCTCTGGGATCCTAACAATGCTGACTTAAATTAAGCAGCTTGGTCAGGGCACTGCCAGTTCTCTTGACTTTCTCATAATACACAGACATTTCTCACTTTTCATAAAATGCAAGCAGATTTTTAAAGCAAGACAAGACCACACCTCCTGTACTCCTACTGACTTATAGGATATAATGTGCCTTTCAATCCCATCCAATCCCATATTAGTCTTACCAAACCGCTCCAGTACATGAACCACACTGTAGATATAATATACAGACTGGGCTTTAATTGGAAACTTCTATCTTAGCATCACTCTCGTGCAGTAGTTCTGTTTTGCCCACCTTCCATGTGGCGACATAATTAAATGAGACTTATGTAAAAAAAAAAAAAAGCAAACTGTATTCATTAATAATATCTGCAAAGTTTTGTTTTATATTTCACAGTATCAAAACCAGCTTGGACCATGCAAGACAGAATATTGGTTACTGTCCACAGTTTGATGCCTTAGATCCCCTGTTAACAGGATATGAACATCTGGAATTTTATGCACGTTTAAGAGGCATTCCTGAGAAGTATGTTAAAAAGGTAGTATGATTTCCTCTTCTTTCTAGATGTAAAATTGCCAAAAGATATTATAATAAATGTTTGAGGCATGATCAAAAATTTTCTGTGCTGACTGCTATAAGACACATATGTAGGCGATACTAAAATCTTTGGATAGGTATTTTGCCATCTGTTTCAATTTTTTTAATTTTATTTCATTTATTATTATTATTTTTTGTACACATTTGCAGCTCATGATTTCCAGTCCAATCAAAAATATCAGTCTTCGTTATGCAAAGCATGTGCATTGAGTTTTGTTTGAGTATAGTACTAAAAACTGTCCCAGAAACCTTACATGTACAGATGTAAAAAAATGACATTCACTTTATTGACAAAACTAGAGCCATTATCTCAAGACCTGAAGAAGGCATGTGTTATTCCATTGTGAAGTACTTACCAGTTTTTTTTTTGTTTTTTTTTTTCATTCATCGAATTATACATTACTCTATTGCTATTCATTCCAAACACTCAGACAGTAAGCAATAATTTCTATTCAGATGTTTTGTTATGCTATAGAAGAATGTTTGGTGAAAATGACTCAAGAACTGCCAAAAATGTAGTTTGCCCTTTAAGAAACTTTTATGGGGGTTTTTTCCCCTCTCTCTCTCTCTCTCTCTCTCTCTCCAGAACTTTAGTAGTTACTTAAAGCCTTAGAGATTTAATGAGATTGTAGTAATTAAAAAAAATAATAAAAAACTTCACGCTTACCAAGGTGCTTTGAGTGAAATAGTACAAGTTCTGAGTTATGTGTCTAGTCACAAGGATGCTACTTCAAGGAGCACAGCATAGAAAGCTAATTTTTTAAGTACACTAATATAGATACAGTATCTTAAAATCAGAATGTTGAAGGCTTTGAAACTCCTAGTTCTGGGGCTTTCCCAGTTTTGAAATAGTACAGAAATTCATGTAACAAATTAGTTTTTTTAATTATTATGGCAGGTGAAAACTAGTTTAACTAGTCTTAACACACGCACACACACACACACACACACACACACACACACACACACACACACACACACACACACACACACACACACACACACAATTATTATTATTATTATTACTGCAATTTTGCTGCAAATATTACAAATTTTGTTTAGTTCTTAGTTGTATTTTTAAGCTAGTTGTCCTTTCAATTTTGTTTTTATTGGATTATACTCTTGCTGTTTCATGTTTCTGTGTACATTATTATTATTGTATGCAGCGCCGCCGCCTAGTATTTTTCTTGTGTGTGGGATTAATGTTCAGTGCCCTTCCAAAAAAAATTTTTTTGAATAAAGTATGAATAAAACGAACAGGAAATGAAAAACAAACGAAAACCGCTTTACAGTATAATGTTACCTACAGATTAGTCCTGCTTATACAATTTTTTTTTACATGGAACTCAACAATTAATCTTAAGTTGATTTATGATACATCAAAAAATAATGAACTATTTTAGGTATATTTTCGTAAATTTTAATCAAAAATTACAGTGATATAATCGGGTCCAGGACAGAATTTTAAAATTTATTTGTTCGTTTCGGGGAAGATCTGAAGAGGCCTGAACGGAAGACAATGTACATTCATAATTAAATGTACCATTCGTTGTTCGTTTAAACTCTTATTTCATATTCTTTGACATCTTTTAGGCACCTTTTTCTTCTGTGGCACCTGTGTATATTGCACACTTCGCACATGCCACCAGCCAGACCTGATTGTATGGGCACCTCCATGGAGTTTGAAGACTCACTGCATAAGACCCAAACTATCCATACAATCTGACATACCTCTCCTTGAGACCATTAACAGACAAAGCTCTCACAGCTGACTCTGTCAATCCATTCCACTCATTCACAACACTGCAAGCAAAAAAATTAGTTCTTCACTTTTCCCATTTCCAATATTATACTATTCTTTCTTCTTCAAGAAAGATAATCATGGAACTGAGCAGCAGGTTCTTTGCATGAAGAGTGGATGGTAAGTGAATGCATTGCTTGAGAGTGGTGAGTGCATAAATATTAAATCAGTATGAAGCATGATTCGATGAACTTTGTGTACAACACTGGAGACTTCCCACAATGAGAGTTTTGACTTCATGGAAGTTTAATGCTAATAATAATCATAAATTTTTAACCTTACAGGTTGGTTATATAAGCACAGATCCATTTCCATTAAGTTTTGCTCTTTTATACTGAAGTTTACCTGTTTGGATATGGGCAGCAATGCCATAGGAAATTAATAATATCTGTTATTATATTAAAATAAGCAATACAGTCAACTCTTAGTGTAATAAACCTTTTTATAATAAACTACTTACAAGCACTGAATGTACCTGTCAGTGGCTTATTACAGAAAGTTCTTTATGTGGCTCTCACCCATGAAAGGGTTTTTTATAAAACCTGTACTATATTTGTACCGTGGGTGCGCTACAATATATATTTTTTTAATTTATTTTTTACTTAGTCTGGAAAACCCTGCTCTAGAGACCAAGCATGGAATTATTTCAAGCCTCCAATACCTACAGCAGGATTTGAACCCACTGCTTGTAGCTGGAGAGCAGGTATGCTAGCCACTTGGTCAACCAGGCTGGTGACATTGTTACTGAATAACAAATACCAAAAGAACTTCTGACTCTCTGAAAATCCATTGCTTTATTGATATCCAGGGTGCTCAGTATTTGAAACACAGTCTCCTCTTGCACTTCTGAACTCAAACCTGCCACATCCCTCCAGTATTAAAATCCACATCTCTAGTGGATTTTAGTATCTCTGTAAAGTATATTCTATATATTCTACAATCCTGCCATATCCTCTGGATTAGTCACTCTCATCTTTGTCTAACAAGATCATTCTTCCACAATCATTCATCTTCCTATTGGCCGTATAGCAAAAGAATTCCATAGGATTTTCTTTGGATCTCAGAGCCAATTTCATCGCATATTCTAGTTTTGTCTTCCTCACCACACTGGTCACTCCCCTAGTCATTTTCTTATATTCTTGCATCGGCTCTCCAACCCTCTCCTTATATCTCTTCTATAACCTCTTTTTCACCTGCAATTCCCATTTAAAATTATTTTTATTATTATTATTACGGGTATCTCCATGGTGTCAGCAGACTCATCGTGGGAGACCCAAACTAGCAAAACAATATCTATCATATCTCTTCTCGAATTCATTTACAGACAAAGAACTGACAACTGAGTCAGGCAAAATGAATTCCACTCATTCACCACTCTCCAGGTGAAAAACCTCATTCTCACACCCTTGTTAACCACACTTTTCTTTAATTTCCAGATTTGACCTCTTGTTCTTCCATCACTATCACACAGCTGAAACATTTCCCTTGCATCAATCTTATAAAAACCTTTTAGTAATTTAAATGTTTCTATCATATCTCCTCTTCTCTGCCTATCAACCAACCTCTGCAATCCACAAGCTCTCAATCTATCAATGTAAGGAACATTTTTTACATTACTCACCAACCTAGTTACTCTCCTTTGAACCCTCTCCACAACCTCCTCATCTCCAAGGAATCCAGGCGACCAGACCTGAGCACAGTAATCCAAATGTGGAAGTATCAACGCTTTATAAAGGGGAATAATAACCTCTTTATCTCTGGATGTTAGTGTGTTCCTCAATAACCATGTAATCCTATGTGTAATCTTGGACACCTTAGCAATGTGTCCCCTGAACTTCATCTCCCTATCCAAAAGTCCTTAAGTCCTTAGCCTCATCAATCTCTTGGAGTACTGTTCCATCAATGTAGTACACAGCCAGTAATCTTTTAATCCCAAAATGCATAACCTTACACTTTTCCATGTTGAACTGACATCCATTACCCTTTGCCCATTTTGCCAGCTTATTTAAATCATCCTACAAACTCTCAACATGAGCTTGATTTTTTATTGCACTACCCAACTTGCATCATCAGCAAACAACTGAATATCTCCGTTTAAGCCATTTACTATATCATTTATGTACAAATTAAATAACAATGGCCCAAGCACAGAGCCCTGAGGCACACCACTGGTCACCTGCCTCGTCCTGGACTCTGCTCCTCCATACACCACCTTCTGGTATCTCTCCCTGAGCCATTCTCCTATCCATATCACCAGTTTAGTATCCATTCCCATCTGCTCCAATTTGCATAACAGTGTTCCATGGGGTATCCTGTCAAAAGCCTTAGCAAAATCCAGAAGTACCACTGTGTAGCCATTTCCTTTGTTCAACTCGGATGTCATTCTATTATAAAAAGTTAATAGATTGCTAAGGCAGGATCTACCGTTAACAAAACCATGTTGACCCCTATAGAGTATCATATCCTGATCCACCCATTCTTGAATTTTGTCTTTAACCAACTTTTCCAATACTTTTACCACCACTCCCGAGATGGTGATTGGTCTATAATTAACTACCGCAGTTTTAGAGCCAACTTTATGCAAAGGAACTACTTTGCCTTCCTTCCACTCCCTAGGGACCATACCAGAATTCAAACTTAAGTTAAATAACCAAGTAAGAGGCGTTGACAATTCCTTTGAACGTTCATGCAACACCCGAGCTGATATTCCATCTAAACCTAATAAAATTAGGTTTAGATGGAATATCAGCTCGGGTGTCCCATCTAATTTTATTAGATGGAATATTTATTCCATCTAATAAAATTTAAATGTAGTGTTTGCATTTAAATTTTGCAATATATTAAATACCTCTGATTTCTTAACTTCAATTCTCACATTGGTTATTTCTACAGGTACAGAGATATCCTCAATTGGGTGATAGACTTTTGAAAAGTGATCACTCAGTAACTCAACTATTACATCTGAATTTGTTGCCTCAATACCATCAGCACCCACTAACGTTATTCTTCCGAAGTCATTCTTCCTTTTACTTGCCACGTAGCAGAAGAACTCTTTGGGATTACTCTTGATCTCATTCGTCATCCAGTTTATGTCAAATTGTGTTCTCTTTTTCACTTAAGATATACAACTTGCCATTGCTGCTAATAAATATTTCTTTGCCAGTTTCATGCACTTCTGATATCTCTCACCTATTCTGATTCCTCCATGGAATTGGAATAGGTAAGATATCAGATATTTCAATCAATGGAACTGCCCTAAGTTGATTTCTAAGATTATATATATATATATATATATATATATATATATATATATTAGGATAACCAAGCAATTTTATATGCTTGGTTATTTTAGCACCTAATCCCAAGTATGCAAACAATTAAGTTTGCGCCTGAAACAAAGTTCAAGTCTAAAGATGGTACAACACCAGGGCAACTCATTGTAAAGGTGGGTAAAGCTTTGATCACTATTCTTAGTATTTTCCCATAATGTAAAGCACATCTCACTAGAAGATGTATACTGCAATGCATTATGGGTGGGGTCACTACCCAGACCGGTTTCAACCTTTTTTGAGGTCTCCTCAGTGAGTAGCTAGACCCTAAATACCAAGGTTTTAGTAATACAAAGCCTTATCAACTTTACCTATATAAGTTGCAACAAGGTGTATTAAGTTTTAATAAAAATCTCTGGAGGAGATATTGATGGGAATAAATTTTTAACTTGGGTATATTGTATATTAGGATAACCAAGCAATTTTATATGCTTGGTTATTTTAGCACCTAATCCCAAGTATGCAAACAATTAAGTTTGCGCCTGAAACAAAGTTCAAGTCTAAAGATGGTACAACACCAGGGCAACTCATTGTAAAGGTGGGTAAAGCTTTGATCACTATTCTTAGTATTTTCCCATAATGTAAAGCACATCTCACTAGAAGATGTATACTGCAATGCATTATGGGTGGGGTCACTACCCAGACCGGTTTCAACCTTTTTTGAGGTCTCCTCAGTGAGTAGCTAGACCCTAAATACCAAGGTTTTAGTAAGGTGTTGTACCATCTTTAGACTTGAACTTTGTTTCAGGCGCAAACTTAATTGTTTGCATACTTGGGATTAGGTGCTAAAATAACCAAGCATATAAAATTGCTTGGTTATCCTAATATACAATATACCCAAGTTAAAAATTTATTCCCATCAATATCTCCTCCAGAGATTTTTATTAAAACTTAATACACCTTGTTGCAACTTATATAGGTAAAGTTGATAAGGCTTTGTATTACTAAAACCTTGGTATTTAGGGTCTAGCTACTCACTGAGGAGACCTCAAAAAAGGTTGAAACCGGTCTGGGTAGTGACCCCACCCATAATGCATTGCAGTATACATCTTCTAGTGAGATGTGCTTTACATTATGGGAAAATACTAAGAATAGTGATCAAAGCTTTACCCACCTTTACAATGAGTTGCCCTGGTGTTGTACCATCTTTAGACTTGAACTTTGTTTCAGGCGCAAACTTAATTGTTTGCATACTTGGGATTAGGTGCTAAAATAACCAAGCATATAAAATTGCTTGGTTATCCTAATATACAATATACCCAAGTTAAAAATTTATTCCCATCAATATCTCCTCCAGAGATTTTTATTAAAACTTAATACACCTTGTTGCAACTTATATAGGTAAAGTTGATAAGGCTTTGTATTACTAAAACCTTGGTATTTAGGGTCTAGCTACTCACTGAGGAGACCTCAAAAAAGGTTGAAACCGGTCTGGGTAGTGACCCCACCCATAATGCATTGCAGTATATACATCTTCTAGTGAGATGTGCTTTACATTATGGGAAAATACTAAGAATAGTGATCAAAGCTTTACCCACCTTTACAATGAGTTGCCCTGGTGTTGTACCATCTTTAGACTTGAACTTTGTTTCAGGCGCAAACTTAATTGTTTGCATACTTGGGATTAGGTGCTAAAATAACCAAGCATATAAAATTGCTTGGTTATCCTAATATACAATATACCCAAGTTAAAAATTTATTCCCATATATATATATATATATATATATATATATATATATATATATATATATATATATATATATATATATTATATTAGATAACCAAGTTTTTTATAAACTTGGTTATTTTAACTCCTAATCCCAAGTATGCAAACAATTAAGTTTGCGCCTGAAACAAAGTTCAAGTCTAAAGATGATACAACACCAGGGCAACTCATTGTAAAGGTGGTAAAGCTCTGATCACTATTCTTAGTATTTTCCCATAATGTAAAGCACATCTCACTAGAAGATGTATACTACAATGCATTACGGATGGGGTTAGTACCCAGACCGGTTTCGACCTTTTTTGAGGTCTCCTCAGTGAGTAGCTAGACCCTAAATACCAAGGTTATAGTAATACGTAGTCTTATCAACTTTACCTATAGAAGTTGAAACAAGGTGTTTTTATTTTTAATAAAAATCTCTGGAGGAGATATAGATGTAATAAATTTTTTAACTTGGGGATATTTTATATTAGGATAACCAAGTTATTTTATAAACTTGGTTATTTTAACTCCTAATCCCAAGTATGGGGTTAGGAGTTAAAAAATAAAATTATTTTTATAAACTTAGTTATAAAATAACTAAGTTTATAAAATAACTTGGTTATCCTAATATACAATATCCTCAAGTTAAAAAAATTATTACATCTATATCTCCTCCAGAGATTTTTATTAAAAATAAAAACACCTTGTTGCAACTTCTATAGGTAAAGTTGATAAGGCTCCGTATTACTATAACCTTGGTATATTTATGGTCTAGCTACTCACTGAGGAGACCACCTTTACAATGAGTTGCCCTGGTGTTGTATCATCTTTAGACTTGAACTTTGTTTCAGGTGCAAACTTAATTGTTTGCATACTTGGGATTAGGAGTCAAAATAACCAAGTTTATAAAATAACTTGGTTATCCTAATATACAATATCCCCAAGTTAAAAAATTTATTACATATATTATATTATATGAATACTACCAGCTTGATGTCTAGTTCACTTAAGGAATTTCCATGTGCCTTCTGTCAGATGCCTTTACAAAACTGAGCAGTATTATGGTGAAACCCTTTTCATTATCCATCTGAATTTTCACTTTATTATAGAAAGGGAGTAAATTTTGGACTCCCCCCCCTCACAAAATCAAAAGTGCAGCTTCAGAATGTTATGCAATACTTTTGATCTGACCTATGGATTAGACTGGGCTTTAGCTCAATGATCCAATTTGATGTATAGGTCTCTTGCATATATATAGTCATATCCTCAATCCTCTCTCTCTCTTTAAAAAACAAATATACTAATATGATAATGTGTCACCGTGATTTTGCCAAATTTCATTATTGTATTGAAATTGTGTTGCAGCATATTGTAAATAATGTTGGAAAATGTTGATTAAAAGAAAGTTAGACCCTCTCTTAGGAAAATAAGACTCTCACCTTAAGAAACTGCATGCATAACTGAAAAGAATGTAGATTAGCCAATGTATAAATGAAAAAAAGCACAGTTCTTAAAAAATTAACATTGATAAATGATAAAAATTCATATTTAATTTCAGGTGGCACAATGGGGAATTAGAAAATTGGGATTAGTAACCCATGGACATAGCTGTTCTAACACATATTCTGGGGGAAATAAACGAAAACTTTCCACTGCTATTGCTCTTGTTGGAAATCCTTCTATAGTTTTTCTGGTATGTTGCATATTTACATATGTTAAGATTTGATTTCATATGAAATTTACTAAAGATATTTCAATATTCACTTTGAACATTTCAAGCATTTTCAATATTATTGAGAATACCACTATTGAAGATAAAAACAGTTTTTAGAAATTTAATATTTAATCAAAAAGTTAATAAAGAATCATGAACAATTCTTTATTAATTTCTTTTATTGTATCATAAATGGTGATGTTAAATTGTGAATGAAGCTATGTTATGTAATTTATTATTTTTCATTCACATTTAACATGGCTTATTAAATATTAATCATGGTTTATATAAAATTGTTTATTATTCCTTAATTAAGAATTACTAATTAAATATTTATTCAAAACTTGACCTATTATTGGTTTATAAAATAATAATATGTTTAGAATTTTGTATAACTAAATATATGTGGTGTAACGTAAAGTGTTAATTTATATTTAACTGTATACGTAATCAAAAAGTTAAAGAAGTAGCTTAAATATTCTGTTGTTTTATTTTGTGAAATATTTAATGTTATGTAATCACTCATGAATAATAATAGACCATACATTACATTAGCGAAATGTTTACGTGCAGTCTGTTGTCATGGAGACGCACGCGTAAACAACCACGAGTGGAGTAGAGCGTGGCGTTCGAACGTAAGGTGGGAAGGAAGGTCATATAGATATATAGAGAGAAAGGAAAAGAAGAGTGAAGGTCATATATAGAGAGATATAGAGAAGAATTATTATTAAGAAGGAGGAGAGAGTTTTGCGGAACCAAGATTATATAATCCTCAGGGCAGAGATTTATGAGTATAGTGTTCGGAAGTGAACCTATAAGTAGTGAAACATAAAGTTTAATGTTATAAGCGAAAACTGCTGTTGTTATGAAGAAAGGTTGATGCCGTAATCAGATAAAAGGAAACTGGACAGTCAATGCGAAAATTCTGATTAGTTCCAGTTAATCTGGATTACGATTAAATTCTATGTTGCCCTAGGAAAAGGTTATATTGATTACTTGGAGAAAAGTGAACAGGACAAGATATTAGTACCTAATTACTGTTGTTTGGAATAGTGAAGTGCGACTTACAGTAAAAACTATGGAGAATATTTGTTATGTGTGTTCCGCTAATGTTAATTAAGTTAATTCATAAGTGCTCTCTCAATAATTTGATGTGTTGAAGAATTTGTCTGGTAAGAGTAGTTGTATAAGTTTCTCTATTCTAGCATTAACTGTAATATATCTCCGATGCTCAAGGTCCGGGAATATATTTGCTTGGAATATAGCTTACGTAGTTTATTGCCTGCTGTGAATATAAACATTGAGCTGATAGATTTGTGAAGACTGAATAAAATGTGAAATTGTTATATTAAGTTGAGATAAGAAGATTTGTGTTTTTGAGACTGTGAACAGTATATGAAAGTTAGAACATTGAATTAGCATCAGTGACCTAAGAAGATGTGTTAAGTTAATTGTATAGTTCCATTTTAAAATAGAGTTCTTGTATTTGTTAACCATATCATATATTAAATGTTTTATTTTGTTGATCTAAATATTGTGTTTGCCTGAATTCCTTATTATTGCACCGTTCATAAATATTCGAATCTTACGGGAACCCCAAGTAAAAATGATAATAGATGATTCGGCCTAATGAGATGACTGCTAACTTAATTTAGAACTGATCCTACTATTTATATAGACTAATCTAAGAATAGGGTGGCGCAGTATAAATATAAATTTCCCTACTTTTGGATCGGTGATCATTTCGTAATTAGTTGTATTATTCATAAAAGTGACTTGAAACTAGATAGATTTAGAACACGACAGAAAGGAGTCGTCACGACAGTGACTTCTTAGTGCAAAGAAGAAGAAAGACTTTGATTAGTGTAAAGAGAAAAGACTTTAATCAGACAATCCTTTTGGATAACTCACATAAGGATGAATGTAAACTCACTGTAAACTACAGAATCCACAAAGTGCCATACATACTTTTGCGAGACTATTGTTTATTTTTTCAGATTCAATCAAAGAAATGTTTCATATTTTAATTTTCCATCTTAAAGGAAAATCTTAAAACAGTGAAGGAATAATATGATAAGTATTTAAGCATTGTGTGACCCAGAGGAGACTCTTCCTATGATGACTCCTTGGGGAAGATCATAATAACAAATCACTTCTTATTATTATAATACTAATGTGCCAAATATAAACTTGAAAGAATTAATTTTTTTTGCTAACGAACTAGCTTCTAATTTTGTTTTAA
The DNA here is from genome assembly GCF_054136105.1 of Typopeltis vanoorti. Classification (NCBI taxonomy): domain Eukaryota; kingdom Metazoa; phylum Arthropoda; class Arachnida; order Uropygi; family Thelyphonidae; genus Typopeltis; species Typopeltis vanoorti. The sequence goes on from NC_143573.1 coordinate 22,153,812, forward strand.
TGCCTTGTTGCCCAATTAAGCTGTCATCTTCTGTGATGAAAATTAAAGGCTTCATGTATTTCTTTTACTTGAGTTCGTATTGCTTTTACAGCTTCAATGCGACCTTCCCATCTCATCGTACATAAAGATTTTAAAGTAAAATTTTGGATGTGGTTTAGAAGAACTTCCCATTGATGACTCGATGAAGAAAAGAAATTATAGATTGACTGAATAATGTCAAAAAATAAAACCGTATCTACATTGCAGCTTGCAGCATCGCTCAATACCAAGTTCAAGGAATTCTTGCAACACAGAACAAAAAATGTGCTAGGATTTTTGTTCCTTAAAAGTTCTTGTACCCCTGCATTCTTACCCTTCATATTTGAAGGGGAAGAATATCCGTTGTCATATCCCTGACTACGGATATTTTAAATATTTAAGTTTTTTTCTTCTAATAATTTTAAAATTACTCCAGCCATACCACTTCCTGTTTTATTATTAATTTTAATAAAATCTAGAAATCTTTCCTCTATTTGTATAATATCTTTGGTTTCTTCATTTTTTTTCTTTTGTAGAAACATATCTTACAATTAAAGACATTTGCTACTGCCACGAAATATCAGTGGTGCAATCAACAATTATTGAAAAATACTTAGTATTCATTATTTTAGATACAATTTTTTTTTAATTTCATTACTCAATATATTAATGATTTCGTTTTTTATACATGTCCCTAAATAATGAACGTGAATTTCATTGTTTTTTTATGCATTCTACATGTTTTTGTAATACGCTGTCAAATTCAATGAATCATTCAATCAGTTTAAAAAATTTTCATTACTATATGTATACAGAGCATCTGAACTTTCTCTGAATGCTATGTTTTCATTTTACAAGAAATTTAATAACCGATATTATGCATTTTAAAACATGCATCCAGTGTTCTTATTATTTTTTGAGTAATTTTAGCTGATGTCGATCAATTGTTGAAAGTTTATTTTTCACTTGGTTAGACTATAATAAGTTTAGTTTAATCCTTTATCCAAGTGTGAGCAAACAAAGTTTGCGCCTGAAAATATCTTCAGGACTGAGGTTAGGTAGTACAACACCAGGAAACTCGCAGCAAAGATGGATCAAGCTCTCAGCTCCTTGTCTCAGTATCTCCCATAATGCACAGCACATCTCCTTGTGGACATGTATACTGCTATGCATTAAGTGGGGGGGGGAGCCATTACCCATACCGGTTTCGACCTTTATTGAGGTATCGTCAGTGGGAGCCAGGCCCACAGTGGAGATATTAAGGCAGAAGCAGTAGGAGAGGTCATCCTTACCTATAGGAGTTGCCGAAAGGTGTGCCACCTTATTATTAAATTACTCTGGATTTAGAGAAAGATGCTGAAAGTTTATTTTTCACTTGGTTAGACTATAATAAATTTTGTTTAATCCTTTATCCAAGTGTGAGCAAACAAAGTTTGCGCCTGAAAATATCTTCAGGACTGAGGTAAGGTAGTACAACACTGAGCAACTCGCAGCAGAGGTGGATCAAGCTCTCAGCTCCTTGTCTTAGTATTTCCCATAATGCACAATTTTAATGACCACTTAGAGGGCTTTTGCGATATGGTTGAAAACAAAATTAGTGAATTAATTGATGAGGAAATAGATTTAAATGAGGAAATAGATTTAAATTAAAAAATATATTTTAAAGGATTAAACTAAATTTATTATAGTCTAACCAAGTGAAAAATAAACTTTCAACATCTTTCTCTCAATTCAGAGTAATTTAATAATAAGGTGGCACTCCTTTTGGCAACTCCTATAGGTAAGGATGACCTTTCCTATTACTTCTGCCTTTGTATCTCCACTCTGGGCCTGTCTCCCACTCACGAGACCTCAATAGAGGTCAAAACCAGTATGGGTAGTGGGCCTCCCCACTTAATGCATAGCAGTATACATGTCCGCAAGGAGATGTGCTGTGCATCATGGGAGATACTGAGACAAGGAGCTGAGAACTTGATCCACCTTTGCTGCGAGTTTCCCGGTGTTGTACTATCTTACCTCAGTCCTGAAGATATTTTTAGGCACAAACTTTGTTTGCTCACACTTGGATAAAGATTAAACTAAATTTATTATTGTTGATCAATTGTAGTTTCATTTTTTAAATGCTTTTCCAAATCAATCCATTTTTCAAAATTATTAAAATGTTCTTGAGATTTTTTGTGGCGCTGAAGAACTTGGGACATATTTTTCCAATCGTTATTTCCTTTTGAAATTAAGTTCATAGTTCGAATATTAGAAAATAATTTGCAGCAGAAACGAAATACTACATTTTTTTGAACTTGAGTAAATTAACCAAGATCTTTTAATGGTTTCTCCGTTACTCAAAATTCTATTATAATGGGATACGTGAAAACTTCTATTATATTCATCGTGTGCAAAAAAAAGTCTCTTTTGATTCAACAGGAGTACCTTGTTTTTCTAATATATCTATTATTGAATTGGACAAGTTTGGCCACAAAGCTGGATCGTCAAAAAGCTCTTAATTTAGTGTTGAGGTACAGGTAACTCTCATATAACGCAAATGTTAGGTTCCACAGACATGCCTCGTAATGCCAGACTCAGATCACATAGAAAAAGTAGGGTTATGTTCCAAAATCGTTTTTTTTTATTATATAAACAACAATGACATATCCAACAAAAATATATTTTTTATTTAATTCAGGTAAGTTAAGAAAACATAAACTATGAAACAAATACATAGTATAAAATTATAAAAATTACAAATTGTACGTAAGCTTCATTGCACATAATGCAGAAGAAATGTTTTAGGCAATATAAAATAAAGTGCATACTTTAATCGTCATCGCTGTCTTCAAAACTAACATTTCTTAATGCTCTTTATTTACGAGTGGCCGGATGTCGACATCACTGGAAATCTCTTGGACATCATTTGTATAATTCTCATTGCATACTTCAGCTTGTTTAGTTATCAAGAAGTCAGTAATAAGACCACTATGCTGCAATTTTTTATTATGTTCATGATATGGAGCTAAACAAATATCCAATTGTCTCGTGAATTTTCTGGAGCGCTCCATTGAGGGTTCATTACCGGTAAAATAATTTCCTAACTTTCTTGCCAAGTCCAATCCTTCTGCTAATTTCTTTAAACTGAATTCTTTAATGATTCATCACAATCAGAATCTTCGGCAGAACTTTCTCCACCATTTGGTGCAATGTCACCTACTAACTGTACCAGTTCCTCCTCATTTAAATCTATTTCCCCATCAATTAATTCACTAATTTTGTTTTCAATCATATCGCAAAAGCCCTCTAAGTGGCCATTAATATAAAAATTAATTTTTTACATTAAAAAAGCATTACATATTAATTATGTATATAACTCACCAGAAAATAAAGTGCTCAGCTTGAGATTAACACACTTATCATTTTTAATACGCTTTCCCAGCAAAAAACAAAGACAATTTTCAACCATTTCCTTCAGAACACACGCAATTTACAGACAAAAAATACTAGTTGATGGCGCTGATGTAGATGATTGGTAGTAGAGGTTCAGTGTAGTGGTGGAGATGGAGAGTTATACAATAGGTGTCCTCCCGCGATGAGTCTTTGAACTCCTTGGAGGTGTCACGAATAATAATAAACACTTTAAATGGTAAACAATTGACGTACATGCTTGCTAAATGGTATTTCCCCTAATATAAATTCGCTACTTATAACTACATGATGATACAGGCAGACGCAAATTTAACGAAGATAAAATTTGATTTTTAAGTAGCACGGTGAAAAATATATGAAAAGATAAAGGGTTACTACAATTTGTAGACTGTGTTATATCGAAACCGCGTTGTATAAGTACCTCGTTGAATAAGGGTTACTACAATTTGTAGACCGCATTATATCGAAACCGTGTTGTTTAAGTACCGTGTTATACGAGGGTTAACTGTATTTGTATTTGAAGTCGAAGTTATTGGATGTTTCTCAAGAGCCTGATTATCATCTAAACACAAATTCAAATTTTCAGACTCGTCAGTGGGGAACTCCACAGGAATTTCACTTTCACTGACTCTTGTTTCTGATCATTTTAAAAATTTCCACAATAGATTTTTGTTGAGCTTGAATAAATTCTCGTTCTGCTTATCTTTTTCTGTATTGATGACCAGAAAGGGTTTTAATTTTTTCTGTTCTGCTATTTTTGTCTGTTTCTGAAATGATAAAAAAAGTTTATTTTTTTTCATAAAGTATGGGCCCAAAACAACGTAATAAAATTTAGAATTGAATCGTCATTTGCCAAGTCTCGCCCCCTTTATACAATCATTTTTTATCTGATTTTACTGCATTAAGAAAACAAATAAATTAGCAAAGTAAAATTAAAAATTACCTTGTTTAGTATTAACGTAAAACTCCATACAGTAGTCAATGGGCACAATTTCAAATATATTATTATTATTATTATTATTATTATTATTATTATTATTAAACAAGGCCTCATGGAGTCAAAGACTCATCTAGGAGGTCCTTTTATCTCACACACATCTCATCATACCGCGTCTTAAATACATTCAAACTCCTTGCAGACACCACACTCTCAGGCAAGGCATTCCAATCACTCACAACTCTGCACGAAAAAAACCTGCCTTTCACTCCCCTACTCACACCCTCTTTATACAGTTTCCAGGGATGACCTCTGGTTCTCCCCTGATCTCCCACTATTCTCTGTAGAACTTCTCCACCATTGATCCTACAACAACCCCTTACCAACATGTAGGTCTCTATCATATCTCCCCTCTTCCTTCTCTCCACTAGACTCTGCAAATTACATCTTTTCAATCTTTCCTCATACTCGACATTCCAGAGGTCAGAAACTACCTTAGTCAGTCACCTTTGGACCCTTTCCAACATCTCTTCATCCTTCTGAAAACAAGGTGACCAAATCTGGGCACAATAGTCCATGTGTGGCCTAATCAAAGCCTTATACAATGGAACAAGAATCTCCCTACTTCTACACGTCAGTGTCCTCCGCATCATTTCCAGAAGTGTTTGTGTTGTCTTCACAATTTTGGCGATGTGTCCCCTAAATTTTAGATCCTTATCCACTATCACCCCCAGATCTCTTATTTCCTCTACTTCCAACAATATATTCTCACCAAGCATAAATTCTGCATCCCATCTTTGTTTTAAAACCTTACATTTTGCAACATTGAACTCACATCCCCATTTGCTTGCCCAATCACTCAATTTATTCAAGTCTTCTTGCAAGGCCACAACATCTTCACTACTCTTTATGGTTCGTCCCAACTTTGCATTATCTGCAAATAACTGAATATCTCCATCCAAATCTTCACCAATATCATTAATATACAAGTTAAATAGTAATGGCCCTAAAACAGATCCCTGAGGCACTCCACTGGTGACTTTTCTTTTCCTGGATATTGCACCCCCATACACAACTTGTTGATACCTATCAGATAGCCAGTCTCCAATCCAATGCACTAATCTAATATCCAACCCCATCTGCTCTAGTTTGACTGTCAACTTATCATGAGGTAATATTGCTGTCTTTCTAAGTAGTTACCAATTATCATGAGGTACTCTATCAAAAGCTTTTGCGAAATCCAAGTATATTACTGTGTATCCTTCTCCTCTGTCCAAGGAAGCAGTCGCTTTATTGTAATAAGTAAGTAGATTACTAAAACACGACCTCCCTTTAGCAAATCCATACTGTCCATCAAAGATTATACCATTGTTGTCAACCCAACTCTGGATCCTAGTTCTCACAAGCTTCTCCAACAACTTAACCACAACACCTGACACAGATAGGCCTATAGTTTGATGCTTGAGTTCGATCACCTCCTTTATGAAGTGGCACAATCTTGCCCTCCTTCCACTCTTTAGGGACTGGACCAAGTGCAAGACTCATATTAAAAAATTATGTCAAGGCAGGTGTCAACTCTCTGGCACATTCCTTCAGAATACGCGGTGATTTATTATCAAGTCCCACAGCCTTATTTACATCTAGTTTACTCAACTCCCCATACATCTCTTGCTCACTTACAGTCAGTCTCTCCTCCCCACCATCAACTGCTCTCAATCTCTCCATGAAGTCACATTCACAAGATTGAAAGATCTTTATGAACTGCTCATTAAGTATCTCCACCACACATTCTGCAACAGCTGTCTTTATACCATTTCCTCCAATCAATGTCATCCTTCCGTAATCATTCTTTCTTTTGCTGGCTACATATCGAAAGAACTCCCTAGGATTCTTTTTAGCTTCATTAGCTAACTGCTGTTCATACCTCTCTTTAGCTACTCTCACCAACCAGGTCACCCTCCTTGCCTGGTCTTTGTAGACCTCATGAAATTGGTTACTTCCACTTCTCTTATGCTGCCTCCACAATGCCCTTTTTCACTGTATTGCATGCTTAATCTCTTTATTCATCCATCTCACACCTACCTTATTTAACCTTCTCACCCTTGGTATACATTTAGACATTGCATCTACTAAATATTTTTTGAAAATCCCCCAAGCTGCATTGATCTCTTTTCCAGCTAACTCCTCATTCCATGCTACATCCACAAGCTGTCTCTTGAGCTCTTCATAATCACCTCCCCTTGTAGTTCCACATATACCCTTTTTTCACAGGGGTCCTTGCACTGCTGGCAACCACCCAAGTAATCAACTCATGGTCACTTTCACCAATTGGTGGATGATTTGATACCTCATTGATAATTACATCCTCCGATGAGATGACCAAATGCAAGACCCTTAATCCTCTTGTGCCCTCTGTTACATACTGTCTGAGGTAGTTATCCCTCAAAAACTCAAGAAACTCATTTTCTTTACTTCCAGTTGCTATCTCTTCATTCCAGTCTATATTGCCATAATTAAAATCACCCATAATGATCACCCTTTTCTTATTTGCTTGGCTTATTTGACTATACATTTCACTATCACCACCATCCACATTACCAGGTCTATAACAACATCCCACCAAGTATTTGATTCTATTCACCTCTATCTCACACCATACTGCCTCAAAACCACTGGCCCCATTTCCCTCTTGCATCTCTACCTTGTATGGACATAACTCTTTCTCTATCATCAATAGCACTCCCCCCTCCCTTTTTACCCCTTCTATCCTCACGAAACACATCATACCTTTCCATCTCTGTTCCTGTCAGGATGTCATCCTCATCTAACCATGTCTCACTTATTCCGACAATCTCTGGGTGCACAGATGCAATTAGTGCAACCATTTCATCCGCCTTGTTTCTTATACTTCTAGCATTGGTATACAAACACAACAACTCATTTCTGGATCTACAGCTAGTTCCACTGATACCACTCACTCGATGTGATCTCTCCATGCTGGACTGGGGCCATTTCCCTTTCTGCTTCTTCATTTAAATATATGCAAGAGTTCATAAAATTTAAAAAAAAAAAAAAAAAAACAGTTAAAAATAACCATGGCTATAGCTACAAAGAAAATGAAATTAATAATTTATTTAAAAAATCATTACTAAGATAAATCACATATTTAACTACAAACTTAACCTTCATAAATACATGGTAATAAAATTTATTCAGCAAGCTAATAATATAATACACAATAATACAGGGATAGCGAACTGGCATGTAAGAAAATTTGGCGGATATGTGAACAATTTATAATTATAGATAATAACATCTTATACGACTATAATATATTTTAAAAAAATTATTTTTAATTTTTTCAAAAAGTTTCATATTTATATTATTTATTAAAATATTAAATTACTAAATAGAAATTTCTGATTACTTTTGTTTCTTAAATAAAAATATTCTATTTATAAGAGAATCAAATTTTCTCAATGAAATTGGATCTAAATGTTTCTGTCCCTGGGATAATAAAAATAATTATTTGGAGCTTATATAATTAGATAAAATATAATTATCTTTATAAATATGTATATATAAATTTAATATTTTTTTAATATATGATATATCCAAATTAGTTATTTTTTTTTATTTTTAATTTTTTCTGACTCCAGAATAATTGTAACATGAACTCTTTGTAAGTTTTTGCCCTTTTACTTTTCCACTTGCGACATTCACCCATTCCATCCCTGCCTCGGGCAGGGCCTGTTGACCAGGCTATATAAGTTGACTCTCAGAACAGAAAAAATTCAACAGGAATGAAAAGAATGTATGATAATTCCTTTGCACAAGGTGGTGCAAAGACTGATGTGTTTATTGACCTATCAGTAGTTCTTTGAATGGGGTTAAGATTCTGGAAAAGTTGAGAAGAGCTTGCATACAGAAATGAGATAACAGAAAATCTCTACTTTGCAATGAACAAACAACATAGGTTGACTAAGGAGGTTAATCTTTGGGCGACTTGCACACATTCTATAATAATGTTACCATTGAGTTAGACAAGAGGAATGGATTATCATTATAATCACTATTCAGGCCTCCATGGAGTCAAAAGACACATCGTGAGAGGTCCTTTCTAAGAAACACAAGTATATCAAGACTCGATGTCTATCAAATAATAATAGTCTATCAAAGTCTATTATACCACTTCTTGAATGCACTGACTGTTCTTGCTCTCCCCACTCTATCAGGCAATGCATTCCATGGTTCAACCACCCTCCATGCAAAGAAACCACTCCTCACCCTCTTGCTCGCAGTTTCCTTTCGTAACTTCCAGGGAAGGCCCTTTTCATGACTCCTTCCTGCTGTTCAACCAAGCAAAAGAATTCCCCGGTGTCAACCCTGTAACCACCTCTCAACAGTTTAAAAGTCTCAATCATATCACCTCTCCATCTTCTATCCACCAAACTCTGCGGGCTACACTCCCTCAGCCAATCCTCATAACTAACATTGTACAGTCCTGAAACCATCTTTGTTATCTGCCTTTGTACCCTTTCCACAGTTAATTTATCCCCCTTCAAATCCTGGGGACCAAAGCTAAGAACAATAGTTTAAGTGTGGTCTGATCAGAGTCTTCTACAACGGAATGATAATTCTTTTATCTCTGCAGGTCAGTGTCCTTCTCATTATTGCATCAATCCTCTGTGTTACCTTCACTACCTTTGCAATATGTCTGCTAAATTTCAGGTTGCTATCAATCATCAACCCCAGATCTCTTGTCTCCCCTACTTCCTCCAGTATAGCTCCTCCCATAGAGTATGCAGCATCCCATCGTTGTGTCCCACACCTCAAGATCTTACATTTTGCTGCATTAAACTGACATCCCCCGATTCATCTGCCCATCTATCTAGCTTATTCAAATCCTCTTGCAGGGCTACCACATCTGCACTATTATTATAACCCTTCCCAGCTTTGCATCATCCGCAAACAGCTGAATATCCCCATGCAATCCACAGACAGTATCATTGATATAAAGATTAAACAATATAGGTCCCCGTACTGAGCCCTGTGGAACTCTACTTGTAACCTTCTGCCTCTTTGATATTGCTCCACTATACACAACTCTCTGATACCTATCGGACAGCCAATCCTGAATCCAGTTGACCAATCTGACATCCAGACCCATGTGCTTCAATTTGAATATCAGTTTATCATGTAGTGCCCTGTCAAATGCCTTTGCTAAGTCTAGGAAAATGGCTTTTCCTCATCTAATGCTCTTGTAACTTTATTATAAAAGGCTAGCATATTGCTAAAACAAGAGCCTCTTCACAAATCCATGTTGATTCTCATAGATAACATTACCCTCATCTGCCCAATGCTATATGTGGTCCCTCACTGCTTTCTCCAAGATCTTACTAATTACTGGTGACACACAAACTGGCCTATAATTAGACACTTCCAGACTGCTACCGCCCTTATGTAATGGCACTATCTTACCTTCCTTCCATTCCATGGGCACCTTTCCTGCAGCCAGACTTTCATTGAAAAGCCAGGTCAAAAGCACTGTCAGTTCCTTAGCACATTTTCTCAAAACTCATGGTGAAATACCATCCAGTCCCACAGTTTTACTGACATCCAGAGTACTCAGTATTTAGAACACACTCTCCTCCTGCACCTCTAAACCTCGAACCTGCCCTATCCCTTTAGTATTCAGATTTGCTCCTCCAAGATGAAATACTCCAATAAAGTGTTCATTGAACAATTCTACTGTGTCCTCTGCATCATCACTCTATTCCCATTTTTATCCCACAATGTCATTCTTCCACAGTCATTTCTCCTCCTACTGGCCACACTAAAAAATTCCCTTGGATTTTCCTTGGATCTAAGGGCCAATCTTTTCTCATATTCCAGTTTTGTCTTCCTTACCATACTAGTCACTCTCCTGGCCTGTGTCTTATATTCTTCATGCATCTTCTCTTCACCTGACTCCTTATATCTCTTCCATAGCCTCTTTTTCGCATGCAGTTCCTGTTTAATATTGTTTGTCATCCACTTTACTCCAAATTGTGTCCTCTTGTTCACTCATGGAATACGACTTACCATTGCTGCTAACAAATATTCCTTCACAATTTCCCAAACACTAATGATATCCCGACCTTCCAATTCCTCCCTCCACAAAACTTCTCCAAGTTGATGTCTAAGACTATTATAATCACCTGCTTTATAATTCCACATACGTTCCCGTCTCTTTGATACTCTTGCAGGTCTATTCATTTTCCAAGTCAAAACCATATGGTCACCCTCTTGTGAACTGGTTGGATAGATGTCATCTCAATTATTATCAACTCTTCTGATGCTATAACCAAATCTAAAACTCTTGAACCACTTGTTCCATCTGTTACATGTTGCCTAAGACATTTGTTCCTCAAGAATTCTAGAAATTCCATTTCCTTATTGCTACATGCATCTTCCTCACTCCAATTTATTCTGCTATAGTTAAAATCAACCGTAACAATCTTTCTTCTTGCACTTGCCACGCTTAACTGTCTCAATATCTTGTGGTCCCCACCCTCTGTGCTCCTTGGTCTGTAGCAACACCCCACTAAATATTTTGTCTTGCCCACCTCCACCTCACACCATATGTTTTCAAAATCATTAGTGTCACAGCCTTCCAAAGCCTCCACTCTTAGAGGACATAGGTCGTCACTTATCATAAGCAGTACTCCACCACCACGCTTTCCTTTCCTATCCTGCCGAAAAATGCTGTACCCAGCAACTTCTATTCCTATTATTAAATCCTCTTCTGTCAACCACGTCTCGGTGATCCCAATAATCTTTGGCCCGGCTGATGCTATCAGTGCCACCAATTCCTCTCCCTTATTCCGAATACTCCTGGCATTAGTATAAAGCATAAAAATGCCATTGTTTCTGCACCCAGCATTATCCCCTCTAGACTCTACTGGGCTCAGCGTTACCTGATGTCATCCCCCTTCTCCCAAGTACTCATTCCCACAAGAGGCCTCCCCTACTACCATCCACACCGAGACACACGGACTCGTTCAGAACCGCAATCTCTCCAGATACCTACGTCCTTCCTCATTCAAATGCAAGCGGTCTCTCGCATACAATTCTTCTCTGTTCTCAAATGCACTCAAAGCATCCACATATTCCAACCTCTCTTCTGACATATTCTCGCTATTATGCCTTTGAATATCACTGCTCTTCTTCTCAGCTCGTCACTATCATACCTAGGCAACACACACACTATCTTTCCTCTCTGTGTCTTCTTTCATACACCCTCAAGCAGGAATCTCTTATCTCTTGCTGCCCTAATTACATTACCACTCAAGTCATTTGTTCCCATCATCACAATCATCTCATCTGCCCTTTCACCTCTCTTAATTGCCATAGCCACACTTTCTATCATTTCTCCTGGAAAAACTCCTCACTCATCGTATCTTGAACACCATGGGTCATTGAGTCCCCATACATTAAACTTCTTACCGCCCTATTCCTCAATTGCTCACATGCATCCCTCACTCTCTCTCTCCTTTAACACTTTCTCTCTTTGCTCCCCTACTTACCTGCCTTCCTGACATCACTCTATCCCTAGTCCCTGTGCTTCCTTGCATTCCTCTCATTCCCTCTCTCCATGATTCTTTTGGATTTTGCTAAAGCTTGTGACAGAATGTAGCATGAAAGATTGTTGTATAAATTGGAGAATAAAGGATTGAATTATAAAACAATGGACCAAGGATCAGTCCTTGTTCCATTGTTATTCAATCTGTACATTAATACATTGGGAAGGATTTGACATGTTACATACAGCATTTGCTGATGATGAAAAGACAGGTAGGGTAACCAGGAGTGCTGCTGATAAGCAGCACTTGTAGAATGATTTGAATAGGAATTGTATGCATAAGAAAATGGCTATCAGTTCAATGTTAGTAAATCTAAAGTCATGCCAAAGTTTATCACTTTACATTTGCATGGACATTGATTAGTTATCCAATGTCATATTATATTGGTGGGATTATGCTGGAAGAAACTGATATCAGGCTAGAGATCTTGGAGTTTTAGTACACAGGAAGTTGAAGTTCAAGAGCCATATAGCAAAGATTGCAAATTTAACTCTGAGAATAATTGCAATGCTGAAATGAACTTTGACATGTAAAGATAAGGAAGGCATTTTGCCTCTTTATAAGGCTTTAATGAGACATTATTTGGACTATTGCATGCAGGTCAGGTCTCCTGGTTTCTGTGGTGATTATGATACAGTGGAGCATTCAATATTCAAAATGTTCCCCTTTTGCCTTCACTCACACCCACAGTCTGTGAGGTCACATTTAATGGCAGCACACACAACATCCAACAAAAAAATTGGTTCTTCAGGCTTCAATGATGGGGTATCGTTTCTTGCAGCCTGATCTCTCAAGCTATGACCACAATTTGAATTGTAACAGATTCAGATCGAGACTTCTGAATGGCCAGTGAGATGTTTATGTAGTCAGGCACATTTGCATCCAACCACCATTGTGTGGTACTCTCCTTGTGTGCAGGGGCTGAGTCCTATTGGAAGGCCCACTGCCTGCTGTGAAACAAGGTGTTGTTCAGGTGCCATGCCACAGTTTGCAGCACAATGTCTTGATACATTTTGACAGGAGTTTTGACCCCTTTCCTTGCAGAAATGCAACTTGGATACTCTTGATACATCACTCCTCACCAAACAGTCACTGACGTGTGGTAATGACCTCTCTGAATCCTGGGTGCTGTGACATGCGGTGTGCAACCATCCAGGCATATGCCCATCGTTTTGACAGTTAAATGACTCTTTAATGGTGAAAATCTTCTAATCTGTGAAGAAGATATGTCTATGTCTTTGATTTTATCATCCTCTGTCAGTCACATAAATTATGGTGCTAGGAAATATCCAATAGACCGTCATCCCCATGTCATCAATTAGTACGTGACATCATTCTCTTGTGAAATGTTCATCTCTGGCAGCATCACTTTCTGTGTTCTCACAGAATTATAGTGGAGGTGTGTCTTTATAGCCCTTATAAAGCTGTTGCATCCTAATGCAGCATGGTCGACCTGTTCTTTGCTGGTCAGATATGTCTTCTGTATCATCATAATCGTTAATAGTCCAATCAGTGGTGGCCCATGAAGTTTTAAGTGGGGGTGCTGACTATACAAAATAATTTTTAAAAAATTCTTTTTTTCCTAATCAGTAACCAATTTATTAATAAATAAATCTACATATTTATTAAATCTGTAGATTTATTTATTAATAAATTGGTTACTGATTAGGAAAAAAAAGAATTATTTTTAAATTATTTTGTATAGGCAGCACCCCCACTTAAAACTTCATGGGTTGCCACTGAGTCCAATACACAGACATCCTACTGATTCCAAATGTTTTTAGCATGTTGAAAATAACAGGTAGCTGCATTCCAACCTTGTGAAGTGTATTACAGCTACACAGTTCTCATAATCTCCCCACTGCGTGTTAACCAATACGATTAGCTCTCTTTCTCTCTACTGATAAACAAATGAATGTTGGCTATGTACAGCACCACTAACAGAACTGGGCTTGCGCATTTCTGTAGGCAACATGGGGATGTGAAGAAGTTTTAACAGTATTTATTGCAAGAGTGTGTAAAATAATAATAATAATATATATATATATATATATATATATATAAATATATATACAAAAAAAGGTTTAATGACTATTAAAAAAGATACTACTAGTTTACTAGTTTTGTTACATGAACATCCTCAGGTATCACAATCAAAGAAGTATATAAAAAATTACAGAGACTTAAAATTGTGCTAACAGAACAAGTATAAAAAACAGTAGCGTGTTTGAAAAAAATGCAAGTATGAGTTCCAAACAAATGAATACTATGCGCTATTGCGAGTATTATATATATATATATATATATATATATTTTACATTTTTCGTTTTGTTTTCTATCATTTTGGTGCCCTTCCACCTTAGGATGAACCTACTACAGGTATGGATCCTAAAGCCCGCAGATTTCTTTGGAATTGTATAATTGATGTTGTGAAAGAAGGAAGATCTGTTATTCTTACCTCTCACAGGTAAGTACTAAAATAGGGTTTCATTTTATATTGTCGGTATTACTGATCTTGTTATTATTAGTTGACCACCATAATGCTCCATGACACTGAGGAATTTTTCTTACTTGAGCATTCTCAGTTAGCGCTCTCTCATTTATCTTAAAATTATTTAAGAAATTAAATATTTAGAATATTTCCGTTGTTTTAAAATTGTAGTTCTGATTTCCTTGGATTCTAATCTCAGCTGAACAGGTTGTTTGTCCAAAATAACAAAGTTGACGTGAAAAGTGTACTTGACAGAAACTAGGCAAGAAGAGAGAGAAGTGCTAACTTATCTTTGGTTTGACTGGTAGAAAAGAAGACAGTTTTCAAACTAGCTTTGAAGCTAATGCATTGATTATAGTTGCAAATAATCTGTGCTGTTTGTTTCAGTGTTCCTTTATCTTAGAGTATGGAAATCCTTTTTACATCAAATGGTCTGATTTGATGTAAAACTTGACTTTTCTTCTCTACCACATCCTCATATCTAAGAAACTCCAATAACAAATCTCTGCACAGTAGTCAAATGTAGCTATATCAAAGCCTTATAAAGAGAGATAATACGTCCTATCTCTACTCATAACATTCTTCAACATTCATGTAATCATTTGAGGTATTTTGCAACATTTGCAATCTTCCCCCTGAACTTCAACTCTCTGTCCACCATCACTCCCAAATCCCTAGCCTCATTAGTTTCCTGAGATTTAGTACTGTCAATGTAAGGTTTGGCAGATTAGTAATCAAACTGTGATATTTAACAGCTGTTGCTCATGTTATTTTTCAATCAGGTGAAAGTTATTGAAAACATAAATGTTTTCATCTTTTGGTAGCTTCCTGTCCACACTAGAAGCAAAAGATTCAACATCTGCAAGTCCTACAATGTCTTGCAATGATGATGGAGGAAGACATAAAGAGTAATGGTCATATGACAGTTTTAAGTTTTGTATGATATTAAATGTTTATTTTTCATAGAAAATCAAGGAACATTATTACTTTTAACAGAAGTAACTATCTGCCACATGAGCTTTTGGTTCTCTTCAACTCGTTGGTACCACAAAAGTCATAGTCTGGTTTTTTTCCCTGAATGCACTGAAAAGTCAAATTAACTTTAAAGACAAGCAACAATAACAATAAGCACAATTTTTTTAAAATTATCTGTTTCATACACAAAGTAATGGAAATATGCAATCCTTTCTGCACAAGCAATGTCATGTTGATGCTTAATACTTATAAATGAACCACACTTGTAACAAAATTAGTCTTTACTTGTTTTACAACCTTTGAATTCTAAATGTGATATAATAATAACTTTAAGAAATGAAGAAATAAAAGAGATCCAAGCTAAAGCAAGAATTTTAACACTGAGTTTGTGTTACTGTATTCCTTAATGTAAG
Organism: Typopeltis vanoorti; assembly: GCF_054136105.1. Taxonomy (NCBI): domain Eukaryota; kingdom Metazoa; phylum Arthropoda; class Arachnida; order Uropygi; family Thelyphonidae; genus Typopeltis; species Typopeltis vanoorti. Next base: position 22,169,685 of record NC_143573.1, read on the forward strand.
AAGATTCTTACATTGAGAACATTCTTACATTAATGCTATTCATTTTTATACTACTAATGCATACCTAAGAGTCAAAATGGCTACACAATAGGCATCAAAATTAAAATTTTGTTATTATTTCTGACAAATTCATGATAAAATATTTCAGAAACTTATCTGGAATACATTATGAAAATATTCATAAGCTTGAAAAGCTAACATATTTGTAAAAAAGTTCCTTACATAATTGAATTTTTTGAATTTTATATCTGGATTCAGCACCATAAAATCAAGTAGAATTCCTTAAATTAATTTCAGTTTCAAAAAAAAAAAGTTTTCATTCATCGATCAGTGTTTTTTCAACATGGAACCATTACTGGATATAAGAAACATGAGTACGTCTCTCCATCCAGACATCCAGTTATTGCAAGCAATTGACTCCCTTCCCACTCCCACAACTGATGGTTCCAGTGCAAGGTGACTCACTCTATTTACCAATCTGTACATCTACAGTGGTTAAGTTATTTTTGCCCCTTAAAATCATTTGTTAACATTACGATTGCTATGCCTTCTGACAATCCATTTAACTTATTCATCACCCTCCAAGGAAAAAAACTAGTCTGGTTCTCACTAACCACATTCTTACCAAAGTATTATTCTTACTATGAATAATACTTTTTCTTTTAATCTCACCCCTCTGCCAAGCATTGAAAAATCTTTTGCATTTATCCTAAAATCCATTTAGAAACTTGTGTTTCTCATATATGTATGCTCTCTATCTTTTGCACCCATAATCAGATTGTGCAATTCACAATCTTAATCTATCCTCACTGAAATTATTCTTCAGATATGGTGGTGGACAAGGACCTGAAATTCAGGGGCCACATTGCACAAGTTGTGAAGACATCACATTGGCAGAAATGAAATGCATCACTGACATGCAGAAATAGAGAGGTTATGATCCATTGTATAAGGATCTGGTTGCGGGGTTTTCATGGTGACGAGGATATGTTGGAAAGGGTCCAGAGAAGATTCACAAAGGTTGTCAGTGGTCTTTTGAATTTGGAATACAAGGACAGATTGAGAGAATGGAAATTGCAAAGGCTCGTGAAGAGTGGGGGGAGGGATATGATTGAGATATATATTCAGGGGTTTACATGAAAAAGATTTTTCGTAGAATGATAGTGGAATGGGGTAGAACAAGAGGATATTGCTGGAAACTGTATAAAGAGGGTGTGAGCAGAGGTGTGAGGAGAAAGTTCTTTGTATGGAGAGTGGTTGGTGAGTGGAATGCATTGCCTGAGCATGTTGTGAGTGTAGATACATTGGATCATTTTAAGGCACAGTTGGGTGAGCATTGTGTGTAATAGTGTGTACCTCCCATGATGAGTCTCTGACTCCATGGAGGTTGGATGTTAATAATAATAATAATAATAATTTTAGATTATCAGTTTCTTCCTTGAATCCTTTACACTGCTTTTTCTCATCCACAAGGTAACTTTTTTTTTTAAATCTAATGAATGAGGAGATGTCCAATCTATAGTACATTAGTACCATGAATAAACAAAACACAGTAGAGAAAAGTTAATATTGGATTTAAAAACAGTAAATTATGCTCCTTGGTAAATACATAAAGGGGGGCACTCTTCCAAAAGACAATAGGAGAAGTAATGAACAAAGAGGAAGAAAAATTTGTTCCACAAGTTTCAAGTTGAATTGTATTGAATAAAGTATGAATAGCAGCTGCATGTGTTTTTGCAGATTTAGTGGAGAGGGAAGAAATTATTATTCCCAATTCTAATGGACCAGTGACCAATTCTAGTGACCTTCAAAAAATATTTTGAAAAATTCAAATACCAGAATAGCAGAAGCAAAATGTATGGAAAAACAGCAGAATGTAACAATTCATTAATCAACCTAACTTCACTCGTATGTACCAAGTCGGTTATTTTTAGACTCTAGAAGCATTACCCAAATGTAAGAACAGTAGTATTTAATGGTTACATGGATTTGTAATTTGCAAAGAGTTACTAGATGTTCAGAGGTATTTATTATTATTAACACCCAATTCCTCCTCCCCTCACCATTAGAGGCAAAAGACTCATTACAGGAGGCTACATGCCAAAACTCACAAAGTTCATCAGACCATGCCTCAAATTCATTCAGCATGTATGCATCCTTGTCAGGCAATGCAACCACATACAGTGGCATTCTTGGATTTTTGAAAGGTTGATAGATTTCCACATGATGAGCTGGTAACTAAACTAACTTGTATGTTAATGATACTGAGACAGGTTAAACTGGAAATAAGCAATGGTTTGCTGATGATGAAAAAGTTGAGAGACACTATGAGGAGCAGGTAAGATGCTGTGGAGTTGCAGGAGGATCTCAAAGTGTATGTGAGTGGGCAAGTGATTGGAACTTTCAGTTATTGGAGCTATTTCAAGACCTTGCAAAGTCTTAAAATTTGGTAAGCAAGGTTGAGATCCTGAGCATACAATTAATGGAGGAATTTTGAAGGAGATTAAAGAGATGAGAGATGAGATCTTGAAGTGTTGGTGGACAGAGGCTTGAAGTTTAGGGAATAGATTACACATACACACAAGGATAAATGAAATGGTTGAAGCAATAAACTATTATGGCACAAGTATCTTTGAAACATTGGCTGAAGTTTAGGGTTACATTGCTAATATTGTAAGAATATCATAATAGATAATAGACCACACAAACAACCTGCTCTTTTCTCCCTTGGTCACATCCTCCTTATACAGCTTCCAGAAATGGCCTCTTGTTCTGCCCTCCTCTCCCATTCTATGAAAAATCTCTTCCACATTAACCTGGTAACAAACCATTACCAACTTAACCATCTCAATGATATCCCCTTTCCTCAAATTATAATTTCTCAGAATTAGAAGAATTGGATTTATTATTATTAACTTTGAACCTCCATAGAGTCAAAAGAATCATCATGGGAGGCCCATACTCTAATGCAAAGTGATAATCAAACCATGGCTTCAATTCATTCACAGTTTTTTCTGCATTCACCACACTTTCTGGCAGTGCTCTCAACTCACCAACCACTCTCCGAGTGAAGAACCTGCTCTTCACTTCCTTGCTCACACCTACCTTATACAGCATCCAGGGATATTGTTTAAGGAGAGTGTGAGCAAGGGCTAGATCTCAATCATATCTCCTCTCTTTTTTTTTTTTTTTTTTTTTCTGTTCACAAGGCTCTGCAAGTTTGCATTCCTTAATCTGTCCTCATATCCACATTCCATAGACCTGAAACCAACTTAAGGAAACCTTCTCTGCAATCCGTCTAATATATCCTCATACCTTTGAAAACCAGGTGACCAAATCTGCACACAGCAGTCCATATGCAGCCTGATCAAGTCTTATACAAATGAACCATAACTCCTTTGTTTCTGCATGTCACAGTCCTCATCATCATTGCCATAATCTATTATGATGTTCTTACAATATTAGCAATGTAACCCTAAACTTCAGCCAATGTTTCAAAGATACTTGTGCCATAATAGTTTATTACTTCAACCATTTCATTTATCCTTGTGTGTATGTGTAATCTATTCCCTAAACTTCAAGCCTCTGTCCACCATCACTTCAAGATCTCATCTCTCATCTCTTTAATCTCCTTCAAAATTCCTCCATTAATTGTATGCTCAGGATCTCAACCTTGCTTACCAAATTTCAAGACTTTGCAAGGTCTTGAAATAGCTCCAATAACTGAAAGTTCCAATCACTTGCCCACTCACATACACTTTGAGATCCTCCTGCAACTCCACAGCATCTTACCTGCTCCTCATAGTGTCTCTCAACTTTTTCATCATCAGCAAACCATTGCTTATTTCCAGTTTAACCAAACTCAGTATCATTAACATACAAGTTAGTTTAGTTACCAGCTCATCATGTGGAAATCTATCAAGCTTTCAAAAATCCAAGAATGCCACTGTATGTGCATCTCATCAGTTAGTGATTCATCACGATTAGAACAACAATCCTGGATCAAGGTCCAGGTTGCACGAAGTAAAACTGTGAGCAACAGTTATCATGGCCTTAGGGAAGCCTGTGGTAGCAGTGCATTTTGTGCAGGTGGGAACACCATACAGAATGACCCACCATTTCAGATGAACATTCTGAGCTTGTTTAGGAACTCCTTGAGGTTGATCAGCAATGGACTGTATCCCAGTTGGTCCATGAAACTGGGATAAACTACCAAAGTGTTTGGCATATCCTAAAAGAGAGGCTGGGTATGTACAAAATTTCAGCTCATTGAGTTTCATAGCACTTGACTGAGATGCATAAATGGCACAGGCATACAGTTGCTGGTCTCCATCTGGAACAAAAATGAATCGGATGCATTCCTAAATCATATTGTAGCCATTGATGAAACTTGGGCAAGGGCTTATGAGCCTGAGCTGAAGAGATAGTCCAATGAATGGTGCCATTTAAGGTAACCCCCATCTGAAAAAACTTCGCCAAGAATCCAGCAAAGTTAAAGTCATGTTGATTGTCACTTACAGTGTTCAAGGTGTCATTCTTCATCATGCTGGCTGCACCACAAGGGCAAACTGTTTACACACAGTACTATCAAAGACTTCTGGAGTAACATTTGTGTTTGGCTTAAAAAGAAAGCAACCGCATTTTTTCATGGGTTCAACCACTGTATTTTTGCTTGATAGTGCATGATGTCATGTGTCACAATTGGTAATAGAGATGTTGAAGGTGGCAATGAGAGATGTTGAAATATCTTCCATATTCACTGGATATGAGTCCTTGCAACTCAACTTGTTTCCTAAAATGAAAGAACCCCTCAGGCGTCTGCAGTTTCGTGATGTGCAAAAAATGTTGGCTAGTATTGGAGATGGGGCTGCCCATTGCCAATCCCTTATTCTGTAATTCCCTTATTCTTGTAAGCAACAAGATCTCAAAAAAGATGTTTGCTCTGCTATCACATTGTGTTAACTCAGGCTACTTTGAGTTTGAAGAGAAAATTTATAAATTATATAAATTTATAAGGGATTGGCAATGGCAGCCTCCCCTATCTCCAATACTAGCCAACATTTTTTTTGAGGATTTCGAACAAAAGGCAATCTCCTCTGCTACACTTAAGCCTAAAATATGGCTGAGATACGTCGATGACATATTCCTTATTTGGGAATACAGTATAGATAATCTTCACACTTTTTTAAAATCACTTAAACAACTTCCACCCAGACATCAAATTGACAATAGAAATTGAACAAAATGGATCTCTTCCTTTATTAGACATCAAACTTACTAAGATGTCTGACTCCATAAAAATTGCGATCTTCAGAAAATCAACGCATATGGATAGATACCTCCTGCATGCGCCCTCACACCACTATCCAGCACAGAAGTTGGGAATCATCTCCACTCTAGCACATTATTGTCAGTATTGTCTGTATTGTCAGATGAGGAAGAGATAAAAAATGAACTACAACATCTAAAAAGAACCTTCACAAATAATGGCTACTCTTCAAAAACTATTAATAAACAACTATACCACCATCATCAAAACAACGTAGAAACATAGGACAACCCCAAAGGTTTCCCTTTACCATACATCAGCTCGCTCTCCTAGAAACTAAGAAGAATTTTGAAAAAATTTAATATAAAAACGTTCTTTTCTACTCTTCCTAAACTCAGATCAATTCTAAGCAAACCCAAACAGACTCACAACCATCTTCAGTTTCCAGAGGTGTATAAAATCACATGTGACTGCAGGAAGCCATATTATGGCCAAACTGAGAAGTCCATCCTCTTATGTCTCGAGGAACATCAAAGGGACATTGCCTACAACATAACCAGAGCAAGCACCCTCTCAAGCCATGTCCTGTTCTCAGTGAACACAAATAGGGAAGGCCGCCAACATGAGATAAACTGGACAACAACTTCAAACATTCATATATGCCATGACAAGGTAGAACGCCTCATAGTCGAGTCTAAGGAAATTGTCCTGGACTCTCATCACATAAACAGTAACCTTAGTTACAATTTACCGGACTCATTTAGCTCTGCTATCAGATACTGGCACACTTGTGAAGTCACACGCTCGCAGATGCCTAACAGTAGAACTTTAGCTTGGACTGTAGCTACAGTTCAAACTTAACTGAAGTTTTTTAGTCGATTTTGTAGTAGTACAATGTTTCTTTGTAGTGTTTTTATTTTGCTTTCAATGTTCTCACGCCTGAAGAAGTCAACTTTCCGACAAAACATGTTGTGTGTTAAATAAATTAATCGTTTGTCTAATTCTCGGATTTCAGTTGGTATAAAAAATATGAACATATCTTCATACCGCGTAACTACAACAGATATATATAATTGATTTAAACAGGAAAAAAAAAATTCTTAGTCCACCCATGGAGGCCACATTAAAAAAATAAAGGTTCTTGGTTTCCTAGATGAAAGTCGAACCCAGGTCTTTCCTACCATTACAGAGACTATATACTTCTCCCATATCCCCTCTTTTCTGTCTATCAGCTGGCAAACCTTCAGCTCTCTCTTCATAGTGAGCATCCTATTGACCAGTTATTATTAAGCAACCAACTTAACTCCAAATCTTTTCTGCCGTTTCCACATCCCCAAGGATCCCAGATGGCTAGAGATCTGCATGAAGTAATCCATATGTGATCATATCTGCCTTATAAAGAGGGGTAATATGCTCCTTATTTCTGCTTGTCAGTGTGTTTTTTTAATGTCTAAGTAATTGAATAAGCTGCTTTTCCCACTTTTGCAATATGTCCTCTGAACTTCAACTACCTGTACACAATCCTCTTTCCCCCAAATTCCAAGCCTTCTCAATTTCCTGAAATCCAGTTCCATCAGTGTACTATACAGCTTTTGGTCTTTTCATTGCAATATGCAGTGCCATACACTGTGCACATTAGACTGTATCCATTCTCCTTTGCTCCATACTGCTAGCTTATTTAAATTGTTCTGCCATATCTCTGTATCATCTTTATTAACTACTGCTCTTCCTAATTTTATCATCTTTAATGAACAACCAGATATTCCTCTTAAATCATTTTCATTATAACTAATGTAACAAATTAAATGAAATAGGCCCAAGTACAGGGTCCTACAGTATGCACTACCAGTTAGCCAACTTCTCCTATTCAATCCCCCCCCCATATAAAACACTGATACCCATCTATCAACTACCCTCTTATCCATATCATTCATCTTCATCCTTGCTTACTCTGATTTATATGACAGAGTAGAGTGGTATCCTGTCTAGTGCCTTATAAAGAGGGATAATAATCTCCATATATCTATTTGTCAGTGTGTTATTCAACATCCAAGTAATCCTTTGAGCCATCTTTTGCAGTACATCTCTGAACCTCATCTCTCTCTCTCTCTCTCTCTCTCTCTCTCTCTCTGTCCACCATCACTCCCAAATTCCTAGCCTCGTCAATTTTGCTCAGTGAAATACAATCTATGTAATCTTTTCATCCTAAAATGCATAACCATACACTTGGACACATTAAGCTGACAACAATTATCCCTTGCTCCACACTGTCAATTTATTTAAATCATCCTGCAGGATTCTCTATCACCTTTCTTAATTATTGCCTTTCCCAGTAAATTAAGTGTCTATCATCAAACTGTCATCCTGGTACTCTCACCTGACTTTTGTCCAAAGTAATGGAGAAGGTAAGGTCATCAACTACTGTCAACTTCTTTGACGTCTGGGAACTAACATATAATCAACAACCACCACTATGGATTTTGCCAATCAAAATCCACAACAGATCTCCTTGCTTACATAACCCACTTCTGGACATGTTTGATGGAAAAGTGTACAGAAACCTGTGTTGTTGCATTTGACATTTCAAAGAATTTGATAAGATCTGGCATCAAGAGCTTGCAGCAAATTGCCATCATATAGTCTGCCTTCTTTCCTTTGAAATTGATATGCCAGTTTTTTCTCAGTTCGTTCACTGTATATTATGGTATAGGATGTTTTCTCATTAGACTTTTTCATCTAATGCACATTTCCTTGGGACTGTATTTTATCCACCTTCTTTCTCATATACATAAACAACACTGAACTCAAACTCCACCAACAGTTTTGCTGATGATAGCACTCTCCACTCACCCTATTTAAATGACAAACTGTGCAGGGCTCAAGCATTTCAAGCTCAAGATCATAATAAGTATCCTAAATACCATTTCACCACAATCCTTCACTCAGATGTTAACAGTCTAGTTACCTTTGATACTTCCAAAATACAGTTTTCTTTATTTTCTTGTAAAAAAAAGACCTTGCCTCCTCTGCTTCATCTATTATAGTTCTACAAATAGAATATGCAGCCTCCAATCAGTCAATTGCAAATTTCAAGACCTTACATTTAGTTACATTAAACAGGTTAATGGATAATGTCATTGACATAAGTGAAACAATAGAAGTCTGAGTACTGATCCCTGTGGAACACCACTTGTGACTTTTCCTTGATGCTGCTTCTCGTACACAACTTTCTGATTTTATCAGATAGCTGGTTTCTGGTTCACTAACCTGATATCTGAACTCATATGTTCATACTTAAATATCAGCTTGTATGGTGCACTCTCAAAAATGACTTTGCAAAATCCAAAATATTGGTAGTATATGTCATTCCCTCATCAACTTTATTATAAATGGAAAGCAAATTAATGAAACAACAGCACTTCTTAACAAATCCTTGCTGACCCTCATAGATCATATTATCCTCATCTGCACAATTTTTATATGATCTCTCACTAATTTTCTCAAAATCTTAACTTCAGAAGAAATACAAAGTGGTCTATTATTTTTATGCCTCTGTTCTACCACCAAATTTATATTAATGGCACTATCATGCCCTCTATTACGATGTACTTTTTTTTTTCAAGTATAGAAAATTAAATAAGAAGTTGTACATTGAAACTAATTATTGACATCAGAAATCCTAATATGTATAATAATTGATTTATAGAGATTTTGATCGTTTTATGCAACTGCCACCCACAAAAGATTATTGAACTAAGAATTTTTTTCTATTCTTTTATTCATTTTTTTCTATTTATTTAAATTGTTTTCTACCTAATCCAAAAACTCCACTCTGGAGATCATACATAAACTTTTTCAACACTTCCAACCTCTGATAAGCAGGGGTGGGGAATCACACAGGATGATGAAATTCATCTCCCACCTAAAGACAATTGCAAACATCCATTCCCAGAGCAGGATTCAAATTCACTACTTGTTGATTGAGGAGCTAACCACTCGGTCAACCAGGCCACTTAAAGCAGTTCTGTTTATTTGCATATTATTGTGCTTGGATTGCTTTGCTTTTGCTTGGAGTGTATTTTGTTTGGATGATTGCTGCATACTAAGTAGAAAGATTAAAATACTAGTTGAAACATAAGTAGTAAATGCTCATGTATTTTAATAGTGTGAATCAGCATGAATGTCTTTTTAATGTTGTTTCCTGTTTACAGAGATTTTTAATTTTATATTTTTTAACTTTATATATATATAATGTGCACGTGTGTGTGCATTTCTTTATAGCATGGAAGAATGTGATGCCCTCTGTACTAGACTAGCCATAATGGTAAATGGCCAGTTTCGATGTTTGGGTAGTATTCAGCACCTAAAGAACAAGTAAGTAAAAAAAATAATAATAAATAATTTAATTGTATATATCCTGAATTATGTTGTACCATCATTTTGTATTTTGGTTTAACCAATAGGAATACAATTTGGTCGGCTAAATCCCGAATTGCCAGCCCATCCTCGTTTGTTCAGTATCCAGGTAGATACCCAACAGGTGCACCACGAGAAGGTGAGGATTGGACATTAGGTCAGAAGCCCTGGTCAGTTCTCCGCATTCCTTTAAAGCCTATGTGGAGGTCTCCTCTCAGTTATACAGCTTTGACCCTTAAGCACCCCAAATCTGAATCTGAAAATCTGAAAACACACCCCAACTCAACATCACCAGAATTAAAGATAGGTACTATCAACATAAGAAGCCTGAATGGAAAAGAAATGGAGCTAGCGGAGGTATTAGATAAGTACCAGATTGGCATAATAGGGGTGACTGAAACAAAAAAGACAAAAACTGGTGAGATCTTTCTCAGCAATAAATACAAAATGTTATATTCAGGCAATGACAATCAAGGAAAAGGAGTAGCCATAGTATTCAACACAAAATATGAGGCTCATCTTCTTGAATGGCAGGCAGTGTCAAGTAGAGTGATTTGGGCAAATATCAGAATGGAGAACTGGACAATGAGACTTATTGGTGCCTATGGTCCCACAGAAGGTTCTACTAAGGTAGAAGTGGAGGAATTTTTTGAGGCTCTAGAGAAAGCTACTGACACAACGAAAAAGGAAAAGTTGGTCCTTGTTGGGGATCTAAATAGCACAGTAGGAGGTGATTGTCAGACATACAAAAATGTTTTGGGAAAATTTGGAGAAAAGAGCAAAGCTAATAATAATGGCAAATACCTGTTGGATTTCTGCTCAGGACATGGACTGGTTATTACTAACACCATGTTCCAACATAAAAATGTGTACAAATTCACATGGAGAGAAGAGGCAAGGAATAAGAAAAGTCTCATTGACTATGTTATTGTTGATAGTGATGTTTTCTCCCTGGTGCAGGACACAAGGGTGCACAGAGGATTTGAAATTGGAAGTGATCACTATTTAGTCTTGAGCAGGATAAAATTGAATTTCATATTGAAAATAATGACATGTAAGAAAGTTTTAAAGTGAATAAAAGTTGAGCAACTCTCAGATGTGAACTGTAGACTAAAATACACAAAGATTATTGAAGGAAAAATGAAAGAGTTTGAGAACAGGAACCAAACCTTGGAGATTCAGTGGCAAGCCTTGAAGAAAACCCCGATTGATTCAGCTAGAGAGGCATGTGGTGAAGTTGTCTGCAAGGATAGAAAAATTTGAACTCCATGGTGGACACAGGAAGTTAAAGAGGCAGTGAAGGAAAAGAAGAAAGCATATCAAAAGTTCCTGGCAAATAAGTCTGCTTGTGCTGTTTATTTTCTATGTTCTTGCAAGTCCTCCCATGACTAGCTAAACAAAAGTCATGGGAGGACTTGCAAGAACATAGAAAATAAATATCAAGAAGGTGGCAAAATATTCTGGAGGTTGTTGAAGAAGCTTAGAAATGAAGGAAAGAATGCTGTAAAAGGAGTTAGAGATGATAAAGGTGACATGAAAACGGGATAAAAAGATCCTTGAAGTATGAAGTAATTACTTCAAAAAATTGCTAAATGAAACAAGTAGTGATAGTACAGCGGTAAAAAACACTCAACAGGCATACAGTCAGGAATACATATCCATACTTGAAGTAGATAAAAAGCCATCAAAGGCTTGAAATGTGGAAAGGCAGCAGGAGTAGATGATATTCGACCAGAAATGCTGAAGTATGGTGGTATAAAAGTCTTACAGTGGCTGCACTGCATAGTTCAGAAAGCCGGGACAGAGGGACGAATTCCAGATGATTGGAGTAGAGCTCTAATAGTACCCATATATATAAAAAAAAAGGAAAATAAACCTGAATGTGAGAATTACAGAGTTATTTCCCTACTGAATGTTCCTGGTAAGATATATGCAAGTATACTTGAGAACGGTTGAGAAGAATTGTGGAAGAAAAGCTCGGTGAAGAACAAGCTGGATTCAGGCCAAATAGAGGCTGTCAGGATCAGATCTTCACTTTACAACAAATAGTTGAGAAAGCATGGGAATATAACAAAGATCTGTATTTAAGTTTTGTCGATCTGGAAAAGGCATATGACAAGGTGCCAAGAGAGAAGCTAGTCAATATGCTAGTTATATGGTGTCAATGGGACATTATATCAAGCAATACTTAGTCTTTATTTGAGTTGTACATCAGCAGTTAGAATTGAAGGAAGTACAGGAAGATGGTTTAATGTTAAATCTGGTTTGAGACAAAGATGTACATTATCCCCTCTGTTATTCATTATCTATATGGATCACATTATGAAGGAAAGTGGTATTAAACATGATATCAAAATTGGAGATGTTAATGTCAGCTCTTTGCTTTATGCAGACGATGTTATACTTCTAAATAAATCCGCTACAAGTCTGCAAGATTCTCTGACTAAATTGAATAACTGTTGTAATTGATATGGTATGAAGGTCAGTATTAAAAAGACAAAGATAATGAAAATAGGCAGAATCACTGAATCGACTGTGTTGTGAATGGAGAACCTGTGGAACAAGTAAAACATTTCAGTTACTTAGGCACGATTTTTACTGAAGATGGTAAATTAAATATGGAAATAGACAACAGAATCAACAAAGCTGGTATGGTAGGAAGTCAATTGAATAAATTCATATGGAATAGAAGAGAAATTAATCGGAACACTAAATTAGCTGTATACAAGACTATACAAGACTGTGTTCAAACCAGTTTTAACTTATGGATCTGTGAGCTGGGTCAGAAGTAAAACACTTGACCAAAGACTAGAGACCACAGATATGAGAGTCCTGAGAAAGATTAGAGGCATGAAGAGATGTCATCAATGGCAATATCATATTAAAAATGAGGATATTAGGAAAGAACTTGACATTGTCAGCATCCAGGAATGCGTTAGCAGAGCTAATCTCAGGTGGTATGGTCACTTAAACAGAATGGGCGAGGAGCGATTAGCAAAACAAGTGCTCTCTGCCAAGTTGGCAGGAAAACAACCCAGAGGAAGACCAAGATATAGGTGGATTAATACGCTACAAAGTGCCTTAGACGATAGAAATATAAGATCTGGTAATGTTGGAGTCATGACAAGTAACAGACTGATTTGGAGGAAAATTGTAGATAGGAAATTTAATGATGTAAATTTTTCATGTAGTACTATCATATCCTGTACACCCCTTAAGGGTACATGGCAGGAATTTCATGATGATATCCTGAATTAGTATTATTGTGCTTATAGTGTTACAGCACAGAATGAAGAAGTTAATGTAGCAAACAATCAGAGTCTAATTTTGAAGCAGGATAGCACATCTAAATGGATCTCTAAGAGGAAGAAGATCAATATATGTTTGAAGATGTGGGTGAAGTAATCAGAGTCAGAATCAGGGAAACTGGAGTGGTCAGACCAAAGAGAGAGTTGTGGTATAGCAACTAGAATAGAGAATGTTGGTGCAGGTGGAATAGCCTCAAAGACACAGGGATTGTTACATTTGTACACAAATGTAAAGATTATTATATAGATCAAGTGGATATTAAATCCAGCATTATTTCAAAGCCAAATGTAGAATCTATGAAAGTTTCGTATGAAATTACGGGAATACATTCGCTGGGACTTATGAGTTTGCCTAGTGTGGACCTTATAGAAGATATGATTGCTTTGCCTTAAGTGTCCGTATATTCAACTTCTATTGGTCCATTTTGATAAAGTTTCACTGGCCTGACAGCTGTTTTGAACTTGTTGGTTTTCCTCAGAGACCAGGCAACTATTTAAGTAAAGCCCTCTCTAAAAATTAGGCAATCCTTCAGACCACTCCCTGTGAATGACCAAAAGATCATCCAAGGGTGGGCCTGCTCAGTGACAGGCTCACCTTACCACCGAGCAGAACTGCACATATTCCAGGGAAAAGCACCCACCGTCACAGCCCGAACAGAGGCCCTTCTGGAAAATGCCAATACCCAGAGACTCAAATTGATCTCCCAAGGCAAAACTCCCCGGAAATCTTAAGCCCCCTTAGCTGGACAAGGCTTGGAAGAAACCTTAAGAAAGCAAAAACTCTCATTCAGTATTAAGTAACTCGAAGTGTCAGAGAGGTGTATTTTTTGGAATTTCGTATTTTTTGTTTGCCTGCTCTCTGAGAAGAACCAACCAGTTCGAAACAGCTGTCAGGCCAGTGAAACCTTATCAAATTGGACCAATAGAAAGTGAATATATGAATGCCTGGGCAAGGCAATCATGTCCTCTATAAGATCTGAGCCAGGGCAACTTGTGAGTGCAGGTGAGTGTATTCCCTTACAAGCTCTCTGGTCAGATTTTGTATGAAACTTTCATAGTTTCTACATATGGCTTTGAAATAATGCTGGATTTAATATCCTCTTGATTTATATAATTTTGCATTGCCGAACTAAAGCCTTTAGGCTCTTTATTTTAGTTAGGATTATTCACAATAAGAGAGCTGAGTTTGTTTTATTGATCGAGTCAGTATACCCAGGGATAATTGGTATAAGTGAAAGTTGGTTGTCTGAGGAGGATGTGCTGTTGGGAATAGAAATGGAAGTATATATATATATATATATACTTTTCTGAAAGAACAGGAAAGTGAAAAGAGGAGGGGGATTGCTGTTAATAGTTGCAGAGGAATTATGTCCACAAAGTGTGGAAGTTGATAGTACACGCAAGCAATTTTTCATGGTGTGAAATCAAAATCAATGGGCTAGTATAGGATGCTGTTATAGGCCCAGGAATGTAGATAATGATAATTGTGAAATGTTTAAGCAAATTGATTTGGAAAAGTGTAAAATCAATGTGATCCTAATGGGAGACTTTAAATACAGAAATCACAATGAAAGAAGGAGATAGCGTACAGGAACATGGAGAGTGAGTTTGTCGAATTTCTGAGATAAATATCTTGCGCAACATATTACTGAAGCAACTAGAGTTTTTAATGTTTTGGATTTGGTGATAACTTTGCCAATCTACAGAGCTAACTATTAACTCTGTAGTTAATTTGGTGATAACTTCACAAGATGTAGTTGTTAATGAGGTATTAACACTGGCCCCAGTTGGTGAAAATGATCATGAGGTGCTTGTTTGGGAAACAAGTAAAGGTTGCTGCCAAAAATGGATATATGTGGAAGTATAAGGCAGGTGATCATGGGAAGGTCTGTAGTCAATTAGCATCATTACTTTGTGTAAATGATCTGCGCAGAAGAGATATTGAATGTGATTGGAAATTCATAAGACAGTATCGGACACAAGCAATGTATAACTGCATTCCAAGGGTTAAGTGAGTAAATAGAATAAAGAGTGAAATGGATTAACAATGAAATCAAGCAAGCATTGGAAAAGAAAAGACTGTGGAGGAGGTTCAAGGTAGTTGGTGGTGATCGGATCAATGAAGAGTATATAGTGCAGCCTGGGAAGGTGATGAGCATGATAAAGAAAGAAATGATGCAGCATGAGAGGAGATTGATTGGTCAGCCAAGGTTAATTCAAGGGAATTTTTCCACTAAATAGCAAGCAAGAGAAAGAATAACAGGCAGGCTAACGCTGGTGGATAGTTATGGCAGTAGAGTGACTGTTACAAAGGATAAAGTGGAATTATTGAACGAGCACTTTATCAGTGTACATCATACTGGTGTAAATGATGCTGTGCAATGCATATAGAAGGTAAACAAGTATTAGAAGAATTGCAAGTGAAAGCATCAGAGTTGTATCAGGCATTGATTGCATTAGGTGCTAATAAGGCTGTGGAAATGGATGACATATCACCATGTGTTCTTAAGGAATGTGCACAACAGTTATCTGTGCCCTTGACCTGGTTATTAAAAAATGTCACATTTTTTAATAAATCTATTGTTAAGATGTTTCCTAAATAAAAATTAAAAATTTTAAATTAAAAATTATTACATTTTCTACTTATTTTTTATATGCTTATACAATAAATTTATGCTTAATAAATGATAATGTTATATGTTTTGCTTTTTTTTTTTTATTTCAAAAACAAGATTGCAATATGAAGCAAAAAATCAGTAAATAATTTTTTAGTTTTCTTTTCATATCCTTGTAATTTTCAATTTTTCCTGCTAGCAAAGAATGAGTATTGGCACCTATTGTTTTACAAAAAAAGCACTGCATATCATAGTTTTCCTCAGACTCATTCACTAAAACATTCAAGAATGCCTATGATAACCCATTCCACTTCTACTCATTCACCACTCTGCATCAAAAAATCTAGTCTTCATACCTTTGCTAATACTGTTGGCATTTATAAATAAACATAAGTGTTGAACTGGTTGGCCGAGTGGTTAGCATATCTGTTCTCCAGCAAAAAGGCTGCAGATTGGAATCCTGCCATAGGCATGGATGTTTGTGATTGTCTGTAAAAATATTAGTGGTGTTGGTGGGTGGCAGATGGCATTGGTGTGGATGATGATGGGTTGCAGTTTATTGTAGTTGGTGGATTAAATGATGGAGATGGAGAGTTGTAGAGTAGGTGCCCTCCCTCGATGAGTCTTTGGACTCCTTGGAGGTGTCACGTAATAATACTAATAAGGTAGACAGGTAAGAGGGAAATAGTGGCACTGGTTATGAGGCAGTGTGGTGTAATGTGGAAGTCAACAGGAAGACATATTTAGTTGGATATTGCTATAGGCTAGGGAATGTGGAGGGTGGTGATGAAGAAATGTACAAACAGCTTGGATTAGTGAACAAAGGAAGGGTATTTATTATAGCCAGTATAGACTGGAATGAATAAATAGCATTTGGGAATAAGGAAAATGAATTTCTTGAGTTCTTGAGAAATAACTATTTCAGGCAGCATGTAAAAGATGACACGTGAGGATTGAGGGTTTTAGATCTGATCATATCATCAGAGGATGTAATTGTGAGTGAGGTTTCACACTTTCCTCCAGTTGGTGATAGAGATCATAAAGTGATCATCTTGGTTATCACTGGCCATATGTGGACTTCTGTGAAAAAAGGACATATGTGGAATTATAAGGTTGGTGATTATTATTATTACCCCAAGACCTCATGGAGTCAAAGACTTATCTGTGAGGTCCTTTTATCACACACACACACATCTCATCATACCATGTTTTAAACACACTCAAACTCCTTGCAGACACCACACTCTCAGGCAAGGCATTCCAATCATTCACAACTCTGCACGAAAAAAACCTGCCTCTCACTCCCCTACTCATACCCTTTTTATACAGTTTCCAGGGATGACCTCTGGTTTTCCAATGATCTCCCACTATTCTCTGTAGAACTTCTCCACCATTGTTATAACAACCCCTTACCAACTTGTAGGTCTCTATCATATCTCCCCTCTTCCTCCTCTCCATTAGACTCTGCAAATTACATCTTCTCAATCTGTCCTCATACTCAACATTCCAGAGGTCAGAAACTACCTTAGTCAGTTGCCTTTGGACCCTTTCCAACATGTCTTCATCCTTCTGAAAACCCAGTGACCAAATCTGGGCACAATAGTCCATATGTGGCCTAATCAAAGCCTTATACAATGGAACAAGAATCTCCCTACTTCTACACATCAGTGTCCTCCACATCATTCCCAGAAGCCTTTGTGTTGTCTTCACAATTTTAGTGATGTGTCCCCTAAATTTTAGATCCTTACTATCACCCCCAGATCTCTTATTTCCTCTACCTCCAACAATATATTCTCACCAAGCATAAATTTTGCATTCCATCTTTGTTTTCCAAATTTTAAAACCTTACATTTTGCAACATTAAATTTACATCCCCATTTCCGTGCCCAATCACTGAATTTATTCAAGTCTTCTTGCAAGGCCACAACATCTTCGCTACTCTTTATGGTTTGTCCCAACTTTGCATCATCTACAAATAAATGGATATCTCCATCCAAATCTTCACCAATATCATTAATATACAAGTTAAACAGTAATGGCCCTAAAACAGACCCCTGAGGCACTCCACTAGTGACTTTCCTTTTCCTGGATATCGCACCCCCCCCCCCCCATACACAACTTGTTGATACCTATCAGATAGCCAGTCTCCAATCCAATGCACTAATCTAATATCCACCCCCATCTGCTCTAGTTTGACTGTCAACTTATCATGAGATAATCTATCAAAAGCCTTTGCGAAATCCAAGCATATTACTGTGTATCCTTCTCCTCTGTTCAAGGAAGCAGTCACTTTATTGTAATAAGTAAATAGATTACTAAAACATGACCTCTCTTTAGCAAATCCATGTTGTCCATCAAAGATAATACCATTGTTGTCAACCCAACTCTGGATCCTAGTCCTCACAAGCTTCTCCAACAACTTAACCACAACACCTGACAGATTGGCCTATAGTTTGATGCTTGAGTTTGATCACCTCCTTTATGAAGTGGCACAATCTTGCCCTCCTTCCACTGCTTAGGAACTTGACCAAGTGCAAGACTCATATTAAAAAAATATGTCGAGGCAGGTGCCAACTCCCTGGCACATTCCTTCAGAATACGCAGTGATATATTATCAAGTCCCACAGCCTTATTTACATCTAGTTTATTCAACTCCCCAAACACCTCTTGCTCACTTACAGTCAGTTCTCTCCTCCCCATCATCAACTGCTCTCAATCTCTCCATGAAGTCACATTCACAAGATTGAAAGATCTTTATGAACTGCTCATCAAGTATCTCCACCACACATTCTGCAACAGCTGTCTTTATACCATTTTCTCCAATCAATGTCATCCTTCCATAATCATTCTTTCTTTTGCTGGCTAATTTCAAAAGAACACCCTAGGATTCTTTTTGGCTTCATTAGCTAACTGCTGTTCATACCTCTCTTTAGCTACTCTCACCAACCAAGTCACCCTCCTTGCCTGGTCTTTGAAATTGGTTATTTCCACTTCTCTTATGCTGCCTCCACAATACCCTTTTCTCTGTATTACATGCTTAATCTCTTTATTCATCCATCTCACACCTGCCTTATTTAACCTTCTCACCCTTGGAATACATTTAGACATTGCATCTACTAGATAGTTTTTGAAAATCCCCAAGCTGCATTGATCTCTTTTCCAGCTAACTCCTCATTCCATGCTACACCCACAAGCTGTCTCCTGAGCTCTTCATAATCACCCCCCCCCCCTTGTAGTTCCACACATACCCTTTTCTCACAGAGGTCCTCACACTGCTGGCAACCACCCAGGTCATTATGGGTGATTGCCAGCAGTGCGAGGCAGTAATCACCTCATGGTCACTCTCACCAGTTGGTGGATGATTTGACACCTCATTTATAATTACATCCTCTGATGAGATGACCAAATCCAAGACCCTTAATCCTCGTGTGCCCTCTGTTACATACTGTCTGAGGTAGTTATCCCTCAAAAACTCAAGAAACTCATTTTCTTTACTTCCAGTTGCTATCTCATCATTCCAGTCTATATTGCCATAATTAAAATCACCCATAATGATCACCCTTTTCTTATTTGCTTGGCTAATTTGACTATACATTTCACTAACACCACCATCCACATTACCTGGTCTATGACAACATCCCAACAACAATCAAGTATTTGATTCTATTCACCTCTATCTCACACCATACTGCCTCAAAACCACTGGCACTATTTCCGTCTTGCATCTCTACTTTGTATGGACATAACTCTTTCTCTATCATCAATAGCTCTCCCCCTCCCTTTTTACCCCTTCTATCCTCACGAAATACATCATACCCTTCCATCTCTATTCCTGTCAGGATCTCATCCTCTTCCAACCATGTCTCACTTATTCTGACAATCTTTGGGTGAACAGATGCAATTAGTGCAACCATTTCATCTGCCTTGTTTCTTATTCTTCTAGTTTGTATACAAACAGAACAGCTCATTTCTGGATTTACAGCTAGTTCCACTGATACTACCACTCCCTCGATGTGATCTCTCCATGCGCGACTGGGGCCATTTCCCTTTCTGCTTCTTCATTTTAAAACCCTTTTCAATTCCAACTGTTTCCTCTTGATCCCTGCTCATCCCATTCCTTTCCTGCCTACATATGCTCTCACCTCCTCTTGGAGCATCTGCCTTTCTCACACTGTGTACCCCTGTCCACTCTGAGCCTCCCCATTTCCCTGCTCCTCTTGCACACCCATTCTCTCATTTTCTATACTCATACCACTCACTTCCCCATTCATAACCACCTCTTCAATCTCTCCTGTCTTACTCTCCTGCTCTTCCACATCACTCCCCTCTCGTTCTGATTCATTCTCTCTATTCACTTTTCTACCTTCCAGCAGCTGTCTCTCCAAGCAACTCACACCATAACCACTCAAATGCCGTCCATCGCTCCCATACAGCTCACTTTGTCCCTCAAACTCATTCCACATATTAACAAACTGTACTCCCATCTCCTCACTCATTTCAGCCAGCATATCATTCATAATCCTTGCTCTTTGCCTCATTTCACCACAGTCATACCTAAGCAACACACTGACTACCCTTCCTGTCACACTATTCTCTTTTATCCTTCCAAGCAGCCTCCTGATATCCATTCTGACATGCTCCTTGGCCTCTCTCTCAAATCATGTTCTTTTGCTCGATCCCACCTCATATCCAATGACTCAATCTCTCTACTCATTTTACCGCCTGGAAAGCATACCTTGTGCATTCTATCCTCTAGCACACCTTTAATAATGGAGTCACCATACAACGCCACTCGCTCATCTTTCGTTAACTCTTTCATGCCATCATGATTTATTTTAATAGTTTTGACCTGAATTCTCTTCATTTCATTCTGCATCCATTTCATTTCTTGCCTCATCCAATCCAATCAACTTCTGAATCTCACGATACATTCTCTCTATCATTCAATCTTTTTAACTTTCTAACTCTTGACCCCCTCTTCTCACTTTCACTCTCATTCATCTTTCTTTGTTTCCGTACTTTCAGTCCTACATGCTTCCAACTTTTGCCATCATTCATTCTTTTTTTGCTATCATTCATTCTTTCAATTTTTTTCACTTTTGATTTCTGCATCACGCCATTTCTAGTTTCATTCGTTCTCTTAATTTCATTTCCTTCTGTCACTCTTGCCTCACTTTCGTCCCTTTTAACATCCGTTATGGTTTTCAAATTGCTCTTTTTCTTTTTTACTTATTTTTTAACATTTTTTCAACTCTCTTTCAAATGTGCACTCATGTTCCCCACGACATTCTCGTTACTTTCTGTCATCAATTTCATATTTGCATTCATCAGTTCCTCGTTCAGGTCACACTTTGCACACACACCCTTCTTCCATTCATGCTAAGCATCCACAAATCATTTATATAATCAAAAGAATACATATAACAGACCTCACACTTAACAAAACGACTGAAATCTAAATTAAAATCATGGAATGACAATGCCGCCGCCATTTTTTTTCCCCTGCAGGTTACTAGGTCTAATAATAACGATTTTGTAATTAAGTTTAGGCAAGAAAAATCCCCCACACTAATAATTCCGGTAGCGCACAACGTTTACAGCCACTCTTACTCAAACAATTACGCATGTATACTTAATTATTCCTAGAATAACTTATCTCAATCAGGAGCTCTTCTTAGACATGTCCACAGTGCTTGGCTCACTAGTGCCAACTCCATAATCAACTCCAACTCCACTCAGCTTCTAAACAATAATAATGAAATATTATGAAAAGCTTATGAGACAGCTTGGAGCTATAGCATGGAAGGAAGTGTTGAGCAGTAAGGAAATAAATGCTGCTTAGGAAATGACAATATTAAGCATCATTGACTATATAATAGTGGGTGAAAAACTAAAGAAGTTGGTAAGAAATTGCAGCATATACAGAGGATCCAATATTGACTCAGACCACCATTTATTAATCAGTACTATTGAGATCCCAAACCAGAGAAATAGAAACAATACAAGAACACAGAAACAAAAGCAGGAGCAATATAAGATTGAACTGTTACAGCAAGATAGTATCAGAGAACTATATCAAAGAAGACTTACAAATCATACAAAGAAAATAAATAAAGATACAGATATAGAAAATGAATGGCAAAACATTAAACAAATAGTTAAACAGGCAGCATATGAAGCCACAAGGAACAAAACTGAAGAAAAAGGAAAGGACTAAGAACCTGGAACCCAGAAATAGAATCTTTAATAAGAAAGAAAAAAGAAATCTACCTTAAATAGTTAAATGACAGAACCATAGGAAATGAAATATAATATAAAAGAATCAGAACAATAACAAGAAGAGAAACCAGGAAAATCAGAAGAACAAGACTGGAAAAAATTTGTATCAAGATTAGAGCATGACATAAATGGACCTCAACTAAAGAGCTATAAAATCATTAAAAAAATGACTCAAGAAACAAAGGATAATCTACAATTAAAAGGCCCTCCACAAAAGAATGGACTAATCACTACACCCAGCTTCTAAACAATAATAATCAAATTGAAATAAAACAAGTAATAAGTCAAGAAACAAATGAACCAATACAATTAAATGATCTAAAGAAAATATTGGAAAAACTGAAAAATAAAAAAGCTACAGGAGAAGATGGAATAAATTCAGAACTATACAAATACAGCTCTAAAACATTTCAATTACGATTAATTAAATTTCTGAACAGAATATGGGAAGAAGGAAACATCCCACAAGAATAGAAGACAGCAATAGTCATAAGCATTTTCAGAGTAAATTAAAATTAACACCATGGGCCGAGGAAATTATTGGAGAAGAACAATGCAGCTTTAGGAAAGGAAGATCTTGCACAGATCCCACATTTACACTCAAACAAATTATAGAAAAAAGAATAGAATTTAACCTGCCAACATATATGGCCTTCCTAGATTATGAGAAAGCATATGATCAAATCAGCAGAACAAAATTAATCAATATACTGTACGAATTTAAAGCTCCACCTCAAACCACAAAAGCAATGGCAAATATAATTAGAAGAAAGTTATATTAAAATTAATAATGAAACAACTGAAAAAATTAAAACCAATAAAGGTCTCATTCAAGGAAGTGGATTATCACCAAAACCCTTCAATATATATATATGTTAAAGATACCAAGCTATGTTAAACCTGGTTTTAATCCATTTCCCAAGTAAGCAAACAGACAAGTAAGTCAAGTTTGTGCCTGCAATTAGTGCAAATCTTGGTGACCCGCAAAGTAGTTCAAGTCTTAGGCAACTCGTGGTAAAGGTGGAATAAGCTCTGATCACTATTCTTAATATTTACCCTTAATGCAAAGCGTATATCCTTGAGGAGATGTATGATGCTATGCATTAAAGGCAAGGGGCCACTACCCAGACCAGTTTCGACCTTTATTGAGGTCTCATCAGCGGGAGCCAGGGTTAGAAATACCAAGGTTAAGTAATACAGAGCTTATAAGTATTTTACCAAAACTAGTTACCATAAGGGTGCTTTGACTAATTGCAGGTGCAAACTTGACTTACTTGTCTGTTTGCTTACTTGGGAAATGGAGTAAATCCAGGTTTAAAATAGCTTGGTATCTTTAACATATATTATACCCAAGGTAAAAAACTATCTCTCATCCTGAGATTTTTATTTGCTAAGGTCAAAGCACCTTATGTTAACTTGTTTTGATAAAATACCTATAAGCTCTGTATTACTTAACCTTGGTATTTCTAACCCTGGCTCCCACTGATGAGACCTCAATAAAGGTCGAAACCGGTCTGAGTAGTGGCCCCTTGCCTTTAATAAATAGCATCATACACATCCTCAAGGAGATGTGCTTTGCATTAAGGGTAAATATTAAGAATAGTGATCAGAGCTTATTCCACCTTTATCACGAGTTGCCTAAGACTTGCACTACTTTGCGGGTCACCCAGACTTGCACTAATTGCAGGCGCAAACTTGACTTACTTGTATGTTTGCTTACTTGGGAAATGGATTAAAACCAGATTTAAAATAGCTTGGTATCTTTAACATATATTATACCCAAGGTAAAAAACTTTCTACACACACACACACACGTGTGTGTGTGTGTGTGTGTGTGTGGAAAAATTTCAAGAAAATGAAGGAAAAACAAAATCATTGGAAATAAAGAATTAATCAGCCTATTGTATGCTGATGATCAAGTATTTTTGCTGAAAATGAAGACCAATTACAGAAAAATCTATATGTATTGAACAAAACAATTACTTATTTATTTAGCATATGGCTCACACATGAAAAGATACATTACATTAATCCTTAATATATATGGACATAGTAATAGACAAATATACAATAATAAGACATAATACAGTCATAAAAGAGACACTCAAGAATCAAGAATAGGCTACAACTGTAGCCTATTCTTGATTCTAGACATTCAGTACAACTGAATGTCTAGGTGATTATCACACCTGTATGAGGCAATCATGCCCCATTTGTAAAGGTGGTCTGCACATCTGATATGGTTGTTGCGGATTCGGTTAAGGGCAGACCAAGTTTGCCAAGGTAGGTCAAAACCCAAAGGTATCTGTGTTGGGTCCACTAATTCATGGAAGATCCCTGTTGAAGTGTTACACCAGGACTCTTTCTACTTCTCCTTCATGTTGAAACTTGTCTCTGCAAGATTTTTTGCTGTTAAGATTGAAGAGTGCCTTGACTTTAACCTGTTTATTTCTAGGGGCGGGATGTCTTCATGGATTGGAAGATTTTGAATTTCCATGATTTTGCCGTATTCATGTAGAAGAAAGTTGGATCTGCAGATGTGTGGAGGCAAGATGTTGCTTAGCACTGGGAGCCAGTAGGTTGGGGTTGATTTTACAGTTCCGGAAATAAGGCACATAGTGGTGTTAAGCTAGGCATCAACCAAATACACATGGGTGCTGTTCAGCCATATGGGTGAGCAGCATTCAGCTGTAGAGTAAACGAAGCCAAGAGCAATGTAGCAAAGCATTGTTGCTGAGGCACCCAAAGTTGTTCCACATAGTTTTTGCAGTATATTGTATCTTGTTTTTAGCTTGGATGCTGTGTTAATGAGATGTGGCTTAAAAAGATAGTGTTCTATCCAGAGTGACACCCAGATATTTTGGGAATCTGTTGTAGCGTAGCAGTTTGTGGTTGAAGTAGACCATGAGTTCTTTGTTAGCCTGATTATTGTTCAGGTGGAAGCATGAAACTTCTGTTTTGCTAGGATTTGGGCGTAATCTCCATTTGCTGAAGTATTCATCTAGGACTGCAAGGTCATTTGTTAGTGTAGTAAAATTGGTGTGTCTGGTGGCTACTGCAATGTCATCAGCATAGCAAAACTTCTTGGAGGCTGTATTAGGCAAATCTGTGATGTATAAATTAAAAAGGAGGGGAGCCAGAACTGATCCTTGCGGTAGTCCATTATCCAGTGTTCTTTGTTTACTTTTGTTCTCATCCATACACACTTGGAACAGGCGGTTGCTTAGCATGTTATCGATTAGTTTTGCTATTGTTCTGTATGGGACTGCACAGAGCAACTTGCAGACTGCGCCATGCCTCCAGACTGTATCATAAGCTGCAGTAAGATCTACAAAAGCTACAGCTATTTTCCGGCATTGTTGGTAGCCTGCCTCTATATGTGTGTGGGGAGTGACAGAACCTGATCATAGCTTCGTTTATGTCTGAATCTGGCCTGTTCCACTGGGACTTGTTCTATTATCTTAGGGGAAATTCTATTAAGGATGAGCCTTTCTAGGAGCTTATAACAGGTGCTAAGCAGTGCGATTGGTCGGTAGTTTTCGTTTTTCCTGGTTTTAAGATGGGGATAATTTTTGTCCTCTTAAACTCTTTTGGAAATCTACCAGTCTGGAGGATGTCAGAGAAAAATCAAGCCAACCATTGTCGAGCTTTTTTTTTGGCTTGTCTTCAACAGGAAATCAGGATGAATTCCATCGAAACCTGGAGCCTTGCCTGGTTCCATATCCATTAGAGCAGTGTTAATATCTTCAAGAGTGAAGGGTTGTGAATATAGAGAATCTGATGGTCTGTTATTTTTCAAATATGTAAGTTCTCTTTTTATTTGAAGAGTGTGTTGTTTGTCCTTGGTGGTATATCTTGACATGTTGACAATATGTGATGCGTATTGGTTAGGAGAAATAGCTGATTGTTCCTGGGCAGTCAGGGTGCCACTACCTAGTTTTCTTAGAAGGCTCCATGCTTTTCTACTGGAGTGCCGAAAATCGAGTCTTTCTACTGTTTCAGTCCATTTCTTCTGTCGGCTGGTATCAAGGCTGTGTATGAGTTCATCTGCAATGTCAGGATCGCCACACTCCAGTTATTCTTGATACAGTTTATTACTATCATCATCCCATCCAGGGATATACTCCTTCTGGAAGTCTCTTGTTATGGTCTTCTTACCTACAGCTAAAACAGCTCCCACGAATCTCTTGTAATTACTGCTTATTGGAGGGATCCAACGGACATATTTGTCAAGACAGGTAGCAAATGTATCCCAGTTGGCTTTCTGGAAGTTCCAGCAGGTACGTTGGATGGATCTGACTAGGGGTACCTGCAGACCTACCTCTAATATAATTGGTCTATGTTGGCTTCGGGGAAAGTTGGAGAGAACTCTTCTCGATATAGGTAATGGTCGTCCATTGTTGTCTTGAGTGATGAAGCAGAGGTCGGGATTGTACTCCCTGTTCCAAGCTGCTGACCTGAAAGAAGATCTATCTTTTGCATCAAAATTTAGGTGCATGTTGTGAATTTCTGCCCATTCAGTCAAAGTCTCTCCGCATTCATTGTTGGAAGCATATTTCTATAGCATGTGGCGGCTGTTAAAGTCACCTGTATGCATCGCAGGGTGGTTGTACACTGGTAGAACTTGTGGAGGCCACAAGAGGGCAGGGGGTTTATACACGTTGGTAATGGTTATGTTCCCTATCATAGTTGTTATCAGTTATGTAATGGTTATGTTCCCTATCATAGTTGTTATCAGTTATGTAATGGTTATGTTCCCTGTCATAGTTATGGCAAGACCATGTGCATGATGTAACCAGATAATGTAACCAGGAATTCGGCCCCTGAGGTGGAGCTGATCCTCATCCTTACAGTGAGTCTCTTGAATAAGAACAGCTTATTCAGTGAGTCTCTTGAATAAGAAATATATCAAGACAATGTCGACATATAAAATCTTTGAGAGATATTCACATTTTGCTCTACATCAACAATAGAATACTATGACATGAAGATCTCAATAAATAAAATGAAATCAATAGCATTTCAAGGTAAAGAAATTAAAAGATGCAAACTAGTCATCCACAACAAAGTAACAGAACAAGTGAACAAATTTAAATATCTAGGAAATTACATAAGCCCTAATGGAGAAATCGACATTGCATATAAAAAGCAAAAATTCCTAGCAGTCATTGGAACTTTGAACAGACACTTCAATAAACAGATGTCCGGAACAACCCAAATATAACTATATAAAATAATAGCCAAACCAATTCTGAAATATGGCAGTGAAACATGGACTTGGGGAGAATGAGATAAAAGACAAGTGGAAGCTGCAGAAATGAAGTTCCTAAGACCGCTCACAGGCTATAAAAGAATAGACAAGATGAGAAACAAAGAAATAAGAAAACAGTTATCCATAATTAACATAACAGACGACATCACAAACTATAGAAAGAACTGGAAAAAACACATAGAAAGAATGAATGAGGATAGATGGCCAAATATTGCCTGGAAATATAAACAAAATGGACACTAATTGAGAGGAAGACCCGGGAGGAGATGGGCAGAGGAATTTTTAAACCTTTGAAAACTTTACAGGCAAACAATTGCCTAATACAGGAAGCCAAGAAGAAGGAAATGACAAAGAAATATTTAACAGCATCAATGTGTGAATCTATTCCGAAGGCCAAAAGTCTGAATAAGGTAGATATCAAATGGTTGAATGACAGGCTTAAGCATGAAATCTGGAAGAAAGAGGTATTTTGAAGATAGTATAACATGAATGAATAATAATATAAAGAACAAGCCAGGAGAGTGGCTCAGTTAGTAAGGAAAACAAAAGTGCAGGATGAGCAGAAATTGGTAAATCAGATGAAGAGAAACCCTAGAGAGATTTTAGATATGTGGTAAGTAGAAGGAAGAATGATCATGGTAAGATGCTGTTAATGGATGAAAATGGTAGAATGGTAACAGCTGCAGAAGATAGAGATATTCAGTGATTGATTTATAAGGCTGTTTCATCCTGATCAGGGTGGAATCAAGAGCAACTGAGTATAGAGGACATAGGAGAGGATGGCTTAATTGTGAGTGAGCAGGAGGTATTTGAGGAAATAAATAACCTTAATGTTGTCAATAACGCAATAGGATTTGATGACATACCACCATGCATATTAAGGGAATGTTCCAGGGAATTGGCAGTAGCATTGGAATCTGTTTAATAAAAGTGTTCAACAGCACAGGGCTCCAAGGGAGTGGAAAGAAGATAAAATTGTTCCACTGCATAAAGGTGGTGATAAAGCTGTGGCTTCAGATTATAGGCTAATCTGTATATATATGGAGTTTTGGTGAAGGTACTAGAGAGAGATTGGTGATGGGAGGCAAAGTTTATCAACTATTTGCCTCCCCAGGTTTGCATCATCAGCAAACAACTGAATATCTCCCTTAAGTCTTTCCCTATATCATTAATATGCAAATTAAAGAGTGGAATAATTGGGTTGAAAAAAAGTAGTATTCTTTGGGGTTATCAGCATGGATTTGTTCATGGGAAGATCGTGTTTTTTACTAACTTATGTACTATAACAAGGTGACAAATACCTTGGACAGGAGAGATGCATATACAGTGGTGTACTTGAATTTTGCAAAAGCTTTTGATAGGCTTCCACACGAAAAACTATTAAATAAATTGAAACAGACTTATGAGTTGGATCAGTGACTTGCTGTCAGATAGGTAGCAGAAAGTTGTATATAGGGGTGCAGTATCCCATAAGAAAGTCACTAGTGGCGTAACGCAGTGGTCGGTTTTGGGACCATTGTTGTTAAGTTTGTATATTAATGATATTGGGATGGGTTTAACTAATGATATGCAGTCGCTTGCAAATGATGCAAAATTAGGGAGAGCAATGAAGAGTCAAGCAGATGTTATGACCTTGTAGAAGGACTTCAGTAGATTATGTGAATGGGCAGGTAAGTGAATCAGTTCAATGTTGCAAGGTTTTGAAATTTGATAAGCAACAATGGGATGCAAAGTATACACTTGATGGGGAAACTTTAAAGGAGGTAGAGGAAATGAGAAATCTGGGAGTGGTGGTGGGCAAGAACCTGAAATTCAGGATCAACATTGCACAAGTTGTGAAGACATCACATCAGAAAATGGCAATGATGCAGAGGACCCTGACATGCAGAAATAATGAGGTTATGATGCCACTGTATAAGCCTTGATCAGGTCTCATATGGATTATGCAAATCTGGTCGCCGAGTTTTCATGGTGATGAGGATGTGTTGGAAGGGGTCCAGAGAAAATTCACAAAGGTTTTCAGTGGTCTTTGGAATGTGGAGTACGACAGATTGAGAGAATGTAAATTGCAAAGCCTCATGAACTGGAGGAAGATTGGGGGGAGATATGATTGAGACACATATAAGTTTGTCAGGGGTTATCAGGTTGAGATGGAAGAAATTTTTTAGCATAAAATGGGAGGGGGGGGGGAGTAGAACAAGAGGCCATTGCTGGAAACTGCATAAAGAGGGTGTGGGAAGAAGTGGTTCTTTGCATGGAGAGTGGGTGGTGAGTGAAATGCATTGCCTGAGTGTGTTGTGAATGTAGACACATTGGGTTATTTTAAGGCACGGATGGACGAGCATTGTGTGCAATAGTGTGTACCTCTCACAATGTCTTTGACTCCATGGAGGTCATTTGTTAATAATAATAATAATAATATATCCTTTATGTCCAGATTTTTTTGCCAAATAGCCAGCAGTTTCTCTACCTGGTCTATTGTTGTCCTTAGTTAAGTTATTCAAACTCCAATCCTTCTTGCACTCCTGTTCCCTTCCCTCCCTCTAGACATTTGATTTGGTATTTTTGAAGGTCACCTTATCCTCTTTGGTCATGTCTTTCTTTCAGAAGCTTTCCTCCCATTTCCCTCAGATATGAACCCTGATGTAAAGGATACTTGATATCCTTTACATCAGGGGTCTTCAACCTTTCAGACAGTGCAAGCCGCATTAAAAATTTCAGTGAAGCCCATGGGCCACTAAGCTGTACTGTGGTATTTAGAATTGTAAGACGCTTTCCAGATTCACAAGGAACACTGTGCATTTGATACTTTACATAAAATCCTATAAAAATAAACAAACTCAGCTTAAGAGCGTAGGTAGGAGTCAGGTTCATAATGAGTAAATACAATCAATACTTGAAAAAAGATAATTTAATGAAGAAAACATTAATTTTTTACAGTGTTAATGAGCAACTTGGCAATGTTTTTCCTTGACCAGCTTGTCGATGTTGGTATCAGTGTTGGAAGTCACTATGTGCAGAGTATTCTCGAGATGTTGGTCCATAATCTGAGTTCTTGTCTTGGACTTCACATGCTTCATTCTGGAGGACTGCTCACATAAGTATGTGCTTCCTAACAAAGCGCACATCTTCAAAGCATGCGAAGATTAGGGAATGCATCCTCAGAAATATAGTCTTTGTAAAATGTAAGCAAGGGCACATTGAATAATGTAAAATGCAAGCCCTTGCTTACATTTTACAAAGCTTGAACTCTAAAACAAAGAAGATTTGTTTTGGAGTTCAGCTCCATTTGTACTAAGCCTGGCGTTTAGGCAGCATTGACACTGAATGGCATTGAAAATAAATCTAAAGAAGACTGTTGGTTATGAAAATCACTAAATCTCTCTTTGAACTCACTTCGCAACATGGCTAATTTTGTAGTATATTCATCAAGAGACGAACAGCTGGACTCAGCGAAAAGCTGAAAATGAGTTGAGTCTTTTTTTGCGAGTTGTGCCTCCCAAAGTTTGAGCTTGGCCACAAAAGCTTTGATGTAATCAAACAGAGTGTGCACCAGTTGATCTTTGGATTGTAGCTGCATATTTAGGTCATTGATATGCAACGAGATGTCTGTCATCCACTTTGGATCATTAAATTCCACAATCGGATTCCCCTTGGTTTGCGTAAACTTCTGTATTTCGCTCCTTAAGTCAAAGACCCTTTTAAGAACCTTCCCTCTACTCAACCAATGCACATCACTATAATAAACCACATCGTTGTGATCCACTTTGCACTCTTGGGTCAAAAACTCTTGGAATTGATGATGATTCAATCCTCTTGCCCTAATAATGTTGACGACAGTCACAATAACTTTCATGACATTCTCAAATCCTATAATTTTCATGCACAAATTCTCCTGGTGGATTAAACATGGTGATGGACAAACTCTTTTCCTTCTAGTTCCGGTTCTTTTCATAGCAGCGCAACAAACCTTTCGTTCTTTCCCATCATAGCAGGGCCACCATCAGTTACAACACCCTCAAGGTTGGTTAAGCTAAGGTCGAAATGCTGGACCTTTTTCTTGGCGGCTTCAAGAATATCAGTGCCTTTCATCGTTCCCTTCACAGGTACGAGCACTAGCGGTTCTTCTGTCACATTGAATTGTTGATCAATGCCATGGAACAAGATAGCCAGTTGTGTATCCTTCACAGCTGTGCTCTCATCTAAAGCAAATGAATATGATGTAAATTTGTGCGACCGTTTTTTAAAGTTCCTTTAATGTCATTGGCAAGTTCTTTGACACTTCGTGCTATGGTTTCCCCAGACAAACTCGGTTTTATAAATACTTCCTTATTATTTGGACACAGAATATCCCCAGCAGCGATGAGACACTCTTTCACAAACTTGCCATCAAAGAAGGCTTTTGATTTTTTTAGCAATTTTTTTAGCTATTACATAACTTACTTTGACACACGCTTCACTCTCTTCCCTCTGCCTTTTAAATGTACCCTTCTGGCATTTTAAATCAATTTGGAGATGGTTCACTTTGTCCACATGAAGCCGCCCTTGAAGGTGATCAAAATTGGACGCATACTTTGTCTCATAGTGTTGTCATTTTATATTGTATTCTTTTGATACCGACACTGACTCATAACAAATTAAACACTGGCTTATCATCGATTGTCACAAAAAAAGTACAAATTGGTCCAATTTTCATTAAAAACCTGACAAGAATCACTTAATTTATGCTTTTTTTTTACTCGTAGATGCCATAGTGATGGAAGGTGAACCCAAAAAAATGATCCAAAATAGCCTTGTAACGATTATTATCCACTGAATATGTCTCACACTAATGAAAAAATTCTGGCAGTATAAAATCACAACAGGCTATGGTTGGCACGACGAACCTGCGTCCGCTTATACATGAATATCACACTGTTCACGACTGACTGTGGATGAGATCCTCTTGTATTTATATGTAAATAACGAATTATTGAGAACCTTCAAGATGTATCTGGAAGGCACTAGACAGCACACTCAAATGAATTACTGCTTCAGCCATTTACTTGCGATGTTAGTACTAGTACTTAAGTACCGCTTGGCGCTGGTAGATGGCTGAAGAAGCAAGTCTATTTAATATTTATTTTTATAGGATTTTATGTAAAGTATCAAATGTACAGCGTTCCTTGTGAATCTGGATATCATCTTACAATTCTAAATACCGCAATATAGCTTAGTGGCCCACAACCTTCATTGAAATTATTTTTTATTTAATCATGTTTTAATGTTAAGCAGTTATTTTTTCAAAATGCCGGCAGGCTACGACAAAGAGCTCTGTGGGCCACCTGTGGCCCACGGGCCATGCGTTAAAGACCCCTGCTTTACATACTTCCATTTTCTCTAATTTAGCACATTGTTTGCTGTCACTAAACATCAGTCTCTCCAATCTCTCATGATCTCTCTCATTCAGATATATTCCTTCTCTGTCATATAGTTCCCTTCTTTCCTGAAATCTGTTCTAGACATTCACAAATTTTACCCTTCTTCTTCTGTGCATTATAGCATTCATATTATTTGCCATCATCAATAACTATTCCATTCTTCCTCTCATATATTTTTCTGTCTCCTTTAACCTAATAGCACTTGCAAGTTTTATCTGACAGCATTTATGCTGCCGCATAAGTTATTTATACCAACTAGCAGAACCAATTTCTGCATTCTTTCAGTTCTTTCTATCTTAATTGCACTCTGCAAGGTCTCACATACATTCAGATGCAGTCTGATCATTTCATTATTAATTATTATTATTATTACTATTATACAGGTATCTTCATAGAGTCAGAAGATGCATTATGAAAGACCCACACTAACTTTAACCTTTATACACATACAATTTCTATCAAAACCGTTCTTATACTCATTCACTATCAGGGCACTCACAACTTATTCTGGAAATTCATTCCACTCATTCACCCCTCTCCAACAAAAAAAAAACCTAGTCTGCACACTCTTAGTAACCACACTTTTACACAACTTCCAAGGATGACTTCTAGTTCTCACCCTATTCATCATGTATTGAAAAATTTCCTTTGTGTCAGTCTTATAGAACTCCTTTAATGACTTATAAGTTTCTATCCTGTTTCATTCTTTCTTTCCTAATAACTAAACTTTGCAATCCCCTGCATCTTCAACCTATCCTCATAGGGGACATTCCACAGATCTGTCACCAGCTTGGTTACTTTTCCCTGAATCGTCTCTATCATCTCCTGGTTCCCAAGAAAACCAGGGTGACCAGATCTGTGCACAGTGGTCAAGATGCAATCAAATCATAGCCTTATAAAGAAGATAATAACCTCCCTATCCTTTGTATGTGTCTTTCAGCATGCAATATGTCCTCTGAACTTCAACTCTCCATCCACCATTACCCCCACATCAATTTTCCAAATCAAGTACCATCAATAAGACATACATCATGTTACCCTTTAAACTTGAGTGCATAACCTTACATTCCAACATTAAACTGGTAACCATTATCCTTTGCCCACAATGCCAATCCATTTTGCAATCATTCTGCAGATAGCTACATTACCTTTATTAAATATATGCCTCCTCAGGTTTGCATCATCAGCAAACAACTGAATATCTCCCTTAATCTTTCCCTATATCATTAATATGCAAATTAAAGTATAGTGGCCCTAGTGCAGAACCCTGAGACACTCCACTAGTCACCCCCCCTCATTCTCCTAGATTCCACTCCACCATAAACTATTCTCTGGTGTCTGTCTGTTAATCCCCCCCCCCGCCACCGCCATTAATGCTACCAGATTCATATCCATTCCCATTTGCTTCAAATGTTATCACATTTGAATGTGATAGCAAAAGTGTTATCACAATTTTGTTATCACCTTCCTCACAGAATAAACCACTGCATAGCACATTATTACTGTTCTTCATCATCATCATAGGTCTCAAACCTCTGCTTACTTCTTTACTATTCATTTTTTTCTCATTTATTCAACACATTCTCTCCATAATCTCTTCTCCAGTCATCCAATTTCACCTTGCACACTCTTCAAGTCATTATTTATTCTCGTAAACTCTCTCATTTATTTCTTTTTCTCTACTTTCATTCAGGATTCATTAACATTCCCATGTTTATCATTCTAACAGTCTCATTTCTGTTGCCATTTTCATGAATAGCCCTCCCTTTAAAAAAGGGAATGCTACATTCCTTTCCTTTCGAATCATGCTTTAATGAACTTTAATGCTCTGTCATTTTATTAAATTCCACTTGCTTATCTATTAACATTTCCTGTTTCATGTTCAAAATTACGGTTTTAGAGAGTGGCCATGTTCAACACATGGCCACTCTCTAAAACCTTCCAGAATTCGTTCATGAGATTAAACAAATGCGTATTCGACAATAACTGCATTGGATGAGTTAGTGAAATCAAGGGTAGACATTGCGTCATTGTCTGCTGTTAGAATTGGTCATTTATTTTCTTTTAGCAATTATTCCAAATTACAAAATCAAAATATACATACGAGGTGGTTCCGTAAGTTTCCTGCGTGACTAACGTTTAGAGGTGATAGAAAGAAAACAACTGTGTCACTTTTCAACATAATCTTCCTTTATTTCAACACACTTTTCACATCTCTGAATTAACATTTCTATGCCCTTGAAAAAATATCTGTACTTTTGCATGCAAAATGATCTAAAACTGCATCTTTCACCTCATTGTCATCTGCAATTTTTCTTCCTTGAAGATCTTTCTTCAGTTTCAAGGAGAAGTAACAGTCACTGGGTGCTAGATCTGGGCTGTAGAGTGGTTGTTCAATTTCCTGGAAGCCATAGTCCTTCACTGTGACCTTTGCAACAATAGCCGTATGGACTGGAGTATTTTGCTTCACTGTGGAGAATATGCTCCAGTGGATCATATTCTCCACAATGTTTAATAATAATAATAGCAAAAGACCATGGCTTCATCTCCATTGACAATGGATTCTGGCACTTCTCTCTGATTCTCTTGGCAAAGCTCTAAAAACTTGTGAGAATAGGTCACACGATGCTCCTTCTGAATTGAAGAGAGAAGTCAGGGAACCCACCTTGCAGTGACCTTCATCATGTGAAGCTTCTCATGAATGATGCAAAAGATGGTTGTTAAAGAAAGCCCTAACCTTGCTGAGATTTCTTTGAGCTTCAGCTATCTGTCATTGAGCAGTTACTCCTCAACAAGAGACATTTTCTTCAGTCATTATTTCCACAGGCCAACATCACGAGGATCATCTTCGATGCTCTCTCTTCCTAGGCAAAATTGTTTAGCCCATTTATTCATGGTGGAATATGAAGAAGTAGTAAGCTTCCCCATAAACACTATCCAATCACTGTTTGATGACACTTGGAAGAAGCTCTTCTTTGGTGAAAAACTTTATCATAGCATGGTACTTGATTTTTAACATTACAGCCACTTAGAGTGCCATAATTCAGTTGGAGGCCCTAAACGAGTGCCTCCAACTGAATTATGCAGGTAGAAAGTTGAAACTGGTACACTAATCTTCCCATAGATGGTGCTGTCATGCATGGCATTTTAAAATTGATGCAAATTTTGCATGTCAGGCCAGAAACTTTTGGAAACTACCTTGTAAATATACAGTTACTCTAATGAAATCACATATATCAAATACATCCTAATCTGTTGGACAGATAGCATTTCCACTCTTCAACCTATAGGTGATGAGTTAGAATGCCCCCTAGATGATAAATAACTTTCAATCTTGTGTGACACCATCTCTGTGCTTACTAAAAAGCCTGATGACTTTAAAAAATATCATGTTTAATTTCTAGAGCTGAGTTTGTAGATGTTCTAATCTTTGGCATATCCATGGTGCTAATGTGCTTAAGTTTTTAACCTTTTGTGGGTAGAATTCACATAAAAAATATAAATTAATAGTTTAATATGCATACTCTTTTTTTTCATTCCTAGAGTTCTTTGATGGTATAATGCTACTCCTTAAGGAGCTTCATTATTTGTTTGTTAAAATCCCAGTTTGTTAAAATATTTTTTGCAGTTATTGCCGACTATATGTTACCATCAGTAGCTCCTTGTTTTCATTAACAATTTATTCTTTGATGTAGCCGTTCATGATAAGCTGGGATCAAGATCTAGGTGTTTGTTCTTGTGAGTTGCTCATTATCATTGCAAATATAAAAAGAACTAGAATACTGGAAATTTTCATAGTGAAAAATTTCATGGTCTAATTTATAAATTTCAAAATAATGTTCCCATCTCACTCCCATTAGAATCTTTGCATTAATAGTGTTCTTAGAAATCATTTTGTAACTAAACATACACCACTGATCTTAAAGATTTTTGAATGCTTTAACTACTATTAGTAGAAGGGAAAAATAACTTGAGTCAGTTTTCTCACTGTGGTTTCTGTAGTGAACTCATCATTAGGAACATGCAGGTATATACACTAATGAAAAGCATGTATAATACCTTTATACATCCAACAGTTGTGTAATAGATACCGTAACTTTTTTTTTTTAATTCTAAATTAAGATTTAACTGAATGATCAAATTTATTTAATACTTTTGATTACCAAGAGTCCTGTTGCTTCTTATAATAATGAAGATTCAAAATTTCTCTCAAGTTTGGTAGGAAGGTAACAGTGGCAAAAGAAATAGCTGAGTTACTGAGTGATCATTTTGCAAAGGTGTATCATCCAGATGGAGATTTTGCAGTTGCTAATATGACAGAGACACATATCAAAATTGAGGTAGATGAAAAGGAGGTGTTCAGCATATTAAAAAATATGAAGGTGAACACAGCACTGAGCATAGATGGCATGTCCACCTGTGTACTAGATGAATGTACAAGGGAATTGGCATTGCCTCTGATGAAGTTGTTCAATTAAAGTTTCACTCCTCCTGAAACTCTGCACTGGCAGGATTTCGGGGAAGTGAAGATATGTATGTAGATAATCAGCATGGGAATGGATTTTTGAATTCATCACTGTCAATTTATGCATCACCTCTTTTACTGCTAGCATTATATCAGTTTAATATGATGCCCATATAGACTTCATAGTGTTGTAGCATCATGGGTTTCTTCTTGGTGGGGAGGAGGTGGAGAGGATCCAGAGGCGAGTGACCAAGTTGATAGCAGGTCTATGGAATGAAAACAGGTTGAAGATTTGTGGGTTGCAGAAATTGGTTGATAGGTGGAAAAGGGGTGATATGATTGAGACATTCAAATTACTGAAGGGTTTCCATAAGATTAATTCAGAGGATATTTTTCAGAACAGGACTGGTGGTTGGAGGACTAGGGGCCATCTATGAAAACTAGGCAAGAGTGTGGTTAGCAAGGGTGTTAGAACTAGGTTTTTACTTGGAGAGTGGTGAACGAGTGGAATAAGCTGCCAGAGTCTGTTGTGGGTGCCATGACTGTGAATGAATTCAAGGCAAAGTATGATAGATACTGTGTGGATGTTGAATAGTTGTTCTTGACATGATGTTTAGGGCCTCCCTCGATGAGTCTAAGGACTCCTTGGAGTTGCCCGTAATAATAATAAGCTAAAGAACAATAATAATAACATCTTTTTCTCTACTTTCTTTCATGTTATTCTTTCATACCCTGTTATTCATATGATATAATTTTGTAACTATTACAAGAATAATATAATTATGTAATACAATTTTTGTATATTAAACTGTTGTTCATGAGTACTATATTACTAGAATGTATTTTACATTAGAATGTATTCAAAACAAAAAGTTTAAAATAAAAATATTTATCATTATTTAAACTTCTGATTTTGGCTTTTGTAAGATTAGGTTCTTCTGCAGTTTTTAATTAAAAATTTATTTAGTTTTCATTTTATGAAAAAATTCATGTTTTCCTTAAGATGAACTTTTTTAAATTTAACAAATTTATATAATTGTAGATATGGAGAAGGCTATACCTTAACATTAAGAGTGGGAGGTGGTCTAAATGGAGTTCAGGATGTGGCCGAATTTATAGAAAAAACATTTGGATCATCTGCTGTTTTACAAGAGCAGCATCTTAATCAAATGGAATATCAGCTGTCTCCATCCTTACCTTTAGCCACAGTATTTAGAGAACTTGAGTGTGGTCGACAGCATTTAAATATAGAGGATTATTCTGTATCCCAAACAACACTGGATCAAGTAAGTAATATTCTTTATAGATCATTCTATATCATTACTAGCATGCTGCTTCCTCCTCATTGCTAATCCCCAAAATTCACGCTATTAACCACCTTATCGGCCATTATGGATCAAATGCACATCCTCATACACTTTGTATCTCCATCATATATTTCAATGTAATATCAATAGTATTACAATTTTAATATGCACTTCACATCCATGATAACCTTGACGTCTATAGACGTCTTGGCCGGTAGCATGGTTAAAGAAACCATCATAAATACTTAATGTACTTATTTCTTTTTGTCTCTCCTTTTTTTCTCACATACAGTGTGGGTGCACCCTTCAAAGCACCAAATACAAAATAGGGATTCAAAACTTTCCCTTTGACAGGTATAACAGTGAAACAGCAGTCAGTAAACCAGCTGTTGGTTGCTATGCAAGACCAAACCTGATAGTAATGAATCATCAGGCTTATCTATAAACCAGCAAAAAACTCTGCTCCACTTATATCTGCTGATCTGTGCCTGGAAGGAGTCCTAGTATAGTGGCATGTGGGGGGGGGGAAGAATTATCGAGGCCACTCATAGACAGGAAACTGAGCATTCACTGTATGGATGGTATGTTTGAGATTCTGGCACTTATTATTGAATGCCACTCTTCTTTATTTAACTCTTTCTCCACAGCAGGAGTGAAATACAGTGTATTTAAACATAAGTTTTACTGGTGATTACAAAAAATATCCCACAAAAACAATAAGTCCAGCCAAAATATAAAAAAACTGTAAAATCCAATAAAAAAACAGTTTATGTTGCTGCCATTGTTTATGCCAGCAACATAAACAATGCACATCACCACTGCTGGCCTGGTTGGCTGAGTGGTTAGCATACCCACTCTCCAACCAACAGGCCGTGGGTTAGGTTAGGTTTTAAGGAAAGGGCCACTACCCACACCGGTTTCGACCTTTATTGGGATCTCATCACTGGGAGCCAGACCAGAAGTGGTGATACTAAGGCAGAAGCAATGGAGAAGTCATATTTACCTATACGAGTTGCCAAAAGGTGTACCACCTTATTATTAAATTACTCTGAATTTAGAGAAATATGTTGGAAGTTTTTCTTTTTTTTACTTGCTTTTACTTTTACTTTATCCAAGTGTAAGCAAACTTTAATAAATTTAGTTTAATCCTTTATCCAAGTGTAAGCAAACAAACCACCACCTTACCTCAGTCCTGAAGATATTTTCAGGTGTAAACTTTGTTTGCTTACACTTGGATAAAGGATTAAACTAAATTTATTATAGTCTAACCAAGTGCAAAATAAACTTCCAACATCTTTCTCTAAATCCAGAGTAATTCAATAATAAGGTGGTACACCTGTTGGCAACTCGTATAGGTAAATATGACCTCTCCTATTGCTTCTGCCTTAGTATTTCCACATTTGGGTCTGCCTCCCACTGACGAGACCTCAATAAAGGTCGAAACCGGTCTGGGTAGTGGCCCTTCCCTTAATGCATAGCAGTATATCCGCAAGGAGATGTGCTTAGCATTATGGGATATGGAAGATACTGAGACAAGGAGTGATGTGAGCTTAGTCCACCTTTGCTCGGAGTTGCCTAGTGTTGCACCAGCTTACCTCAGTTTTGAAGACATTTTCAGGTGCAATCTTTGTTTGCTTACACTTGGATAAAGGATTAAACTAAATTTATTATAGTCTAACCAAGTGAAAAAAAACTTCCAACATCATTGCCTTAATTGAGAGGTTCCAACATACTTGGGTTGTCTGCTGCAATGCAAAGGGCATTTGGATAGCAACTATGAACTGTTAGCACAAATGAGAATCATGGTCATGTGCTGGAGCAAGTGCTGCATCTCCGAAACACAGTCAACACTGAACAGCAGTAAAATTAGGGATACCGAGGTGGTCACTACAGAGAATCCTTGAGGAGTTGGGTGCGTTTTTATATGTCATGATAACTAATAATTAAGGAATTGACAGCGTACACTAGAAATATAAATTAAATAAACTTTAATATATACTTTCCGATATTTCGGCAAACGTCATGTTGCCATCTTCTTGGGAACTTAATACAAAGACACGTGCACACAAGTACTACATAACAGCAAATGAGAACCAAAGCTAGGAAGCTAACGTTTTCCTAAAGCCATGATGGTGTTCCCTGGCAGGCTATATTGGTAGTTCTTGGCCTTTGGGCTGAAGTTCTTCTAATAAATGTTTCCCAAATTTGGGGCAGTCTCATGCATCCAAATTTATTGAGGTTTGGCATGTTCCTAAGGGCTGAGGCTGATTCCATGAATAGTCTTTCATATTTGAACTTGCTGCGGTGTATTATTGTGGCTTTCTTCCATCTTATTCTGTGGCGAGTACCCAGAGTGTGGTCTGCAATATATATCATTCGGGTGGGCCAGTTTTAACAGCATGGCAAGAATACTGTGCACATGTGCTGGCCAGTGTCTATGAATATCTGTCCTACCTCCATAATGTCTGGTTCTCAGACAAAGTGCATTTCTATTTAAGCATTCATGTAAGCAGACAAACCTACTTATTTTTTGTTTTCTCGAGACATGAATTTGTCCAAGAGAAACATCTTCACAGTGAAAAGGTCACCACTTGGTGTGTGGTTTCCAGCCATGGCATAATTGGGTCCTACTTCATTGAAGAGGGTGATGTAACCGTGACCTTCAATAGCAGTCACTACATCAAGAACGTGTTGGTTCCGTTCACCCAAGATTTGCATAGGATGTTTCATCCAAAAAACATTTTATTTCATGCATAGGTATTCTAACAGGATGGAGCAACCTGTCACACATCGTGTGATTCTAGAATCTATTTATCAAAACACCTCCTTGGGACACTCATTTTGAGGTTCACAAAATTCCTGTACCCTCACATTCTCCCAATCTCACATTGCTTGTGCCTTTGCTTTGGGTATTCCACCATGACCCGCTTTCAAACCTTGATGAACTAAGGGATAAAATGATACAATATGTCCAGCAGATCTCCCAACCCTTGTTCTCCAAGATGACAGAGAACTTTCGTATGCACTGCAAAACCTGTCTTGAGAGATGCCCATTTCAAGCATGTAATATACTGTCTTTAATTCTTTATTCAATCAAGATTCCACCAAAAGTTGTGGATGTACATATCATCAGGTGTATATATCTTTGTTAATAAACCTGTTGTATCACTGTAGTTATTCAGTACTGTTTTTTTTTATATATAAAACAATAAGGTATACTCAATACCAGTCTATTTACCATTTTGTGTGTGTGTGTGTGTGTGTGCTAGTTCCTTTGCACATACCCTTAATATAGCAATGTCTCATCTCTCCCACAGCCTTATTAATGTAAAGCTTACCAAAAATTGCTCTTCTGATTGTTATGTAATTATAACAATCGATACACAAGTGTAGCAGTTTTCTCCTGTGTCCCTCCATACCTTAATTCCTACATGACTTCTCACTCTATCATGCCAAAACTGTAGAGAGCAGATTTGCAGCCAACTCAAGAACCAGTTGCAGAAGTCAGAAGACACACCATATGATAGAAGCATACTTACAAGTTTTTTATGATGTACCTAATCAAATGCTTTGGAGATATCAAGAACAACCATTTTATTTTTCAAACTTATCCATAACATTTACCCAAAAATACTTGAAAGAGAAAGGTCACTAGTGGTGTGCCACAGGGATCAGTTTTGGTGCCATTGTTGTTCAATTTTGTATGTTAATGATATTGGGTCGGGTTTAACTAGTGAGATCCAGCTGTTTGCAGATAATACAAAACTGGGGAGAGCAATGCACAGTCAGGCTGATGTTAATGCCTTACAAGACTTGAATAGATTGCATAAATGGGCAGGTAAGTGGAACTATCAGTTCAATGTTGCCAAGTGTAAGGTTTTGAGATTTGGTAAGCAACGATGGATGCAAAATATACACTTGGTGGGGAAACGTTAACAGAAGTAGAGGAGATGAGAAATCTAGGAATGATGATGGACAAGGACATGAAATTCAGGGGCCGCATTGCACAAGTTGTGAAGACATCACATCGAATAATGGCAATGATGCGGAAAACCCTGACATGCAGAAATAGAGAGGTTATGATTCCATTGTATAAGGCCTTGATCAGACCTCATATGGATTATTGTGCACAGATTTGGTCGCTGGGTTTTCATGGTGATGAGGATATGTTGGAAAGGGTACGGAGATTCATAAAGGTAGTCAGTTGTCTTTGGAATGTGGAGTACGAGGACAGATTGAGAGAATGCAAGTTGTAGAGCCTTGTAAATAGGAGGAAGGGGGGGGGATATGATTGAGAGATATAAACTGGTCAGGTGTTGTTATCAGGTAGACATGGAAGAGATTTTTCATAGAATTAGAGAGAGAGGAGTAGAACAAGAGGCCATTGCTGGAAACTGTATAAGGAGGGTGTGAGCGAAGGAGTGAGAAGCAGGTTCTTTGTATGGAGAGTGGTTGGTGAGTGGAATGCATTTATTGAATATGTTGTGGATGTGGACACATTGAATCAGTTTAAGACACAGTTGGATGAGCATTGTATGCAATAGTGAGTACCTCCCACGATGAGTCTCTGACTCCATGGAGATCGGGTGTTGATAATAATAATAATATCCTCTTAACTTCAACTCCCTGTTCCCAATACTCCCCAGGTCCATGGCCTCATTAATTCCCTGCAGTTAAGTTCCATTAATATAGTGCACAGCTTCTGATCTCTTCCCAAAGTACATCACCATTATACTTAGCCACATTAAACTAGTAACTATTTACTTTTGCCCATAGTGCTAGTCTATTTAAATTATCCTTCAGGGTCTCTACATCACTTCATTTATCAACCTTTTTTACAGTTTTCGCATCATCCACAAACAACCGAATATATCCCATCAAATAATTTCCTGTATCATTGATGTGCAAATTAAACCACAGAGGATCAAGTACTGAGCCCTGTATTACACTATACACCACTAGTCACCTGACTTCTCCTGGACTCAAATCGTCCATAAACTACTCTTTAAGATCTGTCCTTCAACTAATCCAAATCACCAGATTCCTATCCATGCCCATTTGCTCCAGTTGATGCAAAAGAGTTCTGTGTGGAATCCTGTCAAATGCCTTTGCAAAGTCCAGCAGTATCACTGAGTCGCCATTTCCCTTATCTAACTCTATTGTCATTCATGACTTATTTTTCATGGTATTAACAACACCACAAACACTTTTATCAACAAAGATGCTTTATTAACGCTTATATTTTGCTGATTTTCAACTCGGCATCATCAGAGCACAACACACATGTAAACGCAACAGTGAGTGAGTGAAACAATATAATTGCAAAAGACAAAAGATCTAAAGTCCTATTTTTTGGCACCCTCTAACAGAAAAAAAAAAAAAAACAGCAGTTATCCAGGAGTTTTTCTTAGGATAACCGTCTCCCAAATTTTTGGCAAATTAATGCAACCATATTTGTTAAGGTTGGGAGAATTCTTCAAAGCCATTGCTGACTCAAAAAATAATCTTTCAGATCTATAACGACTCCTAAATAGCACATTCGTTTTCCTCCATCTAATCCTGTGTGAAGGAGTGTCCAAAGCGTGGTCTGCCTTTAATCCTTTAGCACACCCAGGAGTGTATGAAGTTCCATGTGACTGTGACTTGGCCTATTATGGGCAAACAGGAAGATCAGTGAACATCCGCCTGGAAGAACATGAAAGGTACATTCGCTACTATTACTATGGCAAGTTGGGACTGGCAGACCACGCTTTGGACACTCCTTCACATGGGATTAGATGGAGGAAAACGAATGTGCTATTTAGGAGTCGTTATAGATCTGAAAGATTATTTTTTGAGTCAGCAATGGCTTTGAAGAATTCTCCCAACCTTAACAAATATGGTTGCATTAATTTGCCAAAAATTTGGGAGACAGTTATCCTAAGAAAAACTCCTGGATAACTGCTGTTTTTTTTTTTTTTTCCGTTAGAGGCGCCAAAAAATAGGACTTTAGATCTTTTGTCTTTTGCAATTATATTGTTTCACTCACTCATTGTCACGTTTACATGTGTGTTGTGCTCTGATGATGCTGAGTTGAAAATCAGCGATAATCAACAATAAGTCATGAATCAACACCTAAGCTTATCTGTTAGATTAACTCTATTGTCACTTTATTGTAAAAAGTAAGCAAACTACTAAAACAATTTCAGCCAGTCCTAAATTATATTACCAACATCTTAATCACCAATCTTGTAATACCGATTGTCCTATAATTTGCTACATCTGTCTTTGAGCCAACTTTATGCAGTGGGACTATTTTACCCTCTTTCCACTCCATTGGCTAGTACTGAGACTTAAATTAAACAGCATAGTCAGAGGATCTTATAATTCCATTGCAAGTACTCATAATCTTTGATTAGTCCCTGACTCCCTGGATGTCTCTATTTTTTCTTTTCAATCAAACTTTATTATTTATATATAATATTTATAATACATTATGTGAACACAATTGTGCATAACAGATACTTGCACATATAT
The DNA here is from genome assembly GCF_054136105.1 of Typopeltis vanoorti. Lineage (NCBI taxonomy): Eukaryota > Metazoa > Arthropoda > Arachnida > Uropygi > Thelyphonidae > Typopeltis > Typopeltis vanoorti. The sequence continues at coordinate 22,214,552 of NC_143573.1, forward strand.
AATATTTTAAATAATAATAATAATAATAATTGTTTACAACATATATTATAATATTAACAATGATGATTATTACAGATTTTTTTGCATTTTTACACTATATATATATATATATATATACACACAATGACAATAGATATAATTTCTCTATATAATAATTTTTTTGAATAATAATAATTGTTTTAAGACATGTTACATTTTCTGCTCTGTACAAAATTCTGTGCACAGTTTAGAGTACCTTAAATTATTTTTAATATTTTTTCGTTGAATGTAAATATACATTTTTTTTTCATATCAGAATCATCATTTATTATTATATGCTATATTGACAATAATTTGCAGTCTATGATTATGAGGATTAGTTGAATGAGGTGGACTAATCCTACCTACTTCGAAGCTAGGATTAACTTTTATGAAGAGAGTGGGATTAGCCTTCACTATTTATGTTGTTTGGTACTGTTTATGGATTGGATGTAGGCATTGGATGCTGGTGATTTGTGATGTGTATATAAGTATTAATGCTATATTAGCTGTGTTGGTATAGTTTCCAGGGTTCATGTTTTAATGTTCTGCAGTTGTCTATGTGTTTTAAATTTCTTGGTAGGTTGTTGAGTAGCGTGGATATCAGATGTAATCTCACAAAAGAACCATAGAGTTGTTGAAGGGTCTAGAGATGTAAAGGTTGTTGTTGGTTGTGTTATACAATATGTGTCTCTGTTATTATGATAGGTGATGTTGAAGTAATTCCTTAGTAATATTATGTAGTTTTTCAGATTTTTAATGCTCAGGATTCTGTGTATCGCCATTACAATTTTCCTATGTAATGTTTCTAATTTTGTTAGGTGGCTGTTTGATGTTTTTGCATAAACACCGTTATACCATACCTGAGTAGAGATTCTAAGACACTGTGATATAGGATTTTTTTATGTTAGACGGAATCATATGTTTTACTAGGAAGAGTTTTGCTGCAATGATGCGGAGTTTAGTATGTAGGTAATCTATATGTTTTGTTCATTTAAGGTGGCAATCTATATAAAGACCAAGGTATTTTGCTGTGTTACAGGTTTGATTTCGGGACATTGACAGCTATTTTTGTTGTAAATGCAGCAGTATGTGTGACAATGTGGCGACAGTGGTGCGGGGTGTGTGATTCTAGTATTATGTATTACTAACATCTGTGTCTTGGTGCTGCTGATTACAATGGAGTTTTGGTAGAAGTATATTTTAATTTCATTTAGGTCTTGTTGTGCTTTGGAGAGAGCCATGTCAATGTCTGTGTGGACAATCAGCAGCACTGCGTCATCTGTGTACTGATATGTTTGACTTCGTGTGGCCAGCTTATGAACGTTGTTAATGTATATGTTGAATGGAGTAGGTGATAATATGTTGTCTTGTGGGACACCGTGTTTTATTTGTATACCCCGGCTATAATATCTGCCTACTTTTTTTACTTGTGTTCTGTTCTGTTTGGGAGATGGTTCCTGAACCAGTTATACAGTGTTCCTCTTATTCTGATTGAGTATAGTTTCGTCAATAGTATGTCACATTCAAGTATATCAATTGGTTAAGTCAAGAAGTATAAGGACAACGTTCAGTCGGGTCTCTTTTTATGTGGTAGATACATTCCACAGAAAACCGCATATAAGAAATCGCACAAAAAAGGCCTAACTTACGTTGAAAAATTAGGGATACGTTTCCATAATTTTCTAAAACCACATAAAACCGAAGCAATGAATTAAAATAAACCTAAAATCGCATAAAAAAGTTTATGAAAATTCAGGAAAATAAGAAGTAAAATTTTTTTTAACATTTTCTCATCAGAATTATCATCGCTATTAGACAATATTCAGCAATGTTTGCGAACTGGTGTAAAATCACTTTCATCACCAGAAGAGATAGTCAGCGCATCGATCTGTATGGTAAAGGCAATGGTTCTTCACAAACAGAATTAGCTTCACCCTTGTTCTGTGCTGATTTCTTTTTTCTTCTGACAATGTAATCAGTGATTAAACTTTGTAATGATGATTTCACTAATTTTTTATACAGCTCGCGATATCCAGATATGCAGCTCATGTTGGAATTAAAGGCGCTCGTTCACATTTTGTGTCATGAACAAGAAAATGATTTTCCAATTTATTGCACAGTTCAAGACCTAGAATTATATTTCCAGTGAGGGGGACAAGTTTTTCTTCTGCTTCACTATCGATTTCTGGATCTTCGACGATATCAAAAGTTAATCGATATCCAATAATATCTCACTTGAGGCATTATCCACAAGCAATTCATCTACATCGTTCTGGCAAAATGTATCAAAACCTTCTCCACCAATTTCATGTGTCAATGTAATGATTTCATCTGATAATGTAGATGTTTGCATGGTTGCACTGTTTGGTTTTTTAAAAATTTTAAATGTTTGCCGTCCAGCAAGCATTTAAAATTTGTGGTCTTAGTTCAGCATTAGTAGATGCAACATGATTTAAGCAGTCCAAAATAGAAATTTTTTCCAAATGTCAGTTACTGTTAATGATTCATTTTCTAGATATGCATTTAAAAGTGTGCTTAATGTAATATTTTTTAAAAGTAACAATTGTGCCTTGATCTAATGGCTGAATAATGCTTCTTGTATTGGGTGGAAAAAACACTACCTGCACGTTTGGATGTTCTAAATGGGGATGACTTGGTGCATTGTCAACAATTAATAAAACTTTGAAATCGAGAGGTTTTTTTGCTTCATATATGTTTCCATTTCTCATATAAAGAAATTATTGAACCATTCAGTAAATACAGCAGTTGTTACCCAGGCCTTTATATTAGCCATCCAATGTACCAGCAGCTGTTTTAGATCTTTGCCTTTTAGTGCACGAGGTCTTAGAAATCGATTTACTAGGAGGGGTTTCAACATTCGATCTCATGATGCAATGCTACAAAGTAACAATGTTACTCTATCTTTGCTTGCTTTAAACCCACTTGCTCTTTTCTCAGGCTTTGCGATATAAGTTCGACTAGGCATTTTCTTCCAAAACAATCCTGTTTCATCAGTGTTAAACACTTGATCGAGAAAATATTCACCATCTTCAATAATTTTGGCTAACTTCTCTTGAAAAATTTTGGCTGCTTCTTCGTCTGCTGCTGCTGCAACTTTGCCTGTAATCTTCACGTTATGAAGTGCATTCCTTTTTAAAAACCCGGTTTACCATTCTTTGCTAGCTGAAAATTCTTTATCAGCCTGGGAAGCAGAAGTAGATGGCTCCAATTGCTTCATCTGTTCATAAAACCGAAGAGCTTTTTGTTTAATTAAATAACCACTTATAGGAATTCTTCTTTGAGTTAATTTTTCAATCCAAATTACGAGTGCTCATTCCGTGTTTTCTAATAAAGCATCTCATGAGTACGATGATAATTTGGCACTTAGTTTTGTGCCAGAAATGACAGATTTTCTTATTGCGACATCATTCTTTTTAATTGCCCTTATAGTAGATTTACCTAAATTAAAATGTTTACCAATCGCCGTAGATCCTTCTCCTTCTGCTAAACGATCTAAAATTGAAATTTTCATTTCCAAAGAAATTTCTTTTCTTTGGCGCTTTTTTTCTCTAATGGGCCAAATTTAATTAATTATTGATTAATGATCAATTATTAATGAATACATTACAAAATACTCTTGGGGGGGGGACCCTGTAACCCCTATAGAGCGCGTCCCCTGGGTGGCAGATAGGGGAGCTCACCATGTGTGTGTGTGTGTGTACGCTTGCATGTGTGTGTATGTATGATGGGGTGGTCCAAATATACTGAATAAGGACTCGTGGAGCAACAGGGCCATAAGGGGTAATCATCTTAATTGTAAGGGAAGTGGCACTCCCCTGGACCTCTAGCTGGATCTATCCTCTTCTTCTACTTTGAGGAAGATCCACTTACTTTAATCTTTCCTATAAGGCCTTATCAGCCAACTCTTCTTATTTTATGACCTTTATGCTATTAAAGTATGTACCTAAATGGCTACAAGTAACAAGGACAGAAAGAAAATTCGAAACATTTGTTTATAAAACTAGACTATTGAATGACACAAATGTACAATGGGTATATGAACAAAGAATTAACCAATATCTAGATAAAATAAAACAAAATGAAGAAATAGAAATAAAATGGCTTAATATAAAAACGATACTAAATGCAGCAGCAAATGAAAGCCTAGGAAAGACCAAAAAATTCAATAAAAAGGAAAAACTGAAGATCTGTGATGATACAATCAAAGAAATAATGGTTAAGCAGTAAAATATTACAAGATGAAATAGAATATAAAAGAATAAGAGCAATGGCTAAAAGAGAAGTCAGAAAAAGACTTAGAGAATCATGTAACAAATTTGTTTATAATTTAGAACATGATTTATATAAAATAAGACCCAATGTATATAAGATTTTGAAACACTTCAATGCAGATACCAAATAAAACATAAAATTAAACACCGAATTGAAATTAGAAGAATTTCTAAATGACTACATAGAATGTGGTATAAATGTGCGGGAACAAGATTCAAAGAAAGACTCCTCTTATTATTTTTAAATAAAATTTATTCAACTGATATCCCCCAATAGAATAGAAAAAAGCAATTGTGATTCCTATCTTTAAAAAAGGTAATAGCGATGACCTAAAAACTATAGAGGTATCAGTATACTAAATTCCTGTTACAAAATATATAGCAGAATCTTAAATAGCAAACTAATGAAATATTCCAAAAACTTTATTTTAGAAGTACAGAATGGATTTAGAAAAGGACGATCATATATAGACCCAACCTTTTGCCTAAAATTAATAATAGAGAAAAGAAGAGAATGCAATTTAGAAACACACATTGCATTTATTGACTTTGAAAAAACATTTGACAAAGTTAAAAAAAACATATTATTTAACATATTAAAAGAAAGACAAATACCAAATAATATCCTAAAAGCTATCACAAGTATATATGAAAATAATCAAATACAAATAAGATTAAATCACGAGCTATCATATACGAGAGAGATAAACCATGGGGTCCGACAGGGATGTCCCCTCTCAGCAACACTCTTTTTACATATTTACTTAAATGAAATAATAATAAAATGGAATAAAAATATACATCAAGGAATTAAACTTTCTCCTATAGTGAACTTAAACACTCTCCTTTTTGTCGACAACCAAATAATAATTACAAATTCTGAAGATAACTTACAGAAAGCTATTTTAGATCTGAATGAGATAGCCAAAGATTATGGTATGATAATATCAACAGAAAAATCAAAAACTATGGCCTTTAAAGGACAAGATCCAATGAGAACTAAAATAGTAATAGCTAACAAGATCTTAGAACAGGTGAATTCATTTAACTACCTGGGATGTATGATCACATATGAAAATGAAAAAGATATAAACGTAAAAATTGCAAAATTTTAAAAATAACAGGTGTAATTAACTCTATATTTAAACCAAACCTAGCTCAAAAGCAAACAAGACTAAAAGTATACAATACATTAGCTCTACCAGTCTTAATGCATGGAAGCGAAATCTGGACATTAAAACAAAAAGACAAACAAAGATTAATAACAGCTGAAATGAAGTTTATGAGAAAAACTGCGAAGTATACCCTATTTGATCACAAAAGAAATGAAAAAATTATGAAAGAATTAAACCAAGAACCAGTAATAGAAAAAATTAGAAAATATAAACATAAATGGATGGAACATGTTCAAAGAATGAAAACAGAAAGATTACCAAAACAAGCCTTAAAGTAGAAGCCATTAGGAAAAAGAAAACCAGGATGTCCTCTTAAAAGATTCAACGATGACTTCTAAGGCCAGAACAGGCCATGCTAGGCCTAAATCCTTGATACCTTGATGATTACAAAATAACCAAGGTGTTCCATGAAAATTTTAGGATTTGTGAAGTGTTTCTATCGTAGGAAAAGTTTGGGAAATGCTGGATTACCCTATTATCAGAATGGATTCTCCTTCTGTTGACATGCGCAGAAGTGTCAAAAGGTCTTGTATCTGTGGGTGTGCACCGCATAACTTCAAATCCACATAAAAAGGGACCCAAGTGTGCTTGTTTTTATCGAGGGCTATGTTTATGCCATTGGCAATGTCTTCTAATAAAATGATGGTGCTTTTTTGTTTTCTGAAAGCCATATTGGTTTTGTGAGCTAATGTTATACTTTTGTAAATAGTTCTGTAGTCTGGTGTGTGTTATTTTTTCAAAAATTTTTGAGATGACTGGTAGGTTAGCTATTGGTCTGTGTATCATTTCTTTTAGCATGTTTGTAAATTGACACGATTATCACAATTTTTATTTGTAGAATAACTGAATATTATTCAGCATTATTGAATATTATGTTCACGAGTCTCAAAAGTATTAGATTTTTTTGTTCAAAGTGTGTTAAAAGGTCTATGAGTCTTATTTTGTCTATTCCTGGAGTGACCTTTGGTTTTAGCTGTAAGAGTGCTTACTTCAGTTCCTGTTTTGTTACAGGTGGAAAATACATAGTTTTCTGTTGACTTTGTGTTTGGTAATTTTTTGTTGATCATTGATAAATTATCTTTTTTGAGCTGTGTTATATTATTTGTGAAGGCATGGTTGAATGAGTCTGCTAGTTCCTCTTGGTTTATATCCTGACCAAAAATTTTTGCCATAAAATCTTGTGCTGAAGGTTTTTTTCGAGTTAGTAATTCATTAAGTGTAGCTCATGTTTACTTCATATTGTCATTATATTCTGTAAATTTTTGCAAGTAGTAGTGTCTTTTTGCTCTACGAATTTTTGTTGTTAGTTGATTTCTTGTGTTTTTGTATAATGTTTTGTAAATGAGAGTTACTGGGTCACTTTTTTAGTTTTTTTCCATAGATTTTCTTTTCCAGTAGTACTATTTACAATGTAGCCATTTATCCATGGGTTATTGTCTGTTTGTCACCTCGTTTGTGTAGGCTTTGTTGCTTTTTTTTGTATCTTTCTGTGAACATTAGTTGGAAGTTCTTGTATAAAGTTATAACTTTATAACTTTAATTTTGTAACGTTTATTTTGCATAGGAATTTCCAGTCTGTATTTTTTATAAGGTTGTCGATAATGCTCTTTAATATGATCGAGTTTTGTAAAGTTTTGCAGTGTTGTGGGAGGAAGAGGAGGAAGTGACATAATGAAACGAACCTGAGACAAAGTAATGATCGACGATTTTGGTGTTAATTATTGATGGGAGCCCATATGTTGATATGGTCAGTGCATGCTTGTATTAGTGAATTGCTGAGTATTTCTTCTCTTGTTGGGAGTTTATTGTAGGGTTCCTGTGTTAGTAGTTGAAGAAGCATAGTCTAGAGTATTTATGTTAATGTCTCCTATTAGGATGAGCTGATGTGTTGTACAGTGTTCAATGCCACTTAGGCATTCTTCTGATGCATGCAGAAAGCTGAATGGATTTTGACCTGGAGGTCTGTATAATATGTTTATCATGTATTTGACACTATTTATTATTATTATTATTATTATTATTAAACAAGACCTCATGGAGTCAAAGACTCATCTAGGAGGTCCTTTTATCTCACACACATCTCATCATACCGGGTCTTAAACACATTCAAACTCCTTGCAGACACCACACTCTCAGGCAAGGCATTCCAATCATTCACAACTCTGCACGAAAAAAACCTGCCTCTCACTCCCCTACTCACACCCTCTTTATACAGTTTCCAGGGATGACCTCTGGTTCTCCCCTGATCTCCCACTATTTGCTGTAGAACTTCTCCACCATTGATCCTATAGCAACCCCTTACCAACTTGTAGGTCTCTATCATATCTCCCCTCTTCCTTCTCTCCACTAGTCTCTGCAAATTACATCTTTTCAATCTTTCCTCATACTCGACATTCCAGAGGTCAGAAACTACCTTAGTCAGTCGCCTTTGGACCCTTTCCAACATCTCCTCATCCTTCTGAAAACCAGGTGACCAAATCTGGGCACAATAGTCCATGTGTGGCCTAATCAAAGCCTTATACAATGGAACAAGAATCTCCCTACTTCTACACGTCAGTGTCCTCCTCATCATTCCCAGAAGTCTTTGTGTTGTCTTCACAATTTTGGCGATGTGACCCCTAAATTTTAGATCCTTATCCACTATCACTCCCAGATCTCTTATTTCCTCTACTTCCAACAATATATTCTTACCAAGCATAAATTCTGCATCCCATCTTTGTTTTCCAAATTTTAAAACCTTACATTTTGCAACATTGAACTCACACCCCCATTTGCTTGCCCAATCATTCAATTTATTCAAGTCTTCTTACAAGGCCACAACATCTTCACTACTCTTTATGGTTCTTCCCAACTTTGCATCATCTGCAAACAACTGAATATCTCCATCCAAATCTTCGCCAATATCATTAATATACAAGTTAAATAGTAATGGCCCTAAAACAGATCCCTGAGGCACTCCACTAGTGACTTTCCTTTTCCTGGATATTGCACCCCCATACACAACTTGTTGATACCTATCAGATAGCCAGTCTCCAATCCAATGCACTAATCTAATATCCAACCCCATCTGCTCTAGTTTGACTGTCAACTTATCATGAGGCACTCTATCAAAAGCTTTTGCGAAATCCAAGTATATTACTGTGTATCCTTCTCCTCTGTCCAAGGAAGCAGTCACTTTATTGTAATAAGTAAGTAGATTACTAAAACACGACCTCCCTTTAGCAAATCCATGCTGTCCATCAAAGATTATACCATTGTTGTCAACCCAACTCTGGATTCTAGCTCTCACAAGCTTCTCCAACAACTTAACCACAACACCCGACACACAGATAGGCCTATAGTTTGATGCTTGAGTTCGATCACCTCCTTTATGAAGTGGCACAATCTTGCCCTCCTTCCACTCTTTAGGGACTTGACCAAGTGCAAGACTCGTATTAAAAAAATATGTCAAGGCAGGTGTCAACTCTCTGGCACATTCCTTCAGAATACGTGGTGATATATTATCAAGTCCCACAGCCTTATTTACATCTAGTTTACTCAACTCCCCAAACACCTCTTGCTCACTTACAGTCAGTCTCTCCTCCCCATCATCAACTGCTCTTAATCTCTCCATGAAGTCACATTCACAAGATTGAAAGATCTTTATGAACTGCTCATTAAGTATCTCCACCACACATTCTGCAACAGCTGTCTTTATACCATTTCCTCTAATCAATGTCATCCTTCCATAATCATTCTTTCTTTTGCTGGCTACATATCGAAAGAACTCCCTAGGATTCTTTTTAGCTTCATTAGCTAACTGCTGTTCATACCTCTCTTTAGCTACTCTCACCAACCAAGTCACTCTCCTTGCCTGGTCTTTGTAGAACTCATGAAATTGGTTACTTCCACTTCTCTTATGCTGCCTCCACAATGCCCTTTTTCTCTGTATTGCATGCTTAATCTCTTTATTCATCCATCTCACACCTAACTTATTTAACCTTCTCACCCGTGGTATACATTTAGACATTGCATCCACTAAATATTTTTTGAAAATCCCCCAAGCTGCATTGATCTCTTTTCCAGCTAACTCCTCATTCCATGCTACACCTGCAAGCTGTCTCCTGAGCTCTTCATAATCACCCCCCTTGTAGTTCCACATATACCCTTTTTTCACAGGGGTCCTTGCACTGCTGGCAACCACCCAAGTAATCACCTCATGGTCACTTTCACCAATTGGTGGATGATTTGATACCTCATTGATAATTACATCCTCCGATGAGATGACCAAATCCAAGACCCTTAATCCTCTTGTGCCCTCTGTTACATACTGTCTGAGGTAGTTATCCCTCAAAAACTCAAGAAACTCATTTTCTTTACTTCCAGTTGCTATCTCTTCATTCCAGTCTATATTGCCATAATTAAAATCACCCATAATGATCACCCTTTTCTTATTTGCTTGGCTTATTTGACTATACATTTCACTATCACCACCATCCACATTACCAGGTCTATAACAACATCCCACCAAGTATTTGATTCTATTCACCTCTATCTCACACCATACTGCCTCAAACCCACTGGCCCCATTTCCCCCTTGCATCTCTACCTTGTATGGACATAACTCTTTCTCTATCATCAATAGCACTCCCCCTCCCTTTTTACCCCTTCTATCCTCACGAAACACATCATACCTTTCCATCTCTATTCCTGTCAGGATGTCATCCTCATCTAACCATGTCTCACTTATTCCGACAATCTCTGGGTGCACAGACGCAATTAGTGCAACCATTTCATCCGCCTTGTTTCTTATACTTCTAGCATTGGTATACAAACACAACAACTCATTTCTGGATCTACAGCTAGTTCCACTGATACCACTCACTCGATGTGATCTCTCCATGCTGGACTGGGGCCATTTCCCTTTCTGCTTCTTCATTTTAGAACCCTTTGCAATTCCATCTGTTTCCTTTTGATCCCTGATCATCCCATTACTTTCCTGCCTACACATTCTCTCACCTCCTCTTGGAGCATCCACCTTTCTCACGCTGTGTATCCCTGTCCACCCTGAGCCTCCCCGTTTCCCTGCTCCTCTTGCACACCCATTCTCTCATTATCTATACTCATACCACTCACTTCCACATTCATTTCCACTCCTTCAATCTCTCCTGTCTTACTCTCCTGCTCTTCCACATCACTCCCCTCTTGATCTGATTCATTCTCTCTATTCACTTCTCTACCTTCCAGCAGCAGTCTCTCCAAGCGACTCACACCATAACCACTCAAATGCAGTCCATCGCTCCCATACAGCTCACTTCGTCCCTCAAACTCATTCCACACATTAACAAACTGTACTCCCATCTCCTCACACATTTCAGCCAGAATATCATTCATAATCCTTGCTCTCCGCCTCATTTCACCACAATCATACCTAGGCAACACACTGACCACCCTTCCTGTCACACTATTCTCCTTTATCTTTCCAAGCAGTCTCCTGACATTCATTTTGACATGCTCTTTGTTCTCTCTCAAATCATTTGTTCCAATTAATACAATTAACTCTTTTGCTCGTTCCCGCCTCATGTTCAATGCCTCAATCACTCTACTCATTTTACCGCCTGGAAAACATACCTTGTGCATTTTATCCTCTAGCACACCTTTAATAATGGAGTCGCCATACAACGCCACTCGCTCATCTTTTGTTAACTCTTTCATGCCATCATGATTTATTTTAATAGTTTTGACCTGCATTCTCTTAATTTCATTCCGCATCCATTTCATTTCTTGCTTCATCCAATCCAATTCACCTTCTGAACCTCGCGACACATTCACTCTATCATTAAATCTTTCTAACTTTCTAACTCTCGACCCTCTCTTCTCACTTTCCCTCTCATTCATCCTTCTTTGTTTCCGTACTTTCGGTCCAACATACGTCCAACTTTCACTGTCATTCTTCTCACTTTCACTCTCACATATCTTTCTTTGTTTCCGTACTTTCGGACTAACATGCGTCCAACTTTCGCTATCATTCTTTTCACTTTTACTGTCATTCATCTTTCTTTGGTTTAGTACTTTCGTTCCAACATGCATCCAACTTTCGCCATCAGTCATTCTTTTTTCGCTATCATTCATTCTTTCGATTTTTTTTACTTGCGGTTTCTGCACCACGGCATTTCTACTTTCATTCGTTCTCTCAATTTCGTTTCTTTCCGCCTCACTTTCGTCCCTTTTAACATCCGTTACGGTTGTCAAATCGCTCTTTTTCTTTTTTCCTGATTTTTTAACATTTTTTCGCCTGTCTTTCTCGCCATTCTCTTTCAAACGTGCACTCACGACACAATCGGTACTAGCACTTTCTGTCATCAACTTCATATTCGCATTCATCAATTCCTCGTTCAGGTCACATTTCGCACACACCCTTCTTCCATCCGCACTAAACATCCACAAATCATTTATGTAATCGAAGGAATACATATAACAGACCTCACACTTAACGAACCTACTGAAATCCAAATTAAAATCATGGAATGACAATGCAGCCGCCATTTTTTTTTTCTCTGCAGGTTACTAGGTCTAATATTAACGTTTTCGTATTTAGTTTAAGCAAGAAAAAAAAAACCCACACTAATACTATCGGTAGCGTACAACGTTTACAGCCGTTCTTACTTAAACAATTACGCATATATACTTAATTATTCCTAGTAAAACTTATCTGAATCAGGAGCTCTTCAAAGCACGTTCGTAGCGCCTGACCCACTCTAAACTATGTTTGTTGTTATCTGTGATTTCCAATATTAGTGTTTCTGCGTGTTCGAAACAAGTTTGTTTTTCCATTAGGTTATATTTTTCATTGATAAATGCCATGATCGCATCTTCTCTTTTGTTTGGTCTACATAAGGTGTAGAACTGGTAGTTATTGATGTTGCATACATAAGCTTTTCTGTCATTTATTGCAACTTCAGTCAGGATTAGTACATCTATGTTTGTCAAGGTGTAGTTGTGCAGTGTTATCAGTATAAGCCAGTGTTTCTTGACACTTCTCATGTTTGTGTGTATGATGGTGAAGTCGGTATTCGTGGAAATGTTGTCTGTCTATTTCTTCAAAAAGTTAAAGACTTTGAAATTTATATTTTCTGACTAGATATGTTCAGCCGGATTTGGGATCTCCATTCTATAGTTTTTAAAGATAATTTTAAATATTGCTCTTAAGGATGGCAATTATATAAACTCTAGTGTTTTCATTCTGTCTCATAAATATCTGTGAATCCTTAGTCCACAGAAACTTGTAGTTTTTTCTGTTTTTTGTTTTCCTTGCCTAGTATAGTAGGTTTTTAAAGTATGGGGTCCAGTGTTCAAATATATAGTTTGGAGAGTTGGGAGTTGCTTGTTAGTTAGGATCGATGTTGTTGGCCTTGTTTTCTTGCTTGCTGCTAGAATGCGGTCTCTCAAACTTTTGCTGGTAAATCAAGCAATGATTGGTGGTGGTCTCTCTTTATTTTTTTGTGGTCCTCAATTAACAGAGGTGATGTCCATGATTGTGACTTGAATGCCAATGTTGATCCCAATCACTTGCTCTATGAAACTTAAATCTTCTGTCTTTTCTTTTAGTATTTTCTTTTCTTAATAATAATAATAATAATAATAATAATAATAATAATAATAATAATGCACAAACCAATGTGCCATCTAATCCTATGGTTGTGTTTTCATTAAGGTTCTGCAATATTCTAAGCACCTCCATTTTTTCAACTCGTATTCTCCCATCGGTCAATGTCAAATTCAGGATTGCAATATCACCATCTAGATGGTACACCCTTGCGAAATGATCACTCAGTAATTCAACTATTTGGTTTGGTTCTGTTAACTCCTCACAATTAGCAAAGTCATCCTTCCATAGTCATTCCTCTTTTTACTTGCTACACAGCGAAAGAACTCTATTGGTCTCATTAGCTAGCGTTGTTAGCATGCTGTGAATTGCAAGATGAATTATGAGTACACAGTCAGTGAATGAGTTTAAAGAGTGGTGGGGTTCACATTAGCATGGATATCCCATGCTAATGCAAACAACATATTAGCATGGGAGACCATTTCATTCCATGACAGTACTCTAATGATAAAAGAGTAATTAAGAAATATATCAAGGCAGGAGTCTGTTACAATGTACAGCAACAGCACTGAAATTTACCTTTAAACAAAAGTAAGTGATTTTAACATTTTGAATGCAAAAATGGCATCTGTATTGTTCCATCATCAACAGTTTTCTGAAGAAAGAAGACATCTTTTGTTCAGCAGAAGTCAGGAGCACTGAATTACATTGAGTCAATTCAAGGATAGAATTCTCCATGCAGACAGATACACATGGAATAACAACATCATATCATGTGACCAGTGGCGTATCTAGGGAAAGGTGGAAGGGGCAGTCTGCCCCAGGTGGCACTTTGAGCTTTTTTGAACTTTTGCAGTTTATTCTAAAATACAGTCTTGAGAACTCAGTTCCAAATATTGTAATACTACTACAAATTTTCCTCACAATTGCTGTAAGAGTTACTAGTTGTGAGAGGAGTTTTTCTAACTTAAAATTGATTAAGAATTACCTACATTATTATGACATAGACTTCACCAATGTCATAGATGATTTTGCTAACAGAAAAGCAAGAAAAATAACATTTTAGAATGGTGGAATTAAAGTTTTACTTCAAAAATAAACATAGTGTTTTAATTTATTTACTATATGTCATTTTGACTTTTCGTAGTATTTTTGGTCTGTATTGAGAGGGGTGGCAAAAGCTCTACCTATGCGACTGCATATGACACAGCTATGTGTAACTGTTACTCTTCAGTGAGATAGCTTTGTTAGCATGCTATAATCACTCTAACATAAACAGCAAGGGCAAACTGATGCATTGCTACCACTCTCAGCATCATGTCAGGTTTTGCATTCACACTTCTATATTTACCTTTCTTAATCCATGTTGTACATGGATTAAGAAAGGTAAATATAGTAATGTGAATGTAGTAAATATCATTATAGTTGCTCACTTGCACAAAGAGTAGTAAAGTAATTGCATTGTTGTTGCAACACGATGATGTTAAGTGTGTAATCATCTGCTCTCTCTCTCTCTCTCTCTCTCTCTCTGTGTGTGTGTGTGTGTGTGTGTGTGTGTGTGTGTGTGTGTGTGTGTGTGTGTGTGTGTGTGTGTGTGAGAGAGAGAGAGAGTGAGAGAGAGAGAGAGAGAGAGAGAGAGATGATGAAGTGACATTAAAATCTGCAAAATAAGCATTCACTCCTCAAGATCAAGAAAACATGAGTTTGCACTGTATAAGAGTGATCAGGACCAGGCTGAGAAGGTTGCATGGCAAGTCCATATCTTCATCAGTACCATTTTCCATCCATGTTATGGAGGGAGGGAGCTTAGAGACTTTGCAAGTAGTTGCTACTTCTGTTTAACAAACATCGCTGGCTCTTCAGTAATGTCAAAACTTAATGAAATTCCCAAACTTGTATCAGTCACGAGATCAGTACCTCATGATAGTATGTTGCCAGTTTCTAAACTACCTAAAACATGAACTAGGGATGAATACCACTCTACCGATGGATGTGAGAGTAAGCCATCATGTTTTATGGATGCTAGTTATGCATATATCTCATCTGATGACCTGAGCAGAATTCATCACCTCATTTCAATAGCATCATCAAAATTTAAGTGTTTTTTTTTTCCTATGTAAGTGTTGGCCTTGTTTTTCAACAATGTTAGCTGATGAATTGAAATGCTAGGAAAGAAACATGATCCTGATAAATGGAGTTTATTTATTGATGCATTAAAGCTTAGAAGGCCATGCATCTGCACACTGAAAATAAATCTTTCTCTATTCTAGTAGCATATGCTACCCTCATGAAGGAATGCTGTAAGAAATTGACTTTATTACTTCATTATATTAATCACAACAAACATAGGTGGACTCTGCACTGATCTCAGATTAATAGCATTTTTAAGGGTATGCAGCTAGGTTTCATGAAATATCACTATTTTTTTTTTAATCTGAGTACCTGCTCTTCAACCAACATGCTGTGATTCAAATCACTAACATCCATAAGCATTGTGTTAGTGATTGTGCTTAGTCAGATGATGAATTTCATCACCCAGTGTGAGACCACTTCCGGTGAGTAGGGAAGTGGTCTCTCGTTGTGAGACTGCTGTCCTGCTCACTGGAAGCCTGAAGTGGCTTGAAAAAGTTCTGTTGAAATGAGGTGGTGATGATGACGATAAAGACCTTCATTGCAAAGTTTAAAAAAATTACCATTTCAGCAGAATTTAGGCAAATTATATGAGAAAAGCCATTCACATCCTTTCCTTATGAAGCTTGATAAATCTCTCTTACATCACGCTATATCACACTTGGTTGGATAAAAAGTTTTGCTTCAAATAGAAATTTAAGCTTCTAAGAAATGTGATTAATTCCCAAGAATAAGGAATACAAAAATTAAAGAATGTATTTTTTATTATCCCAAAAGTTCACACACACATGAAGGACATTTCTTTCAATGGCATCTAAAATTATATTGAAAAAAAAAAAGCAGTGTAGAAAGCCTTCAGAGCTATTACCACCAATTTGTTAGTCTCAGAAAAGTTCAGAGAACTAGCTGAAAGACTACATGCATATGGTTGAGCGTAATGGGATGCAAAATGTCATTAATGATCTCCACTCTCTGAATTCACTTCTTTCCTCCTAACTTGGCTACTGTCATTGACAAACATTGAAAATTATTCTATAAGCATTTCTTATATAAAAGAATGGTATTCAGGCAAGTGGAACTATAGTATGCTTGATGATATTTGCTAATTCCTAATCAAAGAACTTCTTACATAATCTGTATGCAGAACAGAAGATGTTTTAAATTGCAAAGTAAACTTTCATATAATTAAAATATCATGTTCATATGAAAGACATTTATCGTGCTAATTGGTAATTTTAATCTCTGGAACACTGGAGGATGATATGGTAATTTCAAACTCGAATTTTAATTTAGAACTTTGAAATTAATCAAGCTCACATACTTTATGCGTTAACGTTTTGCAACAAAGCATCAATACAGGAATACCTTGTATAGTGTGGTTTGAACAACGCGGGTTTTGGTATAACGTGGTTTTTATTATTACACTTATCATTATTACACTAACATTGTCAACACTGACCGGTGACTCCCAGGCGCCGCAAGTGACAGTCAAGAGCCACATTTATGCAGTAGTTATTCGATTGGCTCTCACATAGACACGTTCTTTCCCCGCGGCATTTTATTATTTACGTTAATATTAGTATTTAATATTTTTTTTATTATTTAAGCATGAGTGAAAAGAGACAAAATAAAGAAAACACTGTTGGAGTAACAAAAAAACGCAAGTGGTTGACATTAGAGAAGAAACTTGAATTATAAAATGTCATGAGAATGGCGCTTCGTTTGCTAAAATAGCATGTGAGAATTCAATGAATGAGTCATCTGTACGAACAATTATTCAGCGCAAAGAAAATATTAAACAACATGGAATGAGCACCGCTTTTTATATGTCAAAAGTGATCACGAGAACTCGATCTTCTACAATGGAAAATATGGAACGCCTTCTAATGATCTAGATTGAAGAATGTAATCAGAAAAAGATTCCTTTGAGTCAAATGATAATCCAGGCAAAAGCAACAAGTCTATATGACAAAATAAAAGAAAATGAAAGCGAAAATGAAGGAGGTACAACCAGTGAAACTTTTATAGCAAGTCACGGGTGGTTCTACAATTTCAAAAAGCATATGGGACTCCATAACGTAAGAATCCAAAGTGAAAGCGCAAGTGCTGACACTAAAACTGCAGAATTATTTCCCAATGAATTGAAAGAGCTTATTGAGAAGGAAGGCTACACAGATGATCAAATTTTTAACGCTGACGAGACTGGCTTGTTCTGGAAAAGAATGCCATCGCGCCCATTCCTAGCAGAGAAAGAAAAGACACAAGCTGGGTACAAAGTTTCAAAAGACCGATTGACACTTTTACTAGGAGGTAATGCATCAGATGATTTAATATTGAAGCCACTGTTAGTGTACAGTGCGGAAAACCCAAGAGCTCTTAATGGCTTTACAAAAAACAATTTACCTGTTCATTGGTGTTCGAATAAAAAAAGCGTGGGTGACTCGTTCGTTTTTTTCAAAGAATGGTTTAAAACTTGTTTTTGCCCTGAAGTTAAAAGCTATTGTAAAAAGAATGATATTCCTTTCAAGATTTTGCTTTTATTAGACAAAGCGCCAGGCCATCCAACTGTATTGACTGACTTAGATGAAAATGTCAAGATTCAGTTTTTCCCTCCAAACACGACATCAATTCTGCAGCCGATGGATCAAGGCGTTATCTCCACTTTCAAGGCTAACTATTTAAGACTAGCTTTTGCTCAAGCTATTAAAGCTGCAGCAGCAGAAGAAGATTCTTGGACTTTGAGTGAATTTTGGAAGAAATTTAACATAAAAGATGCAATTGAAAATATTTATGAATCTTGGAAAGAGGTGACTCAAAGCAACATGAGAGCCATATGGCATAATATCTTGCCGCATTGTTCAAAGGACTTTGTTACCTTTGCAACACAGGAAGAGGAAATCTCAACAGAAATTGTGCAGATGGGCAAAGATCTTGGTTTTACAAGTTTAGATTGTAACAATGTGAATGAATGTATTGATTCTCATTCAAATGATCTGGATGATGAAACCTTTTTGGAGTTGGAACAACAACAAGCCCATGAAGCAGAAGAAGACGAAGATGACCCCACTGATGTCATGGTTGAAGAATTTTCCTTTGCTGACTTTTCAACATTTGTGAGAAAAATCGACGAAGCATCCGATTTTCTCATAAATGCCGACCTGAATTTGGAAAGAAGCATCAAAGTCTCAATAATTCTATCAAATGCTACAGAGATCTAGTACTTGAAGAAACAAAGAAGACAAGGATGGTTCAACAAACACTAAAAGACTACTTTAGTAAAAAGTAAATTACTGTATGCTAAAATTGAAGCAATGTGTTTTGTTTTCTACAACTTTTATATCAATTTAAAAGGATTTTATTTGTTATTTAGTTAATAAAAATAACAATTTTTTTTAATTTTTAAAAATTACTATTATTCTAAATTTTTGTAATAAACAAATTAAATTTGAAAACCTTTATAAATAAACCTCGAACAACGCAGTTTTGCATAGCGCGGACGCTTTAGAGATCAGTGTCTTACTTCTAGTTTACTCTGGTAATAATAATTAAAAGAAAATTTCTCAAAATGCCTAAATAAATAGAAGTAACCAATTATTTAACTTAATCATTTCAGGTGTTTATCAGCTTTGCCAAAATGCAAGCAGATGTTTGTGAAGAATTACCTACAGATATGCTGCCTCAGCAGGTTCTGAGGAAAAACCGGTTAGGAAGCAGAAGAAATAAAGGTGAATCCATCCTTACAACAAAAACAAAAATTTAAACTATTATATATCATTTTGTTTAGCTTTCATTTAAATAGAAACTGTTATTATTATTATTATTGTTGTTGTTGTTGTTGTTATTATTAATAATAAATCCTCTAGTATGTTTTAATTTCCCAAAGAACACAGGCAGAACTCTTTTAGACCTAACTAATTTTTGGAAATCAGTGAACAGTTGTTCTCCACTTTAGCCATCACCAGCAGCTGAGCTCATAGCTACTAATGATTTGGAAAGCATCAGAAAAAGAATATGACAAACAGCTGCTACTATATCATGTTCTAAATAATAACTCATAGTGTGAGTCCTATACAGGTATCCCTTGCTTAACATGGTTTTGATTAATGTGCCGAAATTAATTGCAGCAATCCCTTGATATACGTGGCAAGAGTTTTGATTAATGCACCTTTAACCCTGCGGAGCTTGCACTGATCTGACAGATACATGCAAAATGTTTAATATAAATATTCTTACACAATTCAGTGTATAGCGTGGAGGTCATGAGTAGCTGTGCATTCATATGTTACAAGTGATATTCCACACTGTTTTATTTGCTGTCAGTATGGTTTAACACATGTTATGTAAGGGTTTGTGATATTTGACAGCAAATTGTATCTGAGAAATACTGTGACCTCCGATGTCAGTATAGTATGGTTTACTTTTTTTTTTTTATTCTTTGTTCAATAATTTTTAGATTGTAACTGAAAATAAATAAACCATCATGTATTACTGAAATAGAGAGCCAAAAGCTTATTTATCATACATGTCCTCAAGGAGATGTGCTTTACATTATGGAAAATATTAAGGAAAGTGATCTGGAGCATACTCCACCTTTACTACAAGTTGCCCATAAGGTTGCTTATGCTTGCAACCGCCGAAACTTTTAGTTTCTATATTCGGCTATGAAATAATGTTGGATTCAATATCCACTTAATTTGTACCATCATGTATTATATTTTCAGTGTTTTTTCTTTATGTTTTATTGCTTGTTTGCCGAGGTCTGGAGAGTCATTTTGCTTGTTATCATAGAATTTATGTCGATAAGGAAAAAAAAATAAAACTGTTCAAACAACTCTTGATAACTTCTTTTGATAAAAAAATTGGAGTAAATAATGTAGGTACAAGTATTTATTAAACATTTACTTTGCATTCATTTTTTATCTTTCCTAAAAGAGTACCATATAAAACAAATTATTAATACAATAATCGATCGTGGATGAATTGTACTTGTTACCATTGATTATCATATTTGATTAACGTAATTTTGATATATGCAGTAACATCGAGGGATTAATTAACTGCGTTAATCGAGGGATACCTGTATTTGATTTTTCTGAACTGAGGGGTTAAAACCCAAGGAGAAAAAAAAATTACTTGCCTGTGCTGAATATCAGCTAACTCAGGAACTGGCTGAAAGGGCCAAGAAAAAGATCTTGTAATCAGCAATTATAAACAAACATAACAGTCATTCTTCGGTCAGGCTACTGCTATAGAACCAAAACTGTTGCCACAAGGCTCAACAGAAATCCCTTATTATTGTACATGTTGTTAAATTGTTTCCATTAAAGTTATTATTATTATACCCAGGTGGTAACCTGTGCCTTTGTGAGATCTAACATAGCCTGTAATAGAATGTCTAATTTTGAACCCTGCTTTTGACTTCCATCTTCTTACTCCATTCAGTAACATATATCTGCTGTATTTACTACTCTCCAAATTCTAAAAATCATTCTGATCTCTTCATCATCATCCTAAGTGAATGTCTACAACTCCAATTAGCTTCACTTTTTCAAAACTGCTGATGAAGCTGGACATGTGATGTAGCAGTTTTTGCTGTAAGCAATGACTTAACGTAAGTCATACATCTATCTATCTGAATTCCTGATACCTGTCTCCACTCTCCTAATACCCTCGATCTTTTTTAAACCAATTCTCCTTCCAGATGCACTACACTAAGTTACCAAGAAGAGAGGCATTACTATTCCTCTTGGTCTAGCAATAGCCAGACCATGCTATTCTGTTGTATGGTCTGGCAATTGCTCCCACTCTTCTGATTCAAACACCTGGTTCGAGCAAGTGACATGCCAATCCTCACTTAAAGCCTTTCGTCCCCCATTCTATCCAAAATTCTCACCTGCCTTCCAAGCTGTGGTTCAACAGAAAATGTACCAAAGCACTTAAAGAAAAAAACTTATCATGGATGGCTTACAACAAAAACCCCATCGTCATACTCAGCCTACGCTGATGCACTCAATAAATGCAGAACCAACTATCAGCAAATCCAGATCTGACTTCATAAACATCACTAACAAAAAACTCCAATTCTGCTCACTTGCAAAGGCCATTGGACATAACTTCTGCTCACCTGAACCTTCAAATTCTCTCTCTCTCTCTCTCTCTCTCTCTCTCTCTCTCTCTCTCTCTCTCTCTCTTTTCATCCAGATGTTACAGTATTTAAAGATATAGCTGACCTCTTGGCATCACTCTTTTCCCTAACTCTTTCATAGATGACTAAGGCAAGTTGCATCTTACCATAATGAAACTCAGCTCATTATTATTATTATTATTACACGCAGCTCCATAATAATTGTTTCCATACCCTCCATGGAGTTGACAGACTCGTCTTGAGAGGTTCATTAAACTGACAACATATTTATCATGTAGAATCTTAAAGTCCTTAACACTCCTTGCATTAACAACACATTCTGGTAATGCATTCCATTCACTGACAATTTTCCATGTAAAAAATCTATTCCTCACAGCCTTCTTCACCACACTTTTACATAACTTCCAAAATGTCTCTATTATATCACCTCCCTTCCTCTTGTCCACCAAACTCTGCAATCCACATTTCTTCAACCTCTCTCCATAGATAGCATTCAAAACTCCTGAAATTGTCTTAGTCATTCATCTCTGGACCCTCTCCAATGTCTCCACATCACACTGAAAAACAGGTGACCAGATCTGAGCACAATAGTCCAAGTGTGGTCTGACCAGTGCCGTTATATAGTGGCACAACCACTTTCTTATCTTTGCATGTTAGAGTACTTCTTATCATAGCAGCACTACTATATGCAACCTTTGCAACACTAGCAATATGCTCTCTAAACTTCGGTCTACTTTCAACCATCACTCCCAAATCTCTAATCTCATCCACTTCCTGCAGTATGGCACAATTTATATAGTACACAGCCTTATATTTCTGCATTCCAAAATGCAACACTTTGCACTTATTAATATTACAACTACAAACCCACTCTAAAAACTACAATATACTATCTAATTGTACAACTTATCATGTGGTAATCTATCAAACACTTTTGCAAAGTCCAAGAATATCACTGCACATCATTCTTCCCTTCAGCAAAAATTTAACAGAAGAATACTAACCAACTTGGACATGAAAAAGTCTTCTGGTCCCAATAGCATCTCTCCAACTATTCTCAAACATTGTACTTCAGTTCAATATACCATACAGAATTTAGATCCATATCCATATTTTTGAGCCAACCTTCTCATTCTCTTCCATCATTCCATCTTCCTCTGTTCTTTGGAAGCTTGCTCAGTACCATTTTCCCTCCAGTGAATACAACCTCCCAGTAATTTAAGAAACACATTAACTTTCTTTTCTTCTCTTTCTTCTTTAAATCCTTTCTTCTCTCGAACCACTTTCCACATAAGACAGTGTTATGTTAGAAGTCTTCAGACCTTATATATGAGGTTAAGATATATGTATGTATGTATGTATGTATATAAAACTGAAGTGTTAATTTAGTCCAGACATCTTACCACTGGAAAAGTTTTCCAAGGAAATGAAATGGAACAATCTGTTTCATTATATAAAGAAGTCTCTGAGACAGAAATCACAAATTGTAGACCTGTATCTCAGAGTGACTGTTTCAAAAAATCAAACAGGATTCAGAAATGGATGGTTAGGAATATTATTCTCTATGGATGACAACTCAACTCTGCAATATTATTATTATTATTATTATTATTATCATTCAGGCCTCCATTGAGTCAAAAGACTCATCATGGGAGGTCCTTCCTAGGAAACACAAAGTCTATCATACCACTCCTTAAACGCATTGACTGTTCTGGATCTCACCACTCCATCAGGAATGCATTCCATGGTTCAACCACCCTCCATGCAAAAAAAACCAGTTTCGTTTCGTAACTTCCAGGGATGGCCTCTTGTCATGACTCCTTCCTGCTGTTCAACCAAGCAAAAGAACTTCCCAGTGTCAACCCTGTAACCACCTCTCAACAGTTTAAAAGTCTCAATCATATCACCTATCCTTCGTCTATCCACAAACTTTGCAGTTACTCATAACTAACATTCTACAGTCCTGACACCATCTTTGTTATCTGCCTTTGTACCCTTTCCACAGTTAATTTATCCCCTTCAAATCCTGGGGACCAAATCTGAGAACAATAGTCCAAGTGCGGTCTGATCAGAGACTTATACAACGGAATGATAACCCGCTTATCTCTGCAGGTGAGTGTTCTTCTCATAATTGCAGCAATCCTCAGTGTTACCTTCACCACCTTTGCAATATGTCCCCTAAACTTCAGGTTTCTATCAATCATCAACCCCAGATCTCTTGTCTCCCCTACTTCCTCCAGTATAACTCCTCCCATAGAGTATGCAGCATCCCATCTAGACCTTACATTTTGCTGCATTAAACTGAAATCCCCATTCATTTGCCCATCTATCTAGCTTATTTAAATCCTCTTGCAGGGATACCACATCTGCATTATTACTAATAATCCTTCCCAGCTTCACATCATCTGCAAACAACTGAATATCCCCTTGAAATCCACTGGCAATGTCATTGATATAAAGGTTAAACAATATAGGTCCTAGTACTGAGCCCTGTGGGACCCCACTTGTAACCCTCTGCCTCCTTGAAACTGCTCCACCACACACAACTCTCTGATACCTATCAGACAGCCAATCCTGAATCCAGTTGACCAATCTGACATCCAGACCCATGTGCTGCAACTTAAATATCAGCTTATGATGTGGCACCCTGTCAAATGCCTTTGCTAAGTCTAAGAAAATTGCAGTATATGCCTTTCCCTCACCTAATGCTCTTGTAACTTTATTATATATGGCTAGTATATTGCTAAAACAAGAGCACCCTTCACAAATCCATGTTGACTCTCCCAGATAACATTACCCTCATCTGCCCAATGCTGTATATGGTCCCTCACTACTTTCTCCAAGATCTTTCTAACTACTGATGACACACAAACTGGCCTATAATTAGACACTCCGGTCTGCTACCACACTTATGCAATAGCACTATCTTACTCAAGGCACTATACTTACTCAATGGCACTATCTTACTTCCTTCCATTCCATGGGCACCTTTCTCACAGCCAGACTTTCATTTAAAAGCCAGGTAAATGGCACTGTCAGTTCCTGAACACATTCTCTCAAAACTCGTGAGTGAAATACCATCCAGTCTCACAGCTTTACTAACATCTAGAGTACTCAGTATTTGGAACACACACTCTCCTCTAAACCTTGAACTTGCCCAATCTCTCTAGTATTCAAATTGTCTCCTCCAGGATGAAATACTCCAATAAAGTGTTCATTGAACAATTCCACTACGTCCTCTGCATCAGTCACTCTATTCCCATTTTTATCCCACAATGTCATTCTTCCACAGTCATTTCTCCTCCTACTGGCCACATTGCTAAAAAAATTCCCTAGGATTTTCCTTCGATCTAAGGGCCAATCTTTTCTCATATTCTAGTTTAACCTTCTTTACATACTAGTCATTCTCCTGGCCTGTGTCTTATATTCTTCATGCATCCTCTCTTCTCCTATCTCCTTACATCTCCTCCATAGCCTCTTTTTCATGTGCAGTTCCTGTTTAATATTGTTTGTCATCCACTTTACTCCAAAATGCTGTCCTCTTTTTCACTCGTGGAATACCGCTTACCATTGCTGCTAACAAATATTCCTTCACAATTTCCCAAGCACTAATGATATCACTACCTTCCAATTCCTCCCTCCACGAAACTTCTCCAAGTTGACGTTTAAGACTATCATAATCACCTGCTTTATAATTCCACATATGTTCCCGTCTCTTTGATACTCCGGCATGTCTATTCATTTTCTAAGTCAAAACTATATGGTCACTCTCTCCAACTGGTGGGAGAGATGTCATCTCAGTTATTATCAACTCTGATGACACACATACAGTTTACCATTGCTGCTAACAAATATTCCTTCACAATTTCCCAAGCACTAATGATATCTTGACCTTCCACTTTCTCCCTCCACGAAACTTCTCCAAGTTGATGTCTAAGACTATTATAATCACCTGCTTTATAATTCCACATACATTCCCGTCTCTTTGATACTTCTACATGTCTATTCATTTTCCAAGTCAAAACCATATGGTCACTCTCTCCAACTGGTGGGAGAGATGTCATCTCAGTTATTATCTCAGTTATTATCAACTCTTCTGATGCTATAACCAAATCTAAAACTCTTGAACCTCTTGTTTCCTTTGTTACATGTTGCCTAAGACATTTGTCCCTCAAGAATTCTAGAAACTCCATTCTCTTATTGCTACATGCATCTTCCTCTCCCCAATTTATACTGCTGTGATTAAAATCTTCCATAACAATCATTCTTCTTGCACTTGCCACGCTCAACTGTCTCAACATCTCCTGGTCTCCACCTGCTGTGCCTCCTTTGGTCTGTAGCAACACCCACTAAATATCTTGTCTTCCCCACCTCCACCTCATACCATATGTTTTCAGAATGATTAGTGTCACAGCCTTCCAAAGCCTCCACTCTTCAAGGACATAGGTCATCACTTATCATAAGCAGTAGTTCACCACCACGCTTTCTCTTCCTATCCTGCTGAAAAATGCTGTACCCAGCAACTTCTATTCCTATTATTATATCCTCTTCTGTCAACCACGTCTCGGTGATCCCAATAATCTTTAGCCAGGCTGATGCTATCTGTGCCACCAATTCCTCTCTTTTATTCCGAATACTCCTGACATTAGTATAAAGCATAAAAATGCCATTGTTTCTATACCCAGCATTATCCCTCTAGACTCCACTGGGCTCAGCGTTACCTGATGTCATCCCCCTTCTCCCAAGTACCCATTTCCACAAGAGGCCACCCCTGTTACCATGCACACTGGGACACACTGACTTATTCAGAACAGCAATCTCTCCAGATGCCTACATCCTTCCTCATTCAAATGCAAGCGGTCTCTCGCATACAATTCCTCTCTGTTCTCAAATGCACTTCAAGCATCCACATATTCCAATCCTTTCTTCTGACACATTCTCGCTATTATGCCATTGAATATCACCGCTCTTCTTCTCAACTCGTCAATATCATACCTAGGCAACACGCACACTGTTTTCCCTCTCTCTGTCTTCTTCCGTACAGCCTCAAGCAAAAATCTCATATCTCTCACTGCCCGACTTACATTACCACTCAAGTCATTTGTTCCTACCATCACAATCATTTCATCCACCCTTTCACCTCTCTTAATTGCCATGGCCACCCTTTCTATTGTTCCTCCTGGCAAACACTCCTCACACATCCTATCTTGAACACCACGGATCATTGAGTCACCATACATTATACCTCTTACCATACCCTCTCTCCTATTGTTTCCATTCTCTCCTCTTCTTTCATTCCCATAGGGCTCTCTCATTCCCTCTCCTCTACTGCTATTCTCTCTTCTAGCATTCCCATACCTCTTTCTCATACTACTATATAAATGCAGGCATGTAAATATTTAATTTAGTTAGTAGATTACTAATTTCACAGAAAATAGACTGACATTGGAAAAGGTAGTGGGTGACTTTTTATCCCAAAATTATACTACAACACTAACAAGCAGAGATAACAAGTCAGCATTCCTCTTTATAAGACCTTGATATGTCCACCTCTGGATTGCTGTGCACAGGCCTAGCATAGTAATCCAGAGTTGGACATATCTGGATTACCATTCTAGACCTGAGCATAATGTCCAATTCCAATGTCTTATTCCAATGATTTTGGGGAAAATAAACTCAATCAGTCAGTGAAACCATTTCATCTCCCTTATTTCTGATACCTCTGACATTTGTAAATAAATTCAGTAATTCGTTTTTAGGTCTGTAACCAGTCCTATCCAAGCCACTTGTTGGTTGTGATTTCTCCCCCATGCCTTCCCAATCACTTTTATCACTACTTACCACATATATCTTCTCCATCTCAACTTCCCCATCCATATTACAATATACTCCATCTTCATACACACATTCACTGCCACTTTCAACATCCACTCTCTCTATTGCATGTCTCCCTGTCCATCCAGGGCCCCCCATTTCTCTCTTCATCTCTCACACTACTACTTTTTGTCACTGCTAAGCACCTCTTTCTCTTCAATACCACTCTCCTGATTTTTTGATTCATCTCTTGCTTCTGATCTCTTGCACTCATCACACACACACTGTACTTCCACACACTGTGCATCCATCCAGCAACACTTTCTCCAGTGCACTCACTCCAAAGTCATTCAAATACAATCATATATCTGCTCCGTCAGAATGACATGCTAATTTCATTCTTCCCTCAAATACATTCCATACATTCACGAACTGTGTACTCCCGTCTCCTCACACAGCTCTGCTAGCATACCATTCATGATTTTGTCTTTCCATCACAACTCATCATTGTCATACCTCGGCAACACACCGACACCCTTTCCCACTACACTATTATCTTTCAATCTTCTCAATAACCTCTTGATATTTGCCCTCACACACTTCTTATGTTCACTTAAATCATTTGTCCCCACAATCACCACTAACTCTCTTGCTCATTTCTTCGTCATGTCCAATGCCTGAATTATTCTACTCATTATGCTTCTCCCTCCTGGATAGCAGACCTTATGGACTTTCTCATTAAGTGATCCTCTAACTATGGAATCTCCATATACTGCTATCCTGGATTTGCTCATCACCTCTTTTACTCTTTTTTTCTTTCATTCTATTCTCTTGCATTCTTTCATTAGTTTCCACTAAATGCCTAACATCACTCCACATATTCCTCACTTCATGTTACATTTTCAATAATTGTTTCATCAAATCTTGCATTCTGACAATTTCATTTTCTGTCACTCCTGCAGTCTCACTACCTTTCATTCTGCTGCACCTTCCTTTTGTTTCCTCATTCATACTTTCTTTCCTCCCTTATCACTAACTTTCGCTTCCACATTTTTGCATTCTTTCACTCTCTCAGTTTCACTAGCTTTCGTTTCATTTACATTTCTTTCATTCACTCCATGTTCTATCTTTTCAGTCTGTTTTGCATTCACTGCCTCATGGTCTAATAATATATCGCACTTCCTACAAATCCATACTTTCTCTCATCTGCTGTTCATTCTCTCTCTCTCTCTCTCTCTCTCTCTCTCTCTCTCTCTCCACAAAAACATCTTTTACACTCTGCCATGCATACATAACACTCACGACATTGAATAATTTTTTGAAAACTCTTATTTAAGACCAGATGAAGTGCTTAAAATATTAGGCCTGAATGCTGAATTACATTATCATGTAATTCAGCATTCATCCAAATGCGTAATCATTAATATGGTCATGTTAATGATTATGCATTTGGATTTGTTGTCCTTATATTATTATTATTATTATTACTATTATTACCTGACACCTCCAGGGAGTCCAAAGACTCATCGAGAGAGGGCACCTATTCTACAACTTTCTGTCTCCACACTCAATCCACCAATGAACTGCAACTACACCAAAGCCATCTACCGCCCACCACCAATATTTTCACAGACAATCACAAACATTCTGCCCGTGGCAGGATTCGAATCCACAGCCTTTTGGCTGGAGAGTAGATATGCTAACCACTCGGCCATCCAGGCCAGCAAAAACCTGCTACCTCCATATGAGATCAGCTAACTCACCTTGAATAAGTCATATAAGGATTCCCCTCATCACGTCGAGAATCAAACTGAGGTCTTTTCCAATTGAAGCGCGCAATATCCCTCTGTTCTTCTAATTGTGCTACAGAGGCACCCAAATATCAGATCACATCTCAGAGTTACATTTTACTTGGCAGAGCCTTCGATCAGTTCCTGAATAAACAGTTACTCAAAATCACAGCCAGCAATCCAGATGTTTTAAATACACTTCAGTTATCATATGCTTTTCTAGATCAACAAATTAAAAGGAATCAGGGAGGAAAAAATGGCATTTTGCTAACAAGATTATGTTTATGTCAGCTTGATCTGTACATTTATTATTAAAGTGCAGTGGTATCTCGCTAATCCGAACCTCTTTAGTCTGAACCCTCCAGTAATCCGAACTGAGGTTTGAAAGAAGTTTTACTTATTATGCATTATTATTTTGTGTACTATTATTTTTATTTAATAATTATTATTTTAACTATTATTATTTTTTTATTATTATTATTACAGTACAGTATTTTTTTCATACTGTTGATTGTACGGTTATACTGTAGGCCTATTTTGATTTATTGTGTGTTCACGTTTACTTTTTTATACTGCGTAAATTTCACAAAGAGATGTTATGGAATGGATTACAGGCAAAACCAAAAGTGAATTTGAAATCAAATCAGATGCTGAAATTATGAATATGACACTACAGAATGAATGAAAGACGATAATGAACTCGAAGTAAAAAAAAAAAGAGGAAAAATAAAACATGAAGAGGCAGTTGACAGTTTTAACATGTGTATAGAATGGGCTAAGCAGAATGATACGCCATTCCACAAAATTTTATTGCTAATGCAGCTCCGAGAAGAAGCATTCGAAAAAAGTTTAGCTTCCAAGAAGCAAAAGAAAATTAGTGGCTTTTTTTATAAAGAAATAAAAAAACTTTTTTTGTGTTAACAAGAAAGTGATATTTTTTATGCAAATTAAGTTATCTACTGAACTATGCAATTTTATTAAATCAGAATCGTCAACAATACAGGTACATACAAACTAAATTTTTTACTAAAATAAACTTGTGTACTGTATTATTTATTAAGTTTTACATTACAGTACAGTAGCTTTTTTTCTATCAGTTACTTCATTTATTTACAGAATTAAATTGATGTACCATTAGAATTTGATTATTTTTGTCTTAAACATTAGTTATTGTTGTCTCTTGGAGGAAAATTCACTAATCCGAACGAGCACGGTTTTTATTAGTTCGAATTAGCGAGATACCACTGTATTAAAAAAAATCTGTCATTTATATTGATAAAAAATATTGATAATATTACTATTATAATTCCAGGAGAGTTACCTAACAAAAGTGGAATTCCTGAAATTGGAGATATTGAACTTTTAGTCCAACCTTCCCGTTCTCCAAGCAGTGACAAATCTCCTGTCCATGTGTGACAAATACTCACAAATCAGCCTTTCCTTCCACCATTCTTTATCAGTAAAAAGCCAAGGCTAGGTATTTAACTCAGCCTATGCCAAAGTGACATACTTGAGTTGTCTAAAAATTAAAGTACTCAAGGCAACTCTGATGCAACCACGGGTTGTAGATTAAGTCTTTCAAAAATGTTGTTGTATTGTCTGTTTTTTTTAAACATGTCACGAGCAAAGATATTCTTCTGAGTTGTTGAATAATCCCATTTTGTTATTTATTCTATCTGTGATATAGACAGACGGTGTAATATGTATATCTCTGTATAAGTCTTTAATATACTCTATGACTATTTAAACCAAATGGTGAAAACCTTAGAGTTTATCCTCCTATACTATGCAGGCAACAATTATGGAATCTAAGAAAATGTTTTATAGCTCTTGTAAATTTTTGTAGGTTACCACAGTTCATTTGATACAGAGCTTTCATACTGTGTCAACAACTATAGCATTTCTGAAATCACTTATTTTTATCTAAAGTTGGAAAAAAGATTTAAAATCTGGATTTGTAGTAAAGTTTCATTAAGATGACAAAATCACTTTGACCAATAGCAAGATGAATGATAGAATTTTCACATCCTGCATATGTTATTGTGCATGTTCTTTTTGTTTTGTTTTGTTTGTTTTTTCCAGATTAAGGAATAATATCTAATTGAACTAACAAAAAAAAAAAAACTGAATGTTTTGTTTCAGGGAAATTTCTACATTCCACATTTGTCATATCATAAGAAAGAAAGAAAGAAACTTGATAAACATTTAAGTTATGTCAGCAATATGCATATCGTAAATCAATCATTACATGTAAACATTAATATATTTCATCTAAATCCATTATTGTCTACACAGTCTTGTGAGAATGACTGACTCTTCGGTAGTTTCCCAGTACCTCTTGTCTTCCATGTATAAATACGGTGAACAAATTTCCATTCCTATATCCTCTTGCCAAATTGCATCATAGTTAGAAATATTTGAAATAAACAGAAATGATGTTACATATAACTGTGGATTTTCTGCAGTGATAGTAAGGGATCAGAGTAAAACAATCATTTTCTCAACATGCCAAAAGTTAGTGTTAGTCATTATTTGAAAAATAAATAATTACATTTTTGCCTCTAACAATATTTTTTACTCATTGCTACTCTTTTCTTCTTGTGTAAATTTACTCACAGTGATAGCATACTGTTAATCATATTTGCTGATGTCATTTTGTATACAGTCTATATCATATAATTGTAACTGTAGTACCACAAAACCTGCCAAAGTACTGAATTTTGACACATTTATTTTGTCTATAAATATAACTCTACATGTGTATGTATGTATGTACATATATGTGTTTGTGTGTATATATGTGTGCCCATGTATGCACATGTGTGTGCATGCATCAGCAGTGTGCATCCTGCATATATGCAGGTGGGTATTTGTGTCTGTTAATGTCTGTCTGTGTTTGTTGTTAAGTAGACTACACCGATTCCATCCTTGATGACTCATTTGCAAATAGAAGGGATTCATGTGTCACTTCTGCTACAGAGTTTTCTGTTGAACTTGATAAGCTTGCCAAAGAACGAGAAATTATGAATTATTCAGGTATAAAAGTTTAAATCACCTAAATATTATTTTGCATAAGCTCTGCAAAAAAAGAAAAACCAAAGCAGTGAATTTTAAATATACATTAACCTTCCTATGTAATTTTAATCCTGCTGGGTAGTACAATGGAAATTTTGGTAATTGAAAATGAGAATATATGCATTTGAATATATCTGTGAGTTTATCTTTTCGTATATGTGGGGGGGGGCATTAAAATTCTAGTATCAAATATTAAAACAGCAAAGTGACATTTAAATCTGTATCTGCAAAAAAAAAAGTGATTTACTAACTTCATTAATTTTTATAAATATGCAATGATCTTTCAATTATCCAACCTTCACTTAACTGGTCCTTAAATGGGTTAGTATGTCAAATATCTCCTCAAACAGCATATTATATAATCAAACATGAGCCATACCTACCCTCAGTTAATCAACCAGCAAATAAATTTCCATACACTTTGAATAATTGAGAGATTATTGTATAATTATTTGTAATGTGAATTGAATTGCAAAATGTAAAATATATTTTTGCTTGTTTCATTCATATTTGTTGATAGTCATTCTACTAGAATATTTTATAAAAAAAAAAAAAAAAAAAAGGTAAGGAAAAAAATAATTTGTATGTGCATTTCATTGAAAAAAACAAGAAATAAATCACTGTTCATCAGAAATTGTATTAAAATAATTCATTAGTTCACTTTTTTGAAATATTTTCAGGGATATCTTTTTGATAAGGTGTCAGTTAAAGGTTAATTAAGAGTAACCTGCTGTGCGAGATTAAAAATTTGGTTATTATATTTGTTTTTTTTTTTTTCAGTAATCACTAGTTGACAAATGCAGCTAATATTTTACTTCAGATAATTATGTAATAAATATACCAGTAGGTTATGTAATAATGTTATTAAAATTCATTTTAATATCCATTTTTGAAAATCATGAAACTAGTTAAATGTTTTCTTATAGAGTTAGAATAGTAGCTAGACTGTATTATATTTCTGTTATTTCTTTTTTGCATATAAATTGACATCATCGTCCTTCTCTCTACTTTATCTATACAATAAATTTCTAATGTGAAAGTAAAATTTCTAGTTTACAATACTTGTCTTTAATAATTTTTTTCATGCATGCATAAAAAAAAGCCAATATATGTTTATACTAAATAATAACAGATGATTTTGATTTGTTCCTTCATATATTTATGATCAAATCTGTAATCAGTTGCAAGGCTTCAAAGTATATTTATCTAAATGAAAAATATGTGATGGATACATGATTGTACAGAAACAGAATGAGAAATTTTAATCTGTTGTGAATAATGCACTGGATGCTCAATTATTATTTCACTCTCAGTGTGTATCGCATAAAGAATTGTTTGTAAAAAAAAAAAAAAAAAGAAAAAAGTAAAGAAAAAAAGATTGTATTAAAATGTAGCTGTTTCTATTAAGTTTTAGTTTGAAGTCATTTTTTTTAAAAAGAACAAGGAATAACATTATGCCTCTGTGACTAATCAACTATTCTCATGTCTTACTGGTTACACTTTTTATGCTTTAAAAGGTTGTGATGTTGTACTCCATTTGAAATGCTATAAGGAAGTGGAAGAGATATGGGATCTTGTTACATTGATAATTATCATCATCATTAGGATCCTGTGAAGTGAAAAACAGTCATTATCTATTACTATTTCCTCATACAAACCACTCTAAAAGCAAAATTCAGTACCCTGCCACTAACTTGTACAACTTCCTAGGATGGCCTTGTTCATAAACAGTCCTTGCTGAGACAACAGCTGAACTAATGTGTGCAGATTTACTTGGATGGTGTGGCTGGTTGGAGCAGATTGTATACCTACTTTCCAGCTAACAGGCTGTGGACTCAAATCCCTCCATGAGTATGGATGTTTGTGAATGTCTTTAAGCTGTAGATGATTTCATTGCCTGATGAGAAACCACTACCCTGCTTATGGTCTGAAGTGGCTTGAAAAAAAACAAGTTGCATGTCTGTAGTCTCTAGAGCACAGTTTCCAGATTATCTAACTTTTAGCCAACCCACAGTAATAATACTAATGTTCTGGTAGTTAACTAATATTTAGCACATAAAAAAAATGGTCACCGAGTTTTTAGGAAAAGAACACTTTGGTGAGTGACTAAGGTAATATCAGAACTCTATAACTGGTGGTGAGAACATGAAAAATATCAGAATATGAAAAAAAAAAGTGCACTACTACTGCCTGTAGCAGTGCACTTTTTTTATTCAAAACTACCTCTGCTGCCTATTTTTTAAACTAGGCAAAGGGTTCACAGACAGTTCTGTGTTCTTTCCCAACAATTCATTGCACTACAGTTCATCATGGAGAAAATTCTTCACAATCAAAATTCAATATAGGAAATTTCTTCACCAAAAAATTCATTGCATAGAATATTCTCTGCAGGCAAAATTCATTGCAAGAAAACTGAAATAATACTGTAACGATACAGTATATGAAAAATGAATGCAAACAAGACATTATTAGAAAATATAGTTTATTTCTGTATTTATTTAATTAGATTTTATTTAACTTTTTTATAACATTTTTATTTTGTATATAAAGTGAAATTAATATTTTGTATTTTACTAATTGATGCGTTTCCTAATTTTTGTTTATTTCTTGAAATGTTAGTCTTGTTTTTTTTCTTGCTTAGATACTACAGACTCTGTAGATTATTATTATTATTATATGACAACTCCAAGGAGTCCAAAGACTCATCAAAGGAAGGCACCTATTCTACAGCTCTCCATCTCCACCAATCCGCCATCTACACCAGCTCCATCTTCTATCCACCACCACCACTAGCATTTTCACAGACAATCACAAACATCCATGCCCACGGCATGATTCGAACCCACAGCCTTTTGGCTGGAGAGCGAATATGCTAACACTCGGCCAAGCAGATGGAAAATTAATATTTTACAAAAGTGTGATAGGGTGGTTAGGGAGTAAGCACACCAAATTTAAGAATGATTTTTTATTTTTGTAACCTTTCACTACTTTTCTAAGCACTTAAGACACTCATGCAGATGTGATTTTTTTTTATTCAACTAATTCAGAGGATGATGTGCTTTCAATTAGAGGATCCTCTTGTGTTTTGGAACTAATTCCACTTTTACTGCATAGTAAAGAGATTTTAAAGGCTGTTATTGTTTTGGGGAATAGTCTAAGACTATATCGTGGGACTCCCATGATGAGTCTGTTGACTCCATGGAGGTTATCAAATAATTTTTTTAATAATAATATTTTTATTGATCGCTAAGATATTTACATATATACAGTAATCATTTTGAGTGATATTCCAACATATTATTTTACAAAGATCAGCATTTGGTGCTGCATATATGGTTCATTTTGTACATTGGATTTCAATAAAAACTTTTTAACCATATTTTTTACTCATATATTATATATTTACAAGACATTTTGTTCTAATATCAACAATGAAGATTACACAGAATTTTTATATAATGAATAATAACATATAACTGTAATTGTAATTTACAGTTGCAGTTGAATAAAATGGAATTTTATTCAACTTCATTTTACTTACATATATATATAATGGGACATATTTTCTGTACAGTACAAAGATTCAGTACAAAATGCAGAGTACTTAATTCTTTATAAATGTAATTATACATTTTTTAAGCTAACTAAAATCTTTATCCATCGTATTTACATATGGATTGGCACGAATGTGCATACAATTCATACAATGCAGTAATACAACACACAGTTCAATAGTAATAATAATAAGGGAATGATTTTATATATGCTCTCCAGCCAAAAGTCTGTGGGTTCGAATCCTGCCATGGGCATGGATGTTTATGAATGTCTGTGAAAATACTAGTGGTGGTGGTAGACAGTAGATGATGCATTTGGTGAATGAGGTGGAGTGATGAAGATGGAGAGTTGTAGAGTAGGCGCCCTCCCTCGATGAGTCTTGGACTCCCTGAAGGTGTCAAATAATAATGATAATAATAAAAATTCCTCACATGTACCCTCAAAGGGAGTACAGAATTTCATGATAGTACTACATGACAAATTTACATTATTACTAATTTCCTATCAATAATTTAATTCTAAATCTGTTATCTGTCAAGACTCCAACATTATCAGATCTCATATTTTTGTCTTCTAAGGCACTTTTTACTGTATCAATCCACCTATATATTGGTCTTCCTCTGGGTCGTTTTGCTGCCAATCTGGCAGAGAACACTTTCCTTGCCCATTCTGTTTAAGTGACCATACCACCTGAGATTAGCTCTGCTAACATATTTCTAGATGCTAACAATGTCAAGTTCTTTCCTAATATCCTCGTTTTCAATATGATATTGCCATTGATGCCATCTATTCATGCCCCTAATTTTCTCGGGATTCTCATATCTGCAGTCTCTAATCTTTGGTCAAATGTTTTATTTCTAACCCAGCTCTCAGATCCATAAGTTAAAATTGGCTTGAACACTGTCTTGTATACAGCTACTTTAGTATTTGGACTAATTTCTCACTTATTCCATATAAATTTATTCAGTTAACTTCCTACTGTACCAGCTTTATTGACTCTAGGTGAGAATAGGATAAGTGGAAGAGAGGGAATGAATGTCAGATATAGGAATGATAGAAGAGGAAAGAATGGAAACAGCAGGAGAGAGGGAATGAGAGGAATGCAAGGGAGCACAAGGACTAGGGATAGAGTGATGTCAGGAAGGCAGGTAATAGGGGAGCACAGAGAAAGCGAGGGATGCATGTGAGCAATCGAGGAATAGGGTGGTAAGAGGTGCTGGTGACTCAGTGATTCGTGGTGTTCAAGATAGCATGTGTGAGGAGTGTTTGCCAGGAGGAAAGATAGAAAGTGTTGCTTTGGCAGTTAAGAGAGGTGAAAGCGGGGATGTGATGATTGTGATGGTGGTAACAAATGACTTGAGTGGTGGTGTAAATAGGGCAGCAAGAGATATGAGATTCTTGCTTGAGGTGGTACGAAAGAAGACACAGAGAGGAAAGATAGTGTGTGTGTGTGTGTGTGTGTGTGTGTGTGTGTGTGTGTGTGTGTGTGTGTGTGTGTGTGTGTGTGTGTGTGTGTGTGTGTGTGTGTGTGTTGCCTAGTTATGATAATGTCGAGCTGAGCAGAAGAGCAGTGATATTGAATAACAAGAATGTGTCAGAAGAGAGGATTGGAATATGTGGATGCTTGAAGTGCATTTGAGAGCAGAGAGGAATTGTATGCGAGAGACCGCTTGCATTTGAATGAGGAAGGACATAGGCATCTGGAGAGATTGCTGTTCTGAACGAGTCAGTGTGTCACAGTGTGGATGGTAACAGGGGTGGCCTCTTGTGGGAATGGGTACTTGGGAGAAGGGGGACGACATCAGGTAACACTGAGCCCAGTGGAGTCTAGAGAGGATAATGCTGGGTATAGAAACAATGGCATTTTTATGCTTTACACTAATGCCAGGAGTATTCGGAATAAGGCAGAGGAATTGGTGGCACTGATAGCTTCAGTCTGGCTAAAGATTATTGAGATCACTGAGACATGGTTGACAGAAGAGGATATAATAACAGGAATGGAACCAGCTGGGTGGAGCATTTTTCACCAGGATAGGAAGAGAAAGCGTGGTGGTAGAATACTGCTTATGATAAGTGACGACCTATGCCCTCTAAGAGTGGAGGTTTTGGAAAGCTGTGACACTAATGATTTTGAAGGCATATGGTGTGAGGTGGAGGTGGGCAAGACAAAATATTTAGTGGGTTGTTGCTACAGACCAAGGAGCACAGAGGGTGGGGACCACGAGATATTGAGACAGTTAAGCGTGGCAAGTGCAAGAAGAAAGATTGTTATGGGAGATTTTAACTATAGCAGTATAAATTGGGGTGAGTAAGATGCATGTAGCAATAAGGAAATGGAATTTCTAGAATTCTTGAGGGACAAATGTCTTAGGCAACATGTAACAGAGGGAACAAGAGGTTCAAGAGTTTTGGATTTGGTTATAGCATTAGAAGAGTTGATAATAACTGAGATGACATCTCTCCCACCAGCTGGAGAGAGAGTGACCATATGGTTTTGACTTGGAAAATAAATAGACATGCAGGAGTATCAAAGAGACAGGAACGTATGTGGAATTATAAAGCAGGTGATTATAATAGTCTTAGACATCAACTTCAGGAAGTTTCATGGAGGGAGGAATTGGAAGGTAGTGATATCATTAGTGCTTGGGAAGTTGTGAAGGAATATTTGTTAGCAGCAATGGTAAGCTGT
Organism: Typopeltis vanoorti; assembly: GCF_054136105.1. Lineage (NCBI taxonomy): Eukaryota > Metazoa > Arthropoda > Arachnida > Uropygi > Thelyphonidae > Typopeltis > Typopeltis vanoorti. The sequence goes on from NC_143573.1 coordinate 22,252,823, forward strand.
ATTCCACAAGTGAAGAAGAGGACACAATTTGGAGTAAAGTGGATGACAAACAATATTATACAGGAACTGCATGCGAAAAAGAGGCTATGGAAGAGATATGAGTAGACAGGTGAAGAGAAGATGCATGAAAAATATAATAGACAGGCCAGGAGAATGACTATTATGCTAAGGAAGGCAAAACTGTAATATGAGAAAAAATTGGCTCTTAGATCCAAGGAAAATCCTAGGGAATTTTTTATCAATGTGGCCAGTAGGAGGAGAAATGACTGTGGAAGAATGACATTGTGGGATAAAAATGGGAATAGAGTGAATGATGAAGAGGACGGAGTTGAATTGTTCAATGAATACTTTATTGGAGTATTTCATCCTGGAGGAATCAATTTTAATACTAGAGGGATAGGGCAGGTTCGAGGTTTAAAGGTGCAGAAGGCAAGTGTGTTCCACATACTGAGTACTCTGGATGTTAATAAAGCGGTGGGACTGGATGGTATTTCACCACGAGTTTGGAGAGAATGTGCTAAGGAACTGACAGTGCCTTTGACATGTCTTTTCAATGAAAGTCTGGCTGCAGAAAAGGTACCCATGGAATAGAAGGAAGGTAAGATAGTGCCATTGCATAAGGGTGGTTGCAAACTAGAAGTGTCTATTTATAGGCCAGCTTGTGTGTCTTCAGTAGTTAGTAAGATCTTGGAGAAAGTAGTGAGAGACCATATATAGCATTGGGCAGATGAGGGTAATGTTATCCGTGAGAATCAACATGGATTTGTGAAGAGGCTCTTGTTTTAGCAATATGCTAGCCTTTTATGATAAAGTTACAAGAGCATTAGATGAGGGAAGGGCATATACTGCCATTTTCCTAGACTTAGCAAAGGCATTTGATAGGGTGCCACATGATAAGCTGATATTCAAGTTGCAGCACATGGGTCTGGATGTCATATTGGTCAACTGGATTTAGGATTGGCTGTCCGATAGGTATCAGAGAGTTGTGTATGGTGGAGCAATATCAAAGAGACAGAAGGTTACAAGTGGTGTTCCACAGGGCTCAATGCTTGGACCTATATTTTTTAAACTTTATATCAATGACATTGTCCGTGGATTGCAAGGGGATATTCAGTTGTTTACAAATGATGCAAAGTTTGGGAAGGGATATTAGTAATAGTGCAGATGTAGTAGCCCTGCAAGAGGATTTAAATAAGCTAGATAGATGGACAAATGAATGGAGATTTCAGTTTAATGCAGGAAAATGTAAGGTTTTGAGGTTTGGGAAACATCGATGGGATGCTGCATACTCTATGGGAGGATATACTGGAGGAAGTAGGGGAGACAAGAGATCTGGGGTTGATGATTGATAGAAACCTGAAGTTTGCAATATGGGGACATATTGCAAAGGTGGTAAAGGTAACACTGAGGATTGCTGCAATTATGAGAAGAACACTGACCTGCAGAGATAAGAGGATTATAATTCCGTTGTATAAGACTCTGATCAGAACACACTTAGACTATTGTTCTCAGATCTGGTCCCCAGGATTTGAAGGGGATAAATTAACTGTGGAAAGGGTACAAAGGCAGATAACAAATATGTTGTCAGGACTGTACAATATTAGTTATGAGGGTCAGCTGAGAGCGAGTGTGGACTGCAGAGTTTGGTGGATAGAAGAAGGAGAGGCAATATGATAGAGACTTTTAAACTGTTGAGAGGTGGTTACAGGGTTGACACTGGGGAGTTCCTTCGCTTGGTTGAACAGCGGGAAGGAGTCATGACAAGAGGGCATCCCTGGAAGTTATGATAGGAAACTGTGAGAAAGAGGGTGAGGAGTGGTTTTTTTGCATGGAGGGTGGTTAAATCATGGAATGTATTGCCTGATGGAGTGGTGAGATCAAGAACAGTCAGTGCGTTTAAGGAGTGGTATGACAGAATTTGTGTTTCCTAGGACCTCCCTCAATGAGTCTTGATAGACTTGTGTTTCTTAGAAAAGACCTCCCACGATGAGTCTTTTGACTCCATGGAGGCCTGAATAATAATAATAATAATTTACCATTTTCACTAAAAACTGTGCCTAAATAGCAGAAATGTTTTTTGTTCTATGGGTTCTCCATTCCTGATGCAGTTGATATTTTCAATGTTTCTGCCTATTTTCATTGTCTTTCTCTTGTTATTGCTGATCTTCTTACCAAATTTATTACAAAAGTTATTCAGTTTAGTCAGGGAATCTTGCAGACTTGTACTGGATTTATTTAAAAGTATAGTATCTTCTGCATAAAGTAAAGAGCTGAGATTAACATCTCCAATTTTGATATCAGGTTTAATACTGCTTTTCTAGGTTTAATACCGCACATAATGTGATCCATATAGATAATAAATAACAGAAGACATAATGTACATCCTTGTCTGACACAATTTAATATCAAACCATCTTCCTGTATTTCCTTTAATTCTAACTGCTTATTTCCAACTCAAATAAAGAGAAAGTATTGCTTGATATAATGCCCCATTTATGCCATATAACTGAAGAGTTTTGAGTACCTTTTATTTTAGCACCTTGTCATATGCCTTTTCCAGATCTACAAAACTTAAATACAGATCTTTCTTATATTCCCATGATTTCTCAACTATTTGTCATAAAGTGAAAATCTGATCCTGACAGCCTCTATTTGGCCTGAATCCATCTTATTCTTCACCATGTTTCCCTTCCAGAATCTTTCTCAACCGTTTCTGGCATAAATTTTACCAGGAAAATCCAATAGAGAAATACGTCTGAAATTTTCATATTCAGTTTTATTTCCTTTTTTATATATGGGTACTATGAGAGCTTTACAATCATCCGGAATTTGTCTCTTAGTCTAGGCCTTCTCAGGGGCGAATGCTGGTCTTGAAATTCATGCTTGCTCTAGTTATCATTCAGGGAATGAGAGGTGTGATTGAAGTCTGATAGCAGAATAATGAATTACTGACCATTTAAAACTATGTACAGAGAACTCTCGCTCGAGGGCGCTAGTGGGGCAGGCGCTACGAACGTGCTTTGAAGAGCTCCTGATTCAGATAAGTTTTACTAGGAATAATTAAGTATATATGCGTAATTGTTTAAGTAAGAGCGGCTGTAAACGTTGTACGCTACCGATAGTATTAGTGTGGGTTTTTTTTTCTTGCTTAAACTAAATACGAAAACGTTAATATTAGACCTAGTAACCTGCAGAGAAAAAAAAATGGCGGCTGCATTGTCATTCCATGATTTTAATTTGGATTTCAGTAGGTTCGTTAAGTGTGAGGTCTGTTATATGTATTCCTTCGATTACATAAATGATTTGTGGATGTTTAGTGCGGATGGAAGAAGGGTGTGTGCGAAATGTGACCTGAACGAGGAATTGATGAATGCGAATATGAAGTTGATGACAGAAAGTGCTAGTACCGATTGTGTCGTGAGTGCACGTTTGAAAGAGAATGGCGAGAAAGACAGGCGAAAAAATGTTAAAAAATCAGGAAAAAAGAAAAAGAGCGATTTGACAACCGTAACGGATGTTAAAAGGGACGAAAGTGAGGCGGAAAGAAACGAAATTGAGAGAACGAATGAAAGTAGAAATGGCGTGGTGCAGAAACCGCAAGTAAAAAAAATCGAAAGAATGAATGATAGCGAAAAAAGAATGACTGATGGCGAAAGTTGGACGCATGTTGGAACGAAAGTACTAAACCAAAGAAAGATGAATGACAGTAAAAGTGAAAAGAATGATAGCGAAAGTTGGACGCATGTTAGTCCGAAAGTACGGAAACAAAGAAAGATATGTGAGAGTGAAAGTGAGAAGAATGACAGTGAAAGTTGGACGTATGTTGGACCGAAAGTACGGAAACAAAGAAGGATGAATGAGAGGGAAAGTGAGAAGAGAGGGTCGAGAGTTAGAAAGTTAGAAAGATTTAATGATAGAGTGAATGTGTCGCGAGGTTCAGAAGGTGAATTGGATTGGATGAAGCAAGAAATGAAATGGATGCGGAATGAAATTAAGAGAATGCAGGTCAAAACTATTAAAATAAATCATGATGGCATGAAAGAGTTAACAAAAGATGAGTGAGTGGCGTTGTATGGCGACTCCATTATTAAAGGTGTGCTAGAGGATAAAATGCACAAGGTATGTTTTCCAGGCGGTAAAATGAGTAGAGTGATTGAGGCATTGAACATGAGGCGGGAACGAGCAAAAGAGTTAATTGTATTAATTGGAACAAATGATTTGAGAGAGAACAAAGAGCATGTCAAAATGAATGTCAGGAGACTGCTTGGAAAGATAAAGGAGAATAGTGTGACAGGAAGGGTGGTCAGTGTGTTGCCTAGGTATGATTGTGGTGAAATGAGGCGGAGAGCAAGGATTATGAATGATATTCTGGCTGAAATGTGTGAGGAGATGGGAGTACAGTTTGTTAATGTGTGGAATGAGTTTGAGGGACGAAGTGAGCTGTATGGGAGCGATGGACTGCATTTGAGTGGTTATGGTGTGAGTCGCTTGGAGAGACTGCTGCTGGAAGGTAGAGAAGTGAATAGAGAGAATGAATCAGATCAAGAGGGGAGTGATGTGGAAGAGCAGGAGAGTAAGACAGGAGAGATTGAAGGAGTGGAAATGAATGTGGAAGTGAGTGGTATGAGTATAGATAATGAGAGAATGGGTGTGCAAGAGGAGCAGGGAAACGGGGAGGCTCAGGGTGGACAGGGATACACAGCGTGAGAAAGGTGGATGCTCCAAGAGGAGGTGAGAGAATGTGTAGGCAGGAAAGTAATGGGATGATCAGGGATCAAAAGGAAACAGATGGAATTGCAAAGGGTTCTAAAATGAAGAAGCAGAAAGGGAAATGGCCCCAGTCCAGCATGGAGAGATCACATCGAGTGAGTGGTATCAGTGGAACTAGCTGTAGATCCAGAAATGAGTTGTTGTGTTTGTATACCAATGCTAGAAGTATAAGAAACAAGGCGGATGAAATGGTTGCACTAATTGCGTCTGTGCACCCAGAGATTGTCGGAATAAGTGAGACATGGTTAGATGAGGATGACATCCTGACAGGAATAGAGATGGAAAGGTATGATGTGTTTCGTGAGGATAGAAGGGGTAAAAAGGGAGGGGGAGTGCTATTGATGATAGAGAAAGAGTTATGTCCATACAAGGTAGAGATGCAAGGGGGAAATGGGGCCAGTGGTTTTGAGGCAGTATGGTGTGAGATAGAGGTGAATAGAATCAAATACTTGGTGGGATGTTGTTATAGACCTGGTAATGTGGATGGTGGTGATAGTGAAATGTATAGTCAAATAAGCCAAGCAAATAAGAAAAGGGTGATCATTATGGGTGATTTTAATTATGGCAATATAGACTGGAATGAAGAGATAGCAACTGGAAGTAAAGAAAATGAGTTTCTTGAGTTTTTGAGGGATAACTACCTCAGACAGTATGTAACAGAGGGCACAAGAGGATTAAGGGTCTTGGATTTGGTCATCTCATCGGAGGATGTAATTATCAATGAGGTATCAAATCATCCACCAATTGGTGAAAGTGACCATGAGGTGATTACTTGGGTGGTTGCCAGCAGTGCAAGGACCCCTGTGAAAAAAGGGTATATGTGGAACTACAAGGGGGGTGATTATGAAGAGCTCAGGAGACAGCTTGCAGGTGTAGCATGGAATGAGGAGTTAGCTGGAAAAGAGATCAATGCAGCTTGGGGGATTTTCAAAAAATATTTAGTGGATGCAATGTCTAAATGTATACCACGGGTGAGAAGGTTAAATAAGTTAGGTGTGAGATGGATGAATAAAGAGATTAAGCATGCAATACAGAGAAAAAGGGCATTGTGGAGGCAGCATAAGAGAAGTGGAAGTAACCAATTTCATGAGTTCTACAAAGACCAGGCAAGGAGAGTGACTTGGTTGGTGAGAGTAGCTAAAGAGAGGTATGAACAGCAGTTAGCTAATGAAGCTAAAAAGAATCCTAGGGAGTTCTTTCGATATGTAGCCAGCAAAAGAAAGAATGATTATGGAAGGATGACATTGATTGGAGGAAATGGTATAAAGACAGCTGTTGCAGAATGTGTGGTGGAGATACTTAATGAGCAGTTCATAAAGATCTTTCAATCTTGTGAATGTGACTTCATGGAGAGATTAAGAGCAGTTGATGATGGGGAGGAGAGACTGACTGTAAGTGAGCAAGAGGTGTTTGGGGAGTTGAGTAAACTAGATGTAAATAAGGCTGTGGGACTTGATAATATATCACCACGTATTCTGAAGGAATGTGCCAGAGAGTTGACACCTGCCTTGACATATTTTTTTAATACGAGTCTTGCACTTGGTCAAGTCCCTAAAGAGTGGAAGGAGGGCAAGATTGTGCCACTTCATAAAGGAGGTGATCGAACTCAAGCATCAAACTATAGGCCTATCTGTGTGTCGGGTGTTGTGGTTAAGTTGTTGGAGAAGCTTGTGAGAGCTAGAATCCAGAGTTGGGTTGACAACAATGGTATAATCTTTGATGGACAGCATGGATTTGCTAAAGGGAGGTCGTGTTTTAGTAATCTACTTACTTATTACAATAAAGTGACTGCTTCCTTGGACAGAGGAGAAGGATACACAGTAATATACTTGGATTTCGCAAAAGCTTTTGATAGAGTGCCTCATGATAAGTTGACAGTCAAACTAGAGCAGATGGGGTTGGATATTAGATTAGTGCATTGGATTGGAGACTGGCTATCTGATAGGTATCAACAAGTTGTGTATGGGGGTGCAATATCCAGGAAAAGGAAAGTCACTAGTGGAGTGCCTCAGGGATCTGTTTTAGGGCCATTACTATTTAATTTGTATATTAATGATATTGGCGAAGATTTGGATGGAGATATTCAGTTGTTTGCAGATGATGCAAAGTTGGGAAGAACCATAAAGAGTAGTGAAGATGTTGTGGCCTTGCAAGAAGACTTGAATAAATTGAGTGATTGGGCAAGCAAATGGGGGTGTGAGTTCAATGTTGCAAAATGTAAGGTTTTAAAATTTGGAAAACAAAGATGGGATGCAGAATTTATGCTTGGTAAGAATATATTGTTGGAAGTAGAGGAAATAAGAGATCTGGGAGTGATAGTGGATAAGGATCTAAAATTTAGGGGTCACATCGCCAAAATTGTGAAGACAACACAAAGACTTCTGGGAATGATGAGGAGGACACTGACGTGTAGAAGTAGGGAGATTCTTGTTCCATTGTATAAGGCTTTGATTAGGCCACACATGGACTATTGTGCCCAGATTTGGTCACCTGGTTTTCAGAAGGATGAGGAGATGTTGGAAAGGGTCCAAAGGCGACTGACTAAGGTAGTTTCTGACCTCTGGAATGTCGAGTATGAGGAAAGATTGAAAAGATGTAATTTGCAGAGACTAGTGGAGAGAAGGAAGAGGGGAGATATGATAGAGACCTACAAGTTGGTAAGGGGTTGCTATAGGATCAATGGTGGAGAAGTTCTACAGCGAATAGTGGGAGATCAGGGGAGAACCAGAGGTCATCCCTGGAAACTGTATAAAGAGGGTGTGAGTAGGGGAGTGAGAGGCAGGTTTTTTTCGTGCAGAGTTGTGAATGATTGGAATGCCTTGCCTGAGAGTGTGGTGTCTGCAAGGAGTTTGAATGTGTTTAAGACCCGGTATGATGAGATGTGTGTGAGATAAAAGGACCTCCTAGATGAGTCTTTGACTCCATGAGGTCTTGTTTAATAATAATAATAATAATAATAATAACGCGGATGTTAGGTTCCGCAGTAATGCCATTATGTGAGTCTCAGATCACATAGAAAAAAGTAGGTTATGTTCCGAAATCGTTTTTTTTTTTAATTATATAAACAACAATGACATATGCAACAAAAATTATAATTTTATTTAATTCAGGTAATTCATGTAAACTATGAAACAAATACACAGTATAAAAATTACAAATTGTACTTAAACTTCATGGCACATAATGCATAAATGTTTTAGGCAAAATAAAATAGTGCATATTTTAATCTTTCATAGCATGGGAATTTGAGGATTGGTTAATAAACACTGGTTTTGGCATGTAATCACCTAATGCATTACTACAAAACAGTAGAGTAATTCTATCTTTGGAAACTTTGAATCCAGGAGCTGATCTTTCATTTTTCGAAATATAGGTGCGTTTTTGCATTTCATTCCAATATAACCCAAATTCATCCGCATTGAACACCTGGTCTGCACTATAAATGTTTATAAAACTTTGAGAGTTTTTTGTTTAATAACATTTCCATCCATAGGAATTTTCTTTTGAGGGTGCAATCTTCTATCGAAATCATTAGAGATTTCTCCATTTTCCATTAGAATATCGCGTACACAAGCAATGGGCTTTGCATTTATCGTTGACCCAGCAATAAACACTTTCTTGGATTTTATGTTCATTTTGTTTGATTGTTCGAATTGTTGATTCATTTAAATTCAAAGTCCATGAAAAAACTCCTGGTTTTCTCCATTTTTAACCGATCCAAGATTTTGAATATTTTTCTTCGAGAGAAATTAATTTTCTAATTTAATAAGCCGAAAGGCTATTTTACCGGCGAACATGTTAATAGACAGGGGGATGGAAAATCCCTTTATGTTTTTAAAAACATAAAGGAATTTTCCGTCCCTCTTTCTAGTAGAAATTAATTTTGTTTTCAATGTTGGTTTTTCCCTTTCGTTGCAGTTGGTGGCTATTACTATAAAAATAATTTTTTACACAAAAAAAGCAAGCATTACATATTGTATGTAACTCACCAGAAAATAAAGTGCTCAGCTTGAGATGAATACACTTATGATTTTTAATGTGCTTTCCTGGCAGAAACGAGGACAATTTTCAACAATAAACATTTTATAGTAAACAACTGAGGTACATGCATGCTAAAGGGTATTTCCACTAATATAAATTCACTACTTATAATTACATGCGGGATACAGGCAGACACAAATTTAATGAAGATAAAATTTGATTTTTAAGTCGCACGGTGAAGAACATATGAAAAGATAAAGGGTTACTACAATTTCTAGACCATGTTTTTATTGGAACCGTGTTGTATAAGTACTGCGTTCAACAAGGGTTACTACAATTTTAGACTGCTTTATGTGAGGGTTACCTGTATTTAGAAATTTATGTACATTTAATCATACAAATACAACATTTATTTTACAAATGATAATCATTATCTTTTTCAATTTAACTACTTGAATACAAATTCTACCCTATAGTTCTTCTTTATGAACTGATCAATAACATTGTCATAAAAAGTTGGTTGTAACTTAATTTTCCTAAGCAACATGCACACTTGTAAAGGCTGGCTGAAGTTCACTGGCTAGAGCTACTTTGACTGTGTATTGCTCATGTTTAAGCAACAGGGTGAGATGACATGGAGGGAGTGGAAATGGCTATGCGCACGCATTAAATAACAGTGCTGAAGCGAGGACCTGGATGCTTCCACAACCAAGCAAGCCAAGGTAGCTTGACTGGTGTCGGCCTTCAATACACAAAGCAAAGCTCAATTATTGCCGCGCAAGCTTAAAACGTCTTCTGTCTACAAAAATAAAGTCTAAATGGAATGCTTATAAATGCATGCATTTATTAACAAATAAATATTACTTCTTTCTCAATTAATGAGCTTGTACAGCAAGCATAGTAACCATGGAGAATTCGCCACTGGGCCTTCTGAACTATGCAGTGCATCCACTGAGAGACTTGAGCATTTCTGGTCGAATATCATCTACTACTGCTGCCTTTTCACATTTCAGGCTTTTGATGGCTTTTTCTACTTCAAGTATGAATATCTATTCCTGACTGCATGTCTGTTGAGTATTTTTACCACTGTGCTGTCACTGATTGTTTCTTTTAACAATATTTCAAAGTAATTACTCCATGCTTTTTTTATACTTTTTCTTCATAATTTTACCTCACTCTTTTACTTCATACTTTTACTCCATGCAGTAATTACCCCATAGACTGAAGATCTGAAGGTCCCTGGTTCAATCCCATGTTAGGGCAAAAAGAAGTTACTTATTTTTGGTTCTTAAGGTTTTGGAAAAATTAGTGAGGGAATATATACAGCGTTGGGCAGATGAGGGTAATGTTATCTGTGAGAATCAACATGGATTTGTTAAGGGGCACTCTTGCTTGAGTAATATGATTGCCTTTTATAATAAAGTGACAAGAACAGTTGATGAAGGAAAGGCATACACTGCCATTTTTTTGGATTTTGCAAAACCATCTGACAGAGTGCCAAATGATAAGTTGATATTTAAGTTACAGAACATGGGTTTAGATGTCAAGTTAGTCAACTGGATTCAGGATTGGCTGTCTGGTAGATATCAGAGAGTTGTGTATTGTGGGGCAATATCAAGGAAGCAGAAGGTTACAAGTGGGGTTCCAGAGGGTTCAGTACTGGAGCCTGTATTGTTTAACCTTTATATCAGTGACATTGTCAATGGATTGCAAAGGGATATTCAGTTGTTTGCAGATGATGTGAAGCTGGGAATGATTATTAGTAAAAGTACAGATGTGGTGGCCCTGCAAGAGGATTTGAGTAAACTACACAGATAGGCAAATGAATGGGTATGTTGGTTTAATGCAGCAAAATGTAAGGTCTTGAAGTTTGGGTTACATAGATGGGAGGCTGCATACTCGATTGGAGGAGCTGTACTGGAGGGCATAGGTTAGACAAGAGATCTGGGGGTGATGATCAATAGAAAACCGAAATTCAGGGGGCACATTGCAAAGATGGCGAAGGTAATCCGGAGGATTGCTGCAATACTGAGAAGGATACTGACCTGCAGAGATAGAAGAGTTATTATTCCGTTGTATAAGACCACACTTAGACTATTGTTCTCAAATTTTATCGCCAGCATTTGAAGGGGATAAATTAACTGTGGAAAGGGTGCAGAGGCAGATAACAAAGATGGTTTCAGGAGTGTACAATATTATTATGAGGATCCGCTGAAGGAATCTGGACTGCAGAGTTTGGTGGATAGAAGAAAGAGAGATTATATGATTGAGACTTTTAAACTGTTGAGAGGCAGTTACAGGGTGGACACTGGGAAGTTCTTTCACTTGGTGGAGCAGCGGGAAAGAGCAATGACAAGACGCTATCCCTGGAAAGTTATGAAAGGAAGCTGTGAGCAAGAGGGTGAGGAGTGGTTTCTTGGCATGGAGGGTGGTGGAAATATGGAATGCATTGCCTGATAGAGTGGTGAGAGCAAGAATGGTCAATGAGTGAAAGGAGTGGTATGATAGACTTTGTGTTTCCTAGGAAGGACCACTTGCAGTGAGTCTCTTGACTCCATTGGGGTCTGAATACCAATAATAATAATACATCAAGGTTATCTTTACTCCAGTTTTCATGTCACGTTTCTCATCTCTAGTTACTTCTACAGCAGTCTTTCCTCCATTCCTGAGCTTTTTCAACAGCCACCCAGTGGGAGCTTGTGAAGTTTTAAGTGGGGTGCTGCCTATACAAAATTTTTAAAAAATCATTTTTTTCCTAATCAGTAGCCAATTTATTAATAAATAAATCTACAGATTTATTTATTAATAAATTGGTTACTGATTAGGAAAAAAATAATGATTTTTTTAAAATTATTTTGTATAGGCAGCACCCCCACTTAAAACTTCACGGGCCGCCACTGCAGCCACCGGAATATTTTGCTGCCGCCTTGATATTAATTTTCTATGTTCTTGTAAAGTCTTCCCATGACTTTTCTTTAATTAGTTTTACACAGTGTTTAGCTTTCTTACATTTGTATCTGTATTCTCTAAGAGCACAAGCTGATTTATTTGTCAGGAACTTTTGATATGCTTTCTTCTTTTCCTTCACTGCCTCTTTAACTTCCTGTGTCCACCATGGAGTTCTGATTTTTCTATCCTTGCAGACAACCTCACCGTGTGCCTCTCTGGCTGAATGAATCAATGTTTTCTTCAGGGCTTGCCATTGAGTTTCTATGATTTCGTTCCACTTCTCAAACTCTTTCATTTTTTCTTGAAGAATGTTTGGGTATTTTAGTCTACAGTTTGCATCCAAGAGCTGCTCAACTTTTATTCACTTTAGAATTTTCTTAATGTTCTTCTTTTCAATATGATTTTATACATCATCATCATCATCAAATTCCTGACATGTACCCTCAAGGGGTGTACATGATATGATAGTACTACATGAAAAATTTACATAATTGCTAACTTAATATCCATAATTTTCCTCCAAATCAGTCTGTTACTTGTCAAGACACCAACGTTATCAGATCTTCTATTTCTATCGTCTAGGGCACTTTGTACTTTATCAATCCGTCAATATCTTGGTCTTCCTCTAGATCGTTTTCCTGCCAACCTGGCAGAGAACACTTGTTTTGCTAATCTTTCTTCGCCTATTCTGTTTAAGTGACCATACCACCTGAGATCAGCTCTGCTAACACATTCCTGGATGCTGACAATGTCAGGTTCTTTCCTAATATCTTCATTTTTAATATGATATTGCCATTGATGCCATCTGTTCGCACCTATAATCTTTCTCAGGATTCTCATATCTGTGGTCTCTAGTCTTTGGTCAAGTGTTTTACTTCTGACCAAGCTCTCAGATCCATAAGTTAAAACTGGTTTGAACACTGTCTTGTATACAGCTAATTTAGTGTTCCAACTAATTTCTCTCTTATTCCTTATAAATTTATTCAGTTGACTTCCTACCATACCAGTTGTGTTGATTCTGTTGTCTGTTTCCATATTTAATTTACCATCTTCAATAAAAATTGTGCCTAAATAGCTGAAATGTTTTACTTGTTCCACAGGTTCCCCGTTCACAACACAGTTGACATTTTCAACAATTCTACCTATTTTCATTGTCTATGTCTTTTTAATACTGACCTTCATACCATATCTATTACAATCAGTTATTCAATTTAGTCAGGGAATCTTGCAAATTTATAGCAGATTTATTTATTTTTCATCGTCCGCATAAAGCAAAGAGCTGACATCAACATCTACAATTCTGATATCATGTTTAATACCATTTTCCTTCATAATGTGATCCATAGAGATAATAAATAACAGAGGGGATAATGTACATCCTTGCCTCATAGCAGATTTAACATTAAACCATCTTCCTATACTTCCTTCAATTCTAACTGCTAACTTACAACTCAAATTGGAGACTGGCTATCTGATAGGTATCAACAAGTTGTGTATGGGGGTGCAATATCCAGGAAAAGGAAAGTCACTAGTGGAGTGCCTCAGGGATCTGTTTTAGGGCCATTACTATTTAACTTGTATATTAATGATATTGGCGAAGATTTGGATGGAGATATTCAGTTGTTTGCAGATGATGCAAAGTTGGGACGAACCATAAAGAGTAGTGAAGATGTTGTGGCCTTGCAAGAAGACTTGAATAAATTGAGTGATTGGGCAAGCAAATGGGGATGTGAGTTCAATGTTGCAAAATGTAAGGTTTTAAAATTTGGAAAACAAAGATGGGATGCAGAATTTATGCTTGGTGAGAATATATTGTTGGAAGTAGAGGAAATAAGAGATCTGGGAGTGATAGTGGATAAGGATCTAAAATTTAGGGGTCACATCGCCAAAATTGTGAAGACAACACAAAGACTTCTGGGAATGATGAGGAGGACACTGACGTGTAGAAGTAGGGAGATTCTTGTTCCATTGTATAAGGCTTTGATTAGGCCACACTTGGACTATTGTGCCCAGATTTGGTCACCTGGTTTTCAGAAGGATGAAGAGATGTTGGAAAGGGTCCAAAGGTGACTGACTAAGGTAGTTTCTGACCTCTGGAATGTCGAGTATGAGGAAAGATTGAAAAGATGTAATTTGCAGAGACTAGTGGAGAGAAGGAAGAGGTGAGATATGATAGAGACCTACAAGTTGGTAAGGGGTTGCTATAGGATCAATGGTGGAGAAGTTCTACAGCGAATAGTGGGAGATCAGGGGAGAACCAGAGGTCATCCCTGGAAACTGTATAAAGAGGGTGTGAGTAGGGGAGTGAGAGGCAGGTTTTTTTCGTGCAGAGTTGTGAATGATTGGAATGCCTTGCCTGAGAGTGTGGTGTCTGCAAGGAGTTTGAATGTGTTTAAGACCCGGTATGATGAGATGTGTGTGAGATAAAAGGACCTCCTAGATGAGTCTTTGACTCCATGAGGTCTTGATTAATAATAATAATAATAATAAAGACTAAGTATTGCTTGATATAATGCCCCATTGACACCATATAACTGTAGCATATTGAATAGCTTCTCTCTTGGCACCTTGTCATATGCCTTTTCCAGATCGACAAAACTTAAATACAGATCTTTGTTATATTCCCATGCTTTCTCAACTATTTGTTGTATAGTGAAGATCTGATCCTGACAGCCTCTATTTGGCCTGAATCCAGCTTGTTTTTCACCGAGCTTTTCTTCCACAATTCTTCTAAACCGTTTCTCAAGTATGCTTGCATATATCTTACCAGGAACATTCAGTAGGGAAATACCTCTGTAATTTACACATTCAGTTTTATTTCCCTTTTTATATATGGGTACTATTAGAGCTCTACTCCAATCATCTGGAATTTGTCCCTCTGTCCAGGCTTTCTGAACTATGTATACTTCTTCTATGCAGTGCAGCCACTGTAAGACTTTCATACCACCATACTTCAGCATTTCTGGTCGAATATCATCTACTCCTGCTACCTTTCCACATTTCAAGCCTTTGATGGCTTTTTATCTACTTCAAGTATGGATATGTATTCCTGACTGTATGCCTGTTGAGTGTTTTTTACCGCTGTGCTATCACTGCTTGTTTCATTTAGCAATTTTTCGAAGTAATTACTCCATACTTCAAGGATATCTTTTTCTTCCATTTTCATGTCACCTTTATCATCTCTAACTCCTTTTACAGCACTCTTGTCTCCATTTCAACAACCTCCAGAATATTTTGCCACCTTCTTGATATTTATTTTCAATATTCTTGCCAAAGTATGGGAGAGAAATATCCAGGAAGAGGAAAGTTACTAGTGGTGTGCATCTGGGATCTATTTTAGGGCCATTGCTGTTTAACTTGTATGTTAATGATATTGGCAAATATTTGGATGGGGATATTCAATTGTTTGCTGATGATGCAAAGTTGGAATGAACTATGAAGAATAGAGCAGATGCTGTGGCCTTACAAGAAGACTTGAATAAATTGAGTGAATGGGCATGGATGTGTAGATACAAGTTCACTGAGTAAAATGTAAGGTTTTTTAATTTGGAAAACAAAGATGGATTGTAGAATTTATGCTTGGTGGGGATATATTGTTGGAGGTGGAGGAAATAAGAGATCTTCGGGTGATAGTGGATAAGGATCTAAAATTTAGAGGATAGATTGCAAAAATTCTGAGGACAACAGAACAAATTCGGGGAATGATGCAGAGGATGCCAACTTGTACAAATAAGGATATTCTTTTTCCATTGTATAAGGCTCTGATTAGGTCACAGATTTGGTCACCTGGTTTTCTAAAGGAAGAAGAGATGTTGGAAAGGGTCCAGAGGTGACTGACTAAAGTAGTTTCTGATCTCTGGAATGTCAAATATGAGGAAATATTGAGAAGATGCAATCTACAGAGTCTAGGCGATAGGAGGAAGAGGGGGTGATATTATAGAGACCTACAAGTCAGTAAGGGGTTGTTATAGGATCAATGTTGAAGAGGTTTTACAGAAAAATGGTAGGAGATCGGGAGAACAATAGTTCATCCCTGAAAGCTGTACAAGGACGGTGTGAACAAGGGAGTGAGATGAAAATGTTTTGCATGCAGAGTTGTGAATGATTGGAATGCCTTGACTTAGAGTGTGGTGTTGTCTGCAGAGAATTTGAGTGTGTATAAGAGCATGGTATGATGAACTGTGTGTATGACAAAAGGATCTCCTAAATGAGTCTTTGATTGAATGGATCTTAGGTTAATAATAATAATAATAATAATAATAATAATAAAATACAAGGGGGATATCCAATAATTGAAAGCACCTAATCTGCTGAATTAATTCAGTAAAAAAAAAAAAAAAAAAAAAATCACATGTTTTGGTGTTACTCCCTAACCACCCTATTACACTTCTGTAAATTAATATTTCATCTATAGAGTGTGTAGTATCTCAGTAAGAAAAAAAAGATTAATATTGTAAGAAATAAGCAGAAATTAGGGAACTCACCAATCAGTCAAATACAAAATATCAATTTCACTTTATACAGAATAAAAATATAAAAACAGTTTTAAAAAAATCTAATTTAATGAATAGTACAGAAATACAGAATGAAACCATATTTTCAAAAATATGTCCTGTTTGACATTCATTTTTCATAGATGTGTATCATTATGGAATAAATTTTTACCTTCAAAGAATATTCTCCATGATGAATTTTCCCCACGAAGAATTGTGTGGACATGTAGGTGGAGTGCTAAATATGTACAGGGTGTTCGGGATAAATTTGACAGTTTCGTAAGGAAAAAGAAAATCTTCTTTGTATCTATTAAATTTAATGAATTGACAAAAAACATTACAGGCAGAGTTAATTACAATACTATCAACAAGATTTACTCAAAATAACCACCATTAGCATCGATCACAGCTTCAATCCTGCTTCGGAACCTCGAACAAGCTGATGCTACAGTCTCCCCGGGAAGGGCCGCAAAAACTGTTTTAATGTTATCCATTAACTGGGCTTTTGTATTACTGGAAGTGCGATTGGTGTCTTTTTCAACTGCGCCCCATACAAAATAATCCATGGGGTTAAGGTCTGGGGAGTTTGGAGGCCAAACATTTGGACTGGTGAAGTCGTAGAAATTTTCAGACAACCATTTTTGACTTTTCCCAGAGGTGTGGCAAGGGGCCGAATCCTGCTGCCATACATACGGCCTACCATTGGCTACCCTTGTTATCCAGGGCTTGACTACAGTGTTTAGCAACTCCACGTAGCCATCTGAAGTCAACCTGAGGCCCTCTTGGAAAAAATGCGGAGGCATCACATTGCCTTCAGAGGATACACATCCGAAAACCATCACAGTTTGGGGAAATTTAGTCTGCATTACACGAGGAATGTCCTTTGTACTGTATGCAAGCCATCTGTTATTCTGCGTGTTGTGTTTTTGATCCTGGCAAAAGTTTTTCTCATCGGAAAAGAACCAGGTTGTTTGTGGTTCCGCAGGATGTTTCACTTTGCTTAGAAGTTTCTTCGCGTTTATCAAACGTTTTTCACGGGCCTTTTCTGTAAACAGCTGACCTTTGCGGCGCTTGTATGAGTAGTAGCGGAGGTCTTCATTGAGTGCAAGCTTCATAGTAGAGGCTGCAACATTCATTTCACGTGACAAAGCCCGAATTCCAATGCCAGGGATCTTCAACACCTGTTCCTGCAGATTTGCGAGGAATTCTGCTGTACGAAAGCAATCAGATCGTCTGCTAGGGATCTTTCTTCTTGCTACATCCTCGTAGTCACCATTGCAAGTCTCTAGTTCATGCCTGATTGTTTTTACTGTATTCAGGGAGCATTGGGCAGCAGTCGAAATATCCTTATTTTGATGGCCGGCACGAATCATCATGATACAAGTTATTCTCTTCCATGATTCAGGTGGGTTCCAGCTATCCATCCTTTCTGACATCTTGTATATGAATGAAGAAGGGTCCAACCTTTTAAATGAAGAGAAGTGTGTGTTAATACATGTAACTTACGGAAAAATATAATTAATTATAAATATGTCAAATTTATCCCGAACACCCTGTACTTTGACCATAAAGACTAGTTTTTGGTCTTGGTATTTGAAGTGCATTTAAATGTAACCTTATGCCCATTTCTATATTTTTGCCAATATTAGTAATAATTAAAATAAAATAATAACATTCATACGTTTTCTTATTGATTAGATGGATTGGAGATTGCCTATATGAACAATACTAGCAAGTTTTGCATGATGGAGCAGCATATCAAAAAAGGATGGTAACCAGTGGTGTGCCCCAACATTCAGTTCTTGGGCCTCTGCTGTTTAACTTGTTTGTAAGTGATATCTCATGGAGACTGACTGACTGGGGATCTTCAGTTGTTTGGTGAGGATGCAAATTTGGGGAGAATTATAAGTAGCACTGCTATCATTTCCCTTCAGAAAAATATGAATAGACTTTTGACTTGGACAAAGGAGTGGGGGCTGTAGTTTTAATATTAATAAGTGAAAGGGTGTTACATTTTGAAGTGTAGAAATATAAGGCTGGGTACTCTATTTATGATACCATACCTGCAAAAAGTGAATGAGATTCGAGATTTGGGAGTGATGGTTGACAGTGGACTGAAGTTTAGAAGGCATATTGCAAATGTTGCAAAGACTGCACATCATAGTGCTGCTATTATAAGAAGTACTCTAACATGTAGGGACAAAGAAGTGGTTGTGACACTGTATAAAGAACTGGTCAGACCATATTTGGACTAGTGTGTTCAAATTTGGTCACCTGGTTTTCAGTGTGATGTGGAAACATTGCAGAGGTCCAGAGGCAAGTCTAACACAATAACAGGACTTTGGAATGCTGGCTATGAAGAGAGGTTGATGAAATGTGGATTTGTGGAACCATATGCCACCCCTTGAAATTATTATTATTATTATTCTGGCCTCCATGGAGTCAAAAGACTCATCATGGGAGGTCCTTTCTAAGAAACACAAGTCTATCAAGACTCATCGAGGGAGGTCCCTCCTAGGAAACACAAAGTCTATCATACCACTCCTTAAACGCATTGACCGTTCTCGCTCCCACCACTCCATCAGGCAATGCATTCCACGGCTCAACCACCCTCCACACAAAGAAACCACTCCTTACCCTCTTTCTCACAGTTTCCTTTCATAACTTCCAGGGAACCCTTGTCATGACTCCTTTCCGTTGTTCAACCAAGCAAAAGAACTCCTCAGTGTCAACCCTGTAACCACCTCTCAACAGTTTAAAAGTCTCTATCATATCACCTCTCCTTCTTCTATCCACCAAACTCTGCAGTCCACACTCCCTCAGCCAATCCTCATAACTATCCTTGTACAGTCCTGATACCATCTTTGTTATCTGCCTTTGTACCATTTCCACAGTTAATTTATCCCTTTCAAATCCTGGGGACCAGAACTGAGAACAATAGTCTAAGTGTGGTCTGATCAGAGTCTTATACAATGGAATGATAACCCTTTTATCTCTGCAAGTCAGTGTTCTTCTCATTTTTGCAGCAATCCTCTGTGTTACCTTCACTGCCTTTGCAATATGTCCCCTAAATGTCAGGTTGCTATCAATCATGAACCCCCAGATCTCTTGTCTACCCTACTTCCTCCAGTATAACTCCTCCCATAGAGTATGCAGCATCCCATCGATGTGTTTTAAACCTCAAGACCTTGTTTTGCTGCATTAAACTGACACTCCCCCATTCATTTGCCTATCTATCTAGCTTATTCAAATCCTCTTGCAGGGCTACCACATCTGCACTATTACTAATAACCCTTCCAAGCTTTACATCATCCGCAAACAACTGAATATTCCCTTGCAATCCACGGACAATGTCATTGATATAAAGGTTAAACAATATAGGTCCCTGTGGTGAGCCCTGTGGAACCGAACTTGTAACCTTCTGCCTCTTTGATATTGCTCCACCATACACAACTCTCTGATACCAATCGAACAGCCAATCCTGAATCCAGTTGACAAATCTGACATCCAGACCCATGTGCCACAACTTGAATATCAGTTGAATGTAAGAATGTAGTGAAGAGGGGTATGAGGAGCCGATTTTTTACATGGAGAAATGTCAGTGAATGGAACACATTACCAGAATGTGTTGTTAATGCAAGCCGTGTAAGGAGTTTAAGATTCTGTATGATAAATATGTTGTCAGTTGATTGAACCTCCCACGATGAATCTGCTAACTCCGTGGAAAGTGTGCATTAATAATAATTATTATTATTTATTATTATTATTATTGTTCCGGGAAACTCCAAGGAGTCGACAGACTCATCGAGGGAGGCCCTAACATCATGTCAAGAACAACTATTCAACATTCACACAGTATCTATCATACCTTGCCTTGAACTCATTCACGGTCGTAGCACCCACAACAGACTCTGGAAGCTTATTCCACTCATTTACCACTCTCCAAGTAAAGAACCTAGCTCTAACACCCTTGTCAACCACGCTCTTGCCCAGCTTCCATGCATGGCCCCTAGTCCTCCCACCACCAGTCATATTTTCAAAAATATCTTCTGGATCAATCTTATAAAAACCCTTCAGTAATTTGAATGTCTCAATCATATCACCCCTCCTTCGCCTATCGTCCAATTTCTGCAACCCACAAATCTTCAACCTATTCTCATAAGGTTCATTCCACAGACCTGCTATCATCTTGGTCACTCGTCTCTGGACCCTCTCCACTTCCTCCCCATCACGAAGAAACCCTGGTGCCCATAGCTGGGCACAGAAGTCCAGATGGGGAGGATAATGATAATAATAAATGCTATTCAAATTGTCCTTCACTTACCTCATTAATCCAGTCCCAGATTTTTTGAAATCATCACGTAGTGAGATGCTATGGACTATATATATAATATATATCAGCAGCATATATTCACTGCGTGTTGGGTGTGCACTGCACACCCACAAAATAGCAATATCACCAATATTATACTTTTGCATTTATTCCTGTTAAAGACTCACCTAATTGTTTCCTGGATTCGCGTGATTCCTAAAATTAAGCACAATATACTAATTTATACTATTCATATTTGGTCTTTATATACTGTAATAAACACAAAAACGGATTCTGATTACAAGACCATTGGTTTAATACACATATGTACAAGTTTCGCTAGCAAACTGTCTAGTTTTGGCAAGACTAAAAATGGTGAAAAAAATAATAAATGCAAAAAAATGAAAGAATACAGTAACCATTGACAACAGTTAGGCAACCAAATTGGACAGTTCGCGTGACAATGTATGCATGGAGCAAGATGCTTCAGTCATTATTGTGAATATGCGTTACATAGTTTTTAGCGTACTGTAGTTCCACTTTACTTAATGAATTAATCAGAATTTTCCATGTATCTTTCAATACTGCTTCTTGATTTCTGTTCAGGTTATTTCCTGTTCATAGGACCACTGCTGCTTCTTTGAATATTTGGCATTTGTAATCATCCTCTATATATGGCATTCAGCTGTTTTCCCAATCTATTGCATGGTTAGAAGTTGAGAAGTGATGCGCCAAACCTGAGGTATCTGTTCTGTTACATCGCCAACGTATTTCTTCTGTCTAATTTCCAGGCTTCTTGAAGTTTGGCCTATGTAAGAAAGTCCACAAGGGCATGGTATTCTATAAACATCTGCATATTTGAAAAATGGAATGCTGTCTTTAGGGGATCTTAAAAACTGTCTAATGGTTGAAGTCAGTTTAAACACAACTCTGATGTTGTAAGGCTTCAAAATTCTAGCTATTTTAGTGGAGACTGAACCAACATAGGGGATGACTACGGATGAAACGTACTGAGTTGCTATCTTTTGTTGTTGGAGGTTATTTTTATAAAGCAATTTATTGATTATGTTTAGAGGATAACCATTTTGAGATAGCGATTTCGATATTTGAGAAAGTTCTGTACATACATCTTCTTCTTCGTCTGTGACTATGTTTTGGGCTCTATTTTGTAACGTATGGATGATGCTATATTTTTGTGTATGATGATTGGAAGTAAAATGCAAAAGCGTCCAGTATCTGTTGGTTTTCTATATATAGTAAGTTTAATATTATCATTCTCTTGTCTTTTGACCAGTATATCTAAAAAAATAGTTGTTGGTTGTTTTCCAATTCTAAAGTAAATTTGATTTTGTTGTGCAACGAGTTGATTTTATTTAAGAACACATGTAAGCTTTCTATTTTTTCTTTCCAAATGATAAAAACATCATCCACATATCTCCACTAGACTGATGGTTTTGGAACAATGTTGGCTAGAATTTCATTTTCTAATTTCTCCATGACCAAGTTATGATGGTGGTTACAGGGGACTGTCACCACCATCATAATCTCTTATAAAATATTTATAATTTTCACCCAAACTAAATACCACTCCCTATGATAGAAAGGCAATTTGGAACTTATAAAGGAACCATCATCATCATCATCAAATTCCTGCCATGTACCCTCAAGGGGTGTACAGGATATGACAGTACTACATGAAAAAATTACATCATTACTAACTTCCTATCTACAATTTTCCTCCAAATCAGTCTGTTACTTGTCAAGACTCCAACATTATCAGATCTTATATTTCTATCGTCTAAGGCACTTTGTACCGTATCAATCCACCTATATCTTGGTCTTCCTCTGGGTCGTTTTCCTGCCAACCTGGCAGAGAACACTTGTTTTGCTAATCTTTCCTCTCCCATTCTATTTAAGTGACCATACCATCTGAGATTAGCTCTGCTAACGCATTCCTGGATGCTGACAATGTCAAGTTCTTTCCTAATATCCTCATTTTTAATATGATGTTGCCATTGATGCCATCTGTTCATGCCTCTAATCTTTCTCAGAACTCTCATATCTGCGGTCTCTAGTCTTTGGTCAAGTGTTTTACTTCTGACCCAGCTCTCAGATCCATAAGTTAAAATTGGTTTGAACACAGTCTTGTATACAGCTAATTTAGTGTTCCGACTAATTTCTTTCTTATTCCATATGAATTTATTCAATTGACTTCCCACTATACCAGCTTTGCTGATTCTGTTGTCTATTTCTATATTTAGTTTACCATCTTCAGTAAAAATTGTGCCTAAGTAGCTGATGTGTTTTACTTGTTCCACAGGTTCTCCATTCACAACACAGCTAACATTTTCAATGATTCTGCCTATTTTCATTGTCTTTGTCTTTTTATTGCTGACCTTCATGCCATATCTATTACAACAGCTATTCAATTTAGTCAGAGAATCTTGCAGACTTGTAGCGGATTTATTTAGAAGTATAACATCATCCGCATAAAGCAAAGAGCTGACATTAACATCTCCAATTTTGATATCAGGTTTAATACCACATTCCTTCATAATGTGATCCATATAGATAATGAATAACAGAGGGGATAATGTACATCCTTGTCTCACACCAGATTTAACATTAAACCATCTTCCTGTACTTCCTTCAATTCTAACTGCTGACTCACAACTCAAATAAAGACTAAGTATTGCTTGATATAATGCCCCATTGACACCATATAACTGCAGCGTATTGAATAGCTTCTCTCTTGGCACCTTGTCATATGCCTTTTCCAAATCGACAAAACTTAAATACAGATCTTTGTTATATTCCCATGCTTTCTCGACTATTTGTCGTAAAGTGAAGATCTGATCCTGACAGCCTCTATTTGGTCTGAATCCAGCTTGTTCTTCACCAAGCTTTTCTTCCACAATTCTTCTCAACCGTTTCTCAAGTATACTTGCATAGATCTTTCCAGGAACACTCAGTAGGGAAATACCTCTGTAATTCTCATATGCAGTTTTATTTCCCTTTTTATATATGGGTACTATGAGAGCTCTACTCCAATCATCGGGAATTCGTCCCTCTGTCCAGGCTTTCTGAACTATGCAGTGCAGCCACTGTAAGACTCTTATACCACCATACTTCAGCATTTCTGGTCGAATATCATCTACTCCTGCTGCCTTTCCACATTTCAAGCCTTTGATGGCTTTTTCTACTTCAAGTATGGATATGTATTCCTGACTGCATGCCTGGTCAGTGTTTTTTATCACTGTGCTGTCATCACTGCTTGTTTCATTTAGCAGTTTTTCAAAGTAATTACTCCATACTTCAAGGATATCTTTTTCTCCTGTTTTCATTTCACCTTTATCATCTCTAATTCCTTTTATAGCACTCTTTCCTCCATTCCTAAGCTTCTTCAACAACCTCCAGAATATTTTGCCACCTTCTTGATATTTATTTTCTATATTCTTGCCAGTCTTCCCATGACTTTTGTTTAGCTAGTTTTACACACTGTTTAGCTTTCTTACATTTGTCTCTGTATTCTGTAAGAGTAAAAGCTGACTTATTTGCCAGGAACTTTTGATATGCTTTCTTCTTTTCCTTCACTGCCTCTTTAACTTCCTGTGTCCACCAGGGAGTTCTGATTTTTTTATCCTTGCACACAACCTCACCACATGCCTCTCTGGCAGAATCAATCAATGTTTCCTTCAGAGTTTGCCACTGAATCTCCAAGGTTTGATTCCTGTTCTCAAACTCTTTCATTTTCTTTTCAATAATCTTTGTGTATTTTAGTCTACAGTTCACATCTGAGAGCTGCTCAACTTTTATTCGCTTTAAAACTTTCTTACATATTATTCTTTTCAATATGAAATTCAATTTTATCCTGCTCAAGACTAAATAGTGATCACTTCCAATTTCAAATCCTCTGTACACTCTGGTGTCCTGCACCAGGGAGAAAACATCACTATCAACAATAACATAGTCAATGAGACTTTTCTTATTCCTAGCCTCTTCTCTCCATGTGAATTTGTGCACATTTTTATGTTGGAACATGGTGTTAGTAATAACCAGTCCTTGTCCTGAGCAGAAATCCAACAGATATTTGCCATTATTATTAGCTTTGCTCTTTTCTCCAAATTTTCCCAAAATATTTTTGTATGTCTCACAATCATTTCCTACTCTACTATTTAGATCCCCAACAAGGACCAACTTTTCCTTTTTCATTGTGTCAGTTGCTTTTTCTAAAGCCTCAAAAAATTCCTTCACTTCTACCTTAGTAGAACCTTCTGTGGGACCATAGGCACAAATAAGTCTCATTGTCCAGTTCCCCATTCTCATATTTGCCCACATTACTCTACTTGAGACTGACTGCCATTCAAGAAGATTAGCCTCGTATTTTGTGTTGAATACTATAGCTACTCCTTCTTTTCCATGATTGTCATTGCCTGAATATAACATTTTGTATTTATTGCTCAGAAAGATCTCACCAGTTTTGGTCTTTTTTGTTTCGGTCACCCCTATTATGTCGATCTGGTACTTATCTAAATCCTCAGCTAGCTCCATTTCTTTGCCATTCAGGCTTCTTACGTTGATAGTACCGATCTTTAACTCTGGTGATGTTGAGTTGGGGTTTGTTTTCAGATTTGTTCCAGTAGCTGACTTTTCGCTGTTCGCCCTGGTTCCCTGGCGAAAACAACGGGGACCTTGTTTAACCGGGCGACGCCCCAGCCAGCATGAAATTTTGTCATGTTGTACCATCATTTTTTATTTTGGTTTAACCAATAAGAATACAATTTGGTCGGCTAAATCCCAAATTGCCAGCCCATCCTCGTTCGTTCAGTATCAAAGTAGATACCCAACAGGGTGCACCACGAGAAGGTGAGGATTGGACATTAGGTCAGAAGCCCTGGTCGGTTCTCCGCATTCCTTTAAAGGCTATGTGGAGGTCTCCTCTCAGTTATACAGCTTTGACCCTTAAGCACCCCATAAAGGAACCAAGATATAATAATTACTAAAGCAGACAACGGGAACTCCACAGTCATTTTGAACTCCAGAGATTATATTAGTAAGGTCAATAATTTACTATCGGACCGTTCCACGTACAAAATACTTAACAAAGATCCAACCATGACTTACCATAATGAGACAAACCTTCTGATTTGTAATATGAATAGTTGGCCTGAAGAGTTAAAAAGAAAACTAAAATCTTCACATCCTATAACACCGCCTTTATGGTGCACCTAAAGTGCATAAAGAATAAGTTCCACTTCGTCCTATAGTTGATGGCAGATTCTCCCCCACATATCTATTAGCCAAACACCTTGCCAACTTACTTAAAGGAAAAATCAGACAATTAGTCATATATAAGGAACTCTCAACACTTTGTTGAGAAACTCAAGGATGTTAAGCTATCAAAAACAGACATAAGGCCAGTCTGGATGCGGTCTCCTTATTTACAAACGTTCCAGTTTAGGAGGTCATAGACATTATAAAAGATCTCTTTCCTAGGGATATCACACAACTTTTCCATTACTGCCTGAAGTCCAATTTCTTTAAAGTCAACAACATCATTTAAATTAAGGGGATATTAAATCCCACATTGTTTTAAAACCGAATAAGAAACTCAAAGATTGGAATCAGAGAGTTTCATGCCGAATATAGTAAACTATAAAAGTATCGGCGATTGCGATTAAGTACAATCTCGGGCAACTCGCAGCAAAGGTGGTAAAGTTCTGATCGCTATTCTTGGTATTTTCCATAATGTAAAAACACATTTCCTAGGAAATGTATGCTGTTATTACATTATGGTGAGAGGTCACTACCCAGACCGGTTTCAGCCTTTTTTGAGGCTTCATCAGTGAGTAGCTAGACCAAATAGATACCTTTGAGGTATCTATTTGGTCTAGGAATCGCTAGGAAATGTGTTTTTACATTATGGAAAATACCAAGAATAGTGATCAGAACTTCACCACCTTTGCTGCGAGTTGCCCAGTATTGTACTACGTACTAGGACTACTTGCGTTAGCTCACGCTAGTAATCACCGATATTTTTATAGTTTACTATATTCGGCATGAAACTCTCTGATTCCAATCTTTGAGTTTCTTATTTGGTTTTAAAACAATGTGGGATTTAATATCCCCTTAATTTAAATAAGTTTTTGTGTTTATTACAATATACTAATGCTTCATGAAGAGGTCTTTTCGATGCATAAACATTACATCAGATTCACATTAATAGCCCGGTTGTGCAGTTCACAAATATGGACACCTTTCAGCCCTTTTCACAGACATACAGATGGCACAGTGAGTCAAATTCTTAGCATTTCGGTGGTCTGAAACCATCCAGAAAGCAAAGCAATAGCACCCAAAAATCAGTGACTGTGATTAGTTATTCTGTCAACCAGTCCAATTGAATGTTGTCATCAGTTGCTGTTTCTGTTTTCTGAGTTTCATATGTTTTGCATGTGTGAACTGTGAACCAATGTGTTTAGAACACCTGTACAGACAAGTAATTTTCAATAAATAATTTGTAACTTTTTTTTGCCAATATTTATAATGGGTATGGAAAACAGTGTTGATGATCTACTGAATACCCCATTTTCTGCCAGAGCTATCATGGATTGTATGATTATAATCGAAAGAAGTTAGAACTTGTTTCGATTATAATTATTATTTTTCCGGATTGAACCAGAGAAATGCTGGAATAACTCGTTTTACGAGTTATTTCAGCATTTCTCTGGTTCAATCCGGAAAAATAATAATTTCCCAAATGATTAGTTTTTCTGATTTCTATGCGTATTATATGGCTGTATTTAAAAATTGTATCAAATTGTCCATCTCACTCAATTTGCCAATGAAGGAATTTGAAAGCGGTAATTAAAACTTAAAGACTCAATGGTAAAATCTGTAGAAAACCAACTGGTTCAACCAGAGAAGCTACTGATATGGAAAGACAGAAAAATAAGAACTCTAGGATGGACACACACATTCAAGAAGTAGTCTTGATCAAGAAAAAATCATAATGCACTGAAGCATATACAATAATTCAAAAAATGATTAACAAATCAAAATCTGACTTTGAAAGTTCTAAATGCAGAAAACTCCCCTCCTGCACAAATGACAGCTATGCTTTCTAGTCTCTCACAAAGGATTTGGGATATAACATCTGCTTCCACATCATTCACACCTAGATGGTGCTATTGTAACAACACCTGAAGAAAAAGCTAACCTCCTGCATAGATGATCCAGGTAAATTACCTCTGTATGTATCATAAGCTTCGTGTGCCAGAAAACATCAGAAGAATAAACAACCTAGATAACAGACAAACTTCTAATCCATAATGTATTTCCCTAATTGTATTTAAAATATGTAATCCAGAACAAATACCTTCTTACATCATCTATACACTCCATTATAATTATATTCAGCTAGCATTCTCCTCCTCCCCCCACCCCGTAACAACATGAAAGCAAACCTATATCCATGCCTGAACCATCAGCTGAAGTGAGTGTAATAGCTATTGACCTATTGCACTAAACTTTATCATTTAGGGCCCCATTAATCAGTGACTATCAGTACATATTCTCTTGCTCAAGATCTATGACAGATCTTGTCTACATTGCCAACTTCTGGATACATACAATGGAAAGATTTGGAAAGACCTGTACTGTTGTACTTGTCATTTTCAAAGCATTTGATTAAGTTTGGTATAAAGGGCTGCTCAGCAAATTGCCATTTTATTTTTGTGATTGGCCTTCCAAGCTTTGTAATTGAGCAGCTAGTTTTTTCTGTGATCATTCACTGTCTGTGTACTGTGAATAGGTTCTCATGTTACATTTCTCTAACATTGCAGGTGTTCCTTGTGGCTCTCTTATATCACCTATCCTTATTCTCATAAACATAAATGACCTTCTCTCACCATCATAATGAGAGCACACATACCATTCAACCTACTCGTTTTACAAATTGTAGTGCAGTGTTATAACATCCCAAGCTTCAAGATTTTCTGTAGGCATTGCCTAAACTTTCAGGACTGTACAATGATAGTTATGAGGATTGGCTGAGGGAATGTGGGCTGCAGAGTTTGGTGGATAGAAGAAGGAGAGGCGATATGATAGAGACTTTTAAACTGTTGAGAGGTGGTTACAGGGTTGACACTAGGGAGTTCTTTTGCTTGGTTGAACAGCAGGAAGGAGTGATGACAAGAGGCCATCCCTGGAAGTTATGAAAGGAAACCGTGAGCAAGAGGGTGAGGAGTGGTTTCTTTGCATGGAGGGTGGTTGAACCATGGAATGCATTGCCTGATAGAGTGGTGAGAGCGAGAACCGTCAATGAGTTTAAGGAGCGGTATGATAGACTTTGTATTTTTTAGGGGGGGACCTCCCCTCGATGAGTCTTGATATACTTTGTGTTTCTTAGGAAGGACCTCCCACGATGAGTCTTTTGACTCCATGGAGGCCTGAATAATAATAATAATAATAAACACTGATCTCTGTGTCATCACTCAGTGCAGTGCAGTGAAGACTACCTAGGTCACCTTCACTGCAATTGAGAACATAAACACTGATCTCTGTGTCATCCCTCAGTGCAGTGCAGTGAAGACTACCTAGGTCACCTTCACTGCAAATGAGAACACAGTCCTTTTTCTTTTTTTTTCTCTTTTCCTCCCTCATAAAAACAGATCTTAGTCCACCTTGCCTTATCTCTCATAATATCCAGCCTGCCAGATGAGACCACATCTCTCTCTCTCTTTTCTTGGGCTCACATTTACCTGTAGCTTTGTCTGGCAGAAACACATTGTGTCAGTTGCTTCTTCAGCCTCCAGAAAAATCTGGTAACTTTTCTGATGACAATATTTTTCCATCTGTTCAGCTATGAATGCTACAAATCCTTTCTGAATCCTCCCTTGGTCACCTGATGGTAACAAAGAATGTATATGTAAATTGGATTACTGAAGAAGGGAAGGATGATGCGTGATTTTAATTATGGTAATATTATATCTGGGAATAAGGTAAATGAATTTATTAAGTTCTTCAGAAAACTATCTTAGCAGTATGAAATGGAGGGCACACAAAGATTGAGAATGTTAGGTCTCATCATATCATCAGACAATATGATTGTTTTGCATCTCTCTAGCTAGTGAGAGAGTGGCCATGAAGTGATTACCTGGATGTGGTGACCAGCCATATTGAACACTTCTGTGAGGAAAGGATATATAAGTATGTGGAATTTTTATTAAACATCTGACCTCCATGCTGCCAGATTCATTGTAGGAGGTACCACACTATCGCACACAATGCTCATCCAACTGTGCCTTAAACTGATTCAATGTATCTACATTCACAACACACTCAGGCAATATATCCCACCCACCAACCACTCTCCATGCAAAGAACCTTCTCACTCCTCTGCTCACACTCTCCTTATAGAGTTTCCAGCAATGGCCTCCTGTTCTACTCCCTCTCCTATTCCCTGAAAAATCTCTTCCATGTCAACCTTGATAACAATCCCCTCACTAATTTATGTCTCAATCATATTCCTCCCCCCTCCTCTTCTTACTTATGAGGCTTTGCAATTTACATTCTCTCAATTTGTCCTCATACTACACATTCCAAAGACCACTGATCATCTTTATGAATATTCTCTCTGGACCCTCTCCAACATATCCTCATCACCACGAAAACCAACCAGATCTGTGTATAATAATCCATATGAGGCCTGATCAAGGCCTTATACAATGGCATCATAACCTCTTTATTTCTGCACGTCAGGATCCTCCACATCATCGCCATTATCCGATGTGACGTCTTAACAACTTGTGTAATGTAATATGACCACTGAATTTCAGGTCCTTTTCCACCACAACTCCCAGATCTCTCTCATCTCCTCTGCCTCCTTTAAAGTTTCCACACGCAGTGTATACTTTGCATCCCATCATTGCTTACCAAATTTCAAAATCTTATACTTTGCAGCATTGAATTGATAGTCCCACTTACCTGCCCAATCATGCAATCTATTCAAGTCCTGTAAGGCCATAATATCTGCTTGATTCTGCATTGCTCTTCCTAGTTTTGCATTATCTGTAAACAGCTGCATATCACTAGTTAAACCCATCCTAATATCATTAATATACATACAAACTGAACAACAACAACAACAACAACAGTCCCAAAACTAATCCCTGTGGCCTGATGAAACCATTATACCTCCCTTACTTCTGATACTTCTGGCATTTGTAAACAAACAGAACAGTTTATTTTTAGATCTATTACCAGTGAGAGAAAGAATAAATAATTTATCTAAGATGATGTTAATAGTATAAAACAGTAGACTGAACTGTTGTAGCAGATATAGTCAAGTGAACAATTCATCAGGGGTTTTAACTCTCATAAGAAGATTATGAGATACATGAGAAAACCAAGTGTACTGAAGATGGATTGAAGGTGTGTGAACAGGAAGTATATATAAGGAATTAAACAAACTTTATAATAATCAGGCAACAGGACTTAATGACATATCACTATGCAATGTTAATGTCAGCCTTGGCATATTTCTTAACAAGTCCCAGAGGAGTGGAAGAGTAAAATTATTCCACTTCACAAAAATGGGAATAAGAATGTGGTACAAATTATATGAAATTGGGTTAATAATGGTAGTGTTATCTCTGGCGGTCAGCATGAGTTTGTTACAGGGAGGTCATGTTGTTTTCTAATGCATTACAACAAGGGTAGAAATGCTTTTTGACAAGAGATGCTGCATATATTGATATATACTGAGATTTTGCACAATCCTTTTGACTGCCACATGACAAGTCGATGACTAAATTGGAACAATTAGGTTGGATACTAAATAAAGATTAGTGAGTTGGATAGAAATTTTTTTTTCAAACAGGCAAACAGCAAATTTGTCTTTTTTGGAACTGTTATTGTTTAACTTCGTGAAAATGAAAAGTGACCTTCATCTTCTGCAAGAGGAATTGGAAGTGCTCAGTAAGGAGATTCTGGAAATTAAAACTGAGTTAAATGTGTTGAATAGAGAAATTAGGACTATGGAGATTATTTTAACTGAAGTAACTAGAACAGGATTAAATATGGGAGAGTTTTTGGTGATTGATGAAATAGTAAATAGTATGGGGTGATTGAGAGTCAACAGAATGAAAGCACAAGAGGTCTAGAAGAAATGAGATGTCATGAGAGTGAGGGAGTAAGTAAAACAGCATTGAGTAATGAAACTGGGAGAGTCATGCTGAATAGCATAGAAAATGATGCCGTGAGTGACACTTGTTTGGATTTGAATGAAGTTATGAGTGGTAAAATATATGGTGATTCTATGATTAAGAGTATGAAGAGTGGTATGCCTGAGGAGTGCTTGGCTGGTGAAACAATAGAGAGAGTGGCTTTAGCAATAAAGAGAGGGCATGATGCAGAAAAGATGATAGGTATGGTGGGTACAAATGACCTGAGTGGTGGTATAAATCAGGTAGCAAAAGATTTAAGAACATTGTTAGATATCATGAAGAAGAAAAGTGTCAATGGGAGGATAGTGTGTGTGCTGCCTCATTTTGACAATTATGAGTTAAGTAGAGCAATGATAATGAATGATATGATTGCAAGAATGTGCAAAAATAGAGATCTGGAACTTGTTGATGTCTGGAGTGTGTTTGAAGGCAAAAGACAGCTGTATGCAAGAGATGGGTTGTATCTGAACATGGAAGGTCATAAGCGATTGAAGAAGTTACTGTTTTCTGAACAGGTTGAAGTAATTGGGCAGGGAAACTAAAATTGAAAAGATTGAGTGTAAGAGGAAGAAACTTAAGCTGTGATTGTATATTTGTTGATCCTTATTCATGGAATAAATTGCAGAATAGAATGGATAAAAATCGGCATGGGGCTACTGAAATTAGTGACATGTATATCAGTTCTAAAGCTGGTACAAGAACTAAAGGGAATCTACAGTTTTTGTATACTAATGCAAGAAGCATTCGAAATAAGAGGGAAGAAATTTTGGCATTAGTCAGTGCAATCTCACCAAAAGTTGTAGGCATTAGTGAAACTTGGCTGTCAGCAGAGGATGTGGTCACTGGAATTGAATGTGATGGGTACAGTATTTTCAGGGAGGACAGAGAAGATAGAATGGGGGGGCGAGTAGTACTGTTGATGATGGCTGATGAGTTGCAGCCAAAGAAAGTAGTATATCAAGATGATAGACGTGTGAATGATAGTTCATTTGAGGTGGTCTGGTGTGAAATAGTAACCAACGCAACCAAATATACAGTTGGTTGCTGCTATGGGCCAGGGGGTACAGGGATACCTCCTGGCCTATAGTTTTAATGCATCAGCAAATTAGTACAATGAGTGCAGGGTTAGTGATTATTATTTGGGATTTTAACTATGGTGATATCAGTTGGAAGGAGGAAATGTCACGTGGCAAAAAGGAAATGGAATTCATACATCTTCTACGAGATAATTACTTGAAACAGCACATAACTGAAGGGACATGTGGTGTGAGAGTGTTGGACCTGGTCATTGGTTCAGAGGATATGTATGTATGCATAAGTAAGGTGTCCTCGTTACCTCCAATTGGTGAGAGCAATCATGTGGTATTGACTTGGAGGTTGCAAAATTTGTGGATTTCTCTCTTAAGCAGAGGTACATACAGAACTACAGGTTATGCAATTATTACAAGCTTCGGAGTGAGCTTGCAGCCGTCCCATGACAGAATATATTGCAGGGGAAAGATGTTAGCAGTGCATGAGATAAAATCAGCAGGTATCTGAGGAAGGCAATATCAGATTGTGTCTCCATGGTCAGGAAGACAAACAAGGTAGGCGTTAGATGGATGAGTAGTAATATCAAGCTTGATCTGCAAAAAAAAGAAAATGTTATGGAGAATTTACAAGGAGAAAGGCGATCAGTACACCCATGAGCAGTATGTGGCTCAAGCTAGGAAGATTACCAGCATAGTAAGAAAAGCTAAATCAAATTATGAGAAGACCTTAGCCATAGAGATCAAGGGTAATCCCAAAAAGTTCTTCCGTTATGTGGCAAGTAAAAAGAAGAATGACTTCGGAAGGATAACTTTAGTGGGTGCTGATGGTATTGAGGTGACAAATTCAGATGTAATAGTAGAGTTACTGAGTTATCACTTTTCAAAAGTCTATCACCCAAGTGAGGATATCTCTATACTTGTAGCAATAACTAATGTGAGAATTGAAGTTAAGAAATCAGAGGCACTTAGTATATTGCAAAATTTAAATGCAAACATTGCTGTAGGTTTAGATGGAATATCAGCTCGGGTTGCGTGAATTTGCAAAGGAATTGTCAACGCCTCTTACTTGGTTATTTAACTTAAATCTGAACTCTGGTATGGTCCTTTATGCAAAGGAATAAAACTGCAGTAGTTAATTACAGACCAATCACCATCTCGGGAGTGGTGGTAAAAGTATTGGAAAAGTTGGTTAAAGACAAAATTCAAGAATGGGTGGATCAGGATATGATACTCTATAGGGGCCAACATGGTTTTGTTAAAGGTCGGTCCTGCCTTAGCAATTTATTAACTTTTTATAATAGAATGACATGTTAGTTGGACAAAGGAAATGGCTACACAGTGGTACGTCTGGATTTTGCTAAGGCTTTTGACAGGATACCCCATGGAATATTGTTGCGCAAATTGGAGGATATGGGGATGGATACTAAACTAGTGATATGGATAAGAGAATGGCTCAGGGAGAGATACCAGAAGGTGGTGTATGGAGGAGCAGAGTCCAGGACGAGGCAGTTGACCAGTGGTATGCCTCAGGGCTCTGTGCTTGGGTCATTGTTGTTTAATTTGTACATAAATGATATAGTAAATGGCTTAAACGGAGATATTCAGTTGTTTGCTGATGATGCAAAGTTGGGTAGTGCAATAAAAAATCAAGCTGATTTAAATAAACTGGCAAAATGGGCAAAAAGTAATGGATGTCAGTTCAATGTGGAAAAGTGTAAACTCTTGCATTTTGGGAGATTAAAAGATTACCAGCTGTGTACTACATTGATGGAATGGTACTCCAAGAGATTGTTGAGGCTAGGGACTTAGGGGTGTTGGTGGATGGGGATATGAAGTTCAGGGGACACATTGCTAAGGTGTCCAAGATTGCACATAGGATTACTTGGTTATTGAAGAACACACTAACATCCAGAAATAAAGAGGTTATTATTCCCCTTTATAAAGCATTGATACTTCTGCATTTGGATTATTGTGCTCAGGTCTGGTCACCTGGATTACTTGGAGATGAGAAGGTTGTGGAGAGGGTTCAGAGGAGAGTGATTAAGTTGGTGAGTAATGTATAAAATGCTCCCTACATTGATAGATTGAGAGCTTGTGGATTGCAGAGATTGGTTGATAGGCAGAGAAGAGGGGATATGACAGAAATATTTAAATTACTAAAAGGTTTTTATAAGATTGATGCAGAGGAAATGTTTCAGTTGTGTGATAGTGATGAAAGAACAAAAGAACAAGAGGTCATCCCTGGAAATTAAAGAAAAGTGTGGTTAGCAAGGGTGTGAGAACGAGGTTTTTCGCCTGGAGGATGATGAATGAGTGGAATCCATTGCCTGACTCAGTTGTGAGTTCTTCGTCTGTAAATGAATTCATGAAGAGATATGATAGATATTGTTTTGATAGTTTGGGCTCCTGCAATGAGTCTACTGACTCCATGGAGATACCTGTAATAATAATTAAACTTAATGTTAATGATAGTAGGATGGGATTAACTGAAATATGTAGCTGTTTACATATTATTGTTATTACGATCACTGTTTTGGTAAATTCCATGGAAAAATCATTAACTAGAAACATATAGCTGTTTGTATAATATTATTATTTTGGTAAACTCCATGGAGTCAATAGGTTCATCGTGAGAAGCCCACTCAACCAGCATCGTGTCTATCATAATGAACTTTGAAGTTCTTTACACCACCTGCATTTGCAGTGCATTTCACTAACTAACAATTCTCCAAGGAAAAAATCTGCTCCTCACATCCTTCTTCACCACATCTTTATACAGTTTCCATGGATGGCCCCCTCATTCTTCCCATCTTAACATCCACTCTTTTTATAATTCCTTCTGTATTCATCTGATGGAATCCTGTAACTAACTTGAAGGTCTATCATATCTCCTCTTTTCTTCCTATCCCTCAAACTCTGCAATCCACATTCCCTCAAATGCTCTTTTCTAGCCAACACTCCAGAGTCCTGCTATCATTTTGATCATTCGTCTTATCTTATATGCCTTATCTTTGGCCCCTCTCTAGTGTTCCACATTACAATGAAAACTAGGTGACCAAATTTGAGCACAATAGTTCATATGTGGTCTGATCAATGCTTTATATAGAGGCACCACCACCTCCTTATCTCTATGCCAATGTACTATTTATCATAGTAACAATACAATGTGCAGTCTTTGCAACACTTACAACCCTTGGAACTTCCATTCACTGTCTACCATCACTCCAAGATCCCAAATCTCATCCACATCCTGACGTATGGCTCCACCAATGCAATACACAGCCTTATATCTCTGTATCCCAAAGTGTAACACCTTGCATTTATTAATATTAAAGCTGTAACCTCACTCATTTGTCCAAGCTATATGTCTGTTCAAATCTTCCTGTAGAGAATTAACATCAACACTACTCCTGATAATTCTATCCAACTTTGCAACATCAGCAAAGTTGGGAAGAACAATAAGAAGCAAAGTAGTTATTATAGCTTTACAAGATCTAAATAGACTTTATAAGTGGCAAGTGAGTAGAGCTATCCAGTAGGTGAATTTTGCAGCGTAAGGTTTTAAAATTTGATTGGTAAGAATAAGATGTACTATAGTAGGTGGGAAATTTATGAAGAAGGTGAAGAGGATGAAAGAACTTGGAGTGATGGTAGATATGCCTGAAATTAATGAATAAATTGCAAAAACATCCCATCTTATGGCTATGAGAATTGTGATATATATATATATATATATATATATATATATATAATAATGAGGTTATGGTTCCATTAGGCCTTAATCAGGCTGCACATGGATTAAGGTGCACAGATTTGGTTTACCTGGTTTTCATATGAGTGAGGTTGTATTAGAAAATGTTGGAGGAGATGATTGAATAAAGTGGTTTGTGGTGTCAAGTGAAGACAGATTGAGGGAATGCCATTTGCAAGATCTTGTCAGCAGGAGGAGAAGAGGGCAGATATGATTGAGAATTTTTTGTTTGTTCGTTTTTATATCAACCCCACATACAAGAAATCTCAAGAGCTATAACACAACAGTGACGTGTGGCGAAGTGATTAGACAAAATAAAGAAATCTTAATGTGGCTCTTGAAGAGTTGAAGGTTATATTGAAGAAAATAGTATGTGGAAGACTGTTCTAAAGGACAATGGTATACTGAATGTAAGAAGAGAATGATTAGTTAGTTCGGTGCAGTTTGGAGCTGTATAGTACATAAAGTTTGACCAGCAGCTGCTTATATTTATACATGATAAGCAGGAAGTAGTGGAATGGTGGTAGCCAATTCAGTGGAGTAGCATCTATGTTATACGAGGGACATCCAGAAAGTAAGTTCTGTTTTTAAATATTTTCACTGCAGCGCTGCGATCGCAATGGTCTGCATGTGTGCTGAGTTTGTCGATTCCTTAGCTAGGCATTTGTGCCATTTTCAAACGTTAAACGTTAAAAGGAACATTAAAGCAGCTGAAATTCATCGGAAAATTATTGAGGTTTATGGAGAACACGCAATCAGTGATTCAATGGTACAAAGATGGATAACACTTTTTAATGAAGGAAGGACAGGTGTGCACGATGATGAATGGAGTGGGCAGCCATCTTTATTGACTGACGATTTGGTGCATTCATTTGAAGAGAAGATTCAACAGAATAGGAATTCACAATGATGTCACTGTCACTGCAATTTCCAGAAGTTTCACGTTCATGTCTTCATGAAATTGTGTCGGAGAAACTATATTATTGGAAATTGTGTGCATGCTGGGTGCCAAAGTTGCTTACAGAACAATACAAAGTGAATTGGCTGGGCAGTGCATTGGAATTCTTGACATGTTACCATGAGTATGGTGATGCTTTCCTGAGCAGACTTGTCACCAGGGATGAGACTTGGGTGTCATCACACACAACCCCTGAATCCAAACAACAGTCCATGGAATGGAGGCACACCTCATCACCAGTCAAGACGAAATTGAAGACAATGGTTTCCACTCCAAAAATCATGTGCACTGTGTGTTGGGACAGACAAGGAATTTTGCTGGTAGACTTCTTGGGTCAAGACTCCACAATCAACATGAGTATGTACTGCTAAACCCTTAAGAAACTGCATCGTGCGATCCAGAATAAACGACGTGGCATGCTTATCAGGGGCATTGTTTTGATTCGTGATAACACCCATCCACCCACACGGTCGGCATAACACAACTTCTCGCCACCTTCGGCTGGGAACAATTCCATCATCCCCCATGTAGTCCTGACCTTGTGCCAAGCGACTTTCACCTATTCAAACATCTGAAATCTTTTCTTGGTGGCCGGCAGTTTTAAGATGATAAAGAGATCAAAGAAAAAGTCAATACGTGGTTTGCGTCACAGGTGGCAACCTTCTACGATGAAGGTATATGTACAACTCTTGGTGCCCCATTATGATAAGTGCCTGAACAATGGTGGAAATTATATAGAAAAGTAGTGAAAGATGTCTACTTTAATTTCCAATAAAGTTTTTTTTGTAAGTATATTTTTGCTTCTCTGACAGCCCATCGGAACTTACTTTCTGGACGTCCCTCGTATATTATTATAGAAAATATTATGGAAAAAGCATAAGCTTTTTCCATAATATGAAAATATTATGGAAAAAGACCGAGCATCTATGAGATGCTCGGTCTTTTTCCAGAGACTGAGCATCTATGAGAAAGTAACTGCAGGGAGTCAGTGAGAGTGGGGGGAAATATGACAGCTTGTAAAGGTGATACAGGATGGGTATTAATTCTTGAGCATAAGCTCTTAGTACAACTGGAAAGATACCGTTTGGGCCAGAAGTCTTATAAATATCGAGGTTATTGTATATTTTCTTAATAGTTGTTATATCTTAAAGCGTCTAGCGTGTGTGACTTTGATTATCTTTGTATCGTTATATCTTTAATTGTCTTTACTTTAATTAACTTTAAAGTTTGACTCTCTTGCTATCAGGCTTCAATTGCCGACAAATTTGTATAAATTATAGACTGCACCAGCCGACAACTAAATTCTGATACATTATCCAATAATACTTAAAGAAAGTGTAGGGATCAAGATATATGTAGTCGTGGTCCCTATTCTCATATCACTATTGGTCTCCCCTTTAAATGCAAGGTACGAAATTTTCCAAACGGTAATTCAAATCTGCAGAAGATATGACAAACTCAATCGATTATGTAAAAAGAAACACATTTATTATTTCACAAAGACAAGTATACATGTTATTTAAATTCTTAACCTTAAAAGAGTCTGGATTCCCCTTACTTAATTAAACACATTTACATTTCTGCACTATGATCTCTTACTAGGCATAAATTCCTCACTTCTGTACATATACCTATCCTCAGACTCTCACAATTAAGTTACCTGATCATCATACATTAATTATCATACATGAAACATTACATATAAACACTAGACAATTCAATAAATCTGACATGTAATTCTCTAGGACAATAGTACTTATTTCTACTTAATTCTCTCCCCCAAAATATCTGTTAACATTTTATTACTTTCTGAACATACGACATTACTTTTCTTAAATCACTTAAACAGTTCAGAGCTCGGCCTCCTGTTCGGCTGGAGCCTAATATGTTTTCTTCTTAGCAGTAGACAAAAGTGTCCAAATTGCAGACTGTTCCTATGGTACAACACGTAAATAGCGTGTGTTCTTAACTTCTGTTTCTTTATTCCACGGATACTTTAATCCTACATTAATATAAGAAAATCTTCACTTACCGTTCTTGCTTTGACTAGGTATTCTGATCTGTTCACTGTACCTCCTCTGATGGTGGGCTTTGTTCCTTTGTCTACACGAACCAAAAACACTCATGCACAGACCTGTACGCTGACGTAGATTTCATCAGCGGCTCTTTCTCCTTATGTGTTGAACATATTGTAGTTGCAGCTTTGACCGATGTAACATGCATAGCTAGGGGAGAACCTTGCTACACGTGGCGGCAAGCTCTATATAGCTCTCCTACGGGAAACTAGGTGCCGACGAACCTCGGGGACGAGACACAAGAGATTGGAGATAAGAGATAAGAGAGTGATTCAAACTCCCGCCAAAACTTTTATATTCTGAAACAGCTCCCTCACTCGGCGGTGTCGTCACGCATACGGCGGCAGCTGATTGGACACCGTGGCTACGAACTGTCTTTACATGCCTTAAACTTGTACTTAGCTTATGCATATTTATTTGTTAATACTACATGACTTTCTACTTTAATTCATTCACAACTACTATCTTAATAAACTTATGGGCTATCTTAACAATGTTTGGAATTTACACATCTTGTTATTTACATTTTCTTGGGACATTATTCAGTGCATTTCCCATCAGGAGGCATAAGCATGTCCTTATCCCTTCCTTCTGAGGTAATGTAACGTTGGGTGGGAAAAAGGGATGACTCATCACTTTTTCCGACACAACAATAGCCTTCTGATGGAAGCTCAGAAATTGCATACTGAGGGTGGTTCGTGGAATGGTAGCAGAAGAGCTGCTCAGTCATCCAAACAAGAGTCATGATGCAGAGCTCTGCCTTATCTTTAGAGGACATTGCTATTGTTCCATCAGGATGACAGAGATGGAAATGTACAAAACAGAAATTTGCCACAAAATTTCAATTGCCGTTTGAGCAGGAGTAGACAATTTTAGTGTACTGGTCATTTACAAAGTATGAATTTTTTATTGTTATTTTATTATTTTTTTTATTTTTATTTTTTTTTTTTTTGTAGTTCTTACATGATATTGTGTAAGCTGAATCGAGAGGATGGAGGTTTTAGCTTGAGCTCTGGAACATTTGTTAGAAAACTAAGGCTTGGATAAGGATATTAAATTCTGAGAGAAATGAGGAATAAAGACACCCATCCCAACAAGAACAGTTTCATTTATTAGATTAGAAGCAATAATCAGAAAAAGATACAGAAATTCTGAAGGTTATCCTAGTCATTACCATTAAAGTGCCATAGGATACAAAGCTTTGATTAGCTGAGAGAAGGATGATCTGTGGAAAAAGAAACACAGACAAGGCTATGGTCAGAGGCACCAAGAGGAGAGCTAATGTGAACAATGCATTTAGAGGGAGCTAGTTAAGAAGAGGTTCAGGGTGTTGGGAGAATGTTGAGGATTCTCTGGAATTCTATTATCTAGGTTAACAATTTGCATTAGATTTGTGTTGGATATAAATTGGTCAGGGACTGTTATTGTTCATAGAATGGAGGGGGACAGGTGAAGAACAAAAGGCCATCTTTAAAAGCTGTATATAAGATGGCATCAGCAAGGGAGTGAGCTACAGGTCTTTGCATGGATGTTTGTTAGGACCTTAAATCGGCCCTGATTTTTTGGTGCCCCCAGCTAAAGCCTCATGCACCTGTGCATAAGTACAGCCCTGTCCTTAGTCAAACAGTAAATTAAACTTGGGCTTTTACTGCCTAAGTGTGAAGGAAATTACATTTTAAAGTGTTAAAAATTGCCATTTCTGAGACAACGAAATATCCTCTTTAAGTAAGCATGAAGAAGTAGTTACCCTCGATCCTCATTATTAGCTACCCTATCAACTTTGGTGTCATCTGCAAATTTAGACATTAATCTTTTACTTCCATGATCAATATAATTAATAAAAATTAAGAGCAACAATATAAACAATACTAACACCTATGGAATCCCACAAGTTCCAAATCCTGAAAGTTCCAAATCCTTGTATTGAAACTCTGTCAACACAAATGTTTATAAATTGGTAAACAGCCGAGCAATAGTTTTCTACCAACAATTTGTGGACTTCACGAATAACGAAAATATGGTGGATAACCATATTCTTATGCTTCTTATTATTACTATTGCAACGTGACACATCCGAGGAGTCCAAGTCATCAACCACTTGGAGCAATTGGTAAAGCCTCTGCTACTAATGGCTCACTCAAAAAGTTAAGCAAGTTTGAGTGTTGGTTAATAGTTGGAAGGGGTCAGTTGTTCGATGCTGTTGGCAAACTCTCCCTCAATGAGTCTTTGGCCTCCCTGGAGGTGTCACATAATAATAATAATAATATAATACTCAGTCTGCAAAGTCTTCAACTCAAAATGCAAAACCTTGCAGTTAGCAAGATTAAATTGTCATTAATTAACATTTTCCCATAGAATTAGTCCATTCAAGTCAGCCCACAAGGATTCTGCATCAAAAATAACCCTTATTTTCTGACCCAATAGTTTCTCTTGAGACTATCTCAGTGTCATTAATATACAAGTTAAACGGGAGTGGTTCAAGGATAGAATGCTATAGTACACTCCTAATCACTGACATTAACTTAGATTCAGCTCCTCCATACATCATTCTCTGATACCTGTGTATACAAACAATAAAAAATAACGCAAAAAGGTATAGGTTATTAATTTTTTGGACTTAGTTCCTCATTCACATCCTCTTTTCATAAGAGGGATAACGACTAATCATTTAGTTGGTATAATTTTAAATAACTTGTTTTCATCTTTTTACACCTATTATAAATTTTATTCTTATAGCTGACTAGCATAGCTTTTCTATGCTTTTTTTTTCTTAGTAGGTACTGGAGCTAATTTTGTTAATCAAGTAAACTTTTTAACTTGCAACTCAAGTATGTGGGGGTGGGGAGAATTATCGAGGCCACTCATAGACAGGAAACTGAGCATTCATGTTACAGAGTTTCCTCTCTATGGATGGTATGTTTGTTGAGAGTCTTGCACTTCTTATTGAATGCCACTGTTCTTTATTTAACTCTTTCTCCACAGCAGGAGTGAAATATAGTGTATTTAAACATAAGTTTTACTGGTGATTACAAAAAACAAAATCCAATAAAAAACAGTATGTTGCTGGCATTGTTTATGCCAGCAACGTAAACAATGCATATCACCAACAGGCTGTGGGTTCGAATCCTGCCGTGGGCATGGACGTTTTTGATTATCTTTAGGTGGAAGATGAATGTCATCACCTGGTGTGAGACCACCGCCGCAATTATTGGATGCCTGAAGTGGTTGAAAAAGTTCCATGTTTGGTCTCGAGAGCAGGGCTTCCAGACTATGTAAAAAAATAAATGAAAAATAAAAAAATATATAAAAATTGGTAATTAAAAAAAATTCTCTGTAGCTCAGTAGAAGTAGTGTTTGCACTTGACTGCACGAAGGAAGACTTGGTGGTTCAAATCTAGTTGCCGACTAGAGGAAATTTTTCTAAGCCATTTTTCGAATTGTTCCCGAGTTAGTCGATCTCAGGCAAGCGGGTTTTTTCTCTCGAAACTCAGATTTTTTGTCCCGTAAACTCAAGAAAATTGGCCATCGAACCCACATTATTTTCAGACATGAAAAATATTGTGTTAGGGTTAGGGACTACAAAATGGCAGCACTTGCTGGCCGCTGCCTTCACTGCATACCAATTAATTAGTGATAGCCTTGGGCAAGCTATCTCTGATTGGCTACCAGTGGAGATTGAACTGCCCACTCAGTCTCCAAAAGTTAAGGCTAAAACTGCCTCGCCTACTCCTTATACGGGAACAAAAAGGTGTTGGCTCCTTTTTTCCTTGTTTTTTTTTTGGATTCATGAAATATATTTGTAGATACTAGTCTGCTTTATCATTTACTACCATAAAATATATGCAGATCTATTATAAAAAGTTAAGAATTATCAAAACTTACACACACAAACATTTAAAGACCATTCATGGTGCCATTTGCAGTCCAGGGAAATGTAAACAAATTAAATTTATTTAATGAGAAGAAAATAATTTTATAATGATTCATTAAGCTGGCCTGGTTGGCCGAGTGGATAGTGTATCCGCTCTCCAGCCAAAAGGCTGCGAGTTCGAATCCCACCATGGGCATGGATGTTTGTGATTGTCTGTGGAAATACCAGTGGTGGTGGTCCACAGTAGATGGCGCTAGTGTAGTTGCGGTCAGATGGTGATTGAATGGTGGAGTCGGAGCGGGTGCCCTCCCTCGATGAGTCCTTGCACTCCCTGGAGGTGTCAAATAATAATTAGCGTACAGGTTAGCTTACCATGAAGCAATCATATGCATTACACTAGGTTACCATAAAGCAATCATATTGCTGTATCAATACATGGATCGTTATACCTGCAAATAAACATGAATTTCTTTTTCATATTAACCTTTCATTTTTGATGTTAGTGTTAGTAATGCATATAACATCTGCAGTGTTTTGTAACATAAGAAAATATTAATGAAGGTACCGACAGACATACGATTCATCTTGTAAACAGACGACGTAAAATTACGATATCGATAAATACACTATAACAATGCGAGGGGTCGTCTCCTCTAACCTCTGCATTGTTCAAGTGTCAACTGTACTCTTCTTCCCGATGGCTACGAAACTGCAGATCACAGTTAGCCTTAAGCAGCTATCAGTAATTGCTAATGCTGGAGAATGTCTATCTATCGAGCTCAAAAATAATAAATATGGCTAAACTGCCTTGCTTTCTCCTTTTTGGGAATAAAGGTCATTAAATAAGTTATTTATTTTTTATAGCGATTTAACTTAATATTACCATTAAGTAAAACATACCTTATGAGTTTAAAGTTTAATAATCGATTTCGATCCAAATAACTTTCCAACATATTCAGTGGCATTTATTTCCATGGTGCTTAACTGTCCATAG
This sequence comes from Typopeltis vanoorti, assembly GCF_054136105.1. Lineage (NCBI taxonomy): Eukaryota > Metazoa > Arthropoda > Arachnida > Uropygi > Thelyphonidae > Typopeltis > Typopeltis vanoorti. The sequence continues at coordinate 22,297,233 of NC_143573.1, forward strand.
AAAGAGCGTTATAAGTTTTCTTCCACCGGTTCCTGAGTTGCTCGATCATTAGTATATGCAAGTATGGATTCTCTTAGAGAAACTCGGGATTTTAATTTCATAGTTTTCAAAATAATAATGAAGTACCGTCTAACTCAATGGTTCCGACATAATATATACCTGTTATAGGCTTATGTAGCCCTTTGGAAATAGCATTTGCAGCAATAGCGCTAAGTGCTCAAAGAGAAACCGTTCTAACTTCTAGTCACCAACTAAAGCAACTTTTTCTAAGCTTACTTCGGCCAGTTTTTGAGCAGGTCAATCTCTGGCACAGGTAAGGAGGGTTTTTCTGCTGGAAACTCAATCTCACACAATAGTATTAAGAACTAAGAAATGGCGGTAGTTGTCTGACGTGCTCTCCATTCAAATATTGAGCTCTTGGGTCAGCTATCTGTGACTGGCTAAGGTTATTGTTTGCTTCACCATCCAGTTTTCAAAACGTTTATGACTAAATGGCCTTGATTACTCTTGGTAAGGAATAAATTAAGTTAGCGGATTTATCTGTAAATATATACTTGTTATTACTAAAGGGAAAGATTGCTATAATCTCTCCAATGATAGGCATTGCTTCGTTAATGGCTCGAGCTTACTATCAGTGATGGCTGTCTACCAATTTTCAAAAATTAGTTGAGGCTGAAGGTGTTCTTACTCCCTTTGAGAAGACGGTCATTAGAAGATTAATTGTATTTTTATTCAGTGAAATAAAAATTATTAAAATAAAAATAACAGTTCTCATTCCATTCTTCATCACAACTTTACACAGATACCACGGAAGGCCTGTAAAATCTCCTCACCAACTTAAACTTCTCTACCATATCAGTTCATTCCCACCAAACCACTAATCTTTGCAATATACATTCCCTCAACCTTTCCTCATAATTAACCGTACCAAATGCGTGATATTGCCTTGATTCTCTCACAGTTGGATCGTCTAGATAATACAAAGGTAAGTGATGAAACTTGTGTAGAACAGTGGTACATTACCACTACTTTTCTTCTCTGCTGCTTATCGCAGTACAGAAAAATGCATTGCGTAGTATACATTCTACACACCACTTTGTGGTATACATTCCATACACCACACATTTGGCCTTCCGAAATTCTGGGCACGCAAATTTCGAATCTCATCCACTTTCAAGAGCACAGTTCTACTAAAATTGTACATATCCCCATATCTATGCACTCCAAATTGAGTCAGTTGCTCTTATTGGCATTAAAACTAACTTCCGCTCCACCAAGAAGAAAGGACCCTGTGGATATGTCTTTTGAATAACTGAAAGTTGGAGAGAGATCAAAAAGCAGGTTGTAGAAGCACAGGTCTCAGATGAATATCAGGGACAGGAATTCTTGGCAGCTGGATTGGAGATTGGCTCCCTGAAAATTACCAACAAAGTGTGTATGATGGGAAAGAGTCGCAAAAAAAGGAAGATAACAGGAAATGCTATGGTTCGGGTTATGATCATTGATTCCTGTAATTTAACTTATTTTTTTAATTATAGTAAGGTTTCAGTGTGAATCTTCAGTTGTTTGTTGAGAAGAATTATAAGAACTGTTGATATTAATTCACTTCATGAATTCCCACTCAAATACCAGTGAAGGTCTGTAAAAGTTCTTCACCAATTTAAAAGTCTCTGCCATATCAATTCCTTCTCACCAAACCATTAATCTTTGTAGTATACATTCCCTCACCCTTTCCCTGAAAATCAGCAAGTTGTGTATGACGGAGAAAAGTTACAAAAAAAAGGAAAGGGCAGCTGCTATTACCGTCCCTTTTTTGAAGGGAAGATAAGGTGATTTTATATATATAGTACTTATATAAAGTTCCTAAAAATAAAGAAATAAGGATATGAATAAACATTTAGCTTGGACAAAGTACTGGGCAGATGCTTTCAAAGTTGAGCAAGTGTAAGATGTTTCTCTTTAAAGTCCAGAGATATAAAGCTGTGTACTGTATTAGTAGAACTATCCTTCAGGAAGTAGATAAGATTCAAGATGTGTTGGTGATGGTTGGCCAAATTTATTACAACCATTGTTGAGTAGCATTTGATCAGACGCATCATGTAATTATAATACAATTTCAATTTTAGTTCAAGAGGTGATTTGTCACGGATGTAAAATATGTGTGAAACATCATATCATTGTTTTTATCCATATTTCACCTCACCTAATTTCATTTTACATTAAGAAATATAAAGGACTACTTGCTGTGAACCCAACTAATTGTTAATTTGCTTAATCTCAAGTATACTTCACAGTACTCGTTTTGTTTGTTTCTGTTAGAGGGAAAAAAACGACAAAAGCAAGAATACAATTTATGATAAAGTAATACAAATAAAAATACATTATCTACCCTTTTTTCCCACAAAAAAAGCATTTGGTGGAACTATATATAATATATCTCTACTGTTTGAAAATCAATAGGTGGCCAGTATATGTGATGGTGCCGGCTTCAGCGAGCTGGTTGTTAAATTTTCAAGAATTTTGTGAGCCGGTTTTCTAAACCGACAATGGCTATAAATTGTGGTGTGGCGCCACTTCAACCCACAGTGGCTGTTGGTATCTTGGGCAATAAGCATGAAGACAGTAACGAGTAAAATCGAGCAAAATGTGCTTATTTAGGCACTGTTTGTGCTTCTTTTCCTCTTATGAGCAGACTGCATTATCTCTTCTAGCAATTTTACAGAATATCATTTTTCAACAAATATCCTTTTAATTTTTCCTTTCATCTTAAGGAAATAACATTCCAATGCTGTGTGTGTGTGTGTGTGTGTGTGTGTGTGTGTGTGTGTGTGTGTGTGTGTGTGTGTGTGTGTGTGTGTGTGTGTGTGTGTGTGTGTGTGTGTGTGTGTGTGTGTGTGTGTGTGTGTGTGTGTGTGTGTGTGTGTGTGTGTGTGTGTGTGTGTGTGTGTGTCGAGCCAGTTGTTAAAAATTTACCAACACATCCCTAGCAGCATGTCTCCATCTAATCGTCCACAGCAATTCAATTTATTTCAAGTCATATTTTTAGGCTAGCAACTGCTGTTTAAAACCATGGCTAGAAATTAACTCAATTGCTGTTGACGATTAGATGGAGACATCCGTCATGCCTAATCTTAAACTCATGTTGCTGGATGAAGTCCAATTCTACAGTCCTTTTTTTTCCCGAGTTCCGGGTTAAAATTTCAATTTTTTTTCGGATAAAATTAACGTTACTTGCCTAAGCTAAAAATTGATTAACTTGGGAATCAGCTGAAAACAAATTTCAGAACTAGAACCGAAACTATAACGGTCTTTCTGCTGGCGATCTAGCATTATGGAAGCAGAACCATAAGAAGAAAGCTACACAGTCAGCCTCCAGTAATATCAGTGTCGGGGGGGGGGGGGCATGGGTAGAAACCCACCAACCAGTTACTGGTTACAAGTTCTAAATTTCTGGAGAAGCTGATAACAAAAGATACAAGAACTAACAAGATTTATTCTCTTCCAATGTACATTTAGAACCAGAAAAAGATTCATATCTGGAGAAGGCCTGTGTCGCTCAGTGGGAATGACACTTGCATCACCTGCGCTAGGCCGTACTTATCGTTCTAAATCTAGTTGCCGACTGGAGGAATTTCTAAGCCTTTCTTCGACGGGTTCCCGAGTTAGTCGATCTCTGGCATGGGAAAAGCGTGTTTTTTCTCCCAGAAACTCGAGTTTTTCATGCGATAATTTCAAGAAAATCAATTTCATCACTTAAATAAAATCTTGGTACTAATTATAGACAGCCACCAATGAAGAGACAGGTGGCTGCCTATAATTAGTGATAGACATGGTCCAGCTATCTCTGATTGGCCACTGGTGGAGATTTAACTGCTCACTCAGTCTCCAAAGGTTAGATAGCGTTTAAAGGCCTCACCTACTTCCTATAAGGGAATAAAAGGCGTTAGTTTGTTACTATTATATCTTTGAAGTATTGTTCTTTACACAAGTATAGAATTTATTCAAAACAAGGCATTTGAAGAACTGGAGAATTGAGGTTACCAAAGAGTACTGAAATACAGTACTGAAATGCTTCCAATGATGAAGCACTGTAACCAATAACAGATGATAGGAATATCATTAGGAGAGTTGAAACTGAAGAAGTAAATGGATAAAATATCTCCTGATGCCCATAATATCTGAAAAATGTTTTTTTGAGGAAAAGTAAGCGAAGGATTATATTATACTTAACCAGAAATTGTATTTTTGCTTTCGTTTATATTTTGCACTAGCGTAAGAGAACAAAGATTTGTTACGAAGTATCTTTGCTACTAAGAAGACTAAGGCAAAAAAATTCTACATGGGAGTCTAAGGTACGAATATCTTCAATGAAACATTCTTTTTCCATGACTGAGAAGATCATATGAAAACCATCACTCCCTTCTTTTAATGAATAACATAGTGTTATTTTCAACCAGAAGATGTCAGCACTGTGTATGTGAGTAATACGTATTCTTGTATAGAAGGTCGGTGATGTAATTGCTTAAGGCTGAAAGCGGACCTTGTGGTATTTAGACAGTGGCCTCACTTGTTGCGCAGTGCGGGAGGCGTGTGAGAAGTGTCTGTTTGACTTTCTAGCTTTATATCTGTTTTTGCCGTCTTTAAGGATAGCCAAATGTCTGCACAAGAGCAGCTTTCCGATACACCAGCTCCACGGCTGTGTCACTTGGTGAAATGGGCAGACTTCGATGGTTATGGTTTTAATTTGCATGCTGAAAAATCACGCCAAGGACAGTATATAGGAAAAGTAGATGAAGATAGCCCTGCACAGTATGCTGGACTAAAGGAAGGCGACCGTATTATTGAAGTAAATGGTGTTAATATTGCCAACGAAAATCACAGACAAGTTGTAGAACGGATAAAATCTGTTCCTAATGAAACCAAATTGTTAGTTGTAGATGATGTTGCTGATCGGTACTACAAGGAGAATAAAACAGTTGTGAAGAGTACCCAGCCAAATGTAATGTATATTAAAACGCCAGTGCCCCGACCTGTCGAAGAATCTGCTGTTGAAAAATATCAGTCTGAAAGTACGCCTTCTCCTAAACCGTCATCCAGCCGTAGTACGTCGTCGCCGGAACATTCCCCTGCTTCGCATCATAATGTCAATGGAGTAAAAGCTTCCCCTGCAATGAAAACTGACTCCTCTCAGAAAGTAAGTGCATCATTATTTAACTTTACATTAAATAACTAGTGCAAAGAATTTAAGGTAATAACATTTATATAAGTTACGTAAAAGAGAAAAACTCACATCTTAATTAACTACTAATGTAGAGGTAGTACATTAGATAGTTGCAGCCACCGCCGTAAAGGTATGAAAATTTATTATAAGGGAGTAAAGAGTTATAGGAATATGGAATTGGGAATACCTTCTGGAGGAGGAGAGTGGATATTAAAAATAGGAGGGTTTATTTCTAGGGATACACACACACACACATATATATATATTGTTTTATTCCGTTTATTTAAAAATGATATTAAGTACTACTCAGTATATCACTGTATATCAGTGCTTGTTTCATGTAGGATTCGGGACAGCAAGTATTGTTCAGTCAACATTGTGCTCTATATTCGCAAAAGTCGAATAGTAAAAAGCTAATGCAGGTTAATAATTTTGATGCTACAACAAAAAGTATCAAGCCTGTATACCAGTTCGCATGCTTAACGCTTATACAAATGCAGATGAATTAAAAGAAATTACCCATAACTGTACTTAACTATTGCTGAACTCGTATTATGCGTCTGGCTTCCAAGGTAAAATTTGCCAGTTCATCGGTCATTTCTTGGAGTGTATACAAAATAAATTATGAAAGTCTTTACCTTTTCCAGTCCCCCAATTTACTTCGCTAGTTCTTGATATTGTTTACAAGCATTACTTGTAAACGATATCAAGACCTATCTGGAGGAAAATGAAGATATGAACAAAACGTTAACTTAAATTATGAAGTCCATTTGGAATGTTATTTCCCCATTGAGTATGCCATCTTTCATCCATATTTAGAAATCTTATTTGAAAGTTTGGCCACAGCCACAAGAGAGGTTAATCTCCTACTGAAATATTTTCCACATTCTTGTTATCGAACTTACTGCATGCAAGTTTTGCAAGACTGGAAATATAACCTGAATATAATACTTAGCTGTTATCTCATTCAACATTAAATATACAAGAAGCAAAACAGTGAAGCAGATTTTAGCAAAAATAAATTTAATTTAAAAATGTAAAGCATTTTAGCAGTTAGTAATGCACTGGGTCACCCTACAATAGAAACTGAAGGTTGAGTTAGCTGGTCTCTTATGTGGGTGGGAAGATACTTCTCAGGTTTTTCATTCTGCTAAATAAGCAAACTGGTCAGTAAATAGCATGCAATTTATAAATGTAATGCATTGGCTTTGTAGCCTTAGTTGGTTTGGCCATAATTCAAAACCCAACTGAGGTGACATGTTCTTTGCTTAGAGGAGAACTCTGAATATATATTGCATCTGTAAATTTAATGTTTCATAGTCACTTTAAAAGGTAATGGAATAGTTTGAACTTTGTAGAAAAGCTGAGATTACAGCCTTACATTACATAAACACACACACTTTAATGTTATCTCCTTATGTGATAGCAACCAATTTGTATTCTTTTCAAATTTTTAGGGATTGAAGGGAATAAGATTTCGCTGGTTTGCTTCTTGTATATTTAATGTTGAATGATTTTACAAAGTTTCTGGACAACATTTTAAAGATCTTCAGCAAATTTTTGCCTTTCTTAATTCTCACAGATGAATTTTATTATGTATGCAGGTTAGTCATTTACTAAGTATTATGGATAAGAATATTTCTGTCCATTTGAGAAGCTGTGTATACAAAAAAAAATTAAATTATACTAATAATGTGTCTTGCCCATTCACATCATGAGTAAAAATGCTACACCTTTAATAATCTTCTTTGGTGTTTGGAATGTATAGGTTAGATTGCAAGCAAGTGTGATTTGATGGGCAAGGTTTCAGTACAACAGAATATTGTCTGTTTCCTGAAACTTTGCCAATCAAACAGCATACCTATATGCTGCTTAATCCACTAAATGTCAAAAAAAAAAAAGTTTCCATATGCAGTAACCTGCTCAAAGCCTTCATTCTGAATTCTTTCTAACATTCTGAATATTAGGTTTCTTAACTGCTGGTATTCTACTGAGATCCTCTCCCACCATCCCAATGGGTTGTGACCACTTGTACATCAGGTGTGTACATTAATCTCTATGCCTGATGGTATGAGACTACATAAAATCATAAGATTTTCCACAAAAAGAAAAACACACTAATACAAATACTGAAATGACATTCTGCATTATTTCTCTGGGACACATCTTGCATTGAAAAATATATAAGCCTAATACTGTATACCTAGTCTAGCCATAAATACTGTTACAACTTGAACTGCACATAAGCTTTTCATCTATCAGTAAATCATTTACAGCTTTCAGCACATACAAATCATATGTAGATAGTGACACTCAATGTTCGAAAAGTCCTCCTTTTGCCTCCATGCAGGGCAAGTCTGTGAGGCCACATGTCGATGGTGGCACACACAACATCCAATGGAAACGTTGCCACTGCCTGCTCCAAATCCACCTTCATGCTGGCAGTGATGGGATGTCATTTCTTGCAGGCTACTTTTGCAAGCCCTGACCCAATTTTAAGTCCAACAGATTCAAATTGCAACTTCTACATAACCAATCAGATTGTGATATACGATTGAGCACTTTTTCCTCCAACCACAATTATGTGGTCCTTGCCTTGTGTACAGGGGCTGAGTCCTAATGGAAGGTCCATTGCCTATCGTGAAACAAAGTGTTGTACAGGGGCCATACCACAGGTTCTAGCATTGTCTTGCTGATACATCACTCCCCACAAACCATCACTGACACGGGGTGATAATCTCTCTGAATCCTGGATGGTAGGGCATATACCTGATTATTTTGGCAGTTAAACAACTTTTTAATGGTAAGAATCTTCTCACCTGTGAAGAGGATATCTCTGTGTCTGTTGTTCATGTACCACTGGAGAAGTGCCTTTTGATTTTATCACCCTCTGCTGCATAAGTTGATATTAGGAAGTGTTCAGTAGAACGATAAGCTCTCTCACCTTCCAGGTCATCAGTTAGTATACGTGACATCGTTCTCTGTGAAACATTTCTCTCATGACATCACTTTCTGCGTTCTTACAGGATTATGGTGGAGGCACATCTTCGCAGCCCTTACAAGCTGTTGTGTCCTAATACAGCATTGCTGACCTGTTCTTTGGAGGTCTGATATGTCTTCTGTATTGTTATAATGGTTAATAGTCCAATACACCATCCTGCTGATCCCGAATATTTTTAGCTTGTTGAAAATAATAGGTAGCTGTATTCCAACCTTGAAGTGCTATTTTGGTTACACAGTTCTCATAATCTCCCAACTGCATGTTAACCTGTACAGGTAGATAACTCTCTCTATCAATAAACATGTGGATGTTGGCCATACACAGCACCACTAATAGAAACAGGCTCAGGCAATTCTGCAGGCAGCGCAAGGTGTGCAGAGTTGTAACAGTATTTTTGACAAGACTGTGTATACAGTTTGCTCTCTAACTATTACTGTTGACCTAATAGTCATTAATAGATTTGCTTATTAGGAATTTCCTTTGGCTTGCTCACTCTCAAATGTTCATTCTGATGATCAAGATGAAATCATCCAACTAAATGCCTTCCTGTCACCCTCCACCTCACATGGCACTGCCTGATAACCATTGCCACTATTTCCTTCTTTCACTTCTACCTTGAGAACGTGCACAAGAAGTCTTGTCAACTATGTTATTATCGATACTTAACTAGTGGTAAATAATGGAAAAGTGTATAGGAAATTTAGTACAGACTTCAGTACAAAAGTACTTGACTTTAGCACACATCCCCCCCCCCCACCCATCCCCAGTTGAGCTATGTGTAGCTATTATTATTATTATTATTACCACGGGCTACTCCAGGAGTCCTTAGACTCATCGAGGGAGGCCCTAAACATCATGTTCACACAGCTGTTCAACATTCTCACAGTATCTATCATACCTTGCCTTGAACTCGCTCACTGTCATAGCACCCACAACAGACTCTGGCAGCTTATTCCACTCATTTACCACTCTAAAAGTAAAGAACCCAGCTCTAACACCCCTGCTAACCACGCTCTTGCCCAGCTTCCATGGGTGTCCCCTAGTTCTCCCACCACCAGTCCTGATCCCAAAAATATCATCTGAATTAATCCTATAGAATCCTTTTAGCAATTTGAATGTCTCAATCATATCTCCCCTTTTTCGCCTATCAACTAGTTTCTGCAACCCACAAATCTTCAACCTGTTCTCATATGGTTCATTCCATAGACCTGCTATCATCTTAGTCACTCGCCTCTGGATCCTCTCAACCTCCTCCCCATCAAGAAGGAACCGAGGTGACCAAATCTGGGCACAGTAGTCGAGATGAGGTCTTATCAGGGCTCGGTACAGAGGTACAATAACTTGTTTTTCTCTGCTCGTCAAGGTATTTTTCAACAACCAAGTGAGTTGATGAGCTGATTTAGCTACTTTCACAATGTGCCCCCTAAACTTCATCTCCCTATCCACCAACACTCCCAAGTCCCTGGCCTCATCAATCTCTTGGAGTACAGTTCCACCAATGTGGTATACTGCTGCTAATCTTTTCACTCCGAAATGCATAACCTTACATTTTGTCACATTAAATTGACATCCATTCTCCTTAGTCCAGAACTCCAATCTATCTAAGTCATCTTGCAAGACTTTGACATCTTCTGCATTCACTATCGCCCTACCCAACTTTGCATCATCAGCGAACAAATGAACTGTCCCACTTAGACCATTCCCTATATCGTTAATGAACAGATTAAACAGCAGTGGTCCAAGAACAGAACCCTGTGGCACACCACTAGTCACAGGCCGTTTTTTGGACTCTACTCCTGAATAAACTACTCTTTGATATCTCTCCATCAACCACCCAGCTATCCATCTCACCAACCCTATATCCATTCCCATATGTTGTAGTTTACGGATTAGAATTCCATGTGGTATCCTGTCAAACGCCTTTGCCAGGTCCAGCAGTATCACTGTAAACCCATTTCCCTTATCCAGTTCAGCCGTCACCTTGTTATAAAACTTGAGCAAGTTACTGAGGTATGATCTACCCTTCACAAAGCCTATGAAGTCTTAAAAGCAATCAAACAACTCCTTGTCAACTGAAATATACAAACTGGGAGAAAACTGAAAGGCTTAAAAATGAAAACCATGTTAGCGACTAATTTGTCAAAATCTAAAATAAAATAAAATAAAAATTTGATCACCGAACAGAAGGAGAACTTTATGCTGGATGCAGGTCATTACAGATGCAGTTCATGAAAAGACATCCCGTAGAAGATTCTTTCTGAATCTTCTACGGGAAGATTCACACCTTCCTTAACACTTAACTTCACTTAACACCTTCCTGCCACTTCTTTCTGAAGTGGCAGGAAGGTGTTAAGTTCACTTATTTTTGTTATATAACAACTGATTGCTAGAGGCACTTTTGGGTACTTTTTTGGTGCAAGACTTAGGAGCGACATTGTCAGTAAAGTAACTTGTATTTTCTACCATATGCTCTATTTTACACTTATTAGCTAAACTTTTTAACCCACAAACTTTGTCTGTCCTCATAAAGAGCATCCCAGAAACTAGTCACTATTTTGGTCACTTGCTCTGAATCCTCTCCACCATTTCCACGTCTCCAAGAAATTTAGGTAATCAGATCTCTGCACATTAATCCAAATGTAGTTTTCTTAGAGCCGAGCTTTACAAAGTGAGTGATATCTTGGTTATCCCTACTTACCAATGTTTTTCCTAACATTCAAGTGATCCTTGGAGGTATTTTGCCCACTTCTTCAGTATATTCTGTGACCCTTAAACACACTCTTTCTCTCTCTCTCCACCATTACTCCAAAATAACCCCAGCATCATCAGTTTCTATGCAATAAACAGCCTGTAATTTTTTTTCCCCATCTTAAAGTGCATAACTTTGCACCTTATATGTAGCATTGGAAGCCATTATCCTTTGCTAAACTGTTAGTTTTAGATGATCTCTGTCACCTGTATTAATTAGTGCTCACACCAGTTTAACATCATTAGCAAATAATTGGATATTTCCCCTCGTATCTTTCCCAGTCAGTACAGTAATGAGAGTATGAAATGCCTGTGACAAGTGTCTAACTTGCGCCCCTGACCCAAAAATGACAAAAATTTTGAAAAATTTAAATGTAAGAAGTTAAATTTTACTAAATGCAATATGTTAAATACTTACTATTAACTCCATCAAAATGAGTTGCAGTGTATTGCAGAATTTGTGTATCTAAAGCAGCATGTTGCCGAAATTTAAAAATACAATATAAAATAGTGGACTTTTATATCTATTTTTATTTTTTACATTTTTTATGTTTTGCGTCCCAAACCTAGTTGCACCCATGGCGGGCGCCTCTTTCGCCATGCTCTCGTTATGGCACTGTTCCCAGTATCATTGACATTATAAATTGAACAGCAGTGGACCAAGTACAGAGCCCTGTGACACACCTGCCTTCTTTTTTATTCGAGATCCCTGTGTACTTTATTTATTTATTCATATGGAGTTTCCTCCCATTTCTCCCCCGTCCCTATTGGGATGAGTTGAGCTCCCTCCTGGGGGGTTAAGTATTTATGGCTGTTGATCCATGTGTTCGTGGGGCCGGTTTGCCTACTTGCGGGATGAAAAACCCCAGATAAACTGGGGGGGAAAACCCTGCTGGGGGAAAAAATCCACGCCCAAGACCGGCTAACTTGGCTATGGCTGAGGAAGAACCTTAAGCTCCTCACGTCGATGACGGGAATCAAACCCAGGACAGTCCTTTCCCAGGCATATGGTTGCGAAGCGCATAGCTACTAGGCTAACCACACGGATCCCTGTGGACTAATGTCTGCTTATGTGACATGGCTTTATGCAATATTGTGTTGAAAACTTTTGCAAAATTCAGCAATATGATGGTGTAGGCATTTTCCTTATTCAACTCAGTTGTCACTATATCTTCTTGACTCTAGATATATGATCAGATACTGGTTTCCTTAAATACTCCTTGCAATTTTCTATGCATTACTGACATCTTTCCCTTGCAATTTCTTAAGCTAATGCATTGCTCTAAGCTGAGTTAGTTAATCAATCATCAGTTTATAGTTCCACACACACCCCAGATTACTCTCCTCAGTCAGAAGCAAAGTGGTAAGGGTTATGGACATTTGAAATATATTTGATACTATGACCAGATCTAATACTTTCAAGTACAGCTACCTTTCATCACACACACATGCTTTGAAGCAGCATGTGATGGAAGATAGCTGGATCTGAAGGAACTTATCTGTTGGTAGTTGCATAAATTCCATTTTCTTCTTTCCCTGTACCCTTTCCTACTTTCAATGTGTCTCCCATACTTAAAAAATCTCAGTATGATTACTTTGCATGTCATCCACATCTGTTTTTGCTCCTCCTGGCCTATAGCAACAACCAACTACATATTTTGTCCTAATTGGCATTTATCTTGCACAAATAGCTTCAAATGTATTATCCCCCCCCCCCTCCTTCCTTCCTGTTGTACTTTTATTGGTTACTTTCTTTCAAGTGATAATAACAAGCTTGGCCATATAGGTGTTTACAAAGAATAGTTAAGCCAGACAACATGGAAATATAAGGAGATCTTAATGAAGCTTTGCTTATCTTGAAAAAAAAGCTTATAAAGTATCATAAGAAAAGCAAAAATCCATGTGGTATAAATGGAACTTTATAATCAGCAATACAGATCTTGTACTTCATCCAGAATTAAGATGCTAAGCATGGATAATGGTGATGTTCATCGGTTTCAATTTAGATGAAATTCCTGGGATCAAAAATGTGTATATAATTCATGTTTATTGCACACTACTTGATGAAAATAGCAAATGAAGAATTGGAAAAAAGTTTTATATCATACAATTAAAAAAAATTGTATAATATAACTTTTTTTTTCAATACTGAATATTTCTCATTAAGTTCGGCTACACAGCAACTTGCTATTCCAAAATTTGATCTATAGCAGAAATTTTAAACTCCCAGAAAACAAGTAAATCTTTGAGATGTTAATTTGCCATCTAAAACAAAAACATGATCTGTTTTTCACAAAAGTGACAAAGAACAGTTATGTGACTACATCATACAGCCATACTAACACAACAGAAATATGTAGAATGAAAAATTGTTTTTAAATATGCAAATTTTGTCAAATTTGGAAATAAGAAATTTTTAAATAACTTTTTAGTAATAATTTTGAAAGTGCTGCCCTATTGTTCTAAGGTATTGCAACAAATGTGATATGAAACTCTAAAAACTGTTTATGAGAATGAGCAGGGAAAAAAAAATCTCTCTTAGAGTGAAACCCATAAAACAGGTACCAAGTGTTAGCTATTTTGGCATGGTTTTAATTGAATATGACATGCTACATACGGAAATAACAGTATAGCAGAGAGTGGTTTGTGTTAAATTTCAATAGACAGTAAGAAATCACCTGAAAAATACAGGGATGTGCAAAGACAAAACAATTTTAACAGGTCGATCTGAGAATTGGGTTAGAATTAGTTGAATGACAAGAGTTCTGATGAAAATAAGGAGAGTGAACAGATGGTGATAATGGCAAAACTATATTAAAAATGAAGATAAAAAGAAGCTGGAGACATTATATCCAAGAAGATAAGCAAAAGTAATCTAAGTGGAATGGTCACTTTATTTACAATGAACAAACTTAGTTTGTTCATTGTAAATAAAGTACTGTTTTGTGAGGTAAAATTGTTTGCTGTGTGCTTTCACTGTGGCACTCCAGAGAGAGAACATCTCAAAATTGGGAGAACATGTTAACAATAAGTATTGTACAAATGTCACTGTAATGAATTTGTTTCTGGTGCTCTAGTTGTATACTTTATCTTTTGCATTTCAGTATTCAAAATGAACCCTTTTTGATTATGTATGATTTATGGGGACAAAAACATGTTAGTGCAATTACTTACAATTAAGAAAAAAAATTATTGCCCTAACACTTCTTTTGTTTCCATTAATTCTACACAGTGAATGCTGACCACTGTACAACCCTATGTGAGAGAGAGAGAGCTGTTTTGAAATGGTTTTGGATTAAACATTTTCTTTAAAAAATCTCACCAGGAATACTTTGTGAGCAATGCCTACAATGTCACCTATGGTCGGAAACAACTGAAAGGAAAAATCAGTCATCAGTTAATATCATTTAAGTATACTTATTTAGTATACTTAATTTGGATGACTACAATGTTCGTCATGATTATTATAATTACACCTCCAAGGACTCTTCATGGGAGGGCACCCTACTTCATTCAGCTACAGTCTAACAGTCCCCCCTCATTCTTAATTCTCCTACTCACAGAACTACCTAACACCCACCACATCAAACAGTAGTTTTGTCTTTGAATTGTGTGTGTTCTGATGGTCAATTTGCCTAAAAAAACCTTTTGTACAATAATGTGGAAAGATGCTTATGCATTTACTTTTTTCAAATAAAGTTAGCATTCATGTTATTTAACTGATCCAGTATAAAACTTTCTCCAACATTCGCACTATATCTGAATTATGGATTCGTCATTATTACATGGATCTGTAATTTTTTTTTTTTTTTTTTTTTTACTCCCATAAAGTTGTAGACATATAACTAACTACTGTGTACTGGTACCATGGGCTAAGGTTTTTTTTTACATAATCCAAAGAGCCTACTGTATAAACCAAAAATATGACTTTCAAATTACATTGGGCCTCAAGTAAGTAGGCAGTGCTTTTTATATGTAGCGATCAACTTCATTTACCACATAACCATCAGAAACACCTGCTTATTGATTGCATTGCTAGTACACTATTCATGCAGCCAACCAGGCTTGCAACTTACTGTGAGGTCCAGATTTTTCTGATATGCCATTGAAGAGTGATTACTGAATTTAGACTGAGATGGGCAAATGGTTTTCATGGCTCTTTTAAATCAGTGCTTCCCAAACTTCTGTATGTTTGGGAAGCAACAAATCCAAATAGGGCCCCCCCCCTCGAAAAAAAATTCCCCCACCCCCCCCCCCCCCCACCCCCCCCCCCCCCCACCCCCCCCCCCCCCCACCCCCCCCCCCCCCCACCCCCCCCCCCCCCCACCCCCCCCCCCCCCCACCCCCCCCCCCCCCCACCCCCCCCCCCCCCCACCCCCCCCCCCCCCCACCCCCCCCCCCCCCCACCCCCCCCCCCCCCCACCCCCCCCCCCCCCCACCCCCCCCCCCCCCCACCCCCCCCCCCCCCCACCCCCCCCCCCCCCCACCCCCCCCCCCCCCCACCCCCCCCCCCCCCCACCCCCCCCCCCCCCCACCCCCCCCCCCCCCCACCCCCCCCCCCCCCCACCCCCCCCCCCCCCCACCCCCCCCCCCCCCCACCCCCCCCCCCCCCCACCCCCCCCCCCCCCCACCCCCCCCCCCCCCCACCCCCCCCCCCCCCCACCCCCCCCCCCCCCCACCCCCCCCCCCCCCCACCCCCCCCCCCCCCCACCCCCCCCCCCCCCCACCCCCCCCCCCCCATTTTGTTCGTCCGAAAAGCATCAAGGTTCAGCGTAAAGAATCATGTGTTCGTATTTTCCCTTCTAAGTTACGCAGACTATCAATATTGGTAAGAATTTCGTCATAATTAACGTCATGGAGAAATAACCAGTCTTAGCCATTAGGATAAAAATTCTCTTTGATAAGGATTTACTGCTATATCAAAGTTTATTCATATGATTCAAGTTGTACAAAAAGTGCTTGAAGAATGCGGAAGGCATTCATATGATAATCCAGTTTGCCACAGGAAGTTCCTTCGACCTAAATGCTTTCCGCATCAGTGTTAAAACATACCTATGCACTGTATTTTTAGAACAACGTCACTGTGCATGAATTTAATAATCCTACCTTTTCTAATTATGGGCAAAAGTTACTTTGTCTCATCTTTTCTTGCTTATGACAAATCAGTTATTTGTTTTTATTTTAAAGCACTTTACCATGGAAGAGCAGTTAGGTGTGACCCTAGTTTTTGTGAAAGTTACATCTAATATAGAAACATTCGATATTTATGCATAAACGGTGCCAAATGTCGAATAGTCTACATTCATAGCTGGCGCCGTGTTATTGGAGGTTCCTATTTACTGAATCTTATACATATCATTGCAATCGATCAGTTTCTTCCCAATTGTGAGGAATAAACAGTGCTTCGGCAACAGATGAACATGGCTTGTGCCAAAACTAATAACTGATAACCTCTTGTTCTTTTCCTCTGGGAGATGTGGTAATCATCCCTTTAATCTCACTTCAACTATGTCGTATAATCGCTTTCCTTTTATTTGCCATGCAGATTAAATTCTGGAAAGTTTTTTTTACAGTGGTGAAGAAAAAAATTTACAAGAAACCGTGTTTCTTGTAGGTTTTCAGGCAGCGAAATAATTTGGACTTAGCAAAAATATTTTCACTCGTACGGTTAAAGCTGGATTAAATGCCTGGTGGAATCAGAGTATGAATGAATTAGGGAAAATTTTAAATAAATATTATCAAAGGATAGAATGCAGTTGGTTTACATTATTTGACCAATGATTATTGGTTCATTATTAAATAAGTGTCAGAACAAAATAATTGGGAACTAGAGGGAGAAAGAGCCTTCTTTCCCCCCCCCCCCCCCCGGAATCGCTTATTGGTTGTGGATAAACTTAGGAATGCCATTCTTGTATTTAAAGTTTTTTTTTTCTTTTTTAATCTGCCCACGTAATGCTATATGAGAATTGCTTCCTGACATTGGTTATTTTTACAAATTGTTAATCGTCACCGGAGGCTATTGTTACTTGTGCTTGCATGAGAGAGAAGCAGTCAGCCGTGCTCTTGTAAACGTCTAGCAATATTTTATGTACGCCAGTTTTTTTTGCAAGAACGCTACAACTGGTTTCTACTACGAACCGTCTTCCTTTTTAGTACGCTCTGGTCCTACAAAGTATGTAGAAACATGGCTACTTCAAGAGAAGTATTGCAGCAATAGATATAAAACTAGGCGTCTAAACAGGTGATATATCAGTGGTGGTAATTATTCATGCAGTTTTGCAATACGATTTAACAAATAGCCATTTATCTATTTTAAATATGGTACCTCTAATAGTAATTAGAGTATGAAGAGTATTAGTTATTAGACTCTAATGAGCTCTTTATTTTGGATTTATTTCAAAATTAAATTCGAGTTACCACACCTGGCCTTTTCCTCGAAGCTGGGAGAATGGTAGGAGAGACCTAATACACTTGAGCTGTTAATCTTAGATTAAATATATATATATATAATATGCGAAATCTAATCTTTTGCTACGAGGTATAACGCCTCATAGTCGAGTCTAAAGAAATTGTCCTGGACTCTCATCACATAAACAGTAACCTCAGTTATAATTTACCGGACTCATTTAGCTCTGCTATCAGATACTGGGGCACTCGTGAAGTCACACGACCGTAGATGCCTAACAATAGAACTTTAGCCCGGACTGTAGCTTCAGTTAAAACTAAACTGTAGTTTATAGTCGATTTTGTAGTGGTACAATGTTTCTTTGTGATGTTTTTTATGTTTCCTTTCAATGTTCTCACGCCTGAAGCTTTCCGACGTTGTATGTTAAATAAAATTAATCGTTTGTCTAATTCTCGGAATTCAGTCAGTAAAAAATAGGAACATATACATATCTTCATACCGAGTAAATACAACGGATAATCATATATATATATATATATATATATATATATATATATATATATATATATATATATATATATATATATAATTAGTTTAAATGATTATATACCGAGAATGAAAAAACAAGGTTTAATATTAAGATACAACTAGTTTCGTTGAATGATTCAACTTCTTCAGGTATCACAGGCAAAGAATTATACAAAAAATGACAGACATGATAAAATTACATCAACAGATCTAGTATAAAAGACAATAGTACATTTAAAAACAGGAATGCGAGCTTGAGTTCCAATTAAAGTTGACTATGTGCGTGAACTGCCACGAGTGCGCCAATACTGAACAGTGGCAATGTGTGCGTCAGAGAGATTGAAACTAAGGCTGTTGTTAATACGTGATGAATCTAGTGAAATTTCTCTGGATTCTATGATCTTTCTTTCGAGTTCATCATAACACACATGGATATTAGAAGTTTTTAGCCAGTCTACGAAGTGTTGGCGGCCTTCATCTGAGTTAATAGAGAAGAGAACGTGGCTAGAGAGGGCTCTGGTCCTATTTAGGAAATGTCTCTCAGGTGTTCTTCCATACGCAAAAGTATGGATTTAGTTATCTGGCCATAATATGGCTTTCCACAATCACACAAAATCTTGTAGACTCCTGGATACTGAACTGAGTAGGGAGATGTTTCACTTTAGGTTTACTTAGTATAGAGCGAAGTTTTGGAAACGTGAAGCAAGTTCTAATGTTGAATTTCTTAAGAATTTTTGCTAGTTTTGGGGAGAGAGAGCTGATGTATGGCAATGAAATAAAAGCTCTAGAGGGAGAGGAATCTTTAGTAGCAGTAGAGCGATGGAAAGAGAAAAATTTATCAATCTTTTTAAGACAAAGATTTTGACCAAAGTCCTTTTAAGAAAATGGAGTTCATTTTCAATTTCTGTTTCATCTGTAAGTAAAGATCTGGCTCGATGTGCTAGGGTTGAAATAATACCAAATTTTTGCGGAGGGTAGTGATGAGAAGAAGCATGAAGGTATCTGTCTGTGTGGAGTCGGTTTTCTAAAAATTGAGATTTTTATATTATCAATGCATCTCGTAAGTTTTAAGTCCAGAAAGGAGAGACAGTCGTTGGATTCCAGTTCGAAGGTAAAATTGATATTTTCATGAAACTTGTTGAGGTGGTCTAGAAACAAATTGAGGTTGTTGATACCGTGTTCCCAGATGAGGAATATATCGCCTATATAACGATACCAAATTTTTGGTTTAAGAGTAGAGGAATTCATTGCTTTTCTTCAAAATCCTTAAGAAATATATCTGCAAGAAGATATTGAATCAAGAAGTTGAATCATTCAACGAAACTAGTTGTATCTTAATATTAAACCTTGTTGTTTTTTCATTCTCGGTATATAGTCATTTAAACTAATTTTATAATATTTAAAGATGAACAATAAAACGAGTAAAGATGAACAATAATATATGAGAGAAATAGCAAATCTTTTGCTTAGCTATAACTCAGATCTCTAGATAAAATTTTTCTACTTAAGAATAAATGTCTTCCGGGAGTTTTTGTCATGAGATCACCAAAAATAAATAAATAAATCTTAAACGCAAGTCACTGTTACTGAATTTTTATACGGACAACTTGAATTTCCAAAACTGTCAGCCTTTCTTCCCATTCACTGTAGGACTCGAGACCACTAAACTTTCCAAAAATCTACATATTGTTACGTTTCTGGCGTTGATCTCTCTCTCTCTCTCTCTCTCTCTCTCTTCTAACGAAAGCATCATTTATTGCCTTTCATATTTCAGCCTCTGGGCTTAGCTCTTAACTTTTTAGATCCCCCTGATAAACACAGAAACTTTCCACTTCTATTTCGTTCCCTCAATTGCTCAACCTTTTAGAACCGAGTTTAGATAAGCTAACAAAAGTACTTTTTTTCTTTTTTAATCTGACTTTTCTGGTAACTCCGTATTGTTTTGGTGAAAACAATATATAAACATGTCTTAGTGATATATGTTTATATGAACAGTATAAAGCACAGGTCAGAAGGGTGACCAGTTTGGAAGAAAGGTGAAATCAGAGGGCTCTGTACTTGGGCCTCAGATATTTAACCTATGCGTTAGTGATATAGGAAATTGTTTGAGGTGGAATACTGAGTTGTTTGCTGATGATGCAAAACTGGATAGAGGAATAGTTAAACTAATATGAGGATTTTGCAGGTTGATTTAAATACTGACGCTGGGATCAAATGAGAATGATCGTCAGTTTAGTGTTGCAAAGTGTAATGTTTATGCACCTTGGTATGAAGAAATTACCAACTGTGTACTACTACTTTGGAATTGGATTGCAGGAAACTTGGATTTGGAGGTTCTGTTGGACTGCGAATTGAAGTTCAGAGGTCGTATTGCATGGGCGACTAAACTCATTGAATTACTAGGCTATTGAACACACTGACAAGTAGAGATAAGGCGGTTATTCCTCTGTATAAGGTTTTGATATGGCCCCATCTGGACTGTTGTTCACCGATCTGGGTTCTTCGGGATGTGAAGTGGATCTAGAAAACAATTGTCTTGCGTTCCATTCTGCAGAAAAGCTTTATCACTTTAAATTGGATTTAAATCACTTTAAATTTCAGATAAATTGGACAGCATTTTAATGCTGTCCAATTTATCTGAAAATGATCCAAGACGAACACCAATGTGTGCGCAAGGTTCTGAATTGTTTGGGACGTTCAGTCTGCAGGATGCATTCATAACTGCTAATTTCAGATCTTCGAAGATTTGGCGAACAGATATAATGCTTTCTCGTGCTGTCCTTAGGCGACCAGATCTCTCTTCGTCATGCACAGATCGTCTTTTTCTCCCCCTCCAAATTTGTACAACATAAATACTTTTATTTTGTATAAAATAATCAGATTTTATATAAAATAATCAGATCATTAAGGTATTTGTTCGAAATTCACCCAATTTCATAAAATACGCAGTGGCATTTGATTAAAATGTCTTGTATCATAAAACGATTCTAAATCATTGAAGCAAGCGTTATTGCTATAGTGCCCAGTGGGTATAGTTTATTGCGGATTAAAAAAAAAAAATTAAGTGGGAGACTTCGAAAAGAAATTTCATCGACATTTTTACAAAACAGTTGTAAACTCAGGCTGATCCAGACTTCTCTTCAAAAAAGTGCGAGTGACATATTCATTCGTTCTTTTAAGATTTTGTGTTGATATTTATTTCGATTTTTCATTTATATTTTGTTCCTGAAAATTATTCAGGAAGGTTTATTTACTTTTTTTTTTTTTTTTTTTTTTTAGAGAGAGATGGAGTGCGTATCTATTTCCACTACTCCTTCAGAACTGTACAGGCTTCAAAAAAACTCTGATTAAAAAACATATAGAAAAAACTTATAGGAACATGAACCGCACCGGGGATTTCATATTTTTGTAAACCTTCAGTTTGTTCCCCGTAATCAGTCGCGTATAGTTGGGATGATCGTGAATAATCTTCATTTCTGGCATGCCAGTTTCAAGAGCCACTAAATGTTTAGAAAGTCATGCTAGTACTGTCTAGCAATCGAAACGTTGACTGGAATTAAGTACAATTCTAAATTCACTCATGCACAAGACAGAAATAGCGTAACCACCTCTCCCGCTCTTGGCAATCTGCCCACGTAGGAATTGGAGCTAGAAAGTCGAAATAGCTAAGGAACATTCGAAGTGCTCTATCAATGATGACACTGGTCGTTTAAAATGACATATTTGACCACGCCTTGCTAGTTGCAGAATAAAATGTAATTGCAGGAAGTCGTCTTAGCTCTTGATATTAATTTGAACTTTTAAAAAATCTTGTGGAGCTCTATTCCACTAACTAAACTTTAATGGGAGGGGGGGGGTGACTATGCGTATTTCCGTAATGTTTAAAATGCCAATGAAAATTGCAGCTTATCATCCTTGATTTTCCAGAACTGTAATTCTTCTTGAGTGTAAACAGCTTATATTCATGCTTTATCTGTGGATTGGTGGACAAAGATGAATATAAACTGTTCCAGCAACGTCCTAGACACTATATGACTTCCTACCTTCATTTTGACTTAATATATTCCGTATTATTCATTGTAATGTTGACAGACTGCCAGAGAAATATGTCAGTTTTAATAAGCTGTTTGCTCATTGACATAGCATTAATCCGTTTTAGTTTTCAAATATGTTAGCTGGACACGTTTAAATAAAAACTATCTTTATTAATTTCCATTGTTTTCTGTATGGAATCCCAATGCTATTTCCACCTGCGTAATACGAAACATGGTTAATTAAAATCTTTTTTTATATGTAAATGAAAACGCTTGTTTCAAAAACATATCTTTACAAGGAATAACTGCTATAGAAACCCATTTACGGAAAACTAGAAATCTGTCAATTATTATAGGTGTGTGTGAGAGAGAGGAGTGCAGATAAGGATCGTGAAAGGAGAAATCTGACTTTTCGTAAAAAATAAATGAGTAAGTGTTGAATTGGCATACGGAAAAGCGCTTTGAAGAATATAAAATCAAAATTGGAATTTTGGTTGGTCCAGTATTCCACAAACTAAGCAAGATAGTGGTGTTATAATTTTCATAACGTCTGTAGCCTCCAGAACAGTTCCCGCCCACGCTGCTAGTTTACATTAGCTTTCATTTACAAGAGGATAAAAGCCTAATGTATTAAAAACATTGCATCGATGTTTTTTTTTTTTCTTTTTAAGTTGCACCACCATCTTATAATGGATGCTTTGTGGCTTAGCCAAGTAGACGCCAGTCTATACCCTAATATTGGGTGTTAGGATTTGTATGACTGTTGTTGAGAGAAATTTTCTTTCTCTCGAACTTTGTTATGTAAAAAGATATTTATATAAAAGGAGGGGGAAGGCATTACTACCCATATGAATTTTCTTTTAAATAGCGTAACGAGAAGACAAAATCACCGAAGCTGTATAATGTTTTTAATAGAAAACATTTTCATCCGATCTCTTTATGATGTAAAATAAGCAGGATTGTCTCTGAGCTTAGCATGTTTTCGAACAGGACTTCAACTTGTCACATGACGTCACTTACTAGAGTAGTACGTGTTAAATTCTAAATAAAATTCGTGTGAAAAAGTATGGTTCCTCGTATTTAATAGAAAAATTTGTCTTATTCATAATTTAATAAATTGTTTATTCTTATAAGAAATAAGAACAAATAATTGAAACTTGCGATTTTATAAATAAAATCGCAAGAAATAGATAATTTCGTTGATTATTGTATCTAAACGACGTGTATAATATATGAGGAAAAGATGCACAGAAAAGTACACGTGCCAAAACTTAAATCCATCCAGTTGGGAAAGGAGGTGCTATAATTTATGCGCTCGTCATTCCGTATGAGAAATGGTGTGTGTCAGCATTTTCAGTTCTTGCAAGAAGACAGTTTGTGTGGTTCCTGGAGCATGGTAATTACTCGATATTTCGGCACCTCCCGTATAACTTCACGGACGAAGTGTTTGACCTCCAGGAATACATCTCGGAGTGTTTCCGCGTAGAACAAGACCTGTCTCTCCTACGGCAATCCACTTTGAAGAACTAGGTGATACTTTGGTCAATTTCTAAGGAACATTTTATTGTGGCACCGCAGGCCGCTGACTCCTACAAGGATGCCCCAGGCAGTGGTTTACTATATTTGCGTATGAAGGAATTTTTTAATGTCTTGTGAATATAAAAGGCCTGATTTGTGCTTGGATGCTTAACTTAGTACTTCAAGCTAATTAAAGGGTAGTTGATCGATACTATGTGAATTAGTTACATTTCAACTTTCTGTATGAACTGTTTTGAACAATCACTAGTAAGTTATGCCCGAAGCATGAATTCTTTACTAGGTTAAGAATTCCTAATTAAGGTAAAGATGAATAAAAATAGCGATTTGACGAACTTTGCTAACATGCGGATACTACGCGCCATTTAATATACAGGCATAACCTCCATTTCGCGAAAAAGGATTTTACATGCCTGACATTTCTTCATGATAATCAAAAGCAAAGCTTTCTCCCTCCTCTCCACGAGCATTGTTAATTTAGTTGAATATATTCGAATATACGACATTGATTCTTTTGATTTTGCTATAGTTTATCGAAATACTTGGCAGGAAAATCAAAGAATCTACTCCATAGGAAGGAGATAGGCAACTGCCGAAACCAAATTCGTTGGTTTCGGCAGTTAATGTCACTCAGTGTGTGAACACAATATTTTTCAGTTCGCTTACCGAAATATCATAATTCTAAACGTTTTGTCGCAACTAAGACAATCGTTCCATTCTAATTTTTGTGTACTTGTTTTAGCTTATATAATTAAAATTTTATATCGGTTTTGGTGTAATAAAGGGAAAAGACCGATTTAACAGAATATGAAGGGTGTGGGATTCGCATTTTTCGAAGTTTAGTCACCTCTAGTCTAGTTTAGAGCTTTCCGCGTTTTTAGTATTTTCCTTGGAAAATTATCCTTGAAAGATAATTCTCATTGCAACTCAATGTTCGTTTCACTGCTTTCACCACCAGGATAGAATATTAAGGGTATACTTGAGTTGCTTTTATTATACTTAGAAACTCTTTCCGTAAATGAGCGGATTAAAAAAAAAAAAAGTTCATAAAATAAACATACATAGCACGTACTTTATAACCCAATAAAGTAAGGTTACCAAATTTGAGCTGGAGTAGTAGAGAATTGCTGATTCGCATTATATACGACTATCGCATATGACTCAAAAGCATGACATCTGAAACTGCAAACGTAGCTGAACTTTTCCATGCAACCAGACTGGAGTGAAAAAGTGTGTATTGTACCATAATACCGAATAGTCTCATCTGAAGTTAAAATATCGTGTAAACAAGAGAACTAGCATGCTGCACTTTTCAAACTAATTTGTTGAAAAAATAAAGTGCATAATTGAGTATGGAACCACACTAAAGCTACTTGTTGATGAATGAATAGAACCTCCATGGAGTAGGACTCGTGTGATATAGGGCATTGCTTACTGCGTTGTGCAATTGTCTATCGCACACCTATTGGATTTTCATCTCGCAAAACAGGCAAATCGGCCCGAAGATGACTCGCAATTAAGACAATCCACTGGTCCCGTAGCTATGGTCACCATTGTCATAACTCAAAATAACCAGTAACTAACCCACATTCTTACTACCACCATCTAGGCAATGCATTTCTCGCACCGATCCTTATCCCTTTCTTCTGCTCTGCTCTTTGGAAATTCTTCTCAACGTTCATCTGTATGCCTCTCAACAAGTTATATGTTCCCGTATCACTGCTCATTCTAAATACCAAAGTGTACAAATTATTCTCAGTCTAAATCTGTAACCAGCAGTGCACATGCCTAATATTTTTGTTCAAAAGTTCATTCTTCAAATATAGTGATCAGATTTATACAGTAGTTCAGGTGTAGACTGAACAAAGCGTTATACAGCAGAATAAATCCCTTGCTAGTAGCGCAAGTTTCTTTTCACTATTGCAGCTATATTCTGGTGTCATCCAGAGGTAAGGGAAGTGAAGAACTGGGTTCTTCACTTCCCTTTTGCAATGTATCCATTGACCTTCAACTCCCTTTACACATCACATAAAGATTCACCTTCCGGTACTATTCTACTGCTAGTAGAATACACAACTTTTTTTGAATCTCATTTGTTTAATATCTTAGTTACAACTAATATCCCTACTCACTTACAAACCTTTTATGCTCTATTGTGAAATCCTGTTTGAAGAGCCTACGCCTTCACCATTCCTAGTAACCTTCACATTTTCAGACAACTGGCTATCCTCCTGCTGTTTATTTACAATATCATTAACATAAAGGTTGAATAGTAAATGATATTTACATCCGTAGCACTAAGCTGTACTGAAGATAGATAGATTCGATTCTAGTAGCCTACTGCAGCAACTTTTTTCCCCTTAGCCTTTCTTCGGCTGATTCCCGACTAAGATGATCTTTTGCGCCGACAAGCAGGGTTTCCCAGAAATATGGTTTTTTAATTCCGCAACTCAGAATCGACCGTAGAACTTGCACTATTATAGACAAGTTTTAGGGTTTAGGTCCAAGAGTGAACAAAGATTAGGTCCACCAAAATCTAATTCATTGATAGCTCCTCCTTCAAGCCTCGCTATCGGTAATGAAAATTGGCTGTCTATCTATCTTCAAAAGGTTGGTCAGGGCTATAAGAGTTCCTCCTATACCCTTTTGAGATTAAAAGGCGTTACAGGATTTATTTAATAGTGAATAGCAAATAGCTTCCGTACTGACCCTTGCTGGGTTCCACTTTAACCTACCTCCTTGATACTGCTCATCTGTACAGCAGTTCTTTTATCTATAGAATTGCCACTCCACTGTCCATTTCTGTATATGAACGCCCACTAACTGCCTTAGTATTCTACATGCATTCATTCTAGGTATTTGGTGTCTTCCTCTAAGAACAGAAGCTGTTTCTCCAGAATGAAATATCGTGGTAACCCTTAAACATATCTTCTTTGTTATTATTTCTATTTTAAAATAACTTTTCGATCCAAATTGAAGTCTTCTTCAATCAAAATGTTCTCTACCATTACGAGATGACTGATTTCTTGTAAAGACTGGGTTCTTCACTTCGAAATTCGGGCCTATTCCTAGGAAGTGTACCCCGGTGGTGGTTGGATTTTTTTCTTCATAATTAATTTAAAAAAAAAAATAAAATAAAATACGCAATTCACTTATTAACACAAATTATAAAACTTATATTATTTTTATTATTAATAATATAATATATAGTTTGAGACCGAAGTACAAACTAGCGGCGACAGAATTCTAAAATCATCGATGTCGGGAATCCAGACTGTGATTACACAATATTTTTCTTAAGGTGAAATGTTAATGGTCGTGGAGCTGCTCACGTGTTTAGACTGTCTTTTGCTAACTCCTTATGGCAAATATTCAGCAAAAAAAGTAACGGACCTTGGAGGTTATTTCGTGAGACAAGCACACGGTGGTGAGATTGTTTTACTTTACTGAGTTTCCCCGTTAATTGTGGTGAATAAAAACTTAGACATGGTTGATAATTTTGTTTTATCCGTAGAAATCTTCAGGTGGTTTCACCTGTAGTGAAAAGTTCAACGCCTCTAGTTATGCTGCTTTGTAAATAACAGATTAGGTGGAAAATGATGTGCCGAGATTTTGCCTTGGTTTTCTGTGATCTCACTCTGGTCACCTTTTAAGATGATCAGCTTTTGATTTCATCCATAGTTTGGTTTTATAAACATCGCAACCTTTGCGGTAAATACCTTGGCGTATATATTCTCACCTTTATGGAAATTTTGCAGCTGAAGGCGAGTTTACTAGTCTCACATAGGAAGTAATAGAAGATTTTCTTCAAAATTAGGCAAAGGATATATGCACTTAAAACATTCTGGGCCTCATAGATCTGTTGCTTCTTCCATCAATTACAAATTATGCATGACTTTCAGAACGCCTTTTGTCGTATTCAGTTAGTGATTTTTCCCCCCTTTGGGACTTATCTTTGCTAATGAACCAGATTTCTCGTAAACTATTGATATTCTGTTTTCTTTTCCTGAATCTTTGAAGTATTTGTAAGCGATTTTAATAGGCTGGGGAAGTTGCTTTCCGTATAAGTCATCATCCTGTTTACAGCGCGGTTTTCGTGGAATACGGAACTGATTGCCACCGTCTTTGCGTTTAGATACGTGCATTCAAGCGTACCTTCCTGGTTTCTATAGTCCTTTGTTGATGTGAGTTTTGCAAGTCATTACTTTTATGGCTGATATAACTATGTACGCTCACAAAATGTTTAATTTTTGAATATTTGGCTCGGTTATCTGTTTTCTCTTTTTAGAATTTGTGGTAATATTTTTGATTTATTGATGAGAAATTTGGACTGTAAACATGTGCGAAGGAAAGGATGTATACTGTTATATCATTTTCGATTAGTGAGATGGGGGGGTACACTTTCTGGAATTGTATAATGCATGATGATACTAACGCGCAACATGCAATAGCATCTTAATACAACAAGACGTTCAAAATGCTCTTAATCTAGCAGCAGCAATCAGCATATGCGTTCTCAGTTTGCATGAACTGTTTTAAGTTCCTCTGTCAGTCAACTAACTAGGTGAACAAATGATCTGAGCAGTTTTAAAACCTAATTGGGTGTGGCAGGGGAGCATGAGAAATGGCATTTGTACTAGTTGAAGGAAAACTTTGTTTTGGTATGCTGCTACTAGTGGAGTTCAACGAATCTTTTCTTGGATAGTGACTAGCATTACCGTTCATTATTGTGGGTAGATGAATGAAAATAAAGATATTCTTTTCTTGCGTGATGGCTTCTTTCCTTTCTATCTTATTATTGATCACTAAAGCAAATTTCGAAACAGATGAGCTTCATCTACATACGAGAATAATTGAATTCTAAAGTGGAATGAAAGTTTCAAACCATCGGATGAATTAGCAAAAAGAAGGCCGGCCAGATGAATCATTTCAGCAATACTTTCTTTGTGCAGTCCTCTAAAATGATGCTTCGACCTATACGTGAAGTGCATCCACGCATTATTCCACTTCCGTCCTTTATAAATTATGCTCCGGAACACAACTCCAAATAAATAACAGTACTACATGGTGGTTTTGCTGCGACGTGGTGAGATAAAGCCTATTTGTAATTTTTCAGTGATGAGGAATAAGAATAGCAGACATGAGAAGAACCTTATCCTCGCTCATCTACTCCTAGAATAGATGGACAACTTCAGTTGTCCATGAAAACTAAATACTCTCCGCCTATAATAAAAATCGTAGAGGCTCAAGCAATGCGATTTATGATGCGGAGAACGAACAACATAGTTGGACGCCTACTCCTCTGCATGTGGGGATTTACTCACCGCTAATAAATGTTGGGGCTTCACTAGTACCAAAACATTCATTAGCACTTACAGTATCGTTTGTGATTATATATATTCTCTCTCTCTTTTTTTTTAGATGAAAAAGTCCCTGATTTCCGCGAGTAAAAATCCTACCTACATGAGACCAGCTAACTAACTTTTAGTTGAAAGACTTATGATAGTTCCATATATACACAGAACGGCTATGTTTAATATTTTTTTTTTTAAATACGAAAATTAATTTTCATCCATTCGTTCAAGGGGCCAGACTACAAGGCCATTAACAGCGCTGTTTAGTTCATGTAAAACGTATTTCTCATTAAAACCTTAAGGTCTCCAGAATCTCACTAACATGATCCAGGAGTGCTTAAACCCGATACGGCCCAGTTTCTAAATGAGTTTTTATTCGATTACTTCTCCACAAAATAGTAAATACTAAATTGTAACTTCTATACAACAAATTGGTAAAGTGACTCACTTTGTGTTATACACCTCCGAATCAAAAATTTTGGTTCTCCGGACCAAAGAAAATGCATTGAATGATTTGCAATTCAAATTTATTGCATAGAAAATAATTCTTACGAAATATGAATTAACATAATTTAAATCTCCGGAGCTATTTGCATGCGTCCGCTATCAGTTATTAAATAGGGAAAAAATAAAATGAAAACTGAAAAATGCAAGTCTTCTCCTATTAATAATGTTTATTGAAATTGTAAAAAATTTTAACATTTATGTTATGTTACGAACATTTTGTAATCTCTGTCTTTGAGTACGAGTGTTACCAGTGCCAATTTTGTGTTCTTAATTATGTATTTAGTCTACTGGCAACCGTGCGCTTGAGGAATGTGTCACCACTTCGCTGATGTTGCCGGCACGCTTTGACCATACATTGTTTTCTCGTGTTTAAAAATTTTGCCCCAGAAAGAGTAATCCAAGTAAAAAAAACAAAAAAACTATAAATTTAAACAACGATTTGTAATTTATCTTTACTGTGGATAAAACAATAGTTTTATCCACAGTAAAGATAAATGTTTTTTTGCTCATTTAAATGGTACATGTATATTTATCCTACTTTCATAGTCAATTGATTTGCTAATTGTTATTTGATATAATAAGCAAGTATAAATTTTCATAGAAAAAATATTGTGCCCGCCACTCTTCCCAACTCCAAAGGGGTTCTGAACCACGTTGAGAACCCGTCATCTAAATCTACGCACTTTGTAGATTATATAACCATGTAAACACATAAAAATGTAATATAAATTATAAGAAAACTGTAATTTTAAAACATTCACAAAATTAGAATAATTTTTAACGTGGTTCAAAATATTAGAATAATACGAAAATAAATACACAGAAATTACAGACAGAGGGAAACAATATGATAATTAGTACTTTGTTGCATCCCCCTTAGCTTTTATGGCCGTTCGTAAACGGTTGAGCATATTATTTACTAGCGGTTTACAGTTTTTTTTTTTAATCAAAACATGCCCATATGGTCTGCAGACGAGAAACAAGTTCGTTTTTATCTCTTGGAGCAACTTCTTGAAGACGTCTCTTCATAATTCCCCACAAATTTTCAATGGGGTTGAAATCTGGTGAGTTTGCCGGCCAAGGAATTACATTGATTTGCCTTTCTTTGAGCCATCTAGTAGTGGTCTTGAAGTGTGACAAGAAGCTGAATCTTGCTGGAAAAGGAAATCGCACCACAAATTTTCCGACATAGATTTTCCGCTGAAGAATTTCTTGGTATACTTTGGAATTGACTCTTTCGTGCATTCTTTATTAAATGCTTCTTAAGACTCCAGACGCGTATCCCTTGATGACCACGGGACGCACAAAGCATACTTTCATCGCTAAAAAGTACCTTTTTTTTTTTCAGTCCTCTTGACCCTAACTGTCAGGTTACACCATCGCATTCTAGCTGTCTTTTGCTTGGAAGTCATAAGCGGATTCGTCTTAGGCACACGTGATTTAAAAACCCCAATTTGTGAAGTCGTCTCAACGTCGTAGATTTAGACACATTCACACCTAGTTCTTTCCATCTCCTCTGAAAATACATTACACTTTACACTTCGGAAGCGGTTTTTCTTCACGATATTCTTCAATCTTCTCCCATTTCTCAATGTAGTTATTACCTTTTGACCTCTATTGCAACGATTACTTTGTGAAAACTCCGGTTATTAGAATGCCGTCTCGATACTCCACTCACGCTTGCTTCAGACCATCCCAATTCCCTATCTATAAACTGTTGAGTTTGGCCTTCTTTGTATAGAAATACCATACGAAACTTCTTAGCTTATATGTCACTCGGTTCGATCCATGTTTAGCAAATGATTAACTGAAATCCACGTGCAAACGATTCCTCATACAAGAGTCAGCCCCGCAACTACTGAAATATATACTAGTTCTATGCTCTCCTCAAAACTAACAGGAAAATTTTGGAATATTCTAATATTTTGAACCACATTAAAAATTATTCAAATTTTGCGATTGTTTTCAAATAAGTTTTCTTATAATTTATATTACATTTTTATGTGTTTACATTGTTATATAATCTACAAAGTATGTAGATTTGATTATACTAATTCATATTCGGTAATAATTATTTTCTATGAATAAATTAGAATTGCAACTCATTCAACACATTTTCTTTGATTATTCTGATTTTTTTGATTCGGGGGTGTATAAGCAATAAACGTATAGTAATCTTCCAGAATATAAGTGTTTTGTATGATCTAAGTGACTTTTGCTTTTATTTTTTATCGTATTGCATCTCTGTGGTGTGCTAGGAATGCGATTCCTTACAATGCCTGAGTTTATGATCCCACATATGTATTACTGTTTTCTTGATTTTTTTATTATTATTTTTTTCATTATTGGTTCTGTCTAGTAATGCTCAGTGGGATTCGGATTCTGGCTGTTACCAAACTATTGTTTGGAATGCGTTGAGTTGTGTTCAACGCAAGGTTGAACTTTTCTGTTATGATTTTAGAAGAAATCGAAACGAATTAGCAATAAGTTTTTAATACTGTTCACCTTTTGTGAACTGGTTGGGTAGAGGCGAAGTATTTAACTTTTTTTTTTCCCTCATTCGATCATGAAATACAACTTTTCATGATCGAAAAGGATAATAGTATACCACTGTCATCCGACGAATTATCTGTTTATTGACATGGCTTAATTGAACATTTCAGAAAAATGTGAATTTTTCTAGCATATTTTCTAATATTAAAGCCTTCAAAGTTCAAATTGTTACATAAACGTATGAACAGAACCTGGATCACTTTGCTTTGAAATCCTTCCAACAATAAGCATGTTGGCATTTATTTCGATAATTACAGAATGAATTTTCCTCTATTCGTTATTTGTACATTAAATGAAATTTGTCTGGCTATTGAAATGTTTACACAGATTAATGGAAATGATTGAGCCTACCACCGAAAGACGCTTTCAATTTTATGCTCAAAAGAAATATCGTTTGGTAGCACTAAAAACTGCGAGCAAACGTTCGCTATGATGAATCTTCAAAAAAATAAATGTTGCTCCTAACTTATAGCTGATATGCACAAGTTTGTTAGGGAAAATTCTGTTTCGAAAATACATCTGAATTTCTTAGTGAATTTCAATACGTAGTATTAATCTTTTCGGGGCGTGTTTTGCAAAATTCTGGTTGAACGGATTTTCACCTAGGAAATGTTTGTCCAAGATTTACAAAGCGGTAACAGTACTCTAAGCTGGATAGAATAAACTGAAATTTGGTATTTAGGACAGGGTAAAATATATTAAGTCAATCTATTTTGGTTACAACGGATCGTATTTATCTCTATAAAATTCCATCGATCATCTCGACTTTTATTTCACTGAAACTAATTTTCGTTAGCGAATTAAGTAAAATCTGGAAGGATGGATCTATCTCCATGGGAACAAAGTTGAGGATTTTAGATACAGTTGTTTTTCCAACAGCGACTTATGGATGCGAGACTTGGAACCTAAAGAAGTCAGATAAGAAACGGATATCTGCTTTTGAGATGTGGTGTTACAGAAGGCTGTTGAGGATATCATACACTGAAAGGCGTACAAATGAATGGGTGTTAGAAAAGATTAGTAGAACTTTAAGGCTCCTTAAGGATATTGACAGAAGAAAGTTAAAATATTTTGGACACATAGAAAGGATGGAAGGAGGACTTCTCAGAACAGTAATAGGAGGTAAAGTTCCTGGAAAAAGAGGCAGGGGTAGACCATCAATGAGATGGATGGATGGATGGTGTGTGGAGTGACTGATCTTCAGAGAGTTGAGGCTGCCAGAAAAGCAAACAGGACTACATGGCGAGGCCTGGTGTGGAGCATAGGAGTGACCATACGGCATCTGTAGATGCCCAGTGAACAAGAGAATTAAGTAAAACAAAATTGTCTGGAGTGTATATGCCAAAAACGATTTCATTCAGTTATGATGATGAATAGCGTCACTTGAACATTGCATGACAATGAAAAGCATTTTTTTTTTTTAATCATTGCTTCCGATAGTTTACTTCCTAGTAATCATTATTCATCTTAATTGCTCTCTTCATTGCAGAGTCAAGACTTTTAGGAAGCTCATAGGGGACACCACTCTACGAACTCCATTAAATCCATCATTAAATTTCTGGTAAGAAGTGCACAGGATAATATGAATGTACTACATGATTAAGTTCACATTAAAACTAACTTCCTATCTTCAATATTGTCTGGTATTATTATATTTCAGTCTCTAATACTTAACAGAATTCCAATTGGATCTTGGTCTTCTTTCCTGTCATCACTTTTTTGGTTAATCCTCTCCCATTCTGTTTGTGACCATAGACTAACTTTTCTTACTCTTTCTTGAATACTAACGGTCAGGTTCCTTCCTTCGTTTTTAATGATTCTGCCACTGATGCTATCTGTTTATCCCGCTGATTTCTCTCAGAAATCAGAGGGATAAACAGATGCATCGCGTCTTTGATCAACTCATTTCTAACACAACTCTTAGATCTTTACGTTACACTTGATTTCAGTACTGTTTTGTATACTGCTAGTGAAGTGTGGCTAATTTTGGTTTTATTTCATATAATTTATTCAGTTGTCCCCCTCCTCTGGATCATACTACTTTGCTTATTGTGTTGTTTGTTTCCATATTTAATTTGCTATCTTTACAGAAAAAATTGGGCATAAATAGCTGGAATATTTTATTTGTTTCTGTAAGTTCTCCTTTAAGGATGCAGATATTTCCCATACTCAGTTTCCTTTTTATTGCTGATTTCAATGCAATTTTTATATCAATTCAGTTAAAGAATTTAAAGACTTGTAACTATAATTATTTAGGAGGATAAATATGCGTAGGGAGCCAAATTTCGGGTTATCTGATACCTCCAGGGAGTCAAGGACTCATCGAGGGAAGCTATACATCTCCAAAACCAGCTGTCATACCATCCTTTAAACTCATTCACCCTGGATGCACTCACTACCTCTTAAGGCAAACTATTACACTTACTGTTCTGTGAGAGAAAAAACTAGCCTTTATCCCATTCTTGACAGCGAACAAACTTCACTATCATGGATGCGCCCGCGTTCTTACCGCAATCTTCCTTATAACGATTTCCCTTCAACATTGTAATTATCCTCCGAGTTATATTTGCACTTTTTGCTGTGACCTTTAAACTTCAAATTCCTACCCACCATTATGCCATGAGCCCTAGCCCCATACGTTTCATGTATCATAACCCCGTTATTATAATATGCTGCTGGAAATCTCATCACGCCAAAGTGCATAACTTTACACTTACTAACATTAAACTGATAGCCATTTTCGTTTACCCAAAATTCCTGCCTATTCACATTATTTTGTAAGTCGTGGATATCATTAGCATCCCTGATTCCCTGCCTATCTTTGCATCATCGGCAAACAATTGCCTATCTCCTGTACATTAATGACACTAGGAAGAGGCATTAATGTATAGATTGAACAACAGTGGCCCAAGGACTTAACCTTGAGGTACACCACTAGTCACCTTAAATCTGGCAGATTCACAGCCACTCTATACCACTTTTTGATATTTCTCTGTCAGCCATTCACTTATCCATGTCAAGAGTTTTATATTTCAATGCCATATTCTTCACGCTATGCAATAGCCTTTCATGTGGTATCCCATCACCTGCCTTAGCAAAACCCTACATTATCGTAGTGTATCCATTTCCTTTATCCAATTCAGCCGTAACATTGTTATAAAAGATCAGCAAGTTGCTAAAACATTACATTCCTTTAGTAAACCCATGCTGTTCCTTACAGAGTATAGCTTGTTTGTGTACCCATTTCTGTATGCGAGTTCGTACCAACCTCTCTAAAATATTCACTACCACACCAGAGATACTGATAGGTCGGTAGTTACACACTAGTTTTTGCACCACCATTGTATCATACATTTCTTCCATTCCCGTGGTATCATTCCTCTGTTGAGACTCAAGTTATACAAACATGTGAAAGGTCTAGCCATTTCGGCTGAACATTCCATTTAGCATACGTGCTGATATTTCATCTCTCCGTATTTCTAAAATTCTTGTTCAGGTTATACAGCAACTCTTCAACCTCATTCTCGTGCACCTCTGACTGTTCATCCAGTGTTGTAGCAGCAGCATGCATCATGTTACATACACCTGGTTGATATATCATAGCAAAGTGAGCACTCGTTATTTGAACAATCTTATTAGCTTCTGGCACTAGAGTACCATCTGCATTTAGTAAAGTTATTCTTCCACGTTCATTATTTCTTTTGCTTGCGGCATAACGATAACTTATTTTGGATTGTCTTTTGCATGGACAATTTCTTTTCATACTCCGATTTAGCTTTCCGCACAATGCTGGTTACTTTACTGGCCTGCGCTTTAAAGTAATTATTCCAGAGCTTCTGGCTAATTCGGTATCGACGATGTCCTTCATTTGCAAAGACTGGGTTCAAATCTCGTCTAAGACGAGAACTTTTTTTAACCGAAGATGAGTTATCTCATGTGGAGATGTAAAGATTTTTCCTCCAGGAAACTGTTTTCATCCCGCAAAACAGGCAAACTGGCAATTAAAACACGCGCAATTTATGGACATAGCAGACAATGAATAGGATTAACTACCATTTAATGAGTAAATTTCTAAGGTGCCAAACAAGCCATTGAGTCTAACACGAAGTCTAATGGCCATTGAGGCTATAGTAATTTCTCCAAATATCGAGAATATCTTCAGTTTTTATGTAACCTTTATCATCTCTGATTCCCAACATTTTCTTCATTTTTCAATAGCCTCCGAACATTTTGCTACCTTCATGGTATTTGTTGTATATTCTTATCAGTCCTCTCATTTTTGTTTTGGCTACTTGTATAGTTTTCTGTATTCTCTCAGGCCATCTGTGCTACCTGCTATGAAATTTCGGTACGCTTTCTCTTCCAGGCAATCTGACTTAAGTGCACCATGAAATAAATTCGGATTTGTCTATCCTTGTATTTCTCCGATTGTCTCCCTGGCTGAATCTGTCAGTTTTTTTCTTCAGAATTTGCAGTCTCCAAAGCTTCGTTCTTGTTTTCGAACTTTTTTTTTCCTTTCACCAATAATATTTGAGTCTATGGCTCATTCTAAAAGCTGATCAAGTTTTGATTCTCTTTGAAACTTTCAGACTAAATGGTAATTACCTATTTTTAATTTCTTGTGTATTGTATATTGAACCAGCGTGAACATATCGACAATACGTAATTTTTTTTATTTCTTTAGTCTTTTATCCGTGCGAATTTGCGCCGATCTTTGTTGGAACATGGATTAGTAACGACTAGTTACCAATCCATGAAAAAAACTGGTCTTTCCTTTTTCGTTATCACCTGCCTTCTCTGATCCGTGGAAAACTTCCACTTCTCTAATAGAATTTTGTGTGGGGATTACCAAGACACAAATGTCTCTTTGTCCAGTTACTCATTTTGAAATTGCCCATAATCCGGAAATTACCTGCCATTTCAAAAAGTTCATAGCAATTAACATGGAACATGAAGATAGTTATGCCTTCTTTTCCTTGATCACCATTGCCTGAATATCTCACTTATTTAGCAGAATTGCACCTGTTTCTGTTTTCGTCGCGGTAACCCCAATTATATCTGTTTTCTGTTGTGTGTTCGTTCTGGTACCGGTCTTCAGTTTTACTAATGATTTCTGTTTCGGTTACTGTCCTTGCAGTGTTCGTGGTTCTTGGATGAAAATGGTGTGTGCGCGCCCGCCTGGTTAACCGAGCGACGCCTCAGACTGCATGACATCATGTACCATCACTGACTTTTGGCTAAGTCCTCGTTCGTGCAGTATCACAGTAGATACCCGCTAATGGGCCGCGTGAGGATGGGTCTTAAGCGATTCCAATTACATCTAACCATTAAATTAGGAAAACGATTGGTTAGGTTGATTTTTTTTTTTTTTAATAAAGTTAAAATGCAATGCCTGTTTCATATTTTAAAAAAATCTGATATCTTAGACATAAGTATTATTAAAAGTAAGTAAAATTATTAAATAGGAGTGTTATTTTGCTAAATATAAGACGGGATTTAGTTTGGGTGACCTAGTTATTTTCGATGGTTATGAAGATCGAAATTTAGGGTTGTAGCAGGTGGACATTTTGGAAGTTTGCAGTATACACCAACAAACCTATTTATTGGATTTGCAGTCATTGGAGAAACTGTTTTTTTTTGTGGGGGGGGGGTATGTTGAAAACGTTCAACATTTTATGTTCAATGAATTATGGTGAAAAGTTGAGGGGGGGGATCAAGATCAGATCGTGTTTGGATGTCTGCATGGTTGTTACTATTGTGATCCTGGATGTTGGCAAAGTCGATTTGAATTTTTTTTAACCTGGATTTTTTGGGAAGGGTGTTTATTTTATTTATTATTATTAGTAGTACTTTTTTGCAATTTTATTGCATTGCTGAAATTGTTTATTGGTTTTTGTTTGAGGTGTTAACTACAGTGACCTAATTTGTAATGTTGTTAACTTTCTGGTAGTGGAATATTGGGAAAATCTACAGGGCCATGCAACAGACATGGCCTTGTGGACATGACTTCCGCTTAAGGGATTCCCCAAACTCCATTCCAATCGGGGCACAGTCAGGACCAGAGTGAGCAGCAGAGATTATTCGCCATCTGATCGTAACTTCCTGAAGCGTTATAGGCTTCTTTCTGTATGCTACTCAGTGACCTGCGTAAACAATTTTACTGCTGTAACCTCAGGAATAGAGGCGGTGCTTGCTCCTTAGTTAATTTTGGTGTGGAGAGCGCACTGAGCAAAGCCCATCACTTGCACTGCATGTGTACAGGAAAGATGGGAACTGAAACTGGAGATCCTCTTCTGGAGAAGAAACATGACAATAACCACTTTATATCTCTATTAACCAGAGCGATGTTGTTTCAGCTTACGATGAAAGTCATCTGCTACCTGAGAATGGTTTGCTGAAGTAGGTAAACACCCCCCTTTTTTTCTTTTTTTTGTGCAAGCACTTCATTCGAATTGTTTTCTGTTTATTTAGACGTTTTTTATGACAGATGAATCCTTCAATTAGGACATTTCAGTTGTGCCATTAAGCAAACTCAACTGTTCAACCTTGTTTGGTTTCGTGGGACATCAGTTAATTTGTTCGCGTTTAAAATGTCACATGCTTTTGGTTTGTCATGTGTGATCACTTTCCTTAAAGTCGACATATCGTCTGTGTTTAATTTTTCTGTAGTACCATGGTGCCCTTCGTTTATCATTTCGTCATGTGCAGTGAACCTTGTACTCGGTGCTGTTTGCTTCTTGCTACCATGGTTCACGTGTTGTTGAATTCTAGAGTATTTTAGATCCATTCGAATTTAAAAAATTTTGTGCAACAAGGAAGTTTGTATATGAGAATATCTTTTTCCTTCTTAGTCATTTTCCTAGACTCAGTTCTTTACACATCCAATATCACCACTAAAATATTGCAGTCAGGTTTCTACTTAAATGTAAAAAATGAAGTTTAGTTTTCACACAAGCAACTGGATTTCAACATGTATTATGAAAACTGCTTATTCAACGGTGTGTGGTGATGTATATGGTTGACGCAATATTAGTTATTTAACTATCAAACTAGTTATCGATAACGACTGTATCAGATAAGGAAATGAACACAATGAACATTGAACTTCATTTTTAAAATAAAGATTATAAAAAATAAAAATGTTCAGATGAAACCAAAATAATTATACAAAAGAATTATATAATTCTTCATACCCGCTTTAATGAAATCGATGTTGCTGATTTCGACCACTTAAGACAGAAAAGCCAGGAACAGTCTGATAGTGCTAGGCGAATATCATATCTGCCATCAAATCGATTTCTAAACTTTGTCTCTATCACTGACTAATGTTGAAAATCCAGATTCACATAGATGGGTCGTAGCAAATGGGATTAAGGCTTGAAAGACCTTACGTGCCAAAACTGGATAGGGAGCCATTTGTGAACACTAGAATTCATTAAGATTTTGATTAACGAAATTTTGCCTTGACAAAGATTTGCTCTGTAGTTCGATGAGACTGGATTTATTGTAACAGCGTACAACTAAAAAGTTCTTTACACCATCCTGGACTCTGTACCTCCTCCCCAAGGGATTTACACCTCACTGTTTGGGAAAACCTGGTCTAAATGGTTTCCATACCACAGGCTCTCTCCGGTTAACATAGGGATTGAACCAATCATATTAAAACGTTAAAGTACGTTTTTCGAAACTGCTTGCAATCTGTTTATTTCAGGGTAATAATACTACCTCATAAGATCTAGAATATTGCTAAACAGCCATGCCACATCAGTTGATGTTGCCGCACAGTTTACATCAGTATTTAATGTTATGATTATCAGTGGTTACTATTATATTTAAATTTGCAGTACTAAATCATATTTTTCTCCTCGTCATTTACTTATTGCTCTCTGGATCTATCCAAAAATTTTCTCAGAAATAACCTGATGTTCAAGAAGTTCACATTTGATAATGGGTGGTGACATTAATAGTGGAAACTGAAAACTGACCATGATTTAAAAAAAAAAAAAAAAACTGTACTGATGAGACCTGTTTCGGGTCTAGTCACGAATATCTAGACTTATGGCGGAGCAAGAGTTAAATAATTCGAAAGCTCTGCTCTTAACCACTCTTAACGTTGTATTTTTCAGGTTAAGCTTCCGGTATGCTAGCGAGGCAATAGTATCTCAGCGAGGAGTGAAAATCGCTACCACTTATTCACAGCATCCATGTTATAGTGAGAATCGAACTCGCAGCCTGTAATTTGGCGGGTAGATGCTGTAATCTCGGTCACCTTCTGCTAAATCATTAGAAATGCTTTGAACTAATGGTAATCCATGTTCATATTACCGTAGTTCTGCTGCAGAACTACGATAATATGAACAGAATTGTTAGGGCGATGCGCCAAATATGCAAGATCACACCATCTGCCCAAGAGCATTAATAACAAATTACCACAAAGAGCGCCACTGTCGCCCTTGCTGCAGACAACTGTTCTCATTCCTTGTCTTCGCAGACTGTATATTGTTCAAGTCTGATAATGCTAGTCTTAGCTAGCGAATAGTCCGCTAGTAAATAATTTTCGTCAGTAAATTACTTACTGGCATTCCAGCTTCTATATATAGTTTTTCCTTCCAGAATCTTCGACATGAATCATTTGAATTAATGGGTCTAACTTCCTATTGGTGAGACCTCAGAAGTTGAAAATGTTACGTTGTATTAATATTCATTTCTTTTAACTTATAGGTTTCACGTTATAATACTTTGCTTTGGTATCACTAAAGCAAAATAGGAAGATAATACATTTCTTGTCAGGTATAATGTTACTGAAACTAGTAGAAAAAATTCGCTGCACCAAATATACTGCTCAAAACAATTAGGGGATATCCTTGTTAAAATTATTTCACGCTAAAATGTATAATTTGTTAATTTGTAATATCAATTATTTAAACAATCTCATCAATTACACGTTATCCATAAGTAAGAAACATTTATTCATGTATAAAGTATCCAATAGTTATAATTATTTGCAGAAATTTATTTATAATTATCCGACAGAAACTAAAATATCGACTAATTGTTTTGAGCAGTGTATTTGTGCTTACTGTGTTTGCGAATCTCTCCTGAAGATCTCACAGCTTCTTTGAATAGTGCGCGTGAAACCCAAGATGTTCGCAAAACAGGCAAAATGGTCAGAAAGAACACACATTTAGAGAATAGTCTCGTGGTAGTAATATTTGTTACTTCAGCCATGATTGCAACCACATATTTCCTTTCCCTCAGGTGATATTAAACTTCTGAACAGTCCTGATCCTAGCAAATGTAGAGCCCAACTGAGGTCATATTGGCAAGGCCCCTAATTTAAGATATCAGAAATATATATATATACTGTTAAACAGTATTTAAATCTGTTGATTATCCTTTTACAAAATTCTAATTATAATTATAATTATAAAGAAATTTTCTTGCCTTCTTGTTCATCAAAATCTCTCAAACTTTTATCAAATCGTAAATATTTTGCTTCACACACGGCACAAGATCCAATTAGGTTCAATCGGCTTAAGACAAGCCCTGCTTCTGAATTCCAAAATACAAGTCTTACATATCTCATTGGCACCCCTGTTCTTTTGTCAGCGTTAAACTATTGCCACATCGTCTTATTTCTCAAAATTCATATCTTCTTACAGCGGCCTAAAGAATATTGTCTTGCAAAACTCCACTACATATTTTGCGTCAGGCTTCCATACCGATGGATGACGCGTAATACGCCTTTCAGTTAGACCTGGTTCGACGCTCGTCGCTGATAAGAGGAACATTTCTTTGGAAAAGGAATTTTGAAATCAAAGTTAAGTCAGCCGGTCTCTACAAGAGTATATGGCTGTTTTCACTCCCATAAATATACTAGCCTGAGAATAAAGTTAGGTCGAATAAGGCACATTACAACTCGCCATCTCCCTTGCTTAATCCGCCAGACACTACTACCATCAACATGTGTGTGTGTATTGTGTGTTGCTGTGGAATTCTCAATTTTTTTATATAAAAAAATTAAGGTCCTAATTTGATTTTTAGGATGTCAAAAACATTAATGATAAGCCTTTTACACGCAGAAATTCATGTGTTAAGTTGGAATTCACTTATTTAATAAACTGATTACTGATACGCACCTTGCTCGCTATGCTCGCCCTGAAGATTTTTAACTGCTAAACTTTTTCATTTGTGTACCACTGAATGAATAAGTAACTACACCCGATCATAACTTCATAAGTTTTTAAAAAT
This sequence comes from Typopeltis vanoorti, assembly GCF_054136105.1. Taxonomy (NCBI): domain Eukaryota; kingdom Metazoa; phylum Arthropoda; class Arachnida; order Uropygi; family Thelyphonidae; genus Typopeltis; species Typopeltis vanoorti. The sequence continues at coordinate 22,339,372 of NC_143573.1, forward strand.
GCAGATGACAAGTAAATAATAAAAATGTATGACGTATCTTTCTCCGCACCAAAAAGCCTTTGAAAGTATCTTTACCCTGTGAGTGTGATGTTACCTCCCCGCATTAGTAAATTGACATTCTCAGTGCCGTTCATTGTAGAGAAAGGTAGACCATGTTGTCATACCAACTGTAAAGGGCTAGTTAATTGTAGGTCAAGATGGCATTCCTGGGGATCGTACTTCGGGATTATGGACGGGACCAGCCCAACCGCATTCCCTCTTGGGTAACGGTACGTGTTTGTGACCTTGGATTGTCATTCCGTCGTACGTTTCGAGACTGGTTCTCTGCTACCAGGTGTGACTACGTTTATTTTATTACAAAATCGGACATTAGACTTCCGGAAGAATGTTCCTAGTTATCATGCCCGACTTTGCTCTTCGTTGTTGTGAGAGGCTGCGTGTAATAAGTTCCTTTCGGTATTTTCGTTTCATTATATCTGTGTGCCCTTATCTGCAGCCGTAAAAACTGTAAGTTACGTCCAGATTTTATATACTTCTGAGGGTGACAGCATATATGAGAAGTTAAAAATGAATTTTTGAGATAGTTGGATATAATTGATCTTCGAGTTGTGTGTGCAGTATGTATTGGGGACTTCTTTTAACAAAAAGAAATGACCACGAATCAGGAAGGAGATAGTTCCGCCATCTACAAGTTTATATCACAAACATGCAAATCTCCTACCTTTTAGTCTTTTAAAATATTAACGTTCAGATTTAATATTCTGTCCCATTTAAACATAATTATAAAATGACTCAAATTTTAATTATACAAATTTCCACTACAGTTTGTCAACTATGAATTGACTACAGATTATGAATAATACCTGTATAATACATGATTTTATATAAAAAAAAAAAAAAAAAATTGGAGTGAACTTGCAACTGAAAGGAATCAGATCGACGTAATTTCGAAGGATAAATAGCACATGCAGTCGGATCAAGCAGAGTGAGAATATGAAACTAGATGACACTGGGGGGAGGGATCCCCTCTAGTTCTGATTTCATTTGAATCAGTTTGACAAATGTGTTTAGGGGCCGTTTTGTCTTTGCCTTTGCCTTTCCTTTAAATTCTACATAAGCTCTCGTATTTGGCTTCCAATTGTACATGAGTGCCTCCTCGCAAACAATGTGGTATACGAATGTGGTCCTTCCAGATATAGACAATATGCTTGAGGATGGTAGCAGATTTTCATGTTGGCTCATTCAGTACTAATGTTTTGAAAATATTAATACGTTATTCTTATTACCGATGCAATATCCAATCGCCGTTTTTTTTTTTTTTTTGAAACGCATTAAAAAATTACCCGGTAGAATCCGCTTAAACCATGATTTTCTGAGGCATGCGGTTTTTCGGTTGAAACGAATTAAATTTTTTTAGTACTTGGGAGTAAAGGACTGAATTCATAAGATGTCATGCCATAAAGTAAATATTAAACAGAAATATGCACTCGGTATTTTTTTCTAATTCCCACCAAATTTTTATTCACTTGCATATTCAAGTACTGCACTGGTTCTCAAACTGTGGGGCGCGACCCCCAGGGGGGGGCATACTTTACTACAGATAAAATTAAAACCGCTCTAAATCAGTTTTAAAAATAACAAATAAAAATACAGAAAGAAAAACTTTTGATGATACAGGTTTTAATTATCATGAATTTCAAAATAACTAATAATCATTTTCTTCACTCGCACTTATAAAACGCGTGCGCCAGAGGCAGTGTTGATAGTTCGGCAGCGGCCGCATCCTCTTCCAGGCAGCACTATACACGCGCAGCTGAAAGCAGCGACTTAATGACATTAGGCCTAATATTGTGATACTTTAATTATTTTGTGTCAAAAACTGTTAAATAGTATGTAAAAAACACAAAATAAACTGAATAAAACGTCAGTTAGTATGACTTCTATTTTGATAAATAAAACTGGCGGATGTGGCACAGTCAGGTGGGGCTCAGAGGTAAAAAGTTTGAGAACCACTGAAGTACTGTATTAATGGGATTTGTTTGTGTTTAGTTACAAAGAAAGTAGTACATATCTTTAAATTTTCGTCTAATTGGCGAATTGACTGCCTAGTTATCGCTCACCTATTTTAAAAAAAAAAAAAAAAAGCGAGACGCGATGCTAGTGAATCTCTTTGAAACAACCAAAATTTGAATCTAAAACTTTACGGATTTGAATACTGGAGCAGATTTGCACATCAAGTTAGCATTTTTAAATTTAAGTTTTTTCTAATTAAAATGCGGTGAATAGGGGTTGTATTTTTTATTTGGCCAGGGATTCACATAAAAAATTTAAAATTTTCAGCAATTTTTTTAAAATTTCATTTATTCAAAGCAACTACATATCTTGATAATAGAAACAAACATTTGAAATATTTTTATTGAAATGGTTTCAATTGCTATGGATATTAGGAAAGAACTTGCAATTGTCAGCATCCAGGAATGCATTAGCAGAGCTAATCTCAGGTGGTATGGTCACTTAAACAGAATGGGAGTGAAACGATTAGCAAAACAAGTGTTCTCTGCCAGGTTGGCAGGAAAAAGATCCAGAGGAAGACCAAGATATAGGTGGATTGATGCAGTAAAAAGTGCCTTAGAAGACCGAAATACATTGTTTGAGATCTGGTAATATTGGAGTGTCTTGACAGGTAACAGACTGATTTGGAGGAAAATTGTAGATAGGAAGTTAGTAATGATGTAATTTTTTTCATGTAGTACTATCATCCTGTACACCCCTTGAGAGTACATGTCAGGAATTTGATGATGATGTTTCCATTGCTCGTCAACATAATTCTCTTATACGTTTTTATTTGGGGGGGGGGGGGGATTAGCGCATAGTTTCCAGTGTGCTCAGTCATTTCCACAATTAATTGACATTATCTAATTAAGTAATGATTATATTAAAATTTTGTGCAAATGAAAATCCATTGCGAATAAGACTCACCCAGTCTTATAATATTAATCTTCTCTAACCTGTTCTGTGTTCTGTCGCGGCCAAGTGACTTCATCATATACCTAATTAATGTTATGATAGGAATATTTTCCAATCTGTTGTTTTGTCAGATGAAAAACTGAGTTTTGGGCTGGAGAAATCCATTTACTGCTATCGAAGCCCTGTGAAAGTTCCTTGCACTTCAGACTACTTTTCCATTCTGGAGACTTTTTTGATTTTTCTGCAAATTCGGGTTTCGGTGTGTAGAACTTTTTGAATAGGTGTAGAAGAGGTGAAAACGTTTATCAGATTTAATAATGAAGAGATTCTGTGTTCTGTCGCGGCCAAGTGACTTCATCATATACCTAATTAATGTTATGATAGGAATATTTTCCAATCTGTTGTTTTGTCAGATGAAAAACTGAGTTTTGGGCTGGAGAAATCCATTTACTGCTATCGAAGCCCTGTGAAAGTTCCTTGTACTTCAGACTACTTTTCCATTCTGGAGACTTTTTTGGTTTTTCTGCAAATTCGGGTTTCGGTGTGTAGAACTTTTTGAATAGGTGTAGAAGAGGTGAAAACGTTTATCAGATTTAATAATGAAGAGATTATCTTTGGAGAGGAGAACAGTATCTAGTTGTATAAGTGCTTGGTGTATGTGTAAAATTGTTGTGGGTTGACTGAATTCCAGATACAGTTGCTGTTTGAGCAAGACCTAACGCATGGAAACTTTCCTGCTTGAATCATTACCGATGCCTGCTTTTTTTGTTATTGTTTGTTTTTTGGAGGGAATAAGTGAGGGATATGTTTCAGTGCTTCATATACATTGCAAATCATTTTCTTACCTTGGGACATCCATCATGCGTTCCACAGTTCACAAAGTGAAATTCTATATGAACCACATGCAGGAAACTCAAACAGGGCGGAACATAACTAGAATATACCTGTAATGAGAAGCAAAAATAATGGGTTATTGGAACTGGGGATAGCAGTTTTGATTGTTTACTAGTAATAAGTAAATACTTAACTCTTCCATTGAGTCACAGGACTCATCAGAGAAGGCCACTATTCTATGCTACTAGTTTTGTCTACCAATTGCCTACTCAAGTTTCTGTTTGCAGGATGAAACCCCAGAAGAGATTCTCTTTTTTTTTTTTTTTTTTAAATTTAACTGTTTACTGAGCCTGTCTGCTCGATAACCCATCTTTTCAAAGAATTTAAAAAAATACATTACCTATTCTGGGTTTCGCAGCAGTGCTAGTTCATTGCCACTGTCTCAACTAGTGTATAGAATGGGGATTGTTAGCGGAAAAATGTGTAATAACATAGAATTTTATGGGATGCAAGAATCGTGCATTTATTTTCAATATTGTAATCATGCAAATACTTGTTTTTTTTCGAATAGAAAAACAAATTACAGCAAACTTCTGGTTTTTTCATGTGAGCATCATAGGCGATTTCAAAAGTCGGCCTTTATTTTATTTTTATTTTTTTAAAGTATTGGCTACTGAAAAACCGGCTACATTAACTGCTACTATGAACAATTAAGGAAAAATTGGCATTGTCTTCTACGCTTCAAGAATAAGCTATCATCAGACATTTTATTGTTGATTTCTGGTTTAATTATTTAGTTGGTGGCTGAAACCAGAATGAGTTTGGACGTTAATAAACATAGCTCTTAAAGCTGCTCTGCTACTGAATTGGAATTTTGAATGTGTGTAAATATCTTACTGGGTAACGGATTTGGTTGATGAAATATACTTAGGTATAGTTTATGATAAATAGTAAGAGCAACAGTTTCTCAAATGTTTTTCCTTCCATCTTTCCGTTCTGCTAACTTGTAGCATAACAAGTGAAATGTGAATTAGGACCATGCGAAGCTATGCTATATACAATGTTGATTCATTTCATTGCATTCAATGACCAATTTTAGTTTTTGCAAGCTTAAAGCAATAGATAGCATAAAAACCATGTAACTAAGAATTCAGTTGAGTTGAGATGGGATGGATGACTTCGAACACGCTTATTTGTTGAAAGAAATTTACATCCTGATATAGCATCATGTATTTGTTCTCATTTCATGAGGAACTAAGATTGTATTCAAAAGCAAGCACATACAAATTCTGTAATTTGTGGGTTGGGTTGAGCGAATCATTATTTTAATTCAGAAGTTCGTATTCTTGAAGGAGCCTGTGTAGCTCGGTAGAAGAGGTGTTTGCACTTGACCGCACAACAAAAGGCGTTCGAATCTAGTCGCAGACTAGAGGAACTTTTTCTAGGCCTTTTCTCAACCGGATCCAGAGTTAGTCGATCTCTGGCACGGGCTAGCGGGTTTTTCGTCCCATAAACTCAAGAAAATCTACCGACAAACCCACACTATTTTCAGACATTAAATATATTGTGTTAGGGTTAGGGACCACGAGATGGCGGCACTTACTAGCCGCCGCCTTCACTGCATGCCGATTAATTAGTGATATCCTTGGGCCACCTATCTCTGATTGGCTACCAGTGGAGATTGAACTGCCCACTCAGTCTCCAGAAGTTAGGTAGGGCTAAAAATTGCCCTCGCCTACTCCCTATACTGGAACAAAAAGGTGTTAGCTGATTTGATTTTTTTGCTGAGTTTGTATTCTTTGCTAAAGTGTTTATTCATTGTCTTGAATGTATGTATGTGTATTCCTGTGAAGCTGGTTAATTTTTCACTTTTTTTTTTCTTCCCCATTTTGATCATTTCAATATTGGGGGGGGGGTGAAATATATATACTCGTATATATAATCGACAATATATTTAGAAGAAAGTATTCCTTTATGTTTCGTAGCATTATTTATTTATTATTTATCGTATGGCAATCTACATAGTTATAAAAGTGCATGTACGTAAATCAGTACAAATATGTAAAAGGTAAATAAAAAATGTAAATGACAAACAATTAAAGTAAAACATAGGCAGTTACACTTTCGGCGGACAAAACACTTAAGTCAAGATTAAGCTCTCTGATTCAGTCTATAACAGGTGGTGGTGTCGCCTCCAAGAAGTCACTTCTTTTACCAGTATATGCAGGAAGACTGCACTCAGTGGAAATATGATAGATTGATTGGTTCGGGTGTCCACAGTCACACTCCGGTGAGGGAACTTCCTCCACTTGTACAGAAAGCTTGCACATCTTCCATGGCCGGTACGAATCCTGTTCAGTGTTATCCATGTCTTTCGGCTCAATTCCATACCCCGGGATGTTGAAGCAGCGCCTATCAAACCAAATTTCGAGTTGGGTATTAGTATTTATGTTCCACACTTGTTTTTATTGATCTTTGATATTATAGTCATTCTCGGATGTTTTGCTTCACGAAGAGGGGCTTTCTTGATTTCAGTCTGTTAAGCTGTAGTTCTGATATGTCGTTATGTATAGGCAGTTCAGTATTTCTGAGTATTTTGTCATATTCTCATAATAGAGCATCACATCTTTGTAGATTTGGTGGTTATTATGTTACTCAGCATTGGAAGCCAATAAACAGGAGTTGTTTTTATGGTCCAGATGTAAGTCGCATTGTGGTGTTAAGCTGACGATCAATTAGTTTAGTATGGCAGCTATTGAGATAGACAGGAGCACAGTACTCCGCCATCGAATAAAACCAGGCCGAGTGCAGATGTTTGTAATGCGTTTGTTGCTGCACCCCAGGAAGTGCACATAATTTCTGAATGATGTTATTTCTCGTTGTTTTTTTTCCCAGCATGTTTCTTGTATGATAAACTACGGTCGAGTGTAACTCCTAGATACTTAGGATATTTATTATGGCATAGGACTGAGTTTCCAAATGGGATGTCCAACTTGTCTTATTATTTTTTTATTTCCATCTTTATTATTCAGTTGGAAAGTTGACACCTCAGTTTTACTTTGGCTTGGTTGTAGTCTCTATTTCTTAAAGTAAATATGCATTGAGGAAAGGTCGTTTGTGAGGGTTTCGTCCGGACATCTTAGTTTTCTATTTCTGGTGGCTAGCACTATGTCATCTGCATAGTAGAATTTTTTAGATACTGTATCTGGCATATCAGCTATATATAAGCTAAATAAGAGAGGGGCCAATACTGAGCCTTATGGAAGACTGTTGTTAGGTTTCTTCTGGTTACTAATATTTTCTCCAAGGACAACACGGAAATATCTATTGCTGAGCATATTATTAACAAGTTGTATTGTTTTTCGACATGGTAGTACTTTCATTAATTTGTACAGCATGCCCTCTCTCCAGACAGTGTCGTATGCAGCAGTTAGATCAAGAAAAACTGCATAAGTGTTTAGATTTCATTGAAAGCCTGCTTCTATGTATGACGTCAGCACCAGAACCTGGTCACAACTATGCATTGATGCACCCAGGGAGGGGGCCAAGGGACCCTGGCACCCCTCAAAAGAAAAAGGAAAAAAGACTAGAAAATTTTACAAAAATCTTTTCCTAATTAAAATTCTTTTTTTATTTGTGTTGTGCCATGTTGTGTCTTCTATTTCTATACCACCTATGAATTAGCGGTCACATAAGGTGGGAATATCCTCTGGCTCTCAAGAATCACGGCCGTTGTGAACGCAAACTGAACTAAGTAGTGCTTGGGCGATACTTTGTTTGCCGAACTGGGCCAGAGATCACGGTATCATGTATTGGCGATCACTGCAGATGCTCAGTCATAGGTCGTATGCAATGCGTAGTGTGTATTCCCAAATCATCTACTCAGCTCACCCCCCCTTCCCCCCAAGATTAAATCTTGAGTACTCGGCCCCCTCCAAGATTAAATCCTGAGTGTGCCACTGCAACTACGATTAGGTCTAAAGCCTGCCTGTTCAATCGGAATTCAAAGATGGTGTTGCTTATGTGGTTGTACAATAGTCTTTCCAGTTGCTTATATGCGCAACTTAGTAATGCAATTGGTCGGTAGTTTTGTGGATAGTTAGTTGATTTTCCAAGTTTGGGAAGAGCTATTAAATTCTTTTGGTAACACGCCGGTGTCATTATTTCCGAGAAGAAGTGGACGAGCCATTTTTTGTTTTTGCCAGCATGAATAAGAAATTCCGGGTGAACTCCGTCGAACCCCAGGGCTTTTTTCCATGTTTGTGTCGGCTAGTGCGTTGTTGATTTCCTCATCACTGATGGGTCTCGCATATTCTGATTCATCTTGTAGTTTTCTCTTTTAACTTCGATGGTTTGATTTCTGTCACGTTGGCATCTCGAGATTTTAATAATATGATTAGCAATTTGGTTTGATGTAACATCTGTCTTTTTAGTAGTCTCCATTGTAGCATCTCCTAGCTTCCGTAACACAGTCCAAGCCTTCCCACCTGAGTGTCTAAAGTCCAGTCTCTCAGTTGTTTCAGTCCAGCGTTGTTGTCTTGCTGTATCCAATTCGTGATGGAGATCATTTGCGATATCCAAATCACTGCTCTCCAGAAATTTTTCATAAAGTTGTTCACTCAGTTTGTTCCATCCACGGATATACTCCTTGTAGCCCCTAGGGATATGTTTTTTTTAGCTATAAAGATGACAGCTCCTACATATCAGTTGTAGTTATTGGGTACAGGAGATATGAAGCGAACACACTTGTCAGGGTCAGTGGCATATTTTTCCCAATCGGCTCTTCGACAATTCCATCTTGGGTGGTGAATTGATCAGACAAAGAGGTATTTTTATGCCTACATCAAGGAGGACCGGCCAGCGTTGGCTGTTAGGAAAGTCACAAAGAATTCTTCTTATTAGAGGTGATGAAACAGAGGTTAGGATTATAGTCTCTTCTCCATACTGCTGAACTGAAGGTGTCATGCTCTTTAGCATCAAAGATCAAGTGGATATTGAAGGCCTCAGCCCAGTTGGTGAGGGCTATTCTGCATTCATCATTCTGGGTATACTTCCATAACTCATGGTGGCTATTAAAATCTTCCGTGTATATTGGGCAGTTCAAAAGTGGAAGGATTTGTTGAGGCCATTGAACGTTTGGTTGCTTGTAGACATTAACAAGCATCAGTTCACCCAGCTTCGTCACGACCAGATTAACATCATCATCACTTGATGTAGTAACAAGTTTGATTTGCTCAATGTTGTTACGGACATATGTCGCTATGCCATATGCATGTTGATAGGTTGCTCCTTTGAGCTGGTAGCCGTATATTCTCCCTCTTCTGTACAAGTCTTCTTCAGTGTTGGCATGTGTTTCCTGGAGGAGTATGATGTTGAAACAGATGCTGACAAGTAAAGATAGGTTGGTTATTTCACTCTTTATGAGGCTGTGATTTAGCTGCACTTGACTACTGTGCACAGATTTGGCTGCCTGGGTTTCTAAGGGATCAGGAGGTAGAGAAAATTCAGAAATGAGTTAAGCTGGTGATAGATCTGTGGAATGCTATGAGGATAGGTTGAAGATGTGCGAATTACAAAGTTTGATTGATAGGTGGAAAAGAAGGCCATGGTAATAAGTTCTCATAAGATATTAAAGGTTTTTATAAAATTGATTCAAAGGAAATTTTTTAATATATGATAGTCAGAACTAGGAGTCATCTATACAATATATAGATAGAAGAGAGGCAAGCATTAGGCGAATTGGAAGTGAAAGAAACAGAGTTGTATCAGATGTTGGTTGGATTAGATGTGAATAAGGCTGTGGGAATGAATGACATCACCACGTATTTTTAAGGAATGTGCACCACAGTTGGTTATGCCCTTGACCTGGTTATTTAATGAAAGCCTTGCAGTGGGTAGGGCTCCCAAGGAGTGGAAAGGCAAAATAGTACCACTCCACAAGCATGGTTCTAAGACGGAAGTCTCCAACTATATGCCAGTCTGTAAATCTGCAATTGTGGTCAAGGTGTTGGAGAGATTGGCAGGGAATAGAATACAGAATTGGGTTGATGGACATAACACTCTTTATGATGGTCAGCATGGATTTGTAAAGGGTAGGTCCTGTTTCAGTAATTTACTGACATTTTATAAGGTGACAAGTGCTAGATAAGGGAGAATCATATACAGTGATATTCTTAGACTTTGCAAAAGTGTTTGATAGATTACCACGTGATAAGTTGGGTACTAGCTATAGAGGATGGGAATAGATAGTATATTGGTTAGATGGATCAGAGATTGGTTCTCTGAACAATACCAGCAGGTTGTGTATGGTGGAGCAGTGTCTCAAAAAAGAAGGGGTTTCCAGTGGTGTGCCCCAGGGTTCTGTTCTTGAGCCCCTGCTATTTAACTTGTTTGTAAACAATATATCATGTGGACTGACTAGGGATCTTCAGTTATTTGCTGATGATGCAAAGTTAAGAAGAATTATAGGTAGCTGATGCTGAATCCCTTCAGGAAGATTTGAATAGACTTTTTACTTGGACAAAAGAGTGGGATCATAGTTTTAATATCAATAAGTGCAAGATGTTGCATTTTGGAGTGCAGAAATATAAGGCTGTGTGCTATATCGATGGTGCTGTACTGCAGGAAGTGGATGAGATTAGAGATTTGGGAGTGATGGTTGACAGTAGACTGAAGTTTAGAGGGCATATTGCTAGTGTTGCAAAGGTTGCGCATAGTAGTGCTGCTATGATAAGAAGAATTCTAACATGCAAGGATAAGAAAGTGGTTGTGCCACTTCATATAGCACTGGTCAGACCACACTTAGACTGTTGTGTTCAGATCTGGTCACCTGGTTTTCAATGTGATGTGGAGAGAGTCCAGAGATGAGCGACTAAGACAATCAGGAGTTTTGAATGTTTGCTATGGAGAGAGAGAGGTTGAAGAGATGTGGATCACAGAGTTTGGTGGATAGGAGGAAGAGAGGCGATATGATAGACGTTTAAGTTAGTGAGATGATTTTATTTTATTACTCCAGAGGCAATTATAAAAAGAGTAGAATGTGAAAGGGGAAGAACAAGAGGTCATTCCTCGAGGTTATGTAAAAGTGTGATGAAGAAGGGTGTGAGGAGTATGTTTTTTACGTGGAGAATTGCCACGAATGGAATGCATTGCCAGATTGTGTTGTTAATGCAGGGAGCGTTAAGAATTTTAAGATTTTATATGATAAACTAGGGGCTCTGGTGCCTACGGCACCCAACCCCCTGATTTCCGGGCTGGTAGGTTATGACTGATTATAATCAGTCATATATATGCGAGTTTTATATGGGAGTTGCCCTTGTTTTACACTACCTTTTTAGGAGACAGCTACTTACCCAATTGTAGTGAAACTCGTTGCAAAGGTGTAGGAAGCATCATGCATTTCGTCTCCTTCCAAAAGTCATGGAGAGAGCTACCTACCCAATGGTAGTGCAACACCAGGCAACTCATACCTACCAAGCTGACGTCACATCCGTAACAAATTTGTCACATTTCGGCTTATCTTAAATTCCTGGAAACCTCTAATTAAAGGAACTTTAATGGAAGAAAGATAAAGAAAGAAAGAAAAAATAATTTCATGAATATATATATAAATATTTATAATCCTGCATAATCATAAATAAATTAAATAAATCTTCTGACACATTTTTATTTTATATAGAGTTGATATATAACTCGAATTTTGAAGACTGAACACTCAGGGTAGCCCCTGAGTTTCAAAACGTTTCAAATAACTTGAAAAAAATGTGACAGAAAAACATTACACAAAAGGCTTATCGTTATATATATATGGTATAACTTGAAAAAAACGTGACAGAAAAACGTTACACAAAAAAGCTTATCGTTTTATATATATAGGGTAGATATATTGTCAGCTGAATGGAACCTCCCACGATGAGTCTGTCGACTCCATGGAGGGTGTAATAACATAATAATAATAATCTGTGGAAATTGTAAGAGTGTATGGACTAGATTTTTACATTGAGAGTAGTGAAAGTTCTAGAGAGTAGAGAGAGCCCTTACAGTGTGAATGAGTTTAAAGAGAGGTATAATAGGTTTTGGGTGTAAAATATTTAGTTTGAGTCTCTCACAATGAGTCTCCAGAATCTGTGGAGATGCTGTATTATAATAAAATAATATTTATGACATATGAAAATAGCTGAAATATACCCAGCTGTTAGTTTATGTACACAATAGCAAGTTATTACACTACATTTAGTACTAATAATTGAATTTAGCAGTTTACCTGTTTTTTTAATATTTTGAATTAATCTCATGTTTTCATTTTTTAGAATATTGAAAATGGAAATATTCAGCTACCTCCAGAAGTAAATTCCAGCCAGCATAAAAGAGAACAGGAAGATTATTCTAGGGGCTCTTATGATACATCTGCAGGCAATAAAGCTGAGGTTAGTTAAATCCCCCCCAACAGTGTTGTCCTTTCTTTCTTTATGCTTATTTAGGCTTAGGTGCTGATTTATACTTTTACTTTAATGGAATAAACAAGAGGTTTAATTGTCATGATATTTCATCTGTTACTTCAGGATACACTGACATATGTAATAACATACACACACCCAACAGGTAGAAGAAATTGAACTATTTTAAGATTACAATTCTATAGAGGTGTTCTCTATGGATGCTTTTCATTAGCCTTATCTGTTGGGCAGGTGGTCTAAGAATTAATTTCCCACATCTTGACAAGTTTAACACAACTATATTTATTTAAATTGGGCTAATTTTTTTTTTTTTTTTAATCTGAAACCGATTTAACTGTGATGAAACATTCATTTTTTTTTTTTTTTTTTTTTTTTTTTTTTTTTTTTTTTCCCATCTAATCCCGTGCAAAATATCCAAAGCATGGTCAAGTAGACCTAACTAACCATAGTTGTGGTGGCTGATGTATTCACCAAAGTGAATGTTGGAAGATCTCCCAGTTTCAATGTATCATTCTCCCAGTTGCAAGAACAAGGAACTTCTAAACACCTGGAATAGATAGGGGAGGAAGTGGATTCCTTAAGGAGAGCAGAGAAGGAAAGCATCTTCAAATGAGGTTTGAAAGCAATGTAGAGATTTCTGTATATGTCTTTTAAAATTCTGGCTGTTTTTCCTCAGGTGTCCCAGATATGGGGAATAATAATAGCATTAATGTAGTCAAGAGGGAAGTGAGGAGGTAGGAGGAACAGCTAATTTGTAAAACTGGATTCTGAGGTGCTGGCTGTTGAGGTGGAAGAGGAGAGAGTCTAAATGTGCCTGAGTCATGTGGCTAAATAAAGAACACATCAGTATATCCTAGCCAGATAGGTTTAAGAATGGCAGTATCAAGAGCATATTAATCATTGTTTTCAAAATGTTTCATATAAAAATTGACAAGAGAAGGTAAAGGGGGGGGAGAGAGAACCCATAAATGTACTTTTTATTTATATAAGATGTCTCTCCAAGAGAAAGTATGGGTGGAAAAATTAGAGATTGATAATGTTGGCAGCAGGGGTGCATTTTTTTTTTAAGTGAGAAAGGAGATATTTGCAAATAAGGTTACATCAGGCAGCTCATGATATTGTTTGACTTTTTTTAATATAATATGAAGTACTAACCAGTAAATGGAATTAAAGATTTAGTTTGGGAATTAATAGCATCTACTAGAATGGGAAGAGTAATTAGGTTTATATATTTTAGGCAATCCATATATCGAATGGAAGGGAGTTTAAGGTTTTGAGTTTAATAACTTTAGGAAGCCAAGATCTAACATTTTTTTTTAAAAGCCTTTATAGTGTTTTTTTTTTTTTTTTTTTTTTTTTTGAAAATTGGTGCAATCGTTATCTAGCAACTTATAAGCCATACCGGTCTCTGAGCAGTACGTTCGTTTTATGATTATAATCATTGGTATTGAGGACAGAAGTAGCATTGCATTACCTTTGTCAGCCATAGTAATGATTGTCTTTTTAGAATTTGAGATTCCTTTTAGGTGGCAATGCTAGTGAAAGAATGCTTCTTGATTTGCCTACTTTTTTTTTTTTTTTTTATATAATATTCATAACATAAGTTGCATTTCAGTTACATATCATACATGGAAAGGAATGTTTTTATTGAAATGAAACCTGAAAAACATTCAAGTAAAACTCTATGTTTCTGGCTTTATGATTCTAGCAATTATTCAGTAGATTTGTTATTACTTAGTAATGATGAATAGATTTTTAATTAATCATAATCTTGAATATTTTTGGTATGCATTTGAGAATGAGTTAGATGAAATTGCAATGCTACATAGTTGCAGTGACTTTTGCCATCATTTTGATCCATACATCTTTGTGACGTACCTAGAAGCTAGAACAATCATGAAGTGATGACATACAGATAATATGATAATACTTCTTCCAGTTGATTTAAAAGCATTATGCAAGTTCTTTGGTGTTTGTAATTATTAAAATTTAATATTTGAATTTTAAACACCAGCCTTGTATTCAAAATTTAAAAAAAAAAATTGATTTCCCATATGTAAGAAGATAAAAAAAAAAAAAAAAATTCTAACATAATTATGATTAATTCATCTGGGCATAAATTAAAATGTTTGCCATACTAATATGTCAAACCTTTTAATGTTTCAATTAAATATCTTATTGGAGATTATTAGTGTTAAAAGTCAAAATATAGCAGTGTTTTTTAATCTTATATTGTTATATAAGATGGCAGGAGAAGTGGAGTAACTGTATGTAGTGGTAATTTTTATTCAGGATATAGTGCTTGGACTGCTCTTTACATTTACACCTCAAGATTCACTGGTAAAAAACTGATTTTATTAGATGTATATTGCCACTTTGCCACTTTTAAGTGCACATGGATAATTTTTATTATGCAAAAATTCTATGCCACTTGTGTGTGTGTGTGCACTGTTTGAAAAAAAACTTGCATTTATGAACTGTCTTTTTTTTTGTTTGTTTGTTTTGAGAAAAATTCAAAATTTAAAAAATATATTTCACAGTTCAACAATTTTAGAATTTAATAAGCATTATTTTATGCATTTCTCCTTGACCTTTTTTCATGTTACTTGAGTGCTAACTAAAAGAGCTTAATGATGTTGGCAGTAATAATTTCTCCAGAGAATCAATCCAACTCATTAGGGGATGGTGCTTTGCAATTACTCTTGCTTAAATTTATGCTATTATAATTCTCTTCTTTGTAATCTGTGTGTCAGGTGTTGTAGTTAAGTTGTTGGAGAAGCTTGTAAGAACTAGGATCCAGAATTAGGTTGACAACAATGGTGTTATATATTCTGCACACAGGAATGGGGATGCGAGTCAAATATGAGAAAAGATTGAGAAAATGCAATTTACAGAGTCTGGTGGATAGGAGGAAGAGGGGAGATATGATAGAGACCTACAAGTTAGTAAGGGGTTATTATAGGATCAATGTTGGAGAGGTTCTACAGAAAACAGTGGAAAATCAGGGGAGAACCAGGTCATCCGTGGAAACTTGTAAAGAGGTTGTGAGCAGGGGAGTGAGAAGCAAGTTTTATGCATGCAGAGTTGTGAATGATTGGAATGCCTTGCCTGAGAGTGTGGTGTCTGCAGAGAATTTGAGTGTGTTTAAGGTGCTGTATGATGAGCTGTATGTATGATAAAAGGACCTCCTAGATGAGTCTTTGACTCAATGGGGTCTTGGGTAATAATAATAAATGCCTAGCATATTTCCCTTTGAACATCTTCACTGAAGCACAGTGCCTAGTATTAGCCTATTGCACATTACTTAACTTTCAGGGATAATCGTCAAGTTTTTCTTACTGCATGCCATAAGTTGCAAAATTTCAATTTCTCTGTATTGTAAGATCTATGCTATTATAATTCTCTTCTTTATAATTCAGTAAAGAGTCAGAAGGCTTCATTTTATCAGTGAAGATGTATCCATAATATTCCTTTTTTGTTTTCTAATTCATTTAGCATAGTGTAGTTCATAGCAATTTGCAGGTTACATTTAGCTTGTTACATTTACATTATAACTCCACCATTCAGTTTCCAAATTATGACATTCACTGAAGTCATTAATTGAAATGTAAGTCATGTAATGATACAGATATTTAGCAAGGAAACCAATTTTTCACAGAGATAAGTCATAATGTAATTCTTTTCTTTATGAGCTATTTTCTTGCCACTGCCAGATGAAGGCCTCCCACAAAATCCTCCATTCTCTACTATATTTAGCTTTCTGTGTGTGCTGCTGAGTTCAGCCATCTTTTTTTTTTTTTTCTCCAATGTCTCTTTCCATCTCTAAGATACCATCCAGATATCATCTTTGTCCACTTCTTGAATTATGACTTGTCACATAGATCTTTTTAGCTGTTATGTCTCATCCTGGTCAGAGCTGTAACCCAAGTATTGCACTTTCTTTTATCGAATGCAGTGATATTTCCATTTTCCTCTGGATGGTCGTCAACTTTTCAATCAGTTTTATTAGTTAGTCCATGTTTCACTTCCACGTCTTAATCAGAAAGCATACAACTGTTGAATATTTCTTTAAGACAGCATCCCCTTTGATTGTTTCAGGGTGTTTTCCAAAGGCTATCCAACCAAGATGAATTATTCATACATCTTTCTCATAGCTATCTCCTCCTGTAATCTTTTGTCCTAGGAGCTTTTTTTATCCATATTATCTCGTTTTTTTTTTCTTTCAACTCTACCATGGCATCTGACACTTACCAGTATACATAATAAATTTAGTTTAATCCTTTATCCAAGTGTGAGCAAACAAAGTTTGTGCCTGAAAATATCTTCAGGACTGAATATGGTGTTGGTACTACCTTACCAGGGTAAGGTAGCACAACTCGTAGCAAAGGTGGACCAAGCTAACATCACTCCTATCCCAGTATCTCCCATAATGCAAAACACATCTCCTTGCAGATATGTATAATGTTATGCATTAAGTGATTGGCCACTACCCCAGACTAGTTTCGACCTTTATTGAGGTCTCTTCAGTGGGAGCTGAAGAGACCTCAGCCTGGTATCTCCAGAGGTGGAAATACCAGGGAGAAGCATGCTTCTGCCTGGTACTCCACCTCTGGGCCTGGCTCCCACTGAAGAGACCTCAATAAAGGTCGAAACTAGTCTGGGTAGTGGCCAATCCCTTAATGCATAACATTATACATATCTGCAAGGAGATGTTTTGCATTATGGAAGATACTGGGATAGGAGTGATGTTAACTTGGTCCACCTTTGCTACGAGTTGCCCGGTAACAACCCCAGGCAACTCTTAAGGTGTTGTACTACCTTACCCTGGTAAGGTGGTACAACGCCATATTCAGTCCTGAAGATATTTTCAGGTGCAAACTTTGTTTGCTCACACTTGGATAAAGGATTAAACTAAATTTATTATAATCTAACCAAGTGAAAAATAAACTTTCAACCAGTATATATAATTACAGTTTGCTACCAACTTACACCTACTGAATGTTTGTTTCAGCCAATATGAAAATAATAAGGCAGGTATAATAGTTATTGTGCATGTTTCTAGGTGTATTTCATAACTATAAAAGGTAAACTCTCACTAATAGGTTATCAGTAAGCCGTTTATGGGAAGGAAGGAAGCTGCTTTAAATTAAAGCTACTCTAACATTCAATAGTTCAACATTCAGTTCAAAACAGGAATAAAGGTAGCATTAATGCTATACTGAAAAGCTGAAAAAGAACTTTGAAAAATATATTCTCATGCATTTCCATGGAGTTGAACTTATGGAGAGCCTTTGCTAATCATTATACCTACCCTATTCTTCTTGAATATATTCACTGATAAAGCACTTAAAGCTACCTCTGGCAATCCATTTCTCGTATTCACCTTCACTTCAAGCAAAAAATCAAGTCTTCACTCCTTTGTTAAATGCATTCTTAAACAATTTCCAGGGAAGGAACTCTTTGTTCTCTCACTTCCTGTTATGTATGGGAGATCTGTGCATAGATGGCGCTGCTAGCATGCGAAGGCATTTGCAATATTGGATGCTAGCTGTTAAAGATAAGCATTAGTAGTAAGGAAAGATGGGTTTATTTTATGATAATACTACTTTTTAAGTTTGCACTACTTAAGTGGACAATTTTTTGTATAATTGTACTATACTTTAGTACTACACCTAGCCCCTGCTATGCAAAGACTGCTATTCGTAACTTAGTTGATGATTTTGTAACTTACTACACTTGCACTTTGTATGCATCCTGTTGTTTAAAAATGTGGCAGGTGCAAGATAAAGATCCATGTCAGTGCCAAGCTAGTCCTCTTAGCTTGTTCACCTACTCTCTGATTCTACACATGCTTTTTACCTGAAAATTCTGCCAATCTGCAGTCCCTGGGTTCAAGGCTGCATGATCACTCTCCATTCAGAAGTAGTATGGTTATCTTGATTATTGACAAGTTCTCTGATGCTCTCGATCCAGCATTTACTTCTCCATAATTATGGACAAGACTTAGATTACAGGGACGCAGAACAAAGAATAATAGTTATTGTACATGCACCTCCATGGAGTCTGAAGACTCATTGTGGAGAGATCCCAACTATCCACACAATCTACCATACGTCTGATTGAACCCATTAAAAGACAAAGCACTCGCAACTGACTCTGGCAACCCATTTCGCTCATTCACAACTCTCCAAGCAAAAAAATCTACTCCTCGCACCCCTGCCAACCACACGTTTATTCACTCCAGGGATGACCTATTGTTCATCCCCAAGTGTTGAAATGTTTCCCCTGCATCAATCCTATAAAACCTTTTAAGTAACTTAAATATTTCTCTTCCACTCATTTTCTCTTATCAACCAACTTATGCAATCCGCACGTGTGCCATTCACAGACACCACGTGCCTTCAAGGGTCTAAAAGCCATGCTGCCAGTCTATTGGAAATGGAACAAGAAAGCTTGGTTACACAAGACGTTTTTATAGATTGGTACACAAATTATTTTTGTCTTACCATGCTTTGCTTCTGTAAAGAAAATGATTTGCCAGCCAAGGCATTGCTTCTCTTAGATAATGCCCCTGGACATCCTCAAAACCTTGCTGAAGTAAGAACATCGGATGTCAAGGTTGTTTACATGCTCCCAAACACATCGTTTTTGCAACCAATGGATCAGAGGATTATGTCATTCTTCAAAGCCTATTACCTCCGTATAACATTTATGGAAATAGTAAGAGTCTTGGACACTTCAGGAAAAACTACTGAAGACTATTGGTGGTCATTCGATATTTTGAAGGGCATTAACATCAAGGCAGCTTGGAACAAAGTGTTTAAAAGGAGCATGCCGAAAACTTCTTCCACCATTTATGCACAACTTCTAGGAATTAGAGCAAGAGGAGAATGTTATTGAAGATGCTATCAAGCTTGTGCAAGAGGTGGGATTGGATGATATTACAGCTGAAGATGTGACAGAAGTCTTAGAGAGCCATGATAAACCACTTTCCAATGAAGACTTAAAAGAATTAGCCGAATAATGAAGTCAACATCTAAAGCGGGAGAAAGAAAATGAAGGTCCTCTGAGAGATATAAAAATGGCTGATTTACAGCATATCCTTGCAAGCATAGAGACATTGACTGATGAATTCTGCAAAATGGACCACGATTGGGAACCAAGTGCAAACATAAAAAGGAGTGTAATCGCATCTATTCAACCTTACACTGAACTCCTTAAAGAAAGTAAAAGAAAATCCAAGTAGTTAACTCTGGATACTTTTTTCAAAAAAAATGCAAGTGATCCGAAATCAGGAACTTCAACATAGAAATATGTAATATCTTTTCGAAGTATCATATTTTTTGTATATAATTTTGTTTTGTTTTCATTATTAATAATTTTATTTTAACAAACATATATGTATGTATTGTCAAAGCTTTAAATATAATAATGTTACACATACTTCATGTGCATATTTTTTGACTGAATGGAACATAACTTTGTGCCTCTCATTAAAATCGGGTTCATTTTACGCCAATTCGGTTTGTGCCTGTTTTTTCAGGAACAGAAGTGAGGTGTAAACCGAGGGCTGCCTGTATTGGCATCATAGCCTCATTTGTTTCAGTAATAATTCCAAATAGTATAAATAGCCTCCCATAAATATTTGTTTAAGGGCAATGTTTGAATTTATTAATAAATTTTAAAAAATCAAATTCAAATTTTCTCAAGAGATTATACTAATAAAAGTATAACCTTCGGTTGTGTCATGTCGCCTTGGTTTACATTACTGAAAGCGTGAACTCTACCTGAGAGTCCATATATTTGCCTTTTATTAGGTTTTGCTGGCCTAATGGCTGTTTCAGTAGTTAATTCTCATCAGGCCAGGCAGAAACTATAAGATATGTGCATAAGTAAAGTCATAAAGCACCTAGACCTTAGGAGAATATAGCCTATGACAAAGGGGTTGCTACTTAAACTCTGTCCAGAGCCCATATTTCCTTTTATTAGTGTCTTTAGGTTTCAAGTTTGAAACAGCTGACAGGCTAGTTAAACCTAAATCCACTAATAAAAGGTGAACTCTGCTTATGGCTTTTAAGGTAACTCCTATGTCAAAAAGTTATTCTCATAAGCTCTCAGGAAAACTTGAATCTGGCTACAACAACAAAAAAGGATATATAATATCCTTTTTATATAATATCAGAACTATGCCAGAATGAAGCCTTTTAGGATCTTTACTACAGTATATTTTGGGGGGAAAAAATTTTTTTAAAATTTTTTTTTCAAATACTTTAAAGAAGTTAGATACCTGTTTTATCAGGAAGATGAATATTATTTGTTACATTCTATTTACTGAAAAGTGTTATAGTAGTGGAAATAAAGTAAAAACTTGCAGTTTCAAACCCAAACAAATTCTATCTTGTTCTAATTATATAGCCATACATAGCTGATCATGAATAATCATA
This sequence comes from Typopeltis vanoorti, assembly GCF_054136105.1. Lineage (NCBI taxonomy): Eukaryota > Metazoa > Arthropoda > Arachnida > Uropygi > Thelyphonidae > Typopeltis > Typopeltis vanoorti. The sequence continues at coordinate 22,360,073 of NC_143573.1, forward strand.
TGAAGTGTAAACTAGTAACTTGGAACATTTGCCCTGGTACTATATTAATTACAGTACAGTAAAAATAATCAAGCATAGCTTACTTTTTTTAAACTAGTGTGTAATTTAATATGGTATATCGTTTAGAAATTGTTTTAATACATGGCACTGCGTGCAAGGAAGATGGCCATCCGGTTTAGCATGACAGATCTTGTATGATGTAGTCTATGTTCTATATATTCATTGCCAAGAGTTAACGGTTGAGATATGCTTGAATTTGTAAATGTTTCATGTACCAGTGCAAGAAATGTGAGTCATGTGTAAAATGAATTGATAAATATTAATGTAAGGAAAGCTAAAGCATTCTGGCCAAATCGGAATTAGTGAATGATATGTTGAATGACAGTGTGAAAAAAGTGGCTGCAAGTAATGTGGATTATGAAATAACAGTAAGGAGTGAAATATCACGTTTTACATTGCATCCTTCAGAGGGAAAAAAAAAAGAGCTAGAGAAATTATTGTCATGTAGTACAGCAGGCAGGAGAAATGAAAGTGCGACTTCAGAAAGTATGTAAGTGCGAAAAACTGGAAATAAGGATAAGGTATACTTAATGAGCAAGTGACAAAAGCACCAGATATGAAAATCAAGGATGTTAGTGATGCTGTTAGTTGGCAAAAGGAAAAAGTGAAAGAGATGATTGTTATAGCAGAATCAAATTATTTGAAAGGAGAGAAATATTATTATTAATAATGTTATTATTACAGGCAACTCCAAGGAGTCCTTAGACTCATCGAAGGAGGCCCTAAACATCATATCAAAAACAACTATTCGGCATTTGCACAGTATCTATCATACTTTGCCTTGAACTCATTCACAGTCATGGCACCCACAACAGACTATGGCAGCTTATTCCACTCTCCAAGTAAAAAACCTAGTTCTAACACCCCTTGCTAACTACACTCTTGCTCAGTTTCCATGGATGGCCCCCTAGTTCTCCCATCACCAGACCTGTTCTGCAAAATTTCCTCTGAATTAATCTTGTAAAAACCCTTCAGTAATTTTAATATCTCAATCATATCACCCCTTTTCCACCTATCAACCAATTTCTGTAACCCACAGATCTTCAACCTGTTCTCGTAAAGTTCATTCCATAGACCTGGTCACTTGCCTCTGAATCCTCTCTACCTCCTCCCCATCA